>NW_026712140.1:1470645-2152678 GCF_030504385.1 Musca domestica | reverse complement strand
AAACCCCGAAATGTCAATATTTAAGGAGTTATGGCCATTTTAAGTTGCAATAATTCATGCCTAAGAAAGTGATCACAAATAATAGCTAAAAACCCCGAAATGTCAATATTTAAGGAGTTATGGATTTTAAAGTTGCAATAATTCATGCCTAAAAAAGTGATCACAAATAATAGCTAAAAACCCGAAATGTCAATATTTAAGGAGTTATGGCCATTTAAAGTTGCAATAATTCATGCCTAAGAAAGTGATCACAAATAATAGCTAAAACCCCGAAATGTCATATTTAAGGAGTTATGGCCATTTTTAAAGTTTGCAATAAGGGCATGCTAAGAAATGATCACAAATAATATTATGGCCATTTTAAAGTTTGCAATAATTCATGCCTAAAAAAGTGATCACAATAATAGCTAAAAACCCCGAAATGTCAATATTTAAGGAGTTATGGCCATTTTAAAGTTTGCAATAATTCATGCCTAAGAAAGTGATCACAAATAATAGCTAAAAACCCGAAATGTCAATATTTAAGGAGTTATGGCCATTTTAAAGTTTGCAATAATTCATGCCTAAGAAATGATCACAAATAATAGCTAAAAACCCCGAAATGTCAATATTAAGGAGTTATGGCCATTTTAAAGTTTGCAATAATTCATGCCTAAGAAAGTGATCACAAATAATAGCTAAAAACCCCGAAATGTCAATATTTAAGGAGTTATGGCCATTTTAAAGTTTGCAATAATTCATGCCTAAAAAGTGATCACAATAATAGCTAAAAACCCGAAATGTCAATATTAAGGAGTTATGGCCATTTTAAAGTTTGCAATAATTCATGCCTAAAAAAGTGATCACAAAATAATAGCTAAAACCCCGAAATGTCAATATTTAAGGAGTTATGGCCATTTTAAAGTTTGCAATAATTCATGCCTAAAAAAGTGATCACAAATAATAGCTAAAAACCCCGAAATGTCAAATTTAAGGAGTTATGGCCATTTTAAAGTTTGCAATAATCATGCCTAAAAAAGTGATCACAAATAATAGCTAAAAACCCCGAAATGTCAATATTTAAGGAGTTATGGCCATTTAAAGTTTGCAATAATTCATGCCTAAAAGAAAGTGATCACAAATAATAGCTAAAAACCCCGAAATGTCAATATTTAAGGAGTATGGCCATTTTAAAGTTGCAATAATTCATGCCTAAAAAAGTGATCACAAATAATAGCTAAAAACCCCGAAATGTCAATATTTAAGGAGTTATGGCCATTTTAAAGTTTGCAATAATTCATGCCTAAGAAAGTGATCACAAATAATAGCTAAAACCCCGAAATGTCAATATTTAAGGAGTTATGGCCATTTAAAGTTTGCAATAATTCATGCCTAAAAAGTGATCACAAATAATAGCTAAAAACCCCGAAATGTCAATATTTAAGGAGTTATGGCCATTTTAAAGTTTGCAATAATTCATGCCTAAAAAAGTGATCACAAATAATAGCAAAAAAACCCCGAAATGTCAATATTTAAGGAGTTATGGCCATTTTAAAGTTTGCAATAATTCATGCCTAAAAAAGTGATCACAAATAATAGCTAAAAACCCCGAAATGTCAATATTTAAGGAGTTATGGCCATTTAAAGTTTGCAATAATTCATGCCTAAGAAAGTGATCACAATAATAGCTAAAAACCCCGAAATGTCAAATTTAAGGAGTTATGGCCATTTTAAAGTTTGCAATAATTCATGCCTAAGAAAGTGATCACAAATAATAGAAAAACCCCGAAATGTCAATATTTAAGGAGTTATGGCCATTTTAAAGTTTGCAATAATTCATGCCTAAGAAAGTGATCACAAATAATAGCTAAAACCCCGAAATGTCAATATTTAAGGAGTTATGGCCATTTTAAAGTTTGCAATAATTCATGCCTAAAAAGTGATCACAAATAATAGCTAAAAACCGAAATGTCAATATTTAAGGAGTTATGGCCATTTAAAGTTTGCAATAATTCATGCCTAAAAAAGTGATCACAAATAATAGCTAAAAACCCGAAATGTCAATATTTAAGGAGTTATGGCCATTTTAAAGTTTGCAATAATTCATGCCTAAAAAAGTGATCACAAATAATAGCTAAAAACCCCGAAATGTCAATATTTAAGGAGTTATGGCCATTTTAAAGTTTGCAATAATCATGCCTAAGAAAGTGATCACAAATAATAGCTAAAAACCCCGAAATGTCAATATTTAAGGAGTTATGGCCATTTTGAAGTTTGTAATAATTCAAGCTTAAGAAAGTGATCACAAATAATAGCTAAAAACCCCGAAATGTCAATATTTAAGGAGTTATGGCATTTAAAGTTTGCAATAATCATGCCTAAAAAAGTGATCACAAATAATAGCTAAAACCCCGAAATGTCAATATTTAAGGAGTTATGGCCATTTTAAAGTTGCAATAATTCATGCCTAAGAAGTGATCACAAATAATAGCTAAAACCCCGAAATGTCAATATTTAAGGAGTTATGGCCATTTTAAAGTTTGCATAATTCATGCCTAAAAAGTGATCACAAATAATAGCTAAAAACCCCGAAATGTCAATATTTAAGGAGTTATGGCATTTTAAAGTTTGCAATAATTCATGCCTAAAGAAGTGATCACAAATAATAGCTAAAAACCCCGAAATGTCAATATTTAAGGAGTTATGGCCATTTTAAAGTTTGCAATAATTCATGCCTAAAAAAGTGATCACAAATAATAGCTAAAAACCCGAAATGTCAATATTTAAGGAGTTATGGCCATTTTAAAGTTTGCAAAAATTCATGCCTAAAAAAGTGATCACAAATAATAGCTAAAAACCCCGAAATGTCAATATTTAAGGAGTTATGGCCATTTTAAAGTTTGCAATAATTCATGCCTAAGAAAGTGATCACAAATAATAGCTAAAAACCCGCGAAATGTCAATATTTAAGGAGTTATGGCCATTTTAAAGTTTGCAATAATTCATGCCTAAAAAGTGATCACAAATAATAGCTAAAAACCCCGAAATGTCAATATTTAAGGAGTTATGGCCATTTTAAATTGCAATAATTCATGCCTAAGAAAGTGATCACAAATAATAGCTAAAAACCCCGAAATGTCAATATTAAGGAGTTATGGCCATTTTAAAGTTTGCAATAATTCATGCCTAAAAAAGTGATCACAAATAATAGCTAAAAACCCGAAATGTCAATATTTAAGGAGTTATGGCCATTTTAAAGTTTGCAATAATTCATGCCTAAGAAAGTGATCACAAATAATAGCTAAAAACCCCGAAATGTAAGAAAGTGATCACAAATAATAGCTAAAAACCCCGAAATGTCAATATTTAAGGAGTTATGGCCATTTTAAAGTTTGCAATAATTCATGCCTAAAAAGTGATCACAAATAATAGCTAAAAACCCCGAAATGTCAATATTTAAGGAGTTATGGCCATTTTAAAGTTTGCAATAATTCATGCCTAAAAAGTGATCACAAAATAGCTAAAAACCCCGAAATGTCAATATTTAAGGAGTTATGGCCATTTTAAAGTTTGCAATAATTCATGCCTAAAAAAGTGATCACAAATAATAGCTAAAAACCCCGAAATGTCAATATTTAAGGAGTTATGGCCATTTTAAAGTTTGCAATAATTCATGCCTAAGAAAGGCCATTTTAAAGTTTGCAATAATTCATGCCTAAAAAAGTGATCACAAATAATAGCTAAAAACCCCGAAATGTCAATATTTAGGAGTTATGGCCATTTTAAAGTTGCAATAATTCATGCCTAAGAAAGTGATCACAAATAATAGCTAAAACCCCGAAATGTCAATATTTAAGGAGTTATGGCCATTTTAAGTTTGCAATAATTCATGCCTAAAAAGTGATCACAAATAATAGCTAAAAACCCGAAATGTCAATATTTAAGGAGTTATGGCCATTTTAAAGTTTGCAATAATTCATGCCTAAGAAAGTGATCACAAATAATAGCTAAAAACCCCGAAATGTCAATATTTAAGGAGTTATGGCCATTTTAAAGTTTGCAATAATTCATGCCTAAGAAAGTGATCACAAATAATAGCTAAAACCCCGAAATGTCATATTAAATAAGGAGTTATGGCCATTTTAAAGTTTGCAATAATTCATGCCTAAAAAAGTGATCACAAATAATAGCTAAAAACCCCGAAATGTCAATATTTAAGGAGTTATGGCCATTTTAAAGTTTGCAATAATTCATGCCTAAAAAGTGATCACAAAAATAGCTAAAAACCCCGAAATGTCAATATTTAAGGAGTTATGGCCATTTTAAAGTTTGCAATAATTCATGCCTAAAAAGTGATCACAAAAATAGCTAAAAACCCCGAAATGTCAATATTTAAGGAGTTATGGCCATTTTAAAGTTTGCAATAATTCATGCCTAAGAAAGTGATCACAAATAATAGCTAAAAACCCCGAAATGTCAATATTTAAGGAGTTATGGCCATTTAAAGTTTGCAATAATTCATGCCTAAAAAAGTGATCACAAATAATAGCTAAAAACCCGAAATGTCAATATTTAAGGAGTTATGGCCATTTTAAAGTTTGCAATAATTCATGCCTAAAAAAGTGATCACAATAATAGCTAAAAACCCCGAAATGTCAATATTTAAGGAGTTATGGCCATTTTAAAGTTTGCAATAATTCATGCCTAAAAAAGTGATCACAAATAATAGCTAAAAACCCCGAAATGTCAATATTTAAGGAGTTATGGCCATTTTAAAGTTTGCAATAATTCATGCCTAAAAAAGTGATCACAAATAATAGCTAAAAACCCGAAATGTCAATATTTAAGGAGTTATGGCCATTTTAAAGTTTGCAATAATTATGCCTAAGAAAGTGATCACAATAATAGCTAAAAACCCCGAATGTCAATATTTAAGGACTTATGGCCATTTAGAGTTTGCAATAATTCATGCTTAAGAAAGTGATCACAAATAATAGCTAAAAACCCCGAAATATCAATATTAAGGAGTTATGGCATTTTAAAGTTTGCAAAATACATGACTAAAAAGTGATCACAAATAATAGCTAAAATCCCGAAATGTCGATATTTAAGGAGTTATGGCCATTTAAAGTTTGCAATAATTCATGCTAAGAAAGGATCACAAATAATAGCTAAAATCCCCGAAATGTCAATATTTAAGGAGTTATGGCCATTTTAAAGTTTGCAATAATTCATGCCTAAAAAGTGATCACAAATAATAGCTAAAAACCCCGAAATGTCAATTATTTAAGGAGTTATGGCCATTTTAAAGTTTGCATAATTCATGCCTAAAAAAGTGATCACAAATAATAGCCTAAAACCCCGAAATGTCATATTTAAGGAGTATGGCCATTTTAAGTTTGCAATAATTCATGCCTAAGAAAATGATCACAAATAATAGCTAAAAACCCCGAAATGGTCAATATTTAAGGAGTTATGGCCATTTTAGAGTTTGCAATAATTCATGCTTAAGAAAGTGATCACAATAATAGCTAAAAACCCCGAAATATCAATATTAAGGAGTTATGGCCATTTTAAAGTTTGCAATAATACATGACTAAAAAAGTGATCACAAATAATAGCTTAAAATCCCCGAAATTCGATATTTAAGGAGTTATGGCCATTTTAAAGTTTGCAATAATTCATGCCTAAGAAAGTGATCACAAATAATAGCTAAGAACCCCGAAATGTCAATATTTAAGGAGTTATGGCCATTTTAAAGTTTGCAATAATTCATGGCCTAAAAAGTGATCACAAATAATAGCTAAAAACCCCGAAATGTCAATATTTAAGGAGGTTATGGCCATTTTAAAGTTTGAAATAATTCATGCCTAAGAAAGTGATCACAAAATAATAGCTAAAAAACCCCGAAATGTCGATATTAAGGAGTTATGGCCATTTTAATGGTTTGCAATAATTCATGCCTAAGAAAGTGATCACAAATAATAGCTAAAAACCCCGAAATGTCAATATTTAAGGAGTTATGGCCATTTTAAAGATTGCAATAATTCATGCCTAAAAAGTGATCACAAATAATAGCTAAAAACCCCGAAATGTCAATATTTAAGGAGTTATGGCCATTTTAAAGTTTGCAATAATTCATGCCTAAGAAAGTGATCACAAATAATAGCTAAAAACCACGAAATGTCAATATTTAAGGACTTATGGCCATTTTAGAGTTTTGCAATAATTCATGCTTAAGAAAGTGATCACAAATAATAGCTAAAAACCCCGAAATATCAATATTTAAGGAGTTATGGCATTTTAAAGTTTGCAATAATACATGACTAAAAAAGTGATCACAAATAATAGCTAAAATCCCGAAATGTCGATATTTAAGGAGTATGGCCATTTAAAGTTGCAATAATTCATGCCTAAGAAAGTGATCACAAATAATAGCTAAAAACACCGAAATGTCATATTTAAGGAGTTATGACCATTTTAAAGATTGCAATAATTCATGCCTAAAAAGTGATCACAAATAATAGCTAAAAACCCCGAAATGTCAATATTTAAGGAGTTATGGCCATTTTAAAGTTTGCAATAATTCATGCCTAAGAAAGTGATCACAAATAATAGCTAAGAACCCCGAAATGTCAATATTTAAGGAGTTATGGCCATTTTAAGTTTGCAATAATTCATGCCTAAAAAAGTGATCACAAATAATAGCTAAAACCCCGAAATGTCAATATTAAGGAGGTATGGCCATTTTAAGTTGAAATAATTCATGCCTAAGAAAGTGATCACAAATAATAGCTAAAAACCCCGAAATGTCGATATTTAAGGAGATATGGCCATTTTATGGTTTGCAATAATTCATGCCTAAGAAAGTGATCACAATAATAGCTAAAAACCCCGAAATGTCAATATTTAAGGAGTTATGGCCATTTTAAAGATTGCAATAATTCATGCCTAAAAGTGATCACAAATAATAGCTAAAACCCCGAAATGTCAATATTTAAGGAGTTATGGCCATTTTAAAGTTTGCAATAATTCATGCCTAAGAAAGTGATCACAAATAATAGCTAGGAACCCCGAAATGTCAATATTTAAGGAGTTATGGCCATTTTAAAGTTTGCAATAATTCATGCCTAAAAAAGTGATCACTAATAATAGATAAAAACCCCGAAATGTCAATATTTAAGGAGTTATGGCCATTTTAAAGTTTGCAATAATTCATGCCTAAGAAAGTGATCACAAATAATAGCTAAGACCCCGAAATGTCAATATTTAAGGAGTTATAGCCATTGATGCCTAAGAAAGTGATCACAAATAATAGCTAAGAACCCCGAAATGTCAATATTTAAGGAGTTATGGCCATTTTAAAGTTTGCAATAATTCATGCCTAAAAAAGTGATCACAAATAATAGCTAAAAACCCCGAAATGTCAATATTTAAGGAGTTGGCCATTTTATAGTTTGCAATAATTCATGCCTAAAAAAGTAATCACAAAAATAGCTAAAAAACCCGAAATGTCAATATTTAAGGAGTAATGGCCATTTTAAAGTTTGCAATAATTCATGCCTAAAAAAGTGATCACAAATAATAGCTAAGAACCCGAAATGTCAATGTTTAAGGAGTTATGGCCATTTTAAAGTTTGCAATAATTTATGCCTAAGAAAGTGATCACAAATAATAGTTATGGCCATTTTAAAGTTTGCAATAATTCATGCCTAAAAAAGTGATCACAAATAATAGCTAAAAACCCCGAAATGTCAATATTTAAGGAGTTATGGCCATTTTAAAGTTTGCAATAATTCATGCCTAAAAAAGTGATCACAAATAATAGCTAAAAACCCCGAAATGTCATATTTAAGGAGTTATGGCCATTTTAAAGTTTGCATAATTCATGCCTAAGAAAGTGATCACAAATAATAGCTAAAAACCACGAAATGTCAATATTTAAGGACTTATGGCCATTTTAGAGTTTGCAATAATTCATGCTTAAGAAAGTGATCACAAATAATAGCTAAAACCCCGAAATATCAATATTAAGGAGTTATGGCATTTTAAAGTTTGCAATAATACATGACTAAAAAAGTGATCACAAATAATAGCTAAAATCCCGAAATGTCGATATTTAAGGAGTTATGGCCATTTTAAAGTTTGCAATAATTCATGCCTAAGAAAGTGATCACAAATAATAGCTAAAAACACCGAAATGTCAATATTTAAGGAGTTATGACCATTTTAAAGATTGCAATAATTCATGCCTAAAAAGTGATCACAAATAATAGCTAAAAACCCCGAAATGTCAATATTTAAGGAGTTATGGCCATTTTTAAAGTTTGCAATAATTCATGCCTAAGAAAGTGATCACAATAATAGCTAAGAACCCCGAAATGTCAATATTTAAGGAGTTATGGCCATTTTAAAGTTTGCAATAATTCATGCCTAAAAAAGTGATCACAAATAATAGCTAAAAACCCCCGAAATGTCAATATTTAAGGAGGTATGGCCATTTTAAAGTTTGAAATAATTCATGCCTAAGAAAGTGATCACAAATAATAGCTAAAACCCCGAAATGTCGATATTTAAGGAGATATGGCCATTTTTATGGTTTGCAATAATTCATGCCTAAGAAAGTGATCACAAATAATAGCTAAAAACCCCGAAATGTCAATATTTAAGGAGTTATGGCCATTTTAAGATTGCAATAATTCATGCCTAAAAAGTGATCACAAATAATAGCTAAAAACCCCGAAATGTCAATATTTAAGGAGTTATGGCCATTTTAAAGTTTGCAATAATTCATGCCTAAGAAAGTGATCACAAATAATAGCTAGGAACCCCGAAATGTCAATATTTAAGGAGTTATGGCCATTTTAAGTTTGCAATAATTCATGCCTAAAAAAGTGATCACTAATAATAGATAAAAACCCCGAAATGTCAATATTTAAGGAGTTATGGCCATTTTAAAGTTTGCAATAATTCATGCCTAAGAAAGTGATCACAAATAATAGCTAAGAACCCCGAAATGTCAATATTTAAGGAGTTATAGCCATTGATGCCTAAGAAAGTGATCACAAATAATAGCTAAGAACCCCGAAATGTCAATATTTAAGGAGTTATGGCCATTTTAAAGTTTGCAATAATTCATGCCTAAAAAGTGATCACAAATAATAGCTAAAAACCCCGAAATGTCAATATTTAAGGAGTTGGCCATTTTATAGTTTGCAATAATTCATGCCTAAAAAAGTAATCACAAAAAATAGCTAAAAACCCGAATGTCAATATTTAAGGAGTAATGGCCATTTTAAAGTTTGCAATAATTCATGCCTAAAAAAGTGATCACAAATAATAGCTAAGAACCCCGAAATGTCAATGTTTAAGGAGTTATGGCCATTTAAAGTTTGCAATAATTTATGCCTAAGAAAGTGATCACAAATAATAGTTATGGCCATTTTAAAGTTTGCAATAATTCATGCCTAAAAAAGTGATCACAAATAATAGCTAAAAACCCCGAAATGTCAATATTTAAGGAGTTATGGCCATTTTACAGTTTGCAATAATTCATGCCTAAGAAAGTGATCACAAATAATAGCTAAGAACCCCGAAATGTCAATGTTTAAGGAGTTATGGCCATTTTAAAGTTTGCAATAATTCATGCCTAAGAATGTGATCACAAATAATAGCTAAAAACCCCTAAATGTCAATATTTAAGGAGTTATGGCCATTTTAAAGTTTGCAATAATTCATGCCTAAGAAAGTGATCACAAATAATAGCTAAAAACCCCGAAATGTCAATATTTAAGGAGTTATGGCCATTTTAAAGTTTGCAATAATTCATGCCTAAGAAAGTGATCACAAATAATAGCTAAAAGCCCCGAAATATCAATATTTAAGGAGTTATGGCCATTTTAAAGTTTGCAATAATTCATGCCTAAAAAAGTGATCACAAATAATAGCTAAAAACCCCGAAATGTCAATATTTAAGGAGTTATGGCCATTTTATAGTTTGCAATAATTCATGCCTAAAAAAGTAATCACAAAAAATAGCTAAAAACCCCGAAATGTCAATATTTAAGGAGTTATGGCCATTTTAAAGTTTGCAATAATTCATGCCTAAAAAGTAATCACAAAAATAGCTAAAAACCCCGAAATGTCAATATTTAAGGAGTTATGGCCATTTTAAAGTTTGCAATAATTCATGCCTAAGAAAGTGATCACAAATAATAGCTAAAAACCCCGAAATGTCAATATTTAAGGAGTTATGGCCATTTTAAAGTTTGCAATAATTCATGCCTAAAAAGTGATCACAAATAATAGCTAAAAACCCCGAAATGTCAATATTTAAGGAGTTATGGCCATTTTAGAGTTTGCAATAATTCATGCCTAAAAAAGTGATCACAAATAATAGCTAAAAACCCCGAAATGTCAATATTTAAGGAGTTATGGTCATTTTAAAGTTTGCAATAATTCATGCCTAAAAAAGTGATCACAAATAATAGTTAAAACCCCGAAATGTCAATATTTAAGGAGTTATGGCCATTTTAAAGTTTGCAATAATTCATGCCTAAAAAAGTGATCACAATAATAGCTAAAAACCCCGAAATGTCAATATTTAAGGAGTTATGGCCATTTTAAAGTTTGCAATAATTTATGCCTAAGAAAGTGATCACAAATAATAGCTAAAAACCCCGAAATGTCAATATTTAAGGACTTATGGCCATTTTAGAGTTTGCAATAATTCATGCTTAAGAAAGTGATCACAAATAATAGCTAAAAACCCCGAAATATCAATATTTAAGGAGTTATGGCATTTTAAAGTTTGCAATAATACATGACTAAAAAAGTGATCACAAATAATAGCTAAAAATCCCGAAATGTCGATATTTAAGGAGTTATGGCCATTTTAAAGTTTGCAATAATTCATGCCTAAGAAAGTGATCACAAATAATAGCTAAAATCCCCGAAATGTCAATATTTAAGGAGTTATGGCCATTTTAAAGTTTGCAATAATTCATGCCTAAAAAAGTGATCACAAATAATAGCTAAAAACCCCGAAATGTCAATATTTAAGGAGTTATGGCCATTTTAAAGTTTGCAATAATTCATGCCTAAAAAAGTGATCACAAATAATAGCTAAAAACCCCGAAATGTCAATATTTAAGGAGGTATGGCCATTTTAAAGTTTGCAATAATTCATGCCTAAGAAAATGATCACAAATAATAGCTAAAAACCCCGAAATGTCAATATTTAAGGACTTATGGCCATTTTAGAGTTTGCAATAATTCATGCTTAAGAAAGTGATCACAAATAATAGCTAAAAACCCCGAAATATCAATATTTAAGGAGTTATGGCATTTTAAAGTTTGCAATAATACATGACTAAAAAGTGATCACAAATAATAGCTAAAAATCCCGAAATGTCGATATTTAAGGAGTTATGGCCATTTTAAAGTTTGCAATAATTCATGCCTAAGAAAGTGATCACAAATAATAGCTAAGAACCCCGAAATGTCAATATTTAAGGAGTTATGGCCATTTTAAAGTTTGCAATAATTCATGCCTAAAAAAGTGATCACAAATAATAGCTAAAAACCCCGAAATGTCAATATTTAAGGAGGTATGGCCATTTTAAAGTTTGAAATAATTCATGCCTAAGAAAGTGATCACAAATAATAGCTAAAAAACCCGAAATGTCGATATTTAAGGAGTTATGGCCATTTTTATGGTTTGCAATAATTCATGCCTAAGAAAGTGATCACAAATAATAGCTAAAAACCCCGAAATGTCAATATTTAAGGAGTTATGGCCATTTTAAAGATTGCAATAATTCATGCCTAAAAAGTGATCACAAATAATAGCTAAAAACCCCGAAATGTCAATATTTAAGGAGTTATGGCCATTTTAAAGTTTGCAATAATTCATGCCTAAGAAAGTGATCACAAATAATAGCTAGGAACCCCGAAATGTCAATATTTAAGGAGTTATGGCCATTTTAAAGTTTGCAATAATTCATGCCTAAAAAAGTGATCACAAATAATAGCTAAAAACCCCGAAATGTCAATATTTAAGGAGTTATGGCCATTTTAAAGTTTGCAATAATTCATGCCTAAGAAAGTGATCACAAATAATAGCTAAAAACCCCGAAATGTCAATATTTAAGGACCATTGCCATTTTAGAGTTTGCAATAATTCATGCTTAAGAAAGTGATCACAAATAATAGCTAAAAACCCCGAAATATCAATATTTAAGGAGTTATGGCATTTGAAGTTTGCAATAATACATGACTAAAAAAGTGATCACAAATAATAGCTAAAAATCCCGAAATGTCGATATTTAAGGAGTTATGGCCATTCTAAAGTTTGCAATAATTCATGCCTAAGAAAGTGATCACAAATAATAGCTAAACTACCCGAAATGTCAATATTTAAGGAGTTATGGCCATTTTAAAGTTTGCAATAATTCATGCCTAAAAAGTGATCACAAATAATAGCTAAAAACCCCGAAATGTCAATATTTAAGGAGTTATGGCCATTTTAAAGTTTGCAATAATTCATGCCTAAAAAAGTGATCACAAATAATAGCTAAAAACCCCGAAATGTCAATATTTAAGGAGTTATGGCCATTTTAAAGTTTGCAATAATTCATGCCTAAAAAAGTGATCACAAATAATAGCTAAAAACACCGAAATGTCAATATTTAAGGAGTTATGGCCATTTTAAAGTTTGCAATAATTCATGCCTAAGAAAGTGATCACAAATAATAGCTAAAAACCACGAAATGTCAATATTTAAGGACTTATGGCCATTTTAGAGTTTGCAATAATTCATGCTTAAGAAAGTGATCACAAATAATAGCTAAAAACCCCGAAATATCAATATTTAAGGAGTTATGGCATTTTAAAGTTTGCAATAATACATGACTAAAAAAGTGATCACAAATAATAGCTAAAAATCCCGAAATGTCGATATTTAAGGAGTTATGGCCATTTTAAAGTTTGCAATAATTCATGCCTAAGAAAGTGATCACAAATAATAGCTAAAAACACCGAAATGTCAATATTTAAGGAGTTATGACCATTTTAAAGATTGCAATAATTCATGCCTAAAAAGTGATCACAAATAATAGCTAAAAACCCCGAAATGTCAATATTTAAGGAGTTATGGCCATTTTAAAGTTTGCAATAATTCATGCCTAAGAAAGTGATCACAAATAATAGCTAAGAACCCCGAAATGTCAATATTTAAGGAGTTATGGCCATTTTAAAGTTTGCAATAATTCATGCCTAAAAAAGTGATCACAAATAATAGCCAAAAACCCCGAAATGTCAATATTTAAGGAGGTATGGCCATTTTAAAGTTTGAAATAATTCATGCCTAAGAAAGTGATCACAAATAATAGCTAAAAACCCCGAAATGTCGATATTTAAGGAGTTATGGCCATTTTTATGGTTTGCAATAATTCATGCCTAAGAAAGTGATCACAAATAATAGCTAAAATCCCCGAAATGTCAATATTTAAGGAGTTATGGCCATTTTAAAGATTGCAATAATTCATGCCTAAAAAGTGATCACAAATAATAGCTAAAAACCCCGAAATGTCAATATTTAAGGAGTTATGGCCATTTTAAAGTTTGCAATAATTCATGCCTAAGAAAGTGATCACAAATAATAGCTAGGAACCCCGAAATGTCAATATTTAAGGAGTTATGGCCATTTTAAAGTTTGCAATAATTCATGCCTAAAAAAGTGATCACTAATAATAGATAAAAACCCCGAAATGTCAATATTTAAGGAGTTATGGCCATTTTAAAGTTTGCAATAATTCATGCCTAAGAAAGTGATCACAAATAATAGCTAAGAACCCCGAAATGTCAATATTTAAGGAGTTATAGCCATTGATGCCTAAGAAAGTGATCACAAATAATAGCTAAGAACCCCGAAATGTCAATATTTAAGGAGTTATGGCCATTTTAAAGTTTGCAATAATTCATGCCTAAAAAAGTGATCACAAATAATAGCTAAAAACCCCGAAATGTCAATATTTAAGGAGTTATGGCCATTTTATAGTTTGCAATAATTCATGCCTAAAAAAGTAATCACAAAAAATAGCTAAAAAACCCGAAATGTCAATATTTAAGGAGTAATGGCCATTTTAAAGTTTGCAATAATTCATGCCTAAAAAAGTGATCACAAATAATAGCTAAGAACCCCGAAATGTCAATGTTTAAGGAGTTATGGCCATTTTAAAGTTTGCAATAATTCATGCCTAAGAAAGTGATCACAAATAATAGTTATGGCCATTTTAAAGTTTGCAATAATTCATGCCTAAAAAAGTGATCACAAATAATAGCTAAAAACCCCGAAATGTCAATATTTAAGGAGTTATGGCCATTTTATAGTTTGCAATAATTCATGCCTAAGAAAGTGATCACAAATAATAGCTAAGAACCCCGAAATGTCAATGTTTAAGGAGTTATGGCCATTTTAAAGTTTGCAATAATTCATGCCTAAGAAAGTGATCACAAATAATAGCTAAAAACCCCTAAATGTCAATATATAAGGAGTTATGGCCATTTTAAAGTTTGCAATAATTCATGCCTAAAAAAGTGATCACAAATAATAGCTAAAAACCCCGAAATGTCAATATTTAAGGAGTTATGGCCATTTTATAGTTTGCAATAATTCATGCCTAAAAAAGTAATCACAAAAAATAGCTAAAAACCCCGAAATGTCAATATTTAAGGAGTTATGGCCATTTTAAAGTTTGCAATAATTCATGCCTAAAAAAGTAATCACAAAAAATAGCTAAAAACCCCGAAATGTCAATATTTAAGGAGTTATGGCCATTTTAAAGTTTGCAATAATTAATGCCTAAGAAAGTGATCACAAATAATAGCTAAAAACCCCGAAATGTCAATATTTAAGGAGTTATGGCCATTTTAAAGTTTGCAATAATTCATGCCTAAAAAGTGATCACAAATAATAGCTAAAAACCCCGAAATGTAAATATTTAAGGAGTTATGGCCATTTTAGAGTTTGCAATAATTCATGCCTAAAAAAGTGATCACAAATAATAGCTAAAAACCCCGAAATGTCAATATTTAAGGAGTTATGGTCATTTTAAAGTTTGCAATAATTCATGCCTAAAAAAGTGATCACAAATAATAGCTAAAAACCCCGAAATGTCAATATTTAAGGAGTTATGGCCATTTTAAAGTTTGCAATAATTCATGCCTAAAAAAGTGATCACAAATAATAGCTAAAAACCCCGAAATGTCAATATTTAAGGAGTTATGGCCATTTTAAAGTTTGCAATAATTCATGCCTAAGAAAGTGATCACAAATAATAGCTAAAAACCCCGAAATGTCAATATTTAAGGACTTATGGCCATTTTAGAGTTTGCAATAATTCATGCTTAAGAAAGTGATCACAAATAATAGCTAAAAACCCCGAAATATCAATATTTAAGGAGTTATGGCATTTTAAAGTTTGCAATAATACATGACTAAAAAAGTGATCACAAATAATAGCTAAAAATCCCGAAATGTCGATATTTAAGGAGTTATGGCCATTTTAAAGTTTGCAATAATTCATGCCTAAGAAAGTGATCACAAATAATAGCTAAAATCCCCGAAATGTCAATATTTAAGGAGTTATGGCCATTTTAAAGTTTGCAATAATTCATGCCTAAAAAGTGATCACAAATAATAGCTAAAAACCCCGAAATGTCAATATTTAAGGAGTTATGGCCATTTTAAAGTTTGCAATAATTCATGCCTAAAAAAGTGATCACAAATAATAGCTAAAAACCCCGAATTTCAATATTTAAGGAGTTATGGCCATTTTAAAGTTTGCAATAATTCATGCCTAAAAAAGTGATCACAAATAATAGCTAAAAACCCCGAAATGTCAATATTTAAGGAGGTATGGCCATTTTAAAGTTTGCAATAATTCATGCCTAAGAAAATGATCACAAATAATAGCTAAAAACCCCGAAATGTCAATATGTAAGGACTTATGGCCATTTTAGAGTTTGCAATAATTCATGCTTAAGAAAGTGATCACAAATAATAGCTAAAAACCCCGAAATATCAATATTTAAGGAGTTATGGCATTTTAAAGTTTGCAATAATACATGACTAAAAAAGTGATCACAAATAATAGCTAAAAATCCCGAAATGTCGATATTTAAGGAGTTATGGCCATTTTAAAGTTTGCAATAATTCATGCCTAAGAAAGTGATCACAAATAATAGCTAAAAACACCGAAATGTCAATATTTAAGGAGTTATGGCCATTTTAAAGATTGCAATAATTCATGCCTAAAAAGTGATCACAAATAATAGCTAAAAACCCCGAAATGTCAATATTTAAGGAGTTATGGCCATTTTAAAGTTTGCAATAATTCATGCCTAAGAAAGTGATCACAAATAATAGCTAAGAACCCCGAAATGTCAATATTTAAGGAGTTATGGCCATTTTAAAGTTTGCAATAATTCATGCCTAAAAAGAAAGTGATCACAAATAATAGCTAAAAACCCCGAAATGTCAATATTTAAGGACTTATGGCCATTTTAGAGTTTGCAATAATTCATGCTTAAGAAAGTGATCACAAATAATAGCTAAAAACCCCGAAATATCAATATTTAAGGAGTTATGGCCATTTTAAAGTTTGCAATAATTCATGCCTAAAAAAGTGATCACAAATAATAGCTAAAAACCCCGAAATGTCAATATTTAAGGAGTTATGGCCATTTTATAGTTTGCAATAATTCATGCCTAAAAAAGTAATCACAAAAAATAGCTAAAAACCCCGAAATGTCAATATTTAAGGAGTTATGGCCGTTTTAAAGTTTGCAATAATTCATGCCTAAAAAAGTAATCACAAAAAATAGCTAAAAACCCCGAAATGTCAATATTTAAGGAGTTATGGCCATTTTAAAGTTTGCAATAATTCATGCCTAAGAAAGTGATCACAAATAATAGCTAAAAACCCCGAAATGTCAATATTTAAGGAGTTATGGCCATTTTAAAGTTTGCAATAATTCATGCCTAAAAAGTGATCACAAATAATAGCTAAAAACCCCGAAATGTCAATATTTAAGGAGTTATGGCCATTTTAAAGTTTGCAATAATTCATGCCTAAGAAAGTGATCACAAATAATAGCTAAAAACCCCGAAATATCAATATTTAAGGAGTTATGGCATTTTAAAGTTTGCAATAATACATGACTAAAAAAGTGATCACAAATAATAGCTAAAAACCCCGAAATGTCAATATTTAAGGACTTATGGCCATTTTAGAGTTTGCAATAATTCATGCTTAAGAAAGTGATCACAAATAATAGCTAAAAACCCCGAAATATCAATATTTAAGGAGTTATGGCATTTTAAAGTTTGCAATAATACATGACTAAAAATGTGATCACAAATAATAGCTAAAAACCCCGAAATGTCGATATTTAAGGAGTTATGGCCATTTTAAAGTTTGCAATAATTCATGCCTAAGAAAGTGATCACAAATAATAGCTAAAAACACCGAAATGTCAATATTTAAGGAGCTATGGCCATTTTAAAGATTGCAATAATTCATGCCTAAAAAGTGATCACAAATAATAGCTAAAAACCCCGAAATGTCAATATTTAAGGAGTTATGGCCATTTTAAAGTTTGCAATAATTCATGCCTAAGAAAGTGATCACAAATAATAGCTAAGAACCCCGAAATGTCAATATTTAAGGAGTTATGGCCATTTTAAAGTTTGCAATAATTCATGCCTAAAAAAGTGATCACAAATAATAGCTAAAAACCCCGAAATGTCAATACTTAAGGAGTTATGGCCATTTTATAGTTTGCAATAATTCATGCCTAAGAAAGTGATCACAAATAATAGCTAAGAACCCCGAAATGTCAATGTTTAAGGAGTTATGGCCATTTTAAAGTTTGCAATAATTCATGCCTAAGAAAGTGATCACAAATAATAGCTAAAAACCCCGAAATGTCAATATATAAGGAGTTATGGCCATTTTAAAGTTTGCAATAATTCATGCCTAAGAAAGTGATCACAAATAATAGCTAAAACCCCGAAATATCAATATTTAAGGAGTTATGGCCATTTTAAAGTTTGCAATAATTCGTGCCTAAAAAAGTGATCACAAATAATAGCTAAAAACCCCGAAATGTCAATATTTAAGGAGTTATGGCCATTTTAAAGTTTGCAATAATTCATGCCTAAAAAAGTGATCACAAATAATAGCTAAAAACCCCGAAATGTCGATATTTAAGGAGTTATGGCCATTTTAAAGTTTGCAATAATTCATGCCTAAAAAGTGATCACAAATAATAGCTAAAAACTCCGAGATGTCAATATTTAAGGAGTTATGGCCATTTTAAAGTTTTCAATAATTCATGCCTAAAAAAGTGGTCACAAATAATAGCTACGAACCCCGAAATGTCAATATTTAAGGAGTTATGGCCATTTTAAAGTTTGCAATAATTATTGCCAAAAAAGTGGTCACAAATAATAGCTAAAAACCCGGAAATGTCAATATTTAAGGAGTTATGGCCATTTTAAAGTTTCCAATAATTTATGCCTAAAAAAGTGATCACAAATAATAGCTAAAAACCCCGAAATGTCAATATTTAAGAAGTTATGGCCATTTTAAAGTTTGCAATAATTCATGCCTAAGAAAGTGATCACAAATAATAGCTAAAAGCCCCGAAATGTCAATATTTAAGGAGTTATGGCCATTTTAAAGTTTGTAATAATTCATGCCTTAAAAAGTTATCACAATAATAGCTAAAAAACCCGAAATGTCAATATATATGGAGTTATGGCCATTTTAAATTTTCCAATAATTCCTTCCCAAAAAAGCGATCACAAATAATAGGATTTATGGCCATTTAAAGTTTCCAATAATTCCTCCCCAAAAAAGTGATCACAAATAATAGCTAAAAACCCCGAAATGTCAATATTTAAGGAGTTATTGCCATTTTAAAGTTTTGCAATAACTCCTTCCCAAAAAAGTGATCACAAATTATAGCTAAAAACCCCGAAATGTCAATATTTAAGGAGTTATGGTCATTTTAAAGTGTGCAATAATTCCTTCCCAAAAAAATGATCACATATAATAGCTAAAAACCCCGAAATGTCAATATTTAAGGAGTTATGGTCATTTTAAAGTTTGCAATTATTCCTTTCCAAAAAAAAAGTGATCACAAATAATAGCTAAAAACCCCGAAATGTCAATATTTAAGGAGTTATGGCCATTTTAAAGTTTGCAATAATTCATGCCTAAGAAAGTGATCACAAATAATAGCTAGAAACCCCGAAATGTCAATATTTAAGGAGTTATGGCCATTTTAAAGTTTGCAATAATTCATTCCTAAAAAAGTGATCGCAATAAATAGCTAAAAACCCTGAAATGTCAATATTTAAGGAGTTATGACCATTTTAAAGTTTGCAATAATTCATTCCTAAAAAAGTGATCGCAATAAATAGCTAAAAACCCCGAAATGTCAATATTTAAAGAGTTATGGCCATTTTAAAGTTTGCAATAATTCATTCCTAAAAAAGTGATCGCAATAAATAGCTAAAAACCCCGAAATGTCAATATTTAAGGAGTTATGACCATTTTAAAGTTTGCAATAATTCATTCCTAAAAAAGTGATCGCAATAAATAGCTAAAAACCCCGAAATGTCAATATTTAAAGAGTTATGGCCATTTTAAAGTTTGCAATAATTCATGCCTAAAAAAGTGATCACAATAAATAGCTAAAAACCCCGAAATGTCAATATTTAAGGAGTTACGGCCATTTTATAGTTTGCAATAATTCATGCCTAAGAAAGTGATCACAAATAATAGCTAAGAACCCCGAAATGTCAATGTTTAAGGAGTTATGGCCATTTTAAAGATTGCAATAATTCATTCCTAAAAAAGTGATCGCAATAAATAGTTAAAAACCCCGAAATGTCAATATTTAAAGAGTTATGGCCATTTTAAAGTTTGCAATAATTCATGCCTAAAAAAGTGATCACAATAAATAGCTAAAAACCCCGAAATGTCAATATTTAAGGAGTTATGGTCATTTTAAAGTTTGCAATTATTCCTTCCCAAGAAAGTGATCACAAATAATAGCTACAAACGCCGGAATGTCAATTATTAAGGAGTTATGGTCTTTTTAAAGTTTGTAATTATTCCTTCCCAAAAAAGTGGTCTGAAATAATAGCTAAAAACCCCGAAATATCAATATTTAAGGAGTTATGGTCTTTTTAAAGTTTGTAATTATTCCTTCCCAAAAAAGTGATCACAAATAATAGCTAAGAACCCCGAAATGTCAATATTTAAGGAGTTATGGCCATTTTAAAGTTTGCAATAATTCATGCCTAAAAAAGTGATCACAAATAATAGCTAAAAACCCCGAAATGTCAATATTTAAGGAGTTATGGCCATTTTATAGTTTGCAATAATTCATGCCTAAGAAAGTGATCACAAATAATAGCTAAGAACCCCGAAATGTCAATGTTTAAGGAGTTATGGCCATTTTAAAGTTTGCAATAATTCATGCCTAAAAAAGTGATCACAAATAATAGCTAAAAACCCCGAAATGTCAATACTTAAGGAGTTATGGCCATTTTAAAGTTTGCAATAATTCATGCCTAAGAAAGTGATCACAAATAATAGCTAAAAACCCCGAAATGTCAATATTTAAGGACTTATGGCCATTTTAGAGTTTGCAATAATTCATGCTTAAGAAAGTGATCACAAATAATAGCTAAAAACCCCGAAATATCAATATTTGAGGAGTTATGGCCATTTTAAAGTTTGCAATAATTCGTGCCTAAAAAAGTGATCACAAATAATAGCTAAAAACCCCGAAATGTCAATATTTAAGGAGTTATGGCCATTTTAAAGTTTGCAATAATTCATGCCTAAAAAAGTGATCACAAATAATAGCTAAAAACCCCGAAATGTCAATATTTAAGGAGTTATGGCCATTTTAAAGTTTGCAATAATTCATGCCTAAAAAGTGATCACAAATAATAGCTAAACACTCCGAGATGTCAATATTTAAGGAGTTATGGCCATTTTAAAGATTGCAATAATTCATGCCTAAAAAAGTGGTCACAAATAATAGCTACGAACCCCGAAATGTCAATATTTAAGGAGTTATGGCCATTTTAAAGTTTGCAATAATTATTGCCAAAAAAAAGTGGTCACAAATAATAGCTGAAAACCCCGAAATGTCAATATTTAAGGAGTTATGGCCATTTTAAAGTTTCCAATAATTTATGCCTAAAAAAGTGATCACAAATAATAGCTAAAAACACCGAAATGTCAATATTTAAGGAGTTATGGCCATTTTAAAGTTTGCAATAATTCATGCCTAAAAAAGTGATCACAAATAATAGCTAAAAACCCCGAAATGTCAATATTTAAGGAGTTATGGCCATTTTAAAGTTGGCATAAATTCATGCCTAAGAAAGTGATCACAAATAATAGCTAAAAGCCCCGAAATGTCAATATTTAAGGAGTTATGGCCATTTTAAAGTTTGTAATAATTCATGCCTTAAAAAGTTATCACAATAATAGCTAAAAAACCCGAAATGTCAATATATATGGAGTTATGGCCATTTTAAATTTTCCAATAATTCCTTCCCAAAAAAGTGATCACAAATAATAGGATTTATGGCCATTTAAAGTTTCCAATAATTCCTTCCCAAAAAAGTGATCACAAATAATAGCTAAAAGCCCCGAAATGTCAATATTTAAGGAGTTATTGCCATTTTAAAGTTTTGCAATAATTCCTTCCCAAAAAAGTGATCACAAATTATAGCTAAAAACCCCGAAATGTCAATATTTAAGGAGTTATGGTCATTTTAAAGTCTGCAATAATTCCTTCCCAAAAAAATGATCACAAATAATAGCTAAAAACCCCGATATGTCAATATTTAAGGAGTTATGGTCATTTTAAAGTTTGCAATTATTCCTTTCCAAAAAAAGTGATCACAAATAATAGCTAGAAACCCCGAAATGTCAATATTTAAGGAGTTATGGCCATTTTAAAGTTTGCAATAATTCATTCCTAAAAAAGTGATCACAAATAATAGCTAATATCCCCGAAATGTCAATATTTAAGGAGTTATGGCCATTTTAAAGTTTGTCAATGTCAATATTTAAGGAGTTGTGGCCATTTTTTAAGTTTGCAATAATTCTTTTCCAAAAAAGTGATCACAAATAATAGGAGTTATGGCCATTTTAAATTTTCCAATTATTCCTTCCCAAAAAAGTGATCACAAATAATAGGAGTTATCTCCATTTTAAAGTTTGCGATAATTCCTTCCCAAAAAAGTGATCACAAATAATAGCTAAAAACCCCGAACTGTCAATATTTAAGGAGTTATAGCCATTTAAAACTTTGTGATCATTCCTCTCCAAAAAAAAAAAATTGATCACAAATAATAGCTAAAAGCCCCGAAATGTCAATAGTTAAGGAGTTATTGCCATTTTAAAGTTTGCAATAATTCCTTCCCAAAAAGTGATCATGTTGGTTCACAATGTACTCAAAATCGGATGAAGATATTTATGGTAGCTATATCTAATCTGAACTTATCGCTATAAAGTTAAGACATTTGTGAGTTGTACTTGTTATCTATTCGCCAATATCGTTGTTATGGAGTTTATTGTGTAGGGACAATGAAAATAATTCGGATGAACAGTATATATCTGAACCGATTTTTTTTCGCAAATTTGACATTTTGGCTTCTAGGCTGAATTTGGTGTCCTTTGACAAATTCCATCATATTTGTGCTAAAACTACACATTTGGAGCACAATGAAAACAAATCGGAGATACATGCATCTTGGTCAGGCAATAAATGAAAACTGTACTTTGTTCACAAAAATGCATGGACGGACGGACGTCCATAGAAAGTAATTCTATGAGTATCCTCAAAAGTAACTATCGGTCTATCTTGTTTCCTTCTCCATGTTGGAAAAAAATGCACAATTAAGAATTTAAACTAAGAACACGTTAATACATACAAAAAGTCTACCGAAAAGTTATGATCTAAAAGACTTAAAATAATTATGGAAAATCTGCCAATTTTTTGTCTTAGGCTGTAGTATTGATTACGAACTTCAAATACCAAATTTGAACCAATTCCTGTGAATAATGTTATTAAAATCATCATAGTACCGAATATCGAGAGGTACCGTCATATGGGGGCTATACGAAAACCTGGACCGACATGAAGATTAAAACAGACAGACAGGACATACAGACAAACAGACGGACATGGCTAGATCGTCTTAGAATTTTAAGCTGATCCAGAATATAAATACTTTGTAGGGTCTATTATGAATATTTCCAGGAGTTAAAAACGTAGTGACAAAGCTAATATATTCTCCATAGAATGGTGGAGGCTATAAAAATGCTCACTATTCAACAATCCCCTATCCAAAAGAAGGAAACCCCTTGAATGTTTTGCCTGTGTTTCTAGGTTAGTAATCATTCTTAGAAAATATAACCTGCTTTCCAATTTCCTTTCTATATAGATTTAACTTCAAATATTAGATATGATTAATCAATCGAATCCGCTATTCGATTTCTGATGTTCTACAGTCGACGATTTAGCTCTTTTTATACACAAGTTCATGTTATTGATATCAAATAATCATATTTATTTAATAAAACAACACTGCGGAGCTATTATCACTGTGCAGACTAACTGTGACAATGGAAAAAACCCTGTAAGAAAAATATTTTTGCCATTCACATTGAAACAATAAGTTATTGAAAATGCTGATCATTTCCTGTTTTTTCATAGAGACTTTAAATATTTCATGTGTTTCCAAACAATATGATTGGAATTTCTTTTCGCGTCATTTGTTAGTTTTTTTTTTTTTTTTTTTTTTTTCTTAAAGCGACATAATCGTTTTTGTTTCTTAAAGCGACATAATCGAGTCGTGACGTAGATGGAAATTACTTTTGTTCATAGCTCCGATATAACTGAGCAGAGAGTGAAACTCACTCGAATTAGAGTGGGAGTAGAAAAAATCAAGCATACTTTATTTTTTGATGTCGCTCGTAAAACAGCAAACATGCTTAGCTCGTTTTCGCGTGGGAAATCGAACAATTTTTATTCTAACCGAGTACTCCTTTATTATATCTTCTTATCTCCACGAGATGAGTCGATCTAGCTATGTATGTCCGTCCGTCTGTTCATGTTAATTTGTAATCACTCTACAGGTCGCGATTATGGCCCGATTCTCACGAAATTTAGAATGGAGGTAGAGCTAGGGTCAGAAGCCTACTGTTTTTGGAGATGATAGCATAATATTTTGGGGTTAAAATGCACCAAAAATAGATAAATCTCCTGATTTTGCAGTTGCTCTACAGTTCGCAATTATAGACCATGCATGGGGCTGAAGTTTAGGGCTGGTAGAAAGCCTGCCATTTTTTTGATCCTTTATTATATCTTCCTATCTCGCCGAGCTGAGTCGATCCTATCAATCGATTCGTAATAACTCTACAGGTCGCAATTATGGCCCGATCTTTATGAAAATTTAGAATGAAAGTGTGGCTGGGGCCAGAATAGAAGCCTATTGCTTTTGGAGATGATAGCATTATTTATTTAGGGGTTGAAATTCACCAAAAATAGATAAATCTCCTTAATCTACAGGTCGCAATAATAGACCAATCAACGCGGAATTTTGCATGAGGTTAGGGTGTAAGACAGCGCAGAGGTGTAGCATATTGGGCGATCCTTGAATTATATTTAGCAGGTAAAATGGACCACAATTTTCGTGTCAAATTGTTTTGAATACTTAACAACGCGACGGAGTGAGCAAATATTGGGCAGATACCCTGCTCAAAAAACTAAGGCCAACATCGGGACAGTGATCTATGACATTATTTCAAAAACGAAATCTTCCAAAATGGATTTGGACATAATGGGGGTTTCAACATATTGTAGTATTGTAAGGTATCACATGGTCGACCCCGCACGATTATAGCCTTTCATACTATTGTGAAGGGTTTTTATAACCTATACATATACATTTAAGACCCCAAAAAGGATATATAGGTTGAAATGAAAAAACTCCGACCAACTTCAGAGTGCTGTCATTCCAAAGCCACTCTTCCGAAAACTGTTAAAATTATTCCAGTGACAGCTCATTATATTGTTTACAAGCATATAAAAGCATTTTGGTGAGAATTTTCCAAATAAAAAAAAGTTATTCGTGAAGGAATTCAAGCGTGATAGTGTGATTTCTTTATATCTGGAAAGCCACAAGTGGCTATCGTTAGATCACTCCAGCATTTAAATGTGAAAAAATCTTTTGTGTCTACTGGTAGCGTAGCCCGACGTCAAGGAAGTGGACGGAAGAAACCAGCAACATTAGCAGAAATGGTTCGAAAAGTAAAGAAGCGACTTGATCGAACCCCGCGTCGAAGTGGCCTAAAAATGGCTCGTGAGCTGAACATATCGCAACATTCCATTCGGCAAATATTAGAAAATGAGATCGGGGTAAAGCCAGAAAGTGATGGACTGCACATTTGTTTTCTCCGATAAGAAAACATGCGTTGTCCAGCAGTTTGTAAAGAAACAAAATGATCGTGTTTACTTGCCAAAGAGGTCAGCTGAAAATGTATACCTCCGGTTGGCCACCAGAAATATAGCGCAGGCCATGGTGATGGTGCGGGCTGCCACAATAGCCGATGGTCGCTCTTCGCTCGTATTAATCAACCGTGGCATCAGAATAAATGCCGAATATTATAGTGAAAATATTTTGGAGGGTGTATTAACATTTTGGCCGCAGACCTTGGACATTCCAACAGGGCTCAGCACACGCCACCGAAGAATGGTTACAAAATGAGGTACCTCGCTTCATTTCCAGCGGTCACCAAAATCTCCGGATATCAATCCGTTGGATTATTGTGTCTGGAGTATTTTGGATAGCGAGGTTGGCAGTAAAAAAGCAAAGTGTCGAGTCAAAATACCGCAGGGCAACATTCGGGCAGCGTGTGACGGTTTCATTGGACGTTTGAAGGCCATAATTCGTACCAAAGGTGGCTATTCCGATATTGATGCTATTTCCGACATTTTTTGCTTTCATTCAACAGAATTTTAAAAAAAAGTAAAAATTATGACTTTTATCGCCGATTTTATCAAAATTTTCATAATTTTTATACCCTACACCACAAGGTGGTCAGGGTATTATGTCTTTGTACATTTGTTTGTAACAGGCAAAAGGAAACGAGATAGACTCATAGTTCCTTTTGATGATCTGCATAGAATCACTTTCTGAGTTGATTTATGCATGTCAGTCCGTCCGTCCGTCTGTCCATGTATTCTTGTGAACAAAATGCAGGTCGCATTTAATATCCGATTGAGATGAAATTTTGCAAACAACATTTGTTTGGCCCAAGGACGAACCCTATTGAAATTGGAGATAACCGGTAAAAATTTAGATATAGCTCCCATATATATCTTCGTCCGATTTGCCTTTAACTGTGCACCAAACGTGTAATATCAGTCCGAATAGTATGGAATTTTGCACATACAACCAAATTATAACCTGAAAATAAGTATGCCAAATTTTATCGAAATCGGTTCAGATATAGCTATAGCTCCCATATATATTGTTCATCCGATTTGTTATTTTTGTCCTCCGCAGCCGTAATATGCACTCTTCAACAACAATATTTGGGGAAATATATCAAATGCAGCTCAGAAATATCTTTGCTAAATTTTATCGAGATCGGTTCAGATTTGGATATAGCTCCCATATATAATTTCGTCCGATTTACCATTTATTGTGCACCAAACGTCTAATATTTGTCCAAATGGGATGAAATTTGGCACATACGACCGAATTTAGTCTAGAAGGTAGTATGCCAAATTTGCTGAAGATCGGTTCAGATAAAGTTATAGCTCCCATATATATTGTTCATCCGATTTGCTATTTTTGTTACCCACAGCCGAAATAGAGGGAAATATATCAAATACAGCTCAGAAATATCTTTGCCAAATTTTATCGAGATCGGTTCAGATTTGGATATAGTTCCCATGTATATTTTTATCCGATTTCAAATTAATTTCGGCATATTTAGTCCTTTGAATTTTAGCGTGTATGATTGAATTCTCCCATAAAAACTTTTAATTATTAAGTGGAGCTCAACTAAATTAGCAAAGTGGTGTAGGGTATCATAAAATCGGCCCCGCCCGACTTTAGGACTTTCTTTACTGGTTTCTATGCTAAATTCGTTCGTATGTTACAAAATTTATTTAGTTTGGGCGGATATTGCAAATTTGGTGCACAAAAAAGGGGGAACCTAATGAGACAAATATTGGCGTTGCAGTTTTTTTTTTAAGCAGTCGAATGTGCAAAATACATTTTGGCTGGCTTAAATAGTAAAGCGGATGGAATATACATACATGGGAGCTATATCTATATCTAAGCCGATTTTATCAAAATTTTCATAATTTTTTCTACGCTAAATTCGTTCGTATGTTACAAAATTTATTTAGTTTGGGCGGATATTGGAAATTTGGTGCACAAAAAAGGGGGAACCTAATGAGACAAATATCGGAGGTATATCCAAATCTGAACCAATCTCTACCAATTTTTACATAGGTATTTGAGCTGTATCTTATATCATTGTTATAGACTGAAATATAAAATCGGATGAAATATATGAGAACTATAGGTATATCTGAACCGATTTTCAACAATTTTGGCATAATTGCCTAAACTCGGCCAGATGTGACCGAAATTGGTCGTAGGTGCCAAAATCCATCCTATTTAGATTAACTAAATACCTTCCATAAGAAAACGATGAGTTAAGGCAAAACAATTTAAAGAAACCTAAAATTGAGTTGGATTGTTTAATGGTATATTCTCTTAGCGGTGCCATTGTGCCATTTTGAAGACTTGTGACGTTCTTTGAACGCAAAAAAATAGCATAAGTAGGCGTAACGGTTTTTTCCACAGTGAACATCAACAATGGGACACAATGTCAAACATTAAACAGCTTGATAAAAGAAACAAGGCACTTTCTATTTAACTTTTAATATATTGTGTGGAAAAAAAACTATTGCCATAATACATATTTGGGGGAAAAAATGTGATGATTGTGATTACAGTTCTTCACTCAATATAGACCGGGCGAAATTTCATATAAATAGGGACTACTTTTCCATTTCATACCATACTACTTTCAGATTCTAATTTAGAAACAATTGGTGCATCAGCGTCAGGGGAAATCATGAAGTGTTTTACATCGATTGTGGCAGTTTTTGCCATTTTGGCTAGTTTAAGTAGTTTGCATTTGGCCCAAGGAACGACTCCAACAAGTCCCACAACTCCAACAAGTCCCACAACTCCAACAAGTCCTACAACTCCAACAAGTCCCACAACTCCAACAAGTCCTACAACTCCAACAAGTCCTACAACACCTACCTCTCCTACAACTCCCACAACCCCCCCAGCTGCACCACCACCACCAGCACCCGTTGCTCCACCACCAGCAGCATTTGGATGAAATAATCAAAAGATCGTTATTTTAAACTTAAGGATTTTCAAACTCGATAGGCGGAGTTATCACTTCTCGAATCAATATTAAAGATGGGTAAATCAGGTCTACATTTTTATACCCTCAGCCATATGACTAGAGAGGGTATATATCATTTGATACGGCCAAAAGTGCCGCATCGAATTAACGTATTTAGAATCTAGGTCTTTTTGGATCAAATCCGTTTCAGGACATTTGGAGTCGATCTAGCGATCGCCTGTCTTTCTGTCTATTTGGCTGGTGCCGTACGACAACTCTCGAGAAAAGTATTCGATTTGGTCGAAATTTGGTACATCGTTATATTATTACCAAACATAGGTTGAGTTCGGAGGTGTCCACTCCACAAAGAATAGACTAAAAAGAGCTAGAGAGTTGCTTCGCTTTACCGAAAGTGATGAACTACCGAAATTGGTTTTCTCTGATGAGAAAACCTTCGTTGTCCATCAGTTTTTAAACAAACAAAATGATCGTGTTTACTTGCCAAAGAGGTCCGCTGAAAATGTGCAACTTCGGTTGGTCACTAGATCTCAAGCGCCGGCCATGGTGATGGTGTGGGCCGCCATAACAGTCGATGGTCGCTCTCCGCTCGTATTAATCGACCGAGGCATCAGAATAAATGCCGAATATTATCGCGAAAATATTCTGCAGGGTGTATTTAAGCCTTAGGCACGCAAACATTTTGGCCGCAGACCTTGGACATTTCAACAGGACTCAGCACGCATCATCCAAGAATGGTTACAAAATGAGGTTCCTCGCTTCATTTCCAGGGCACAATGGACATCAAAATCTTCGTACTATTGTGTCTGGGGTATTTTGGAAAGCAAGATTGGCACTAAAAATTACCAAAGTTTCGATCACTTCAAGCAAGCGCTTAGCCGGGAATGTGCCAAAATACCGCTGAGCAACATTCAGGCAGCGTGTGACGGTTTCATTGGCCATAATTCGTGCTAAAGGTGACCAATTCGAACAAATCAAAACTTATTATAAAACTGATGCTATTTCCGACATTTTTTGCTTTCATTCAATAAAATTAAAAGGAAGTAGAAATTATGGCGTTTGACTTTGTTGCAGTTTTTCATCTCACCCTGAATATCGGTCCACTCCTTCTGGTACCTCCCCCACAAAAGGGATCAACATATTCAATATCAATGAACGAAAATTTTCATCCGATTCCATTCAAACTTGGCACATCTCAATATTTCCATGGTAGAGGTCGGACCACTTATGAAATGAAATATGTACAGGATGAAATAAAAAAACTGCAATAAAGTCAAACGAAATAATTCCAACTTTTTCTATTGAATGAATTTTAGAATAAGTTTAGATTTGTTCGAATTGGTCACCTTTGGCACGAATTATGGCCTTCAAATAGCTAATGAAACCTTCACACACTACCCGAATGTTGCTCTGCGGTATTTTGGTCCATTCCCGGCGTAGCGCTTGTTTGAGATGATCGACACTTTGGTATTTTTTAGTGCCAACCTACCTTTCCAAAATTCTCCAGACACAATAGTCTAACGGATTGGTATCCGGAGATTTTGGTGGCCGTTATAAAGCGGGGAACCTCATTTTGTAACCATTCATAGGTGGCGCGTGCTGACTGCGATGGATCTGAGTCCTGTTGGACTGTCCAAAGTCTGCGGCCAAATGTTTTCTCATCGGAAAAAAACCAAATTCGACAGTTCACCACTTTCGGCCAAGCGAAGCAACTCTTTTGAGTCTATTTTCTTTCTGTTGCGGTGTAAGTTCTTGCACTTTTTGAACTGTCACTGGAATAATCGTAAGAGCTGTCGGACGAGTGACTTGGAAATGACAGCAGTCTGAAGATGGTGATATTCCAAATACACAAAAGGCGAACTTCTTCCTTTTTTATGCTGATTTCGTTGACGTACATAGTCAAATATCGTAGACAAGCAAGTCATATAGATGAGTCTAAATTTGGAGATACAGAGGGGCCTTTTGTTTTTGGAGATGAACGCAAAATCTTTACGGGGATCAAATGAACCAAAATAAAAAAAATTGAAACCAATCGACAAGGAATTTTGCGTTAGAAGAGAGTAAAGGACAGGACAGAACTCTACCACTTTAGATGACCATGGATTATATTTAGCTGTAAAATGGACCACAACAACTAACAGCACGACGGAGTGCATAATTATTGGGCAAATGTCCCTGGTAAAATTCTAAAAGTAATATCTGTACACGCTATGATAATAATTATAATTTAAAGTTCAAAAGACTAAATATGCCGAAGCATTTATATCTTTTAAATTCGGACTTGTATTGCCCATTTGGTGCAAAATTAATTTGAAATCAGATAAAGATATATATGGGAGCTATATCCAAATCTGTACCGATCTCGATAAAATTTGGCAAATATATTTCTGAGCTGTATTTGATATATTTCCCTGAATATCGTTGTTACGGAGTACATATTACGACTGTGGGTAACATATACAACAAATCGGATTAACAATATATATGGGAGCTATAGCTATATTTGAACCGATCTTCACCAAATTTGGCATACTACCTTCTAGAATCAATTCGGTCGTATGTGCCAAATATTATCCCATTTGGGCAAATATTAGACGTTTGGTGCACAATAAAAGTAAATCGGACGAAGTTATATATGGGAGCTATATCCAAATCTGAACCGATCTCGATAAAATTTAGCAAAGGTATTTCTGAGCTGTATTTGATATATTTCCCTGAATATCGTTGTAACGGAGTGCATATTACGGCTGTGGGTAACAAATACAACAAATCGGATGAACAATATATATGGGAGCTATAGGTATATCTGAACCGATCTTCACCAAATTTGGCATACTACCTTCTAGAATCAATTCGGTCGTATGTGCCAAATTCCATCCCATTTGGGCAAATATTAGACGTTTGGTGCACAATATATATGGGAGCTATGTCCAAATCTGAACCGATCTCGATAAAATTTAGCAAACGTGTTTCTGAGTTGCATTTGATATATTTCCCTAAATATTGTTGTTGAAGAGTGCATACTACGGCTGCGGAGGACAAAAATAACAAATCGGATGAACAATATATATGGGAGCTATAGCTATATCTGAACCGATTTCGATCAAATTTGGCATACTTATTTTCGGGCCTAATTTGGTTGTGTGTGCAAAATTCCATAATATTCGGGATGATATTACATGTTTGGTGCACAATAAAAGGCAAATCGGACGAAGATATATATGGGAGCTATATCTAAATTTTTACCGATTATCTCCAATTTAAATAGGGTTCGTCCTTGGCCAAACAAATATTGTTTGTAAAATTTCATCTCAATCAGATAATATATGCGATCTGCATTTTGTTCACAAGAATACATGGACAGACGGACTGACATGCACAAATCAAATGCACAAAGTGATTCTATGCAGATCATCAAAAGGAACTATGGGTCTTTTTCGTTTCCTTTTGCCTGTTACAAACAAATGCACAAAGACATAATACCCTGACCACCTTGTGGTGTAGGGTATAAAAATTAAGTGATTTGTGGCTGTACTACCTTGAATAACAGCATATGACAAAGGCATGTTAATATAAAAAACAAAATTAAAGGAAAGAATGGCAAATAAAAGGTTGGATAATCCAAAATATTGGTTTCAAAATTTTATTCCATATACCTTCCCAAATAATTGCATACTGCCTTAGAGGTTTAAATTGCTTAACATTGGTAAGTATGTTGTTACGATATCATAACAACAGAGGTATTTTTTCACTGGATTGTCATATTTTACTCTGTCTTGTCCTATCTTAATACTTCTATGTCTTTGCATTTTAGGTCTTTGGCGACGAGCTGCTAATCTATGTATTGTAGACACAAACCATTTGCTTCAAACGCATTTTGTCTAGTCTTTACCATTTTAGGTCTTTGGTAACAGCTCATGACAAAGGCATGTAAATATAAAAACCAAAAATGTGGTTTCAAAATTCTATATCACTAACCTTTCCAAAAATTTGGATATTTTCTTCGCGTTTTAAATCTGCTAACATTGGAAAGTATGTTGTTATGATGTCATAACAACAGAGGTATTTTCACATGGTTGCCATATTTTGACTCTGTCTTGTCCTATCCTATATTCTACAGTATCACATGGTCGGCTCCGCAAGACTATCGTCTTTGCTTACTGTAAAACAAGTAGCAAGTTTCAAATGAAGGTGCAATTTCACCTAACGGATTCACCATATCATTATGAATTTCTTGTCCCGATAAATTTGCGTCTTTTTTCAAAAAACCTGTTTTTTATGAAGGAGTTGTCAGATCGAAACAAAATTTAATAAATAAAATTAATAACAGAGATGAAAGTTTCCAAATCACTTAATTTTTTTCTGTTTATACCGCGCTTTTTGTGCTAGGCTAAGAAGTTTCCGAACTGCCCTCGTACTTACCAACGATTAAAATAATAACAAATGCACTTAAATTGATTGAGTAAATTTTATTTCATTTGTCTTTTGATTTGATTGATTCATTGTGTTTTTATTTTTCATTTTGCTTTAATTATTTATTTATTTTTATTTTATTTTTTTGATTGGTTGACTGACATTGTAATCACGTGGATTTCAAGATTTCATACATTTCCTTTGTTTTTATTAAATTCAAAATAACAGAAACGTCTTACCAGGTTAGATTAGATTTTAAAGTAAAATACAAATGCAAAACAACAAATACATAATGACTAAATAACAATTCTTAGGCATAGAGTGTGAAAAAATAGTTAACAAAATATCAGAAACAAATTATAGCCGTTTTTTTTTTATTTAATTCTCTTATACTAATTACTGTGACAATAAATTTGTAGTTTATCTCTTGTGTGTTGATTTTATTGCTATTGTTTGACACCGAAACAAAATGTATATTTTTGTTTAAAAAGAATAACAAAAGAGCATCAAATATACCTTTCTTATAAATATATACAATTATGCAGATTTTTATTTATTTTATTTTTAATTTTTTTTTTGCAGTTCACATTTATTTACGTTTTCATTTTGGGAGGGCAGAAAAACAATTGGTGAGTGTTTACAAACAACAAATATTTAAAAATATTCTAAGATCTAATATATATATATAATTTTTTGTGTAATAGTTTTTCTTCATCTTCAAAAAATTGACTTAATTTTAGCTAGACTTTAAATCAGCTCACTCGCGTTATTTTATATATTTTTTTAATTTTTTTTTATTTTAAGACTGCTGTGAGTTTTTGTATTTTCTAGTTTTGGTTTTAGTTGTTACTTTTGATTTGCTAAACATACATACATATATGCATTTAGTTGTCGTAAACACTAATTTTAATATTTTCTAAATATCATTATATTGCTATAAGTTTTCAATAGAGTTTAGTTTTTGAGGTTTAATTTTTGTTTTCAAAAAAAGAGAAAATAAAGTATTTGCCTTTTCCAGTTATTGTAAATTTTGATTTAGACAATGGCGCTATTATTTTTTTTTAGTTTTATTTTACTATTTTCCAAAAATATATACTATTTCTTTTAAGTTACATACATATTGAGAAAGCCCTCATATTTTGTAGGGTTTTTGACTAGATTAGGTCTTTGGTTAAGCTATTACCGTATTACACTTTTTACTAAGACATTTTTTGTATAGATTTTTTGGATTAGACGCTGGTGCATTAGATTTGAAATTCTTCTGGAAAATCTTCATATCCTCGGAAAATATTTATTTTTTACTCAACAACACTATGTTTCGGGGGTATTAAAAGTTGGATAGTGGCAAAAACTATGTAACACCTCGAAATAATGGTCCTGTACGTAGAATGTTACATATGGATATTCCTATCTCTCAGGGGTGAGTCGATCTAGCTAGGTGTATCCGTCCGTCTGCCCATGTTAGTTTCAGGTCGTAATTATGGCTCGATCCATTGAAGTGGAGTAAGTGTCATAATAGAAGGGGATTGAAATGGAAAATATTTATACAATCGGAAAATATTTCTTTATACCCAGCAACACTATGTTTTGGGGGTATTATAAGTTGGATTGAGGCAACAGTTATGTAACACCTCGAAATAAGCGGCCCAATTACGGTTGTCGTTTCTATAGTCGTAGTCGACGTAATGTGCAAGTCGAGATCTCCGTCGCTTCGATTCAAAAATGCTGTAATACCATTTTTGAATCGAAGCGACGGAGATGGCGACTTGCACATTACGTCGACGACGACTATAGAAACGACAACCGTAATTGGCATAGAAAGGCATAGAAACGACATCGACAGCTGCAGCGAACAAACATATTTGCATTGCCTGAGACCAAGTAAGTACATATTTTAATAAAACTGTGTACTTAATGTGTTCTTTTAGATTTTTAACTTACTTCAGAATTAACAAGGACTGCTTTCAGCATGTGGTAAAAAAAAAAATTCTCCAAACTCTTCAATTTTTTTTGAAAGTCCACGAAAGTCTAGGTTCAAGATTCGGGCTAGACCCGGATACACAATATATTCATCAAGTGGTTATTTAAAGCGGTTCGAAATTTATATTCAAATCATCGATTTTTTAGACCCGTAGCTTTACAACAACAAAATTGATGCCAAATTATAGATTGCACTCCTACCTTTCAAAAATGCTAAAAAATTGTGCTAATACCTTTTCTGGGTCCAGAGACATTCTCCTCTGGGTATGTTCAATCGGTTACGCGAACTAACCATGGCCTTCGGTGGTCATGTGACCAGTTGTATTTTCATAAGCTTTAAAACAATACCTATATTGCCTATATCGGGTAAGTGGATCCGGGTCCTAATCCCGGAATTTCTGGGGACCTGGGTTCGTTCCTTCCAAAAGAAGAAAATATCTTCCCGGAATCAGGGTAAAAATACCTACCTCTGGAAAAAATGTCGAAAAAATCGAAGAGTTTTTACAAAGCTAGAGTTGTACCAATTGTCCACAGTATTGAGGTTTTTAACGATGACGACGACAACGGAAATAGGGCCGAATGGTCCTGTACGTAGAATATTACATATGGATCTCACTATCTCGCAGAGCTGAGTCGATCTAGCTATGTTTATTCGTCCGTCTGCCTATGTCAGTTTCAATTCACGCTACAGGTCGTAATTTTCTGATTTTGCAGAGGGTCCATAGGTCGCAATTATATACGAATCGAATTTTGCAAGATGCTAGATTTTAGGGGTGAACAAAGGCCTACCATATTGTTTAGTCATCGGACAATGTTTAGCGAGTAAAATAAATCACAACTTTTATATAAAGAAATACAAAAATGTTCACTAAGCCGTGAATATTTTTAATCCCGGCGAAATGACAGATGATGTTAATATCCAAGATATCGGATATATAGCAAAATGGGAGCAATATCCAAATCTTTGCCGATCCCGATAGAATTTGGCAAATATATATTACGAATGTGAGGGACTTAAACACCAAGTCGAATGAAACATATATATGGGAGCTATAGCCATATTTGGAACGATTTTCACTAAAATTCAGGTCATTTGGACTGATATTGGCCATTCGGTGCACAATTAATCCGAAATCGGTTGAAGATACATATGTGAGCTATATTCAAATCTGAAACGATCTTGATTAAATTTGGCAAAGGTATTTCTGGGCTGTTTCTGATATCTAGTACCAAATATTATTTGTGTCGAATATATATTACGAATGTGAGGAACTTAAAACCCCAAATGGGATGATACCCATATATGGGAGCTATAGCGATATCTGAACCGATTTTCATTGAATGCACTTGCTTCCAGACTGAATTCGGTCGGATAGGCCAAAATTCAGGTCATTTGGGATGAAAATGGCTATTTGGTGCACGATTAACCCGAAATCGGTTGAAGATATATATGGGAGCTATATTCAAATCTAAACCGATCTCGATAAAATGTGGCAAAGGTATTTTGGAGCAGTATCTGATGCCCGGTACCAAATATCATTCTTGTGAAGTATATATTACGCATGTGAGGAACTTAAAACCCAAAATCAGATGAAACATATATATGGGAGATATAGCTATATCTGAACCAATTATCTCCAAATTTCATGTACTTGCTTCTAGAATGAAATTTAGGTCATTAGGACTTATATGGGCCATTTGGTGCACAATTAACCCGAAATCGTTTGAAGATATATAGGAGCTATATGTAAATCTGATCCGATTATCACCAATTTCAATACGGTTTGTCCTTGGGCCAAACAAATATTGTTTCCGAAATTTCATCTCAATCAGATAATAAATGCGACCTGCATTTTGTTCGCAAGAATGCATGGTCGGACGGACGGAGGGACTGACATGCATAAATCGACTCAGATAGTGATTTTACGCAGATCCTCAAAAGTAACTAACTAAGTAACAAAAATAAGTAACTTTGGACCAAAAGAGGTTTTCCATATTATTATAGTGTGGTAGGGTATCACATGGTCGACTATAACCTTTGCTCCCTTTTTTTGCATAATTTCTATTTCGAGTTCTGCTATTAATGACCTAAGGATACGGCATTGAACGTTGGAATATAGCGAAATCTCAAATTTGGTGATGGAAATTCTAATATGTGTCTGATATATGGTAACGAATATATTTCTTATGAAGCACATCTCACATTTTCATATATTGATAGACAGAATACTCGTTCTGAAATTACACATTTCGTGAAATCAAACGAAGATATATGGAATCATAATTAATCCTCATAAGTAACTTAAGGTCAGATCTTGTGTTAGTGAAAATATTGGAATGTGCCAAGCTTAAAATAAATCTGATGCTTATTTCGCATTTTATGAACTATATAATTATTAAAAATTGTGAACCTTTGTGGGTCAGGTGTCAGAAGAAGTGGTCCCACATATTCCATCTTATTGTTTTAGTAGAAATATTGGTATGAGGAAATTTTTATGCAATGGGATGCTCAATTCGCTATTTATGTTTGATTTGGTTATTCAAAATGTAGACCATTTCCTTATCGAATGATTCTTTCTCTTTCATGAAGCATTTTTTTTTTTTTTTTTTTTTGAAAATTGCGACCTTTTTATGAGATGGTACCAGAAGGAGTGAACCGATGTTGTCATCACCGAACTCGATCTAAATTTGACGATAATATGACCATGTTCATGCCAAATCGGATAATACCTTCGAGAGTTATCGTGCGCACCAGACAGCCTAGATCTACTCCAAATATCATGAAACAGGTTTGAACGAAATAGGACTAGGGCTAAAAACCTCTATTTCGATGAGGCACGTTTTGACCGTAGTAAATGATTTTTTTCCCCTTTCCATGACTGAGGGTATACAAAGGTTAAAAATATCGTCGTCAATTTTATTTTGAAAGCGATCAAACCAGTCCCAACAATTAAAAGCAAAAAAGTGAAAGTAAGCTTCGTATAAAACTTGAACTCGAACTTCAAGCACTACCGCTCGCGATCTAGTTTCACTCACGAGTAAAAACGAACAAATAAGTGCTTTAAAATTATAGCTGAAATTATAAATACGAATATTAATCGTAGCAGACTTTTTAGGTGGTATGAAAATAAAGAAGTTACAAAAAAGACCTATTTGATTAAGTTTTTAAGGTGGCACATTCAGACCATATCCTTATTTTGACGTCTAAAGTTGTTCTGCATGGAATCCATTAAAAATAACAAAAAATATTAAACAAATGTTAAAACATGTAAGAAAAGGCTATAGTCGTGCGGGGCCGACTATGTTATACCCTACAACACTACAATATGTTAGAAACCCCCTTATGTCCAAATCCATATTGGAAGATTTCGCTTTTGAAATTAAGATTTTGACTAGGGACATTTGCCCAACCTTTATGCACTGTTAGTTGTTGTAGTCCATTTTACAGAATTCTTCCCTGTCCTAGAATTCTTCCCTGCCCTTAACTCTCTTCACAGGCGTGTCGATTGGCTTCAATTGTGTGATCGGAAAAACATTCCTGTTTTTGGTTAATTTGAACCCCTAAATATTTTGCAATCATCTCCAAAAGCAAGAAGCCCCTCTGTATCTCCGAATTTAGACTCCTCTATATGATTTGCTTCTCTACGATATTTGGCTATATTCGTCAACGAAATCAGCATAAAAAAGTCAGAAATTTTTAGTTATTGGTCCATTTCAACCCCCTAATATATTGCGGACATCTTTGAAAACAATAGGCCTAGCCCTTCTGAGCCCAACCCTACCCTTGTGAAAATTTTCGTGAGGATCGGACGATATTTGCAATACTTATATAATATCCCCAACCTGTGTTGTAAGGTGAAAAAATATTACAAAATATTATAAGTCAAATTGAAAAAAAATCGCATGCGATAAAAAATATGAAAGCATAAAAATATGTCACAAAATACTACAAAATCTATATTAACAACATTATTGGCATATTTTTCAGCGATTTTTTTAGATTTTATACTTTTATGCCAAGAGGGCATTCTGAATTGACAAAATTTATCAAAATCGGTCCAGCCATTCTTGAGATATAAATATTATAACTAACATCCCCTTCCTTTGTATATAAACATTGTATATATTTCGCTATATATATCCGATATATTTACTATCGGCATCTGCGTAGCGGTCAGAATTGACCTGTTCGTCTATTTGTTATTCCGCCGGGATTAAAAATATTCGCGGTTTAATGGAAATTTTTACTTTTATTTAACACAAATGTTGTGGCCTATTTCACTCACTAAATATTACCCGATGACCATAAGAATCGGAAGGCTTCTGCCCAGCCCTAATATCTAGCCCCATGCTAGCTTCCGCTTTGATTGGTCTATAATTGCGACCTGTAGAGCAACTGCAAAATCAGGATTTTTTTCAGTTTTTGGTCCATTTCAACCCCTAAATATTATGCGATCATACCCAAAAACAATAGACTTCTATTCTGGTTCTTAGCACAACTCCACCTTCGTGAAGATCGGGCCATAATTGCGACCTGTAGAGTGATTACAAATTAACATTTAAAGACGGACGGACACATAAGCTAGATCGACTCGGCTCGGCGAGATAGGAAGATCCATATATACTTTCCTATGTGGAAACCAATATTTCGTGGTGTTACATAATTTTTGGCCCAATCAAACTTATAATACCCCTAACTCATAGTGTTGTAGGGTATAAAAAAATTTACTAACGTATTTTCATACGACATATCTGAATGGATTTCCTCTAAATTTGAGGTAAATTCGGTTGGGACAAATATAACGGTGCTTATAAATATCTAAACCGATTTTCACTAAACTTGTCATATTTGTAACTGAGTTAAATCGGTTGAATGTGTCATTTTACAAAACTTATGTTGGTTTCAAATAGTGACTCTTAGCGGGAAAGGTGACAGAAGGAGAGAACCAAACAATCACTATAATCATGTCCTTCTGCTACATTGGTTTACATGCACCATTGAAAATTTACAAAACAGATGAGCGGGTTAGTTAACTATATAACTTTAACGGCCGATTTTTTGTATTTCGAAGGGATCCGTCACAATTTTGAACCAAATTAGCTTTTATTAGGAATTCGTAGATGGTGGAATGTCGGACCGATTTAAAGTATTCATTTCAAGTTCTCAAGTTTTATAACCTTTCCTACAGGCAATTTGCAAATAGCTTCACTATTTTATATAGCTTTTCCTAGAACGCCCCGTCCCGTCTTTATCGGTATTTTGAGGGTTTTTGCTACAGTCTCCAACCGAATTGGCTGTATTTTTCCATTTCGCTTTCGTAACATTCATTTACAAATTTCCTTGTATGTCCTTTTCCCGAACAACTTTCTAGAAGACTTCCAAACCTGCATCACACACGGTCTGTTGTTTGCGAAACGAAATTGATATAATTTTACTATTTTGTCTATGATTTACATCACAATTGTTTTGACATAGTTCTTGGTTTGGGTATGTATGTATATAGGACACCTACATATGTATGTATATGTTTGTATATATTTATGTAATAATTACTAATAGTTTGTTGTAGATTTTACCAAAGAATTCAGTTTCTACAAAAATAGTGGCTCTGCAAAAATTAGTTATCCCTTAGACTGTATCTACAGCACAGCATTGGGTGTTCAAAAATGTCTTCCAAGCTCTGATTTTTTTTTCGTTTTTTGATTGACAATTTTGAAACATCAACTTCCAATTAGAATCCATATTTTTTGCAAATCATTGAAGAGATTTACTTTAGATTCTAATTGGAAGGTTTTCGTCACAAAAGGGCACAGAGTTTAGAACGTTTCTTGTTTTTGTCGGTCATTGAGTTGGTCGTACAAGACGAAGATATTGACGAGGATGCAGACATTTGACCTGTAGAGCCCCCTGGGCCTGTGGGTTGTGATGGGCTGGTAGGACTTTTATCTTCTAAATCTTCACTGGCATGGGTTTCCAGTAGTTTCAGCGATGTTTTCGGCTTTGAACCATCCATGCTGTTGTACAAAGTTTTGGTTAGTTTGGATTTGACGGCCTTACCCAGAGCACCAGTTTTCTTCATACTTAAACGTGAAATGCCGCGTTGATGTTCGGGCGTCGAAGTGTCATCGCTGTGCTGCTGATGACAGTTTAGAGTGGTCACTGTGAACTCGATATCCTTGATCTCTTCATCGTTGCAGGCTGAAAAGAAAAAAATTACAAATACCAAGCTGTTCCAATTGAGTTTATCAGATTTATTTTACCTGCAAATTCCTCCACCGGCTTATCTATGGTATCGTGATCGATCCAAGTCAACCCCATTTCCACTTTTTCGGCTAGATCTTGCCAATTACGACGATTTTCCAAGGTCCCCTCATATAGGGGCGTTATCCAGGGGAAAGTATCACACAGCACTTTGTAGAGCGGCAAACAAATGACATCAATGAAACCCACCTGCATTTTGGGTAATTCATCCTTGCGATCCCTGAAATCAAATACAGTTTATTTTGATTTCTATTTTTTTTTTAAAAATCACTTTTCCCCTCACCTATCCATCATTGCCACAGGTTGCGTATTCAGTTGCAGTTTTTCCAAATCTCCCTGATCGAAAAATTCATCAGCCACCAATTTGGCTACTCTATGTTGCACTTCCCATGGCTTGGCAATGGCACTGACATCACAGGCCGTCATCATCATGCCACAGAGTACTGAAAGCAAGATTATTTTTTCAATCTTTAAATTTGATTTGTTTTTAGTTATGGTGAGATAACTTACAATCCTTTTTGTCCTCACTCTGCCAATCGAATTCACCACTTTCCACCACATCCAAGAAGGCATTGCGTTTCTTGAAATACACAGCAAGATCTGTGGACAAAATAGCATTCTCCACAACTTTCATAACATGTCGATAGTCTTCTGGTGATAGTGCCTGAAATAAAAAAACAGAACAATGCATATGTTAATTCAGATTTTACTGTTTATACATAAAATGGCAATATTTGTACCAAAAGGGTTAAACGTCGAGCTAAGTCGATCTAGATTTGTGTGTCCGTCCAAAAGTCCATGTAAATTTAAAATCATTCAAAAGGCCGCAGGTGTCAGATGGAGACGTCTGAACCCGCAACATTCCACCTTTTAACGGTATAGCTGTCTATACTGATGGGTCAAAAGTGGAAAATGGACAAAATGATCGTGTTTACTTGCCAAAGAGGTCAGCTGAAAATGTGCACCTTTGGTTGGCCACCAGAACTTAAGCGCCGGCCATGGTGATGGTGTGAACCCGCCATAACAGCCAATGGTCGCTCTCCGCTCGTATTAATCGACCGTGGCATCAGAATAAATTCCAAAAATATTCTGGAGGGCGTATTAAAGCCTTGGGTACGCAAGCATTTTGGCCACAGACCTTGGACATTTCTACAGGACGCCCAAGAATGGTTACAAAATAAGGTTCCTCGCTTCATTTCCAGCGCACAATGGCCACCAAAATCTCCGTATACCAATCCGTTGGATTATTATATCTGGAGTATTTTCGAAAGCAAGGTTGGATCTTAAAAATACCAAAGTGTCGTTCACCTGAAGCAATTGCTTCGCCGAGAATGGGCCAAAATACAGCAGAACAACTTAAGGGCAGCGTGTGACAGTTTCATGGGCCATGTGAAGGCCAGAGTTTGTACCAATTCGAACAAATCTAAACTTATTCTGAAATTTGATGTTGTTTCCGACATTTTTTGGTTTCATTCAATAAAATTTTAAAAAAGTTAAAAATTATGGCGTTAGACTTTGTTGCAGTTTTTTATCTCACCCTGAATTAGCATTGTCGTTCCGTTTGGAACTCCTCGAAATATTCATAATAGACCCTACACAGTATATATATTCTGGATCAGGGTAAAATTGAAAGACGATTTAACGATGTCCGTCTGTCTATTGCATTCACGCTATCTTTCGAACAAATTGAGATAGAAGACATTATTCACATGAACTGTTTCAAGTTTCGTATTTAATGTTCAGCCTATGACAAAAAATTTCGAATGTAGGTTTACGTTTTCGTATATCCCCCATATAACGGATTTCATTCAAGTAGTAGTTTCGACTTTTTTTTTTGAAAATTTTTAAGTTCCTTCCAAATGGTGGAATGGCTTCTTTTTTACTTGTTCTTTCTGATATAATCTAGAAGAAAACAGACCCTAACGGCGGACTTCCAAGGTGTATGTAAAAAGCTTAAATTAAGATTATGGTACAGATCAAAAAAAAAAAAAAAATATTTTCAAATAGATGTACGCTGGATCTGAACGTGTTCCACTTTAAACCCTAAATACCAATAATATCGGTTAGAGAATACAGTTAATGTCTTCAAAATACATCACCCATTATGCCCCCGCAAAACTGGAACATTTATAAACAATATTATACTACAAGGATTGTTATCGAGGAAAAATACGGCTAGAACAATTAAAATACGAAATATCGATGGGTACTGTTACATGGAAATCATGGACCAACACAGAAAATGTTTTGACACCGATTGTAAAAGCCATTGAAATACCGAATTAAGAACAAGCCTGATAAAAATGTGGTCTAAATCGGAAAAAATATCGAATATCTGGAGATATTTTTATGTGGAGTCTATTGGAAAACATGGACCTATATAGAGGGGATAAAACCCATTGCAAATACTAAACGACAAATTCAAACCAGTAAAGAAAGTCTAAAAGTCGGACTGGGCCGACTTTATGATACCCTACACCACTTTGCTAATTTAGTAGAGCTGCACATAACAATTAAAAGTTTTTATGGGAGAATTCAATCATACACCCTAGGATTATAATTATAATTTAAAATTCAAAGGACTTAATATGCCGAAGCATTTTTATCTTTTAAATTTGGACTTGTATTGCTTATTTGGTGCACAATTAAGTTGAAATCGGAAAAAAATATATATGGGAGCTATATCCAAATCGGAACCGATCTCGATAAAATTTAGCTAAGATATTTCTGAGCTGTATTTGTTACGGAATGCATATTACGGCTGTGGGTAACAAATATAACAAATCGGATGAACAGTATATATGGGAGCTATAACTTTATCTGAACCGATCTTCACAAAATTTGACATATTAGCTTCTAGACTCAATTCGGTCGTAAGTGCCAAATGTCATACAATTTGGGCAACTATTAGACGTTTGGTGCACAATCAAAGGTAAATCGGACGAAGTTATATATGGGAGCTATATCCAACTCTGAACCGTTCCCGATAAAATTTAGCAAATGTATTTCTGAGCTGTATTTGATATATTTCCCCAAATATTGTTGTTACAGAGTGCATACTACGGCTGCGGAAGACAAAAATAACAAATCGGATGAACAATATATATATGGAAGCTATAGCTATATCTGAACCGATTTGGATCAAATTTGGCATACTTATTTTCAGGCCTAATTTGAGTGCATATGCAAAATTCCATACAATTCAGGCTGATATTACACGTTTGGTGCACAATAAAAGGCAAATCGGACGAAGATATATATGGGAGCTATATCTAAATTTTGACCGATTATCTCCAATTTCAATAGGATTCGTCCTTGGGCCAAACAAATGATTTGTGCAAAATTTCATCTGGATAGGACAATAAATGCGAACTGTACTTTGTTTACAAAAATACATGGACAGACGGACAAACGGACGGACATGTATAACTCGACTCAGAATGTGATTCTATGCAGATCATCAAAAGGAACTATGGGTCTATCTAGTTTCCTTTTGCCTGTTACAAACAAATGCACAAAGACATAATACCCTGACCACCTTGTGGTGTAGGGTATAAAAATGTCGTGATACCGAATATTGAGGGGTACAATTACATGGGCGCTATAGAAAAATGGTTCTATATATTCAAGATTATGACACCGGAGTTACAAACCATTACCAACAACGAAACAACATGGTAAAAAAATCTGTTGCAAAATGAGTCTTCAATTTTCAGAGTACCGCAATAGTAAAATGTGGATCTATGCAGACAATGTTCTACCACTAGGGGTAGAACCCGTTACAAACTCTTAATACCAAATTTACAAAATATTGCCAAAAAGTGACTAAAATCACAAAGTAATGAATATCGGGATGTATCGTTACATGGAGCTATACAAAACAAGTAAGCAAAGGCTATAGTCGTGCGGGTCGACCATGTGATAACCTACAACACTACAATATCTTAGCAGCCCCCTTATGTCCAAATCCATTTTGCAACATTTCGCTTTTGAAATTATGTCACAAGGGACATTTGCCAAATATTTACGCACTCCGTCGTGCTGCAAGTTGTGTGGTCACTTTAAAGCTAAATATAATCCAATGGTCATCAAAAATGCTAAAATTCTTCGCTGTCCTTAACTCTCTTCTCAGGCGTGTCGATTGTCTTCAACTGTGTGATCAGGATTTTTTTTTCTGTTTTTGGTTCATTTGAACCCCTAAATATTTTGCGATCATCTCCAAAAGCATCTCCTCTTTATCTCCAAATTGAGACTCATCTATATATTTGTCTATATTCGTCAACGAAATCAGCATAAACAGCCAGAAGTTCGCCTTTTGTGTATTTCGGATATCGCCTGTAAGTAATGCTGATATTTTTTTACACAAAATTAGTGGTCCATTGTACCCGCTGTCCTAAATTATAACTTTATGCGAGATTTCGTGTCCTCTGTTTTCTATTTGTGACCTTTATAATGGCTACAAATTCAGGAAAATTTTCAGTTGTTGGTCCATTTTAACCCCCAATATATTGCGGACATCTTTGAAAACAATAGGCCTAGCCCTTCTGAGCCCAACCCTATCCTTGTGAAATTTTTCGTGAGGATCGCACGATATTTGCAATACTTATATAATATCCCCAACCTGTGTTGTAAGGTGAAAGAATATTCCAAAATATTATAAGTCAAATTGAAAAAATCGCATGCGATAAAAATATGAAAAAATAAAAAAATCACAAAATCTCTATTAACATCATTATTGCCATCTTTTTATGCGATTCTTTTAGATTTTATACTTTTATGCCAAGAGGACATTCCGAATTTACAACATTTGTCAAAATCTGTCCAGCCATTCTTGAGATATAATCATTCTAGCTAGCATCCCCTTCCTTTGTGTATATACATTGTATATATTTCGCTATCCGAAATATTTACCAGCGGCATCTACGCAACGGTCAGAATTGACCTGTTCGTCGATTTGTGATTTCGCCGGAATTAAAAATATTCGCGGTTTAATAGCAAATTTGACTTTTATTTAACACAAATGTTGTAGCCTTTTTTACCCACTAAACATTACCCGATGACCATCAAAATTGGAAGACTTCTGTCCAGACCTAAGATCCAGCCCCATGCTAACTTCCGCTTTGATTGGTCTATAATTGCGACCTGTAGAGCAACTGAAAAATCAGGAATTTTTTCAGTTTTTGGTCCATTTCAACCGTTAAATATTATGCGATCATCTCCAAAAGAAATAGGGTTCTATTCTGACCCTAGCCCTTCCTGAATTCTATATTTCCTGAAGATCGGGCCATAATTGCGAACTGTAGAGTGATTACAAATAAACATGGACAGACGGACAAACGGCCGGACGGACATACATAGCTAGATCGACTCAGCTCGGCGAGATAGGAAGATCCATATATACTTTCCTATGTGGGAAACCAATATTTCGAGGTCCAATCAAACTTATAATACCCCCAACACATAGTGTTGTAGGGTATAAAAACTCAACCAATATACCTCATTTTCAATACCATCCATCCTAGACCAATACAAACTATTGTTTCATACTTCAAAGTCTATGTCGAATCGTAATTTCAACAGACAGATGGATCCCAAGGAAGAAATTTATCTCAAGTGTATAATGTTTGTTACTGTATAATTTCCATACGTGACGAACGCAAGTATATAAATATATATACGACATGTCTTACACGCGCTCTCATTTTTAATTATATATTTAGAACACAAACATTTATATTTGCATAATATTAAAATAGGATTTCATTGAATAACCTTGGTTTTGTACAGAACTCAAGATCAATTGGGGGTTTATATTTATTCAGATGTATTAGGAATGTTATAATTCAAAATTGCTAGCTAAGAACATATTTTTTAATTGTTTGATGAAGTCTTTTTTTAATTTTATTTGTTTAAAGAAATTCTGCTAATAAAAGAAATGCGCATAGAATAAAATAAATAACTGTTTGCATAAATTGTTTCATAATTATACGAAGAAGAAGAGAAAAGACATGTTGCCGACCATGGAGTGGAAAATGTTTTTGTAACCTCTAATTTTTGTTGCGGTTGAAATTCATGGTCAAAGTGAAAGTATAGGCCGTTAACATTTTTCCCCACACCACAAAAGATGAAAACATATATACAAATGAATAAAAATCGCCGAGCGTACAAATGTTTATACCCTACATCACATAGTGGTAAGGGTATTGTGTCTTTGTGCATTTGTTTTTAACACGGAGAAAGAAGCGAGATAAGACCTATAATTGACGATCTTAATTGAATCACTTTCTGAGTGGTGCGTCCGTCCGTCTGTCCTTTTTTATTTATTATCCGATTGAGATGAAATTTTCCAAATCGTATTTGTGCTTCAAATTTTGATTAAAACCTGTTCAGCTCCCGTATACAGGGTGATATGAAAAAACTGCAACCAACTTCACACTGCTGTCATTTCTAAGCCATGCGTCCGACAGCTGTTAAAATTATTCCAGTGACAGCTCATTATATGTTTGCAAGCGTACAAAAGAATTTTGATGATAATTTTCCAGAAAAAAGTTATTTGTGATGAAATATTGAAAGTAGGCTCAAAAGAGCTAAAGAGTTGCTTCGATTGGCCGAAAGTGGTGAACTGCCGAATTTGGTGATGGTGTGGGCCGCCATAACAGAAAATGATTGCCATCCGCTCGTATTAATCGACTGTGACATCAGAATAAATGCCGAATATTATCGCGAAAATATTCTGGAGGGTGTATTAAAGCCTTGGGCACGCAAACATTTTGGACGCAGACCTTAGACATTCCAACAGGACTCAGCACGCTCCACCCAAGAATGGTTACAAAATGAGGTTCCTCGCTTCATTTCCAGCGCACAATGGCCGCCAAAATCTCCGGATACCAATCCGTTGGACTATTGTGTCTGGAGTATTTTGGAAAACGAGGGTTGGCACTAAAAAATACCAAAGTGTCGATTACTTCAAGCAAGCGCTTCGCCGGAAATGGGCCAAAATACCGCCGAGCAACATTCGGGAAGCGTGTGACGGTTTCATTGGCCATAATTCGTGTCAAAGGTGACCAATTCGAACAAATCTAAACTTATTCTAAAATTTAATGCTATTTCCGACATTTTTTGCTTTCATTCAATAAAATTAAAAAAAAAAAAAAAATTAAAAATTATGGCGTTTGACTTTGTTGCAGTTTGTTTATTTCACCCTGTTTATGTTTCATCCGTTTTGGTGTTTAAGTCCCTCACATTCGTAATATGCACTCCACAACAATGATATTTGACACCGGTCATCATATACTGCCTGAAAACACCTCTGCCAAATTTTATAGAGTTCGGTTCAGATTTTTATATAGATTCGATAAACATCGTTATCCGATTTAACGTTAATTGCTCACCACATATGTAATATCAACCCAAATTGAATAGATTTTTTATATTCGACCTATTTTTTGCAATTTTGAGAAACTCGGTCCAGTATGTCTATTGCTCCAATAAATATCGAAGTCATATCATATGCTATACAGCTATATTATTCGTCTCCTAAGTGGTATGATCTACTTCACATAAATTCCCAATAAATTTTTTTTCGTTACGGGATCTCTTCTAAATACGCATATTGATGTAGGGTATCATATAGTCGGTTCCGCCCCACTTTTTACCTCTCTTTACTGGGTAATCTTGGAAAAATTCAACTTTGACAGAACTTATTTTTGTATAAAGCAGATTTTAATTCGCCACGTCGAGTTTTAGGTTAAAGTATTAGAAATCTGATAAAACCTTTTTTAAATTTTCAACATTCCGCACCATTACATGTCAAATATATAATAGCCTTTAATCGAAATATAAAATTCTCTTTTATCATGCCTTGTACTGACTCTAGGTCTTCAAATCATCCTGTATCATTTTACCATTGACATTGGTTTTTAAAAATCTCTCCTCAATTACAAATTTATTATTCTTTTTTCAAACATTTATTCTCATAATTACCTGAAAAATATTATTTCCTTCCGAATTCAAAATCATCACACACTGATCGAAATGATGATGTTCCATGGTGCTCGTTGTATACAATATCGCCAATGGTGATTCGGTTTTTGTTTGGAAAGCATTATTCGTACCACGATGATCCAGATCGTGACACAAACAGGCCACTAATAAACCAAAAATTTCCAAGTCCTTCATGAAACGTTCCATCCGGCCAGTTTTCATCATGGCAAACATTGTCTGGGCCACATTTAGGGCATGGCGCCAATTGTGATATTTGACCGGACGGTAGTTTTTGCGTACACTCAGCACCCAACGACACAGGACATCATAGGGTATTTGGAACATTTGCACCAAATTGCATTGGAGGAACATACGGACCACAGCACGACAAGTGTCGTCATCACACAAATCGAAATCTGTGGGAAAGGGGAAAAAGGAGAAAGAACGGAAATACACAAATGCCCATTTTGAGTTAAATGTCTTGATGCTAATCTTCAATTACTTACCAATAAACTTAAAACTATACAAATTATACGATTCCGCACTTGCAATGGCATCCTGTACCAGACGATCGGTTTGATCCTGTGGTGCCGTTGCATGATATGACAAACATTCCAAGGCCACCTTCTGTTTGGCCATCAGCTTGCAGGCATTCTCATACATTTGGGTATTGTGTATGCCCAGGCCACAGAAGATGGCAAATGCCTCAAATATCGAAGCATCGCAATCGGTAAAAGGCATGCCGTTCGTCTTGTTGATGAGCTGGGCCACACCAATCACCCTCTTTTGAGCATTGACAATGGGCATGCACAATATGGCCTTGATGCAATCAATTTCATTTTCGGCCGTGATTTGATTGTGCTCCTGCACCCATTCCCTAACATCAGCTATATTTACAGTTTGGCCGGTGGTGGCCACAAATTGGGCAATTTGAGCCAGGGTCGAATTGCTTAAGTCATTGCCAGTGGGGCGTGAAATATTTGCCGATTGATTAGCTGCACCCAGTTCGAAAAGTACCGTGAAACGGTTGTTGGTTTTTGTCTATTAATAGAAACGGAAAATGAAATCACGAATTAAGCCCAGGGGATATCCAGGCTTACCTTATCGTCCAAACTATCACTGCTATATCTACTGTGACTTAAACGTCTTTGCACTTCATTGGGTTTCTCTATGATTTTCTCCAAGTGACTCTGCAAAAGAATTCAAAATTTTCATAAAATTTCGCTGTCAACATTTTCAACTCAAAACTCACCGCCTCACAACAATCCAAATCGACGAGAAATACCGAACATCTCTCACACTTCAACAGCACCCGAGCCTCAGTCATTATTTTCGTCACCAAACATTCCAAATTGTTCTGCTCCTCGAATATACTTCGAGCCAAATTCAATAGGATCTGATTACGTCTATACTCCTGGACGGACATTTCAAACAATTGAGCATTTTGTATGCCAATACCACAAAAAGTTAAATATCGGCGAAATATTTCCACGTCGTGTTCATTGAACTCCAGAGATCCATCGGTTTTATTAATAATTTGTGCTACACCGATAATATCACCCTCGTAATTGCAAATAGGCATCGAGAGTATTGTATTCGTTTTATAGCCAGTCTTCAAATCTATTTCACAATTGAAACGAGCATCTTGGTAGGCTTCTTTAATGTTGATCGTCTCTTTGGTTTGGGCCACCATGCCGGCAATACCCACACCGAAGGGTATGACAATTTCTTCGGAGCGTGCCTTCTTCACTGCATCCTTGAGGGCTGGAATGGTAAATTGTAACAAAGGATGTTGAAAATGTGTATAAGACAGAAGACCTTCAGCAGTACCTTCGACAGCTCTTCGGGTATAAAAGACCATCGAGAGCTCTTCTGGGGACAGAAGACCTTCGAGAGCTCTTCTGTGGACAGAAGACCTTCGACAGCTCTTCTGGGGACAGAAGACCTTCGACAGCTCTTCTGGGGACAGAAGACCTTCGACAGCTCTTCTGGGGACAGAAGACCTTCGACAGCTCTTCTGGGGATAGAAGACCATCGAGAGCTCTTCTGGGGATAGAAGACCATCGAGAGCTCTTCTGTGGACAGAGGACCTTCGACAGCTCTTCTGGGGACAGAAGACCTTCGACAGCACTTCTGTGGACAGAGGACCTTCGACAGCTCTTCTGGGGACAGAAGACCTTCGACAGCTCTTCTGGGGACAGAAGACCTTCGACAGCTCTTCTGGGGACAGAAGACCTTCGACAGCTCCTCTGGGGACAGAAGGCCCTTAACAGCTTTTTTGTGACCAGAAGATCTTCCACAGCTCTTCTAGGAACAGAAGACCTTCCACAGCTCTTCTGGCGATAGAAGACCTTCGGCAGCTCTTCTGGGGACAGAAGGCCCTTAACAGCTTTTTTGTGACCAGAAGATCTTCCACAGCTCTTCTAGGAACAGAAGACCTTCCACAGCTCTTCTGGCGATAGAAGACCTTCGGCAGCTCTTCTGGCGATAGAAGACCTTCGGCAGCTCTTCTGGGGACAGAAGACCTTCGGCAGCTCTTCTGGGGACAGAAGACCTTCGGCAGCTCTTCTGGGGACAGAAGACCTTCGGCAGCTCTTCTGGGGACAGAAGACCTTCGGCAGCTGACCTTCAACCGCTCTTCTGGGGACAGAAGACCTTCGACAGCTGACCTTCGACAGCTCTTCTGGGGACAGAAGACCTTCGACAGCTCTTCTGGGGACAGAAGACCTTCGACAGCTCTTCTGGGGACAGAAGACCTTCGACAGCTCTTCTGGGGACAGAAGACCTTCGACAGCTCTTCTGGGGACAGAAGACCTTCGACAGCTCTTTGGGGATAGAAGACCATCGAGAGCTCTTCTGGGGAAAGAAGACCTTCGACAGCTCTTCTGGGGACAGAAGACCTTCGACAGCTCTTCTGGGGACAGAAGACCTTCGACAGCTCTTCTGGGGACAGAAGACCTTCGACAGCTCTTCTGGGGACAGAAGACCTTCGACCGCTCTTCTGGGGACAGAAGACCTTCGACAGCTCTTCTGGGGACAGAAGACCTTCGACAGCTCTTCTGGGGTCAGAAGACCTTCGACAGCTCTTCTGGGGTCAGAAGACCTTCGACAGCTCTTCTGGGGACAGAAGAACTTCGACAGCTACTTCAAAAAAAATCCCCAAAAATATATTTTTTGCAGAAAACTTTGTGAAGGTGATCTATCGAATGTGGACCAGTTGCAGGTCTTTTGTGTGTGGAGTTCATGTTGAAGTTATTCTGTCTATAGAAGACCTATTGTATTTGTTAATTATATTTTCTATTTTCAGACATATGAAGAAGTCCAATTTATAGTATTTCGATTCATTACACTCAATCACAGAAATAGCCAACTAAAATAAACTGTTTTCCAATTGAACCAGATTATCAATCACAATAGCCTATACGAATTAAGATTTCTCGCGATAATTCAAATAGGATTTCCCATTGTCTTTAAATATTTCAATTTCGTTTTTAATTTGATTTCTCCGTTTTTCCGTCTCTTTTTTGTAGGATTCAATAATAAATGTGCGCCCGTGTCTGTGTGTGTGTGTGTGTGGACAATCAACTTACGTGTCGTTTGTGTTACATCGAATAGCTTCGCCACCAGATATCGATTGTTGGGTGTCCCCTTGGCCAGAAACAACGAACCACGATCTGCGTGTGTGAGCAGGCCCACATTCACCAGTATTTTATGGCACAGCACATCAATATCCAATTCATTGGCAACATCACGTATCAATTCCATAAAGAGTTCACCTTCGTCCAGTTCCATCAAATGTTGCCGATTGTCCAGGGCTGGATTGCCGCTAGCTGATGCTGATGAAAATGAACGATTTTTCTATTAAAGCGAAAAGAAAGGAAGGCAGGCGGAGAAAGAGAAAAAAGAAACGTTATGAATTAGAAAGATGGACAAAAAGTGTCGGTAATGATAATGGAAATGTGAATAGAAAACCCGTGCATGGTATGCAACAAGATGTGATAGCTGCCAAGAGCCGGAGAACATACCGAACCAGATGGCCCACCGACTAACAATGTGCTATGTGTGTGGTAAATTACACTTACTCGTATGCCAGCAGGTAAGCGCGAGCATGTCTGTTTGTTTTTAAAAGTTAATTTAGTTAAAAAGTTTTTAAGAGGAATTTATGAGATCCTTTGTGGCTGCTAAAGAGCCCACTGAGAATGGCATAAATTTAAATAATAGCATAAAAGCGGTAAATAAAAACCAACGTGAAGAGGTTGAGTGTTCTCACTTATACATTTGAAAACAAGTGGGTTTGGTGTGAACGTTTCATTAAAAACAGGGGAAAGCAAAGGAGACCCATAGCTCTTTAACGAGAAAACCTATAGCCACTCGATGATAAAACCTAAAGCTCTTCGATGAGAAGAAGATCTATAGCTCTTCGATGAGAAGAAGATCTATAGCTCTTCGATGAGAAGAAGATCTATAGCTCTTCGATGAGAAGAAGATCTATAGCTCTTCGATGAGAAGATCTATAGCTCTTCGATGAGAAGATCTATACCTCTTCTATGAGAAGATCTATAGCTCTTCGATGAGAAGATCTATAGCTCTTCGATGAGAAGATCCATAGCTCTTCGATGAGAAGATCTATAGCTCTTCGATGAGAAGATCTATAGCTCTTCGATGAGAAGATCTATAGCTCTTCGATGAGAAGATCTATAGCTCTTCGATGAGAAGATCTATAGCTCTTCGATGAGAAGAAGATCTATAGCTCTTCGATGAGAAGAAGATCTATAGCTCTTCTATGAGAAGATCTATAGCTCTTCGATGAGAAGATCTATAGCTCTTCGATGAGAAGAAGATCTATAGCTCTTCGATGAGAAGATCTATAGCTCTTCTATGAAAAGATCTATAGCTCTTCGATGAGAAGATCTATAGCTCTTCGATGAGAAGATCTATAGCTCTTCGATGAGAAGATCTATAGCTCTTCGATGAGAAGATTTATAGATCTTCGATGAGAAGATCTATAGCTCTTCGATGAGAAGAAGATCTATAGCTCTTCGATGAGAAGAAGATCTATAGCTCTTCGATGAGAAGAAGATCTAAAGCTCATCGATGAGAAGAAGATCCATAGCTCTTCGATGAGAAGATCTATAGCTCTTCTATGAGAAGACCTAAAGCTCTTCGACGAGAAGACCTACAGCTCTTCGATGAGAAGATCTATAGCTCTTCGATGAGAAGATCTATAGCTCTTCGATGAGAAGATCTATAGCTCTTCGATGAGAAGAAGATCTATAGCTCTTCGATGAGAAGAAGATCTATAGCTCTTCGATGAGAAGAATATCTATAGCTCTTCGATGAGAAGAATATCTATAGCTCTTCGATGAGAAGAAGATCTATAGCTCTTCGATGAGAAGAAGATCTATAGCTCTTCGATGAGAAGATCTATAGCTCTTCGATGAGAAGATCTATAGCTCTTCGATGAGAAGATATATAGCTCTTCTATGAGAAGATCTATAGCTCTTCTATGAGAAGATCTATAGCTCTTCGATGAGAAGATATATAGCTCTTCTATGAGAAGATCTATAGCTCTTCTATGAGAAGATCTATAGCTCTTCTATGAGAAGATCTATAGCTCTTCTATGAGAAGATCTATAGCTCTTCTATGAGAAGACCTAAAGCTCTTCGACGAGGAGACCTACAGCTCTCCTTTGAGAAGATCTATAGATCTTCTATGAGAAGACCTAAAACTCTTCTATGAGAAACTCTTCTATGAGATGATATATAGCTTTTCTATGACAAGACCTTTAGCTTTTTTATTATAAGACATATAGCTCCTTCTATGAGAGAACATGTGGCTACTTCTATGAAATGACATATAGTTTCTCTTCAATGAGACATATCATAGCTCTTCAATGAGAAGACTTGTAGCTACTCAATGTAAAGACATATAATTCTGTCTAATTTTAATAAGGACTTATTTTGGACTTCTTTTTCTAAAAGTATATCCCCACCCTAATGTAGACAAACTATTTTACTATGCGTTGGTTTTATTAGACATAAGTGTTGGCAAAACAAAGCTATGCTAAAAGTGAATTTAAGTATTTTGCCAGTTTGTTTTTGTAGCAGAGATTCTTGAAGCCCCCTCTTTGGGTGCACTTTAAATGTAAACATTTCACTTGGAAAACCTGACTGACACTGTGTTTACAAATCCTCCCAGCCAAGAGGATAAACGTGGATGAACGACAACAATGTTGTAATCGTTGTCAGACATGCAACATGACCATTTAGATTTGGTACGTTGATGTGATGTTCGGTGTGGTGCGGTGAGGTGCGCTGCTGCTCGTCGTAAATGTAAATTGCAGCAAATAAACTCTAGAGGGGCTGCAAGTAACTGCTCTTTGCACGCACTCCACAGTACATATCAGCGACACTAGAACTAGCAGTTCGCACCACCCCATCAATCCCCATTTCTTTAACATCTGCTGCTGGAAAATGCGGCAGTGAAGTGCATAATTAAATATTTAGATTTTATCAACTGGCCCAGTAGTAGGATGTGCACGAGTGAGCTTTTGGTCATAATTGTATGGGCCGCTCGTTGTGTTTTTTGGCTAAGCCAGGTTACTACCGTCAACACCGAACCCACCCTAGTCAATATTTAAGTAGAACAAATTACTCACACTTGGCCTTATGGTAAACAACCGTCGCGAAGGTGGTTGTGGAGGAGGTGACGGTGGTATTTGTTGCGCCACTGCCTACCTCTGTGCTATCGTTAATTATTTATGAATGCCGTTTTGCTGTATTTAGCTTCTGTTTTAGTTTTTCATAAAACACCGAGTTCTCATTTGGACCTCTAGACCACATTTCGTGTTTCATTCATTTTAAATTAATGAAAGGAGTCGTGCATACTTGTAGGCTGTAATTGAAACAATTATATATCGAGTGTTGTTTCGAGTGTCGAGATAAACCTAACCTGAAGGCTATAACAACAAATCATGATTGGTTGCCGTTAATTTGAAAAGACATTTAGATAATGATATGAATTATACGAAACATTTATTGGAATAGTTTATTTGGAATATTGTACCCAGAGTTCTTTAATTAGTAGTAGAGAGGCAATTAGTTAGATTAGGTTGCAAATTTTAAAGTGGTATAAATTTTTGAAAATTTTGGCATTAAAGATGGCACACACTAATTGTAGATCCCAAAATGCATTGGTCAAATGGCCACTCTAGCTATTTTTATTCACTAAAAAGTAATAGAATTTATTCTCTTGGTCATATGGCTACAGTGTACCCTCACTCAATTTGTTAAGACCAAAATGTGCTTCGTCGAAGGAATGGTTCTAGGCTCTGTGTGTTTTTGAAAGAAATTAGGACTTTTCATGACAATTAGAATCCATCCAAAAACGTTTCTGGTCCGTGCGTTTATCTCTCGCCGATTTTGTTTAAATTTTGTATATCATGTTATATCTATGAAAAGAAGTTTGGAATGGACAAAATCGGTTCACTCCTGTGGCACCTGGCCCACAAAAGGTCAAATTTTGAGTAATTATAGCTCTTATAAAATGCAAGATAATTAACCGATGTTTCTTTTAACGCAATATTTCCTGCTACATTACGTCTAGTATGAATATGAGATTTAACGATCTACATACTATATAAAGGCCTCACCAATTGCAGTTCTACTCTTACACTTTATATAACATTTAGTACTACATTGTTTAAATTCTTCACACCAACAGAGACCTTCCAATTCGATATTCCACTTCTATTCTGTACAATATACAAATTTAAATACCATTAGTACTTTTCGTGCACCAAATAATACGAATTTCTAAATACTACACACCTATAGTGAACCTTATACCAAATGCTTTTTTCAAAGATCGTCTCCTTTATATTATTTTGTCGTAGTTCTTACATTTAGCTCCAATTTCCAAACCCACCTCTTTATGTCAACCATACTTTATTTATTATACCATAAAAAATTTTGAAATAATCCCGGTAAATAATGTCGCTAAAATCATCAAAATACCGAATATCGGGGAGTACGGTATATGGCGGCTATACGAAGACGTGGACCTACATAGCCCATTTTCTGTATTATGCTGCAGTATCTATTACGAACTTCAAATACCAAATTTGGAACAATTCCGTTAAATAATGTCGCTAAAATTATCAAAATACCGAATAACGGGGGTACCGTTATATGGGGGCTACATGATAACTTGGACATACATGGCTCATTTACGAAATTAACCTGCCTACTGGCAAAATATACATGTGTGCAAAATGTTAGCCTTCTATCTCAATTTGTTCGAAAGATAGCGTGATTACAACAGACAGACAGACGGACATGGCTAAATCGTCTTAGAATTTTACGCAGATAACTTGGACCTACATGGCTCATTTACGAAATTAACCTGCCTACTGGCAAAATATACATGTGTGCAAAATGTTAGCCTTCTATCTCAATTTGTTCGAAAGATAGCGTGATTACAATTTTACGCAGATCAAGAATGTATGTACATTGTTGGGTCTCACATGAGTATTTCGAGGATTTACAAACGGAATGACAAAATTAATATACCCTCCATAGTATGGTGGAGGGTATAAAAAACTCATTAGCGACCTTCATTCTAAATTTCCAAATTCGAACTGTAAAAATCACTAAAAACCAAAACCCTCATGCCAAATTTTAAGATTCTAGCTTCATCCGTTCCTCCTGGACGTTGATGAATCCGTCATTCAGTCACTCCGCTCTGTTTATACTCTACACCACATAGTGGTAAGAGTATTATGTCTTTGTGCATTTGTTTGTAACATGTAGAAGAAAACGAGGTAGACCCATAGCCACTTTTGAGGGCCTTCATAAAATTATTTTCTGAGTCGATTTATGCATGTCAGTGCGTCGGTCCGTCTGTTCATTTATTTTTCCAAACAATATTAGTTTGTTCAAGGACGAACCCTATAGAAATTGGTGAGAATCGGTTGAAATTTATATATATAGTTCCCATATATATCTTCAACCGATTTCGGGTAAATTTTGCACCAAATGAATTTTGGCACATCCGACAGAATTCAGTCTGGAAGCAAGTAAATAGAATTTGGTGAAAATAGGTTCATATATGTCTTTCGTCCGATTTGGTGCCTAATCTCCCTCACATTCGTAATATACACGCCACAAGAATGCTATTTTGTACCTGATGTCACACACAGCCAGGCAATACCTGTTTCAAATTTTATCGAAATCGGTTCAAATTTGTATATAGTTTCTACATATATCTTCGATCGATTTCTCGTTTATTGTACACCAGATTTCTCATATCAGTCCAAATTGTGTGAATTTTGCCACTTCCGACTGAATTCAGTCTAGAAGCAATTACTTCAAATTTGGAACATACCGGTTAAGATATAGCTATAGCTCCCATATACATGTTTCATCCGATTTAGGGTTTAAGGTGCCTCACATGCGGACACCAAATACCTCTGCCAAATGTTATCGATATCGGTTCAGATTTTTGTATAACTTCGATATACATCTTCATGCGATTTTACGGTTATTATTCATCATATACAGGGTGAGATAAAACAAGTAAAAAAGCTGTAAGTTCGGCCGGCCGAACTTTTAATACCCTCCAACATTTGGTACAAATTTGGCAATTTCCAAAAAAAAAAAAAAAAAAAAAAAAATCCGTTAAAAATTCTGTTAAAATCTTAAAAATACCGAATGTCTATACGACGACGTAGACCTGCATAGGCAACTTTTGTCATAAGTTATTACAATATTTAAATTCGAAACTTGAAGAGAAATCTGTTTATAATGTAGCTAAAATCATCAAAATACCGAATATGGGGGGTACCGTTATATGGGGGCTATACGAAGACGTGGACCTGCACAGACAATTTTCTGCATGGGCTGAAGTATCCATTGCGAACTTCACATGCGAAAAATTTGAAACAATCCCGGTAAATAACGTCGCTAAAATCATCAAAATACCGAATATCGGGGGGTTCCGTTATATGGGGGCTATATGAAGACGTGGACCTGCACAGACAATTTTCTGGCATTGGCTGAAGTATCCATTACGAACTTCAAATACTAAATTTGGAACGGTTCCGTTAAATGATGTCGCTAAAATCATCAAAATACCGAATATCGGGAGGTACCGTTATATATGATAACTTGGACCTACATGGCCCTTTTACGAACTTAACCTGCCTACTGGCAAAATATATATATATGTGTGCAAAATTTTAGTCTTCTATCTCAATTTGTTCGAAAGATAGCGTGATTACAACAGACAGACAGACAGACAGACGGACAGACAGACAGACACACAGACACACAGACAGACAGACAGACATGGCTAAATCGTCTTAGAATTTTACGCTGATCAAGAATATATATACTTTGTTGGGTCTGACGTGAGTATTTCGAGGATTTACAAACGGAATGACAAAATATTTATACCCTCCATAGTATGGTGGAGGGTACAAAAACTGCAACAAAGTCAAAATTATTTGAATAAAAGCAAAAAAATGTCGGAAATAGCATCAACTCTTTGAATAAGTTTAGATTGGTTCGAATTGGTCACCTTTGGCACGAATTATGACCTTCAAACAGCTAATGAAACCGTCACACACTACCCGAATGTTGCTCTGCGGTTTTTTTGGCCCATTCCCTGTGAAGCGCTTGCTTGATGTAATCGACACTTTGGTATTTTTTAGTGCCAACCTTGCTTTCCAAAATATTCCAGACACAATAGTCCAACGGATTGGTATCCGAAAATTTGGCGGCCATTGTGCGCTGGAAATGAAGCGAGGAAACTCATTTTGTAACCATTCTTGGGTGGCGCGTGCTGAGTGAGATAGTGCTGAGTCCTGTTGGAATGTCCAAGGTCTGCGGCCAAAGTGTTTGGGCTTTTATAGACCCTCCACAATATTTTCGCGATAATATTCGCATTTTTTCTGATGCAACGGTCGATTAGTACGAGCGGACACAACGAATGTTTTCTCATCTGAGAAAACCAAATTCGGCAGTTCACCACTTTCGGCCAAGCGAAGCAACTCTTTAGCTATTTTGAGTCTATTTTCTTCTGCTGTGGTGTAAGTTCTTGCCCTTTTTGGAATATCATTGGCTTTAACCCGTGCTCATTTTTCAATATTTACCGAATGGAATATTACGATATTTTCAGTTCACGAGCCATTTTTCGGCCTCTGCGACGCGGGTTTTGATCAAGTCGCTTCTTTACTTTCCGAATCACTTCTTCCGTCCGTTCTGTTCTTGACCTCGGGCTACGCTACGACCTCGGGCTATGGTACGAGACACAAAAGATTTATTCACATTTAAATGCTGCAGTGCTCTAACGATAGCCACTTGTGGTTTTCCAGTTAAATATAAAGAAATCACACTATCACGCTTGTATTCCATCACGAATAACTTTTTTCTAGAAAATTCTCATCAAAATGCTTTTGTACGCTTGTACAAAATGTAATGGGCTGTCACTGGAGTTATTTTAACAGCCGTCTGAAGAGTAGCTTAGAAATGACTACAGTCAGTCGGAGGAAGCAGTTTAAACCTAGTAAGAATGGGTAAGATTCGAAAATTAAAACCACTGCTTCGGTACCTCCTCCATAAACTTTCAACTTTTTGGAAAATCACACGCAAGTCAGAACATATTTAAATAAACGGACATAAGCTTAGGGTATCCACCTGTGCTCGTTAATACCCCATCTCATATGCAATCAAATGTCATGTCTTGTCTTAGAAAAACTTAAGAAATTCTCCACCCCCTCAATGGCATTTCGAGTACAATGACATGTTTAAGATGTTATCACCCTCATTTTCCTTATTTATTGCACTCGTATGTAGACAATTAACATTGTAGGAATAATGGAAGCACGTCTTAATGTAGGTGTTTTTGTTTGGATTTTGCAAACACATCTAAATAGGTTCTTATATCCCTCACACAAAATATATATGAAAAAAGGGATAACAAAAACGAGGGATAACGAGAAAGAACGCATGGCAAAAACTAGTTGAGCAGCATTGTTTTTATTCGCAAGAGTTCTGGCAGCAGGTGTGTGTGTGTGTGTGTATCGTGCACACATCTACAATTACACCCAGTGAGGTGGTGATGGCATCATATTCGGTTTTCCCCCGTTCCCCCATTGCATCAATGAAAAAGAATGGCTCCTACGATGTTGTGGGTGATGGTGAATCAAAAAAAGGAAAAAACTTGGTCGTTAAACGAATATCACGTCAGTTACACCTGCAATGCACCATCAAAGTGTCAGTGAGTCAGTGCAAAGTAAGTGGTGTTGTATGGCATTGTTTTTCCTCAGTTGATTTGTTTTTGTTGACTGGTTCATTCATTCTCTGCGCTTAGAAGTTTTTGAGGACACTTCATGGGGAAGGACACATCCAACTGCAGTGGATATTTTTGTTGTTGTTGTTGCATTTTTAGTGTAAATATTATCTCGAACGATGAGTCTGATTTCAGCTATCTGTGCAATGCATTTGGCTGTTGTTGTCGTTGTTGCTGCTGTAATTTATTGTTATTGTTCACAAAGTGAGTTGTTAAGTGGAGGTATTGTTTACTCATAAAAACTATCAATACCATAATCTCAATGGTGGGTGTTAGTGGGTTTTTTTCGGTTGTTCTACAAACTTTTTTGTCAAGCAGCAAGAAAATCTCTAAGGACATATGTTTGGGAAAATTCTGGATTAGACAGCAGAAATAAAGACAAGTATTTCATATTTTCTAAATATGGGGGCATTCATGAGTATCTACGTATCGAGAGCAAACGTTTTAGAAATTTATTTCAATGCTTGGAGAATATTGTTTTTTTCGCATAAGAAACAAAATACGTAAACATTTAATGACGTTATTATTGTTAGATTGTTTTGTCGTTGCAGAGTTTTGATGCTTGGCAAAGAATTTACTGACGTACATCGAGAGGTTTTGAAAACAAATTATATAAGTTTGTGTTGTACCATGAACAAATGCATGTTTGTTTTATACTTGGTTCACAATGATTCAATTTGTAATTCTATTGAAAAGGTATGTCATACTCTGTCCATTCAATGGTAAGAAATTTTTCTTTTGCGATACTCTTCCTAATCAAAACCAGTAAAGAAAGTCCTAAAGTCGGGCGGGGCCGATATTATGATACACTTTGCTAATTTAGTTGAGCTCCATATAACAATTAAAAGTTTTTATGGGATAATTCAATCATACACGCTATGATTATAAGAAGCATTTGTATCTTTTAAATTCGGACTTATATTGCCCATTTGGTGTAAAATTAATTTGAAATCAGATAAAGTAATATATGGGAGCTATATCCAAATCTGAACCGATCTCGATAAAATTTGGCAAATATATTTCTGAGCTGTATTTGATATATTTCCCAGAATATCGGTGTTACGGAGTGCATATTACGGCTGTGGGTAACAAATACAACAAATCGGATGAACAATATATATGGGAGCTATAGCTATATCTGAACCGATGAACCGACTCAATTCGGTCGTATGTGCCAAATTCCATCCCATTTGGCCAAATATTAGTTTGGTGCACAATAAAAGGTAAATCGGACGAAGTTATATATGGGAGCTATATCCAAATCTGAACCGATCTCGATAAAATTTAGCAAATGTATTTCTGAGCTGTATTTGATATATTTCCCCAAATATTGTTGTTAAAGAGTGCATATTACGGCTGCAGAGGACAAAAATAACAAATCGGATGAACAATATATATGGGAGCTGTAGCTATATCTGAACCGATTTGGCATACTTATTTTGAGGTCCAATCTGATCTTACGTGCGAAATTCCATACTATTCGGATTGATATTACACGTTTGGTGCAGAATAAAAGGCAAATCGGATGAAGATATATATGGGAGCTATATCTAAATTTTGACCGATTATCTCCAATTTCAATAGGGTTCGTCCTTGGGCCAAACAAATGATTTGTGGAAAATTTCATCTGGATAGGACAATAAATATGAACTGTACTTTGTTTACAAAAATAGATGGACAGACGGACGGACGGATAGACGGTATAAAAAAACCAGTAAAGAAAGTCTTAAAGTCGGGCGGGGACGACTTTATGATACCCTGCACTACTTTATGATTATAATTTAAAGTTCAAAGGACTAAATATGCCGAAGCATTTGTATCTTTTAAATTCGGAATTGCATTGCCCATTTGGTGCACAATTAATTTGAAATCGGATATAGATATATATGGGAGCTATATCCAAATCTGAACCGATCTCGATAAAATTTGGCAAAGATATTTCTGAACTGTATTTGATATATTTCCCTGAATATCGTTGTTACAGAGTGTATATTACGGTTTGGGTAACAAATATAACGAATCGGATGAATAATTTATATGGAAGCTATAGCTATATCTGAACCGATCAATTCGGTTGTAAGTGTCAAATTCCATCCCATTTGGACAAATATTAGACGTTTGGTGCACAATAAAAGGTAAATCGGACGAAGTTATATATGGGAGCTATATCCAAATCTGAACCGATCTCGATAAAATTTAGCAAATGTATTTCTGAGCTGTATTTGATATATTTCCCCAAATATTGTTGTTGCATAGTGCATATTACGGCGGCGGTGGACAAAAATAACAAATCGGATAAACAATATATATGGGAGCTATAGCTATATCTGAACCGATTTCGATCAAATTTGGCATACATATTTTCAGGCATAATTTGGGTGTATATGCAAAATTCCATCCCATTTGGGCAAATATTAGACGTTTGGTGCACAATAAAAGACAAATCGGATGAAGATATATATGGGAGCTATATCTAAATTTTGACCGATTATCTCCAATTTCTCCAATTTCAATATGCGACCTGTACTTTGTTTACAAAAATACATGGACAGACGGACGGACGGACAGACGGACATGCATAAATCGACTCAGAATCTGATTCTATGCAGATCATCAAAAGGAACTATGGGTCTACCTCGTTTCCTTCTGCCTGTTACAAACAAATGCACAAAGACATAATACCCTGACCACCTTGCGGTGTAGGGTATAAAAATCTGTCAAAATGGCAATGGCTTTAAAACGCAAAATTATGTGACTTTTCTCATATCATTGGATAAATCATCTGCGCATATATGTCAAATTGTTAACAATGTCAAGCACGTTTCGTTCCAGAAATATTTATCAGAAAGTTCAAATAACTTGTCAATGCTATTAAAACATATTTTGTTTAAATATACTGTTTCAATAATAATCATTATGAAACTACAATTATTCTTGGCGAATGGAAGGTATAAATACGAATGTTATTTGAAAACATTTGTACTCCTTTCACTTCAATGCCTTGCATTGCTTTCACCTGACAAGCATCTGTTGCCACAATAAATGATATTTACCTAAATAATATTAACTTAAATGTGTAACAAATTGAAATAAGTACTAGAAACCTCTATCAATTTTAGAACAGAATTTGCTACATCAAAGATATTTCGTTATGTCGATTAGCCACATGTGTGTTTTCTTATGGCTCGACATGGGTTAAATCCATCAAATTTTGACATTCTCCATTTTAAAAGATGCCTTTTTTGTTGCCGAAATTATGGTCTTTTGTTGCTGAAAAAACTTCGAAATTCTTGCCATTTAAAAACACTTTTCGCCAATGCAAATTGTTCAAACACGAAACGACCTTCTTAGAAGTTGAAACAACGATCCAGTAAGACTTAGCAATGAGACTCAATATCATATTTATGTTACTACTGTTTATATCGATCTGCGTGATATATACTTATGCCCAACCGAACAATGGAAATAATGGAAATAACGGCAACAAAAAAGATGATGACGATGATAAAGATAAGGACAAGGATAAGGATAAAGCCACGACGAAAGCACCTGCTAGAGCCACGACCAAGAAGCCGCCAGTAAAGAAGAAAGTAAAAATAGCGAACATTAAATACAAGAACTTTAAACGAAAAGTTAAAAGTCCTTTGCTTGGAGGTCTGAAAAGAATGGTCGGTCCAATTGGGAGGCGCAGACAGTTTGCGCCACGAAGAGGCATAAGAAGAAATGGGAGAAGACTTGGGACCCGGGTAGGAAGAAGAGTTGGAAGGAGAGTAGGAAGGAGAGTGGGAAGAAGAGTTGGAAGAAGAGTGGGGACCCGAGCTGGGACAAGAGTTGGAAACGGAGTAATTGTCGTTGGTTAATAAAATGTTCGAAGGAAATAAATAAATTGAGTATTATTTTGTTGTAAGGCTTTCAGGAGAAGATATGTTTTTTTTAATATCGTTATTTGAAAGTAGACATATTAATACACACTCTATCATACACGAAGGGTTTGTCCTTAGGACTTATTAATTTCATAGCAAATGCCAAGCGTGCAGGAGGTAGAAGCATACTTCCCCCCAATAATCTTATCCTTAATTAAATTGTTGTGTAGTTTTTCACTGTTAAGCTAATACCATTGCAAAGGCATAGTGGGCTAATGCTTCTTAATAAAATCATATCCCAATCTGAACGGATTTCAATATAATTGGACAAAATTTACTTTTACATCAAATTCCGCCACACCTTCCATGTTTCATTAGGATTGGAGGTACATACCGCATTTGGTGCATAAAATATATATATATATATATATATATATATATATATATATATATATATATATATATATATATATATATATATATATATATATATATATATATATATATATATATATATATATATATATATATATATATATATATATATATATATATATATACACTTTTTAAGGATGGTTAAAATGTTTGGATATTTGGCAGGCTATGTCTGAAATGTAAATGAATCGTTCAACGTTTTCGTATATCCCCCATGGAAAGGTACCTACTGACATTCGGTACCACCTTTTAGGAATTGGCTAAACAGATCAACGTTTCTATGTGGATTTCTATATGCCATCCATATAGCCTTCAAATATTTGTCTTTTTTTATGATTTTAGTCACGTGTTTGAAATTTAGTATTTTAATTTCAAAATAGACGTCAACTTCGGCATATAATCGATATGTTTCTTTCCAATTGATGAAGCGCTTTCAAAGTTCGGCCCCTCTGAATAGTTTAAAATATTGTTTATACTTATATTTCGACTGCATGGGATTGAGAATGGAAAATCGGTTTATGTTTTGCTCTAACTATTACCCGATTTTTTGTGGTTTGGCTTCTAGAAAAATCACATCAAATTTAAAAAAAAAATCCTGAAATATTTATTAGTTTTGATATTAAGGTCCACACAAATTAATGTTTCATGCAAAACTTGAATGCGACTGCTACTCAAATCGTCTATCCGCTTAGTCCAATTTTGGCATACTATTTCCAATATTTCAGCCGGTATTTCACGAATAAATAATTCAATGTTGTCTTCCAATACGTTAACTGAAGTGGGCTCGTTTGTATAGACATGAACCTAGAAAAAATTGCCTAAAAACGTTAAATCTACGAGGACAATTAATCAGTTCGGAACGTGAAATAAAATGTTCACCGAACTCGACCTGGTATTTTAAATATTTGTTTAAAAATTTGTTTTAGATAAAAAAAAGGGAAATAATTAAGCATGAGGGGGAGAAGTATTCAATAACAGTGTAAAGTTCAATAAAAACTGAGTTTATAAATTCTGGATGGCGAGAAAAACATTCTTATATAGTTAAACTCGTTTTCAATGAGATCATAAGGCCTATAAACAGTTTGAAAAACGGAGAAGAACGGAGGTTTCCTCTTTCTTCGAACCTTCCGTTACTGGATGATATCTTTGCTATGGTTACGATGATCCTCCTACAGTAAATCTCATGTAGTAACCAATATAATAACTTTATCTCTCTCTCCCTCTCTCTCTCTCTCTTCATTCTAGACACAAACAGTAATCCAATATTAGTACCATTTAGTACTTATATAATAATTATAATCCGCATTTGCACAACCACCACAAGATATTGCCGCCAGATACCAACAGTGACCTAAATTTAAATTTTTCGAATTTCAGCTATTTAATATCCCTATTATGGGATTATAGTACGCATATACAAAACATGCTCTTTCTCTCAACCACAGACAACAACAGTGACATCCATTTCAAGTTTCAGGATTTCAGCTCAATTCCTTTACACAATATCAATAGTACTATTCAGTACTTTTCTTTTAATTAAACTTAACATTTCCAAAAATACCTCCCTAAAACCAAATTTCAGATTTCAAGCACTATCATTTAAAACTTTTCGTAAATTTAAAGTTCGATTTTAGGACATCTATCCTGCACTCCATCAGTGACTCTCATTCCAAATGCAAAGTATGCAATTTTTAGTCCGTTTCAGTACTTTTCGTACCATTTTAGTACAAAATTTCAAAAACCCAGCCCTTTTACACGCCTAAGCACCAAGATTGACCATCGTGCAAAGTTTCAAAATTCTGGCTTCAGCTGTTTCGTCTTGGCGTTGATTCTCAGTCAGTAAGTTATGTCGCTACTCTTTATAAGTATGAATGTGTAATTTTTCTATTTTTACGCTGAGCCAAGTTTTTGTATTGTACCTACTTTGGAGGGTATATTAAATTGGTCATTTCATTTGTAACATCCGCTTAAAATTCTATGTCGATTAAGTCATGTTCGCCTGTTCCACTTTCTGTCTGGCTTTGGGAATCACGAAATAAAGTAAATGAACAAAATTTATGTTAAATGTATTTAAGGTCCGTAGAATGTTTGGGACATATATGTCGACGATTTGGTAAGGAACCCATACACCAACAGTATTTGGAGTTCGTAAAAGGTTCTGTCTTCTCTGGTGCCAGGTTTTTATAAAGCCCCTTTATAACGGTACCTCTCAACATTTACTGTTTTCAAAATTTCAGGAAAAAAATTTTCACAGATTTCTGTTTTTAAAATTTAGTATTGCAATGTTCTAATAACAGATACAGCATATACCGCTCGAATACGGTACCTCAGAATTTATTAACATAATTTAAAAAGAATTGTTTCCAAATGGTGGAGGATATTTTGACTATGGTCCTGCTGAACATAACATTGTTTAATTTTTTTAGACATATGGGTTTCAAAACTATCATGATTATACGAATGGAGAAAACTAATAATGCCTTCCGACAAATTTATTTACAAAATGGTCCAAATAATCATATAAATATCTTACAGTTTTCGTTTATACTAGTCACAAAGTTTTAGGCACAACTATTTATAAAGATTCACTGCAAATCTAGTGAAGTAGTGCATCACATGGTCGGTCTCGCCAGCCTTTGCCACCTTATTTTAAAATGTATTTTTTGCTGTACATCTTAATGGTTTTGGTAGTGGAATTTTAAAAATAGCCAGGTAAAAACACTTTAAGCCAATTCAAGCTGTTCAAACCGATAACGACCTTCTAAGAAGTTGAAACAACGCTACAGAGAGAGATTTTGAAATGAAATTTAATATAATATTTATTGTAATTTTGATTATATCGATATGTGTGATATATACTAATGCCCAACGGGGCAATAGCGGGAATAACAACGGCAATAATGGAAATAATAACGGGAATAATGGTAATAATAATGGGAATAACGGAAATAATAATAGTAAACCAAACGATGATGATAGTGATGATGATGACGACGACGATGATGACGGTGTTAATGATGATGCTGATGTTAACGACAACGAACCCACGACCACAAAATCACCTACTAGAACCAACACAAAGAGAACGCCAGTAAAGCAGACGCCAGTCAAAAAGAAAGTGAAAATATCCAACATCAAGTACAACAACTTTAAACGAAAAGTTAAAAGTCCTTTGCTTAGGGGTCTCAAACAATTGGCTAGACAAAATCGAAAACGTGGGAGAGTTGTGCCGCGAAGAAGAGTGAGAAGAATTGGAACAAGAGTTGGAACAAATGTGGGAACCAGAGTTGGACCGGGAGTATTCGTCGTTGGTTAATCAAATGTTTTCAAAGACATAAACGAATAAAGAGTTAATGCTGTAAATGCATTCAAGTGTTATTATATCACGGGCCTGGAGTATCGTGTCCATTCTTTTTTTTTTTGTTATAGTTCCCATATAAGGTTAAACGATTTCACATTTCCCATCTAATTTCGCCAAGTTGTGGACATGTTTAAACGTGCACGTTTTCGTAAGGGTTTCTACAAATACAGGGTGAGATAAAAAAACTGCAACCAAGTCAAACGCCATAATTTTTACATTTTTCTTTATTTAATTTGAAAAATGTCGGAAATAGCATTAAAGTTTAGAATATGTTTAGATTTGTTCAAATAGGTTAACTTTGGCACGAATTATGGCCTACAAACGGCCAATGAAACCGACACACGTTGCCCAAATGTTGTTCTGTGGTATTTTGGCCCATTCCCGGAGAAGCGCTTGCTTGAGGTGATCGACATTTTGGTATTTTTTAGTGCCAACCTTGCTTTCCAAAATACTTCAGACACAATAGTCCAACGGATTGGTATCCAGAGATTTTGGTGGCCATTCAGCGCTGGAAATGAAAGAATGAACCTCATTTTGTAACTGAGTGCGATGGTGCTGAGTCCTGCCAAAAGGTTTGCGTGCACAAGGCTTTAATACACCCTCCACAATATTTTCGCGATAATATTCTGCATTTATTCCGATGCCACGGCCGACTAATAAGAGCGGAGAGCGACCATCGGCTGTTATGGCTGCCCACACCTTCACCATAGCTGGCACTTGATTTCTGGTGCCTAACCGAACCGAACGTGCATCACTTTCAGCTGACCTCTTTGGCAACTAAACAAGATCATTTTGTTTGTTTACAAACTGCTGGAAAATTACTGTTTTCTCATCGGAGAAAACCAAATCCGGCAGTTCACCACTTTCGGCCAACTCTTTAGCTCTTTTGAGTCTATTTTCTTTCCGTTGTAAGTTCTTGCACTTTTTTTGAATTTCAATGGCTTTACCCCGAGCTCATTTTTCAATATTTTGCCGAATGGAATATTGCAACTTGTTCAGCTCACGAGCCATTTTTCTGCCATTGCGATGCGGGTTTCGATCAAGTCGCTTCTTTACTTTTCGAACCATTTCTGCTGATGTTGTTGTTTTCTTCCGTCAACTTGATTGACGTCGGGCTACGCTACCAGTATCACGGTAACGAGCGATGGTACGAGACACAAAAGATTTACTCACATTTAAAGGCTGGAATGCTCTAACGATAGCCACTTGTGGTTTTCCAAGCCAAATATAAAGAAACCGCACTATAACGCTTGAATTCCATCACGAATAACTTTTTTCTGGAAAATTCTCACCAAATTACTTTTGTACGCTTGTAAACAATATAATGAGCTGTCATTGGAATAATTTTAACAGCTGTCGGACGAGTGGCTTAGAAATGACAGCAGTCTGAATTTGGTTGCAGTTTTTTAATCTCACCCTATATATCCCTGATTTTAGTTACTGCAAGGGTCATGACCAAAAATTTCCAATTGATTTTTCTTTAATATAAAACATAATATATTTTATAGATGCTTGGATATTTTGAAACACTTATACATCTCAATGTCTTAAATGATTCATTTATACAAAAAAAAATTTATAAATATAAAGCAAGTTCACACAAATCGAATTGGAAAAGCGTTTCACATGATCGGCTCCGTTTAGCTAGTCGTTTGCTTACTTGTTTTGAAATATTATATTTGTTTCACATCTTGTTGTTCTTTGGGAATGGAAATTTTTAACACTGCTGGTTAAAAACATTTTGCGCCTATTCAAGTCGATCAAAACGATAACGACCTTCTTAGAAGTTGAAACAACGATTCCGTGAGACTTGACAATGAAATTCAATATCATATTTCTATTACTTTTGTTTATATCGATTTGCATTATGTATTCTCATGCCCAACCGGAAGATAACGGGAATAATGGAAATAATGGCGACGATGCAGATGATGGAGCTGAGAATGAAGCCCCAACAACAAAAACACCCACTAGAGCTAGGCCTACGAAGAAGAAAGTGAAAATAACCAACATCAAATACAAGAACTTCAAGCGACGAGTTAAAAGTCCTTTGATTAGAGGTTTGAAAAGAATGGTCAGACAAAATCAAAGGCGGAGACAATTTGCGCCACGAAGAGGAGTGAGAAGGATGGGAGCAACTGTTGGAATACCAATTGGGACTAGAGTTGGAGCAAGAGTGGGGACACGAGTTGCACCAGGAGTAATTGTCGTTGGTTAATTCAATGTTTTTTTAAGGATATTAATAAAAAAAATAATTATTGTAAATCCATTAATGCGAAGCATGTCCATTATTATTGTCGGGATCTGCAATTTTATAATACCCTCCAACCAAAAAAGGAGAATACGTTAATATGGTCATTTCGTTTGTTATGCCGGGCTAGCAGAAGATATTTTCAAGAAAAATAAATAAATAAATAAATAAATAAATAAATAAGTTTTTAGGTTTCTTACGGATTCATTTTATGAACCCTCTACCATACTTGTAATTCCTCGTAATAATGATTTTAGAATTCTAGGTCAGAAAAAAATTTGATACTGAAAAGGTCCATGTTTTGGTATTACCTCAATAGTTTGGTATAACCTGGAGTTTTAACCATATTTTTTTATCCAAATTTGTTATAAATAGTCCAAGTCCTAATAGTACATGTTGTTGTACAGGCCCCAACTTAATGTGCTATTATGTATTCTAATGATTTGCCATGGTTTTCAACGAAATAATATCAAACTTGGTACACCGATTACTCAAAAAGTACAAATCCCTATATCCAACAAGTAAAAAAACTGTAAATTCGACCGGGCCGAACCTTGAAACAAATAAAATCCGTTTAAAATTCCGTTCAAATCTTAAAAATACCGAATGTAGCCACATGTGTACGACGACGTGGAGCTGCATAGGTAAAATTTGTCATAAGCCTTTAGAATTTTCAAATGCAAAATTTTAAAAAAACAAAATGTTGAATAATGTAGCTATATCATCAAAATACCCAATATAGGGAGGAACCATTATATGGGGGCTATACGAAGGCGTGGACCTGCACAAACAATTTTCTGTCTTAAGCTCTAGTGTCCATTACGGACTTCAAATATTAAATTTGAAACATTTCCGATGAATAATGTAGCTTAAATCACCAAAATACCGAAAATAGAGAGTTGCCATTTTATGGGGGCTATGCCAAAACGTGGACGCACATGACCCATTTTCAACATTTGAGTAAAATTTTATCAAGCTTCTTCATTTCGTTCGGAAGCTAGAGTGATTTTCACAGGCGGACAGACGGACGGACATCGCTAAATCGACATAGAATTGTATGCTGATCAAAAATATATTTACTTTGTGGAGTCTAAAATGTGTGTTTCGAGGGTTACAAACGGAATGACAAACTTAATATACTTAATACGATATCGTATATCCCCCCTTTAACGATTCTTGCGACATTATTCAGCCGAAATTTTTCAAAATTTCGTATATGAAGTTCGGAACAGTTACTACAGCCTATGACACAAATTACTTATGCAGAACCACGTCTTCGCACAACGGTTTTCATTTGAGCGGTATTTTCCACCGGAATTTTTTGGAAAATTTTCAAATATCTTCCAAACTGCTTTTGGTATTGAAAATTGGCCATATAGGCCCACATTTCAGTATTGCACCCATAAAACTGTAACGCCGGACTAAAGGTGTTTTGGCGGTTTTAGCAATATTTTTTAACTGAATTTGTGTTCCCTATATGTAGGAAACATACTTGCAAAGGGCTTTCCATGTTTCCAAGTTTAGGTATAGTACCCATATAACTGTGTCGCCAATGTTCGATATTTTGATGATTTGCATCAAAATTTTCATCAGAATTATATCAAGTTTGGAGTTCGTAATGAATACCATCTTCACTGACGGAAAATTTCTTATACAGGTCCACGTTTTCGTATAATCCCCGGTACTCCAATAATAATACCCCTCCATATTCGGTTTCAAAAGTTCGGACCCTGCTAGACTAATTTGCTTCTGTGCTAGGCGGCCGTTTCACTCGCTTCTTTTTATACCCTCCTTCTTTAAAAGTAGGGTACATCAACTTTGTCATTCCGCATGTAATATTCTTCGTAAACTCCATTAAGTGTATATACAGGGTTAGATAAAAATAACTACAATAAAGTCAAACGCCGCAATTTTTACAATTCTTTTTTTTTAATGTAATTGAATGAAAGCAAAAAATGTCGGAAATAGCATCAAATTTTTGAATAAGTTTGGATTTGTTCGAATTGGTCACCTTTAGAATTATAGCCTTCAAACGGACAATGAAACCGTCACACGCTGCCCAAATCTTGCTCTGCGGTAATTTGGTCCATTCCCGGCGAAGCGCTTGCTTGAGGTGAACGACACTTTGGTATTTTTTAGTGCCAAACTTGCTTTCTAAAATACTCCAGACACAATAGTCCAACGGATTGACATCCGGAGTGGCTTAGAAACGAGAAACAAGTGGCTTAGAAATGACAGCAGTCTGAAGTTGGTTGCAGTTTTTCCATCACACTCTGTATTCATGGATATCAAATTGGTATTTTTAAGTCATAATGGGTTCTAGCTTCGGGGGAGAAACATTGAATGTATAGGTCCACGTTTTTGTATAGCCCCGTATAACGGGACCTCTCGATATTCGGTTTTTTGTTGATTTTTAGCACATTTTTGCACGGATTTATCTAAAAATTGGTTTTTGTAATTCGTAATGAATTCTAGCTCCGGTGGCGAAACAGAATATATATAGATCCACGTTTTGGTATAGCCTCCATATAATGGTACCTCCCGATATGGTTGGTGCTGCTTAAGGATCGCGTATGTTTGACGCGATTGGTGGTCAGCAGCCTGGCAGCATCTTTTGTTGTGGCAGTCTCTTCGAGGCGAGCGACTAAACGTCGCAGTGTTTCACAAGTAGACGTTGGACGGCCAGGAAATCTGGGACAAAATTCACATTGTGCCAAAGTCATCGACCGATTATTGGCCAAATACATAGTAGCGTCACATTGATTATTAACGTCTACTTCGCATGTGTTTACTACAAAAATAGCAAAAAAACAAGTAAAAAAGCTGTAAGTTCGGCCCGGCCGAACTTTTAATACCCTCCACCATTTGGTACAAATTTGGTAATTTCCAAAAACAAAAATAAATAAAATCCGTTAAAAATTCTGTTAAAATTTTAAAAATACCGAATGATTATACGACGACGTGGGCCTGCATAGGCAACTTTTGTCATAAGTTATTACAATATTTAAATGCGAAACTTGAAGAAAAATCTTATCGTGGCTATATGAAGACGTGGACCTACATGGCTCATTTTTTGACTTAGGATGTAGTATCCATTACGAACTTAAAATACCAACGAAACGATTCCCGTAAATAATGTCGTTAAAACCATCAAAATGCCGAATATCGGGGGGTACCGTTATATGGGGGCTATATGATAACTTGGACCTACATGGCCCATTTACTTAACTTAACCTGCCTACTGGCAAAATATACATCTGTGCAAAATTTTAGCCTTCTTTCTCAATTTTTTCGGAAGATAGCGTGATTTCAACCGACAAACAGACACACAGACAGACAGACGGACGTGGCTAGTCTTAGAATTTTACGCTGATCAAGAATATATATACTTTGTTGGGTCTGACATGAGTATTTCGACGAGTTACAAACGGAATGACAAAATTAATATACCCTCCATAGTATGGTGGAGGGTATAATAACTGATATTGGGGGTTCATCATAAAATTTATTGTTTTTTCTGATAGGAGGATTATTTTTGCGCCACCTTGTATAAGTAAAACAAGTAAGCAAGACCAATCGCAGAAACCTCTTAAAAAATTGGGCTACATAATTAAATAATTAAAAATATATATCAAGAAAATCAGTGTCAATGTTAAGGTCAGAATTGTCCTTTTTATGTATTTAAACATATAAAACCTTATAGGGTATAAATATATACATAAAGACCTTTCGACAGGTGGGCATGTATAAATCTACTCGGAAAGTGTTTCTATGTGGATCACAATACAATAGTGTGACATGGAATATTAAAAGACACACTGGTGACGCATGGGTTAAAGATCAACAAACTCTTGTTGACATTCTTTTGACAAATATTTCAAATTCAAATTCGTCTCAAAAATATTTACCTGTTTTAACAAAATATGAAATATTTTCACTTAAAAGCTATTGAGTCAATAAAAAATACTTTTAAACATAAAAAGATCTTGCTACGAGTTGAAACAAAACAGACACATTGTGACAACATTAAAAAAAAAGAAAAATGAATATTAAAATAATATTTCTATTGCTGGTACTGATATCTATGTTCATGGTGTTTACGAGTGCCCAGCGTAACTCAACGTCAACATCGACAACAACAAGACGGCCGCCAAGAAAAAAGAAAGTCAAAATTGTGAACCTCAAATTTAAAAATTTTAAGCGGAAAGTGAAAAGTCCTTTAATTGGTGCACTGAAAAGAATGATCAAACAAAATCAACGAAGGCGACGAATTGGTCAACGTAACCGTAGGAATAGAAATAGAAATAGGAGAGTTTTTATTGGTTAATAATGTATAAGTCTAATATAATATTTTTTATTTGAAATAAAGAAAAAATATTTTTTTTTATTATCTTTGGCTTCTAAATCTATTGAGTCACGTACAAAAGTGATGTGTTCGACTCATTCAGAATATATATCTTATTAACTATGCACGACAATAGTAGTATGAAATTCCAAAAAAATGCAAGAACTTATACCGCAACAGAAAGAAAATAGACTAAAAAGAGCTAAAGAGTTGCTTCGCTTGGCCGAAAGTGGTGAACTGCCGAATTTGGTTTTCTCCGATGAGAAAACATTCGTTGTCCAGCAGTTTGTAAACAAATAAAATGAACGTGTTTACTTGCCAAAGAGGTCAGCTGAAAATGTGCACCATCGGTTGGCCACCAGAACTCAAGCGCCGGCCATGGTGATGGTGTGGGCCGCCATAATAGCCGATGGCATCGAAATAAATGCCGAATACTATGGCGAAAATATTCTGGAGGGAGTATTAAAGCCTTAGGCACGCCAACATTTTGGCCGCAGACCTTGGACATTCCAACAGGACTCAGCCCCATCGCACTCAGAACGCGCCACCGACGAATGGTTACAAAATGAGGTTCATTGTTTCATTTCCAGCGCACAATGGCTACCAAAATCTCCGGATACCAATCCGTTGGACAATTGTGTCTGGAGTATTTTGGAAAGCAAGGTTGGCACTAAAAAATACCAAATTGTTGATCGCTTCACATACCGCAGAGCAACATTCGGGCAACGTGTGCCCAATGACCAATTCGAACAAATCTAAACTTATTCAAAAATTTGATGCGAATGTTAACATTATGGCGTTAGATGTCGTTGCATTTTTTTTATCTCACCCTGTATATGTTTCATTCGATTTGGGATTTTAAGTCCCTAACATGCGTAATACGCACTCCACAAGAATGATTTTTTGTACCAGATATAGCTCAGAAATAAGCACTTAAAAATTTTGTGAAGATCGGTTCAGATTTGGAGTTAATTGAACACCAAATTACCAATTTTAGTTCGAATGACCGGACTGATTTAAGTCTTTAAATCAAATACATCAAATTTGGACAAAATCGGTTCAGATACAGCTATAGCTCCCATATATATATATATATTTCATCCGATTTGGATATAGCTCCCATATATATCCTTGAACCGAATTCAGGTTTATTGTGGAAATAATGACTAATATCAGCCCAAATGAAGTGAATTTCGGAACGAAAGTTTCCAGTTTTTGGAACTCCGCCCGATATATATATATATATATATATATTAAATATAATCCTTCTTGAAGTTATGTCATGTTCAATAGCAAAATATAAAAATGTCTCCGTCAAGTGAAAATCGATTCAGCATTGGATATTCTTCCCACATATTAATTCCTTCTGAAACCAAATTATAAGTGGTCTAAAGCCAAATGTTGATGGGTGGTATGATCTACTTGAAATAAATTCTTTTCTACCGGGAACTCTGCTAAAAAAAAATTTTGTGAAGATCGGTTCAGATTTGGAGTTAAATGAACACCAAATGACCAATTTTAGTTCGAATGACCGGACTGATTTAAGTCTTTAAAGCAAGTACATCAAATTTGGACAAAATCGGTTCAGATACAGGTATAGCTCCCATATATATATATTTCATCCGATTTGGATATAGCTCCCATATATATCCTTGAACCGAATTCAGGTTTATTGTGGAAATAATGACTAATATCAGCCCAAATGAAGTGAATTTCGGAACGAAAGTTTCCAGTTTTTGGAATATATATATATATATATATATATATATATATATATATATATATATATAACTGGTCTAAAGCCAAATGTTGATGGGTGGTATGATCTACTTCAAATAAATTCTTTTCTACCGGGAACTCTGCTAAATATGCATATTGGTGTAGAGTATCATATAGTCGGCGCCGTCCGACACAAATATCCTGTTGGGTTCTAAAACATTATTGCTACAAATTAAAAATAGAATGACAAACATCACATCCTGTTATTATACCCTCAGCAATATGACAGGTTATACCCTCAGCCTGATGGCTACAGAGGGTATATATCATTTGATACGGCCAAAACGTGTCTCATAGAAACAACGGTTTTAGACCCTAGGTTTCTTTAGATCCAAATCTGGCTGGCTGGTGCGCACGATAACTCTCGAAGGAAGTATCCGATTTGGTCCAAACTTGGTACGTCGTAATATTTTTGTCAAACTTGGATCGAGTTCGGAGATGGGCAATATCGGTTCACTCCTTCTGGTACTTCCCTCAAAAAAGGTCAAAATTCTCAAAAAATATACTTTTTGCAGAGAAAGAAACTATAATCCGATTTATCTCCAACTTTGCAAATAAATATATGTGATGTTAAAGTCCGATTCTCTTGAAATTTCACACATCCCAATATTTATATTAAACCAAGGTCTGGTATTAAGAGGGAATAAATCGGTCCACTCCTTCTGGTAGCTCCCCCACAAATGGTCGAAATTTTCAAAAAATATATTTTCTGCAAAGAAAAAGAAACGATAATCCGATTTTACTCCAACTTTACAAATCCTAATACTTGTATCAGTGCTAGGTTATTTGCGAAAATGGACAATATCGGTCCACTCCATCAGGTACCTCCCCCATAAAGGGTCAATATTTTTAATAATTTATACTCTTATAAAATGTGATGTAAGAGTTCGATTGTCTTCACATTTAACACATCCCAATATTTATATTAACACAAGGTCTGGCGTTAAGATGGAATATACCATTCCACTCCTTCTGGTACCTCCCCCACAAAAAGTCGAGATTTTCAAAAAAAAAAAAAAATTTTTTTTTGCACAGAAAATGATGCCGATTTTACTCCAACTTTACAAATCCTAATATTTGCGTCAGTGCTAGGTTAGGTGCGAAAATGGACAATATCGGTCCACTCCATCAAGTATCTCCCCCACAAAGGTTCAAAATTTTGAATAAATACAACTCTTACAAAATGTGATGTAAGAGTCCGATTGTCTTCAAGTTTCACATATCCGAATAATTTCATTAGACCAAGGTCTGGTGTTAAGATGGAATATACCGGTCCACTCCTTCTGGTACCGATACAAAAGGTAGAAATTTTGAATGTCCATTAAGTTCATAAAACCGAAATCCGATTCCATTTAGACATGGCACATCTGAATACTTCTATCGACACAGGATCAGTTACAAAGATGGTAGGTATCAAATGGTCAAAGTTTTGAATCACCAAAACGTTTATAAAATTCGAAATAAGCATCAGGTTATCTTTATATTTCGCACATACCAAAATTTTTGCTATTACAAGATCTGGTTTGGAGATGGGATACATCGGTCCTCTCCTTCTGGTACCTCCCCACAAAGGATCAAAATTTGGAATTTCCATGAAGCTCATAAAAAGCGAAATCAACATCCGATTCCATTCCAGACTTGGTACATCTCAATATTTCCATCAACACAATATTTGTTATAAGGATGCTAGAGATCGGACCATTTCTTTTGCTACTTGACCCACATAGGGTTTAAGAATTTTACACAACACGCTCAAAAAAGCTGAAGTAAGCTTCCAACTAAAATTTCTTCAAATTTCACACATACAAACATTTTTGCTAAAACAAAATCTATTTTGAAGATGATATGTATCTGCGAAATCCTTCTTGTGCCACCCTTACAGAATGTCACAATTTTCAGTACTTTTATCTGTCATAAATTGCGAAACAACTCAGCCATTCTTTACAATTTGTATATCTTAATATATGTCTCTCAACCAGAAACCTGAGATGCAAATGGACATTATGATTTCCCATAAATTGGATATAAATGTTCTATTTTCTTCTAATTTTGGCCACACCAATATTTTAATCTGTATTAGATGAGGCATGAAAATGGAACACTTTGGTCGTATATATATCAGTTACCTTGCGCATATTTCAAAATTTTCTACAAATTATCACATTATCAAAAGGAAGTTACCAATATAGTCCAAACATGTCACTTCATATTTATTTAGGTCCGATACGAAATGGACAATATTGGCCCATTCTTTCAAAACCCCCTCCATAGAGGGTCAAGAGTTTGAATAATCTTAACAGAAGTCAAAATATTTTTAAATAATCGAACATTGGCTGGTGGTATACATCTGTCGGCGAAACTGACCAATTCTTTTTTACTTGTTTTTCCTAATATTGACTAAGAACGTACAGGGTTGCCCATATTCGACGGGCCTTTGGGCCCTTTGAGCCCATTCCAATCGACGAGGCTTGTCCGCAGGCAACATTCTTGGCGCCAATTGAATTTTGTACGGGAACAAATGCAAATCAATGCGAATAATCCGTTGTAAAGTGGACCGAGCCATGCCCAACTGCTGAGAACGGCGTTTTTGGAATGTTCTTGGGGACCTCTCAAGACTGGCTCGTACGGCAGCGATATTCTCGGCCGATCGCCTTGTTCGACTTTTATATGGCCTCTTCGGATTAGAAAGAGCCTTACCAGTCGAAAATTTTTCGTATAAACGCTTAATGGTGTTCTTAGAAGGCGCACTTCTCACATTTTTTTTCACAATTGACTTCTTCTGTTGAATGTAAATTTCAAATTCCGAATTATATAATCCTTATGAGATAGCTATAATTAAACATTCATACCCGGCCAAGTTTGATTGTTTAAATCATTAAATCACTTACGCTTACGTTATTTCTCTTAACCTCAAATGTTGCCTCTTAAAACAAAACGGATAATATATTTAGGTTTATTCACAATAAAAAAACTAGCCATCAAATTACTTTGATAACAAAAGCTAACTGGTTTCCTGGCAACATATTGTTCAAGAAAATAAAATTCCACCAAAAAGGACTTAGTAACAAAACTTGTACGTGCTTGACATGGCTACACGCAAGCCAGTCCTTGTTCGAGCATAGTGTAATTACGATGGTGCATACACTCTCACACACAGACACAAACTAACACATGCTAACCGACTGCCATGCAACTTTTACATTCAAGCAAACTGTAACCCATGTAAAATTGTAAACATGCATTGCCTTTCCGCATTTGAATTCTTAACTTACTTTTCATTTTCGTTGTTGTTCATTTAGTTTGGCGGTTCTCTATGGAATTGTTGCGGCAATGGGATGGGTGCCACAGAAAATGTGGATGAATTGTTTTAAAATCTAAAGAACTATAATTCTTTTAAAAACAATCCATTAATTGGAATCTCTATAGAATGTAAATACCTATTTTCGGACATTTATCTTTGAATATACCATCATAACTTCTAATAGCAGACCCCCTTCTCCCACTTATTTTAAGACACCTTGTCAAAAAAGTAATCAATCATTAGTCCTGTATTTCATTCACGCAGCGTGGGTTACCATCCCCCCTTTAACTCGTTGAAGTACTTAAAAATGTAAGCACTTCGCTTATGAACATTTACAAAAGAACGAAACGGGCATAGAAGACACGAAGACTGTGAACGTGCTAGAATGTTCATTTTATACTCAACTTTTATGCACGCCACCGTCAAACGTTTACATGCACATACATTCATGTATGTACACACACACACACACTCAAATAGTCATGTTGCGGCAACACATCTTTTATAACGTCCTTAATTAATTGGCACTCTTGATATGAAAAACACGAAACATTTTTAAGAGGTCCTAAATATTTTCATTACAAAGGCGCCGTTTATTTACGGCAACATTTATTGCTTAAGAATTTTGAAGTGGCGTGTTGAACATGCCTGCAATTGCTTTGACGTTTACAAATTGACAGATTTCCTTCTAATAGTGGTAGATGGACATTGTAATTTAAACGTTCAAAATTATTTAACATTGCAAATATCCTAGTTGATAACCATAAGCGATATATCCGCTTTCTTTTAATAGATCATGGTATGGTTGCAAGAGGATCACTGTAACTTCTCAACATAACCTATATACACACAATAAGGTTTATATTTTAATTGTGAGTTCTAAATTGTATGTTAATAAATTTTGTTGTTTATTTCTTTCAAGCCTTCAATTGCTGAGAAGAAATAACCTTGATCTATAAATATTTTGTAACCAGTACGGGAAGGATAAAAGTGGGAAGGTGGCGACCATATAATATTCTCGTTACTTTCAAATGGTCCGTCCGTCCACAAAGTGCCAGTCGAATTTATTATCCGATTGAGATGAAATTTTGAAAACAGTATTTGTTTGGCCCTAGGACGGACTCTATTGGAATAGGTGATAATCGGACCAGATTTAGATACAGGGTTGCCCATATTCGACGGACCCATCTGGCAACGCCATAACTTTTGACAGAGATGTCACATCGCTTATTGACATACCGCGTTTGAAGCGTCAGTCCAAGCAGATTTTTACCATGCACCAATACACGCCACGCGAGCGCTCTGAAATAGTTGAAATTTACATTCAACAGAAGAAGTCAATTGTGAAAAAAAATGTGAGAAGTGCGCCTTCTAAGAACACCATTAAGCGTTTATACGAAAAATTTTCGACTGGTAAGGCTCTTTCTAATCCGAAGAGGCCATATAAAAGTCGACCAAAGCGATTGGCCGAGAATATCGCTGCCGTACGAGCCAGTGTTGAGAGGTCCCCAAGAACATCCCAAAAACGGCGTTCTCAGCAGTTGGGCATGGCTCGGTCCACTTTACAACGGATTATTCGCATTGATTTGCATTTGTTCCCGTACAAAATTCAATTGACGCAAAGAATGTTGCCTACGGACAAGCCTCGTCGATTGGAATGGGTCCAAAGGGCCCAAAGGTCCGTCGAATATGGGCAACCCTGTATAGCTCCCATATAACTTCAACCGATTTCGGGTTAATTGTGCACCAAATAGCTAATATAACTCCAAATGACCTGTACTTTGGTACATCCCACCGAAGCAAATAAATAAAATTTGTAGAAAATCGGTTCAGATATAGTTATAGCTCCCATATATATGTTTCATTCGATTTGGGGTCTTACGTCCCTCACATACGTAATATGCATTCCACAACAATGATCATTGGTACCAGACATCTTATAGATCTTGGAAATAACTCTGCCAAATTTTATAGAGAACGGCTAAGATTTGGATATAGCATCCATAAACAGTGTGAGATGAAAAAACTGCAACCCACTTCAGACTGCTGTAATTTCTAAGCCACTCGTCCGACAGCTACTAAAATTATTCCAGTGATAGCTCATTATATTGTTTGCAAGCATACAAAATCATTTTGTTGAGAATTGTCCAGAAACAAAGTTATTCGTGATGGAATTCAAGCGTGATAGTGTGATTTCTTTAAGTTTGGCTGGAAAAACACAGGTGGCTATCGTTAGAGCACTCCAGCATTTAAATGTGAATAAATCTCTTGTGTCGCGTATCATCGCTCGTTACCGTGATACTGGTGGCGTAGCCTGACGTCAAGGAAGTGGACGGAAGAAAACAGCAACATCAGCTGAAATGGTTCGAAAAGTAAAGAAGTGACATGATCGAAACCCGCATCGCAGTGTCCGAAAAATGGCTCCTGTGCTGAACATGTCGCAATGTTCCATTCGGCAAATATTGAAAAACAAGCTCGGGGTAAAGCCATTGAAATTCCAAAAAGTGCCAGAACTTACACCGCAACAGAAAGAAAATAGGCTCATAAGGGGGGAACTGCCGAATTTGGTTTTCTCCGATGAGAAAACATTCGTTGTCCAGCAGTTTGTAAAAAAAAATAATCGTGTTTATTTGCCAAAGAGGTCAGCTGAAAATGTGCACCTTCGGTTGGCCACCAGAACTCAAACCCCGGCCATGGTGTGGGCCGCCATAACAGCCGATGGCCGCTCTCCGCTCGTATTAATCGACCCTGGCATCCGAATAAATGCCGAATATTACTATTATATTTTGGAGGGTGTATTACAGTCTTGGGCACGCAAACATTTTGGCCGCAGAACTTGGACATTCCAACAGGACTTAGCACGCGCCAAGAATGGTTACAAAATGAGGTTCCTCGCTTCATTTCCAGCGCACAATGGCCACCAAAATCTCCAGATACCAATCCGTTGGACTATGGTGTCTGAAGTATTTTGGAAAGCAAGTTTGGCACTGAAAAATACCAAAGTGTCAATCACCTCAAGCAAGCGCTTCGCCGGGAATGGGCCAAAATACCGTTGGCCGTTTAAAGGCCATAATTCGGGACAAAGGTGACCAATTCGAACAAATCTAAACTTATTCTAAAATTTGATGCTATTTCCAACATTTTTGCTTTTAAATTAAATCCAACATTTTTGCATTAAATTAAAAAAAAGAAATGTAAAATTTATGGCGTTTGACTTTGTTACAGTTTTATTTTATCTCACCCTGTAGGTCCACGTCTTCATATAGCCCTATATAATGGTACCTCGATACTTTCGGTACTTTTATGATTTAAGCGACATTATTTACCGGAATTGTTTTAAATATGGTATTTGAAGTTCGTAATGGATACTAAAGCCTTAGACAGACAATTGTTTGTGTAGGTCCACTTCTTCGTATAGCCCCCATATAATGGTATCTCCCTATATTCGGTATTTTGGTGATTTTAGCTACATTATTCAACGATTTTTTCAAGTTTCGCATTTGAATATTGTAATGGCTTATGGCAAAATTTGCCTATGCAGTCATATAGACTTTAATATAATTGCTACATTTAGTATTTTTTTTAAGATTTTAACAGAATTTTTAACGGATTTTATTTCATTGAAAATTGAGAAATTCGTTCCAAATGGTGGAGGTTGTTTAGAAGTTCGGCCTGGCCGAACTAACAGTTATTTTACTTGCTTACTTTGACTTATGAAAAGCAAAGGCAAAATTTTAACTCTTAGTTCATACATTTTTGAATTTCATTGCACCAATATACATATATGGCTTATTTTGAGATTTATTGAGAAATTTTGTGTAAATATATATTCCTTTGACACTTCGGTCGGTTTTGCCGACAGATGTATAACCTCAGACACTATCTGTTTAATATAATATATTGGTGTAGTTCTGAATAATCTTGTACTATTTAGTACCGTTATAGTAATATTTGAACCCATTCCCTTAAATTTTGAAAACTTTGGTAAGAGTGACTCTCAAGCAAAGTTCCAAATTTCTAGGTATTAAGAATCACTCAATAATTATGTTATAAATTTTAATTTTACCTTTCAAGTATCAAAAACCCAATTTCCAAGAAAGAAATTTTTACTGAAATTTTGAACATTTCAAACCCTTAAAGTACGAAGTTTAACTAACGGTCAATCCTTATTCCTAGTAATGTAAATAGGCCTCTGCTAAAGCATCCTTTTAATCAAATTTAATCAAAACGGCAGATTATTGGTGTCACTGCCATACTTTTTCCCTGATCAAACTGCAATGCCTTTGTTCTGACAATTAAAGAGGCTAAGAAAAGGACGACGAGCTTAATCTCTTTTTTTTTAATTTTTGAAATTAAATTCTTATGTAATACAAAACTCATTTCGAAACTTTAATTGCTTTTACATGAATTTTACAAATTTCATTTTTTTTTTTCAAACTAAAAAGTTTCTGTCCTACCAACCCGCAAAAAAAACAACATTTCAATAAGAAGCTTATTAGCTAAGCAATGCCCAGCGTTCTACATACCTGCACGGGCGATGCTGCCATCCATTGTTGAAACAAATCCGATGTTACCGATGGCCGTTTGGGCGGATGTTTACGTCCTTCGATGAATTCCTGCAGACGCATCAATGCTTCTGGTGGTGCCCGCTCCATTAGCCATTTCTCGAAGGCCTCCGGCTTTTCTTCGTACAAACGTGCCACTTCATCGACATCCTGTTGCGTGACTTCATGTTGCATGGGCGACTTGGCCGGAGGATGCTGGACTGGTACAAGACTGTTACTGCCGATGCTGCCACCACTGCAACTACTACTAATTACAGTCGTTGATGGCGAGGAGGCAACAATGGCCTCAGATGATGAAATGGACGTACTGTGGCTGTCACTTTCTAAGGCGTATGGGGGGCAGGTGGCAATGGCAGGTAATGGTGGCTGTGGTGGTTCTATGAATTGATTAGTTGTGTTGGCGGGGGACGGGCTGGATGGTGTTTGATTGGCGGACATTGCATTTGATAACAGTGATTGCGTTGTGGTTGTATTGGTGGCGGTGGGTGATGTAAGACTTTTGAGACCGGCATTGGACATTTTGGGGATGGAACGATTACAATTGGGGTTGGCGGTGAAATGTCTCTCCTCGACCTGGTTACTTGGGCTGGCTATTTGATATGGACTACTAATGCCTTGTGTGGTGGCAACGCTTGCCCGCCCTGCTGAACCATTCGCTAATGTTTTGGGTTTGCCGGGGTTCTTGGAAGTGGTGCCGTTGCCTGTTGAGTGACATATTTCGTTGGCGGCTTTTATTGATTTTGCACTTGTCAGTGCGTTGCTTTGCTGTTGTGTCGTTGACACATCGGTCATGTTGCGACTGGCAGGAACCGGTGCCAGGCTTAGAGGAGACCAGCAACAGCAATACTACTTGTCCATCAAATTTCGTCGTTTGCCATCACCGGTGCCAGAGGTTATTGCTGTGTAGGTTTTGGAGACGACGGGGCAAAAGGAGGCAGTAGTGCAGTAGTGTTTGTCAAGCCAACGGACGAGAACGTCAATAAAAATATCATCAATCACAGGAAAGCTAACATATACCAAACGAAGTTGTTGTTGCTGTTGCCGTCGTTGTTGAACAACCCTTTTTCCTTTGCGGATGTAGTTGTTGCAATCAAACTATTGATTGAAATCAACAGTATCAATATTTGTAGCTCTCAATTGAATGACAAACGTTGCCATCGCTCAAACACTAAAACACTTGTTTAAGCTGTTGTTGCCTAAAAGAATTTAGTTGGTACTTCTTTGTCGAATGCTCTTTGATTAGCTTGTTTATTTGAAAAGTTTCATTTTCGTGGAATACGTTGCCTATTTTTATTTTTTTCCGCTTTGTGTGTAGGCGACAAATGTTGTCTCTTAACTATTTAACAACTAATTGAATTTTATATTTTCAATCTGCATTCAATTTTTGTTGGCTTCCATTGAAGTCCTGCGTAGATGTTTAGATTGTTGGGGTTACTGCTTCTGTAGGTATTTCAAAATATCTGAAAATATATGCAAATAAAATACAGATTTAATTCAAAAATTCACATCAACTTGGAGAAAATGGAGAATAAAATTATTTGTTGACATTCAATGCGCCAACATTGTTACGTGAGGGAAATTCGTAATTTTCTTTTTTTCTTGCACTATGGGGCCGATGGAATGTTTTTGAGGCAAAAAAAAATCATTTTTATACCCCACACCACATAGTGGTAAGGGTATTATGTCCTTGTGCGTTTGTTTGTAACATGGAGAAGGAAGTGAGGCAGACCCATAGGTACTTTGGAGGATCTTCATAGAATCACTTTCTGAGTCGATTTATGGGTGTCTGTCCGTCCATGTATACTTGTGAACAAAATGCAGGTCGCATTTATTATCCGATTAAGATGAAATTTTGCAAACAATATTTGTTTGGCCCAAGAACGAACCCTATTGAATTTGTGATAATCGGATCAGATTTAGATATAGCTCCCATACAACTTTAACCGATTTCAGGTTAATTGTGCACCAAATGGTCAATATCAGCCCAAATGATCTGTATTTTGGTACATCCGACCGAATTCAGTCTAGAAGCAAGTAAATCTAATTTGTAGAAAATCGGTTCAGATATAGCTGTAGCTCCCACATATACATTTCATTCGATTTGGGGTTTTAAGGCCCTCACATGCGTAATATGCACTTCAGATAAATGATATTTGGTACCGGACATCACACACTGCTCAAAAATACCCCTGTTAAATTTTCGGTTCAGATTAGGATATAGCCCCTAATATATACCTTTATCCGACATCAGGCTTATTGTGCAGGAAATGGCTATATCATCCCAAATGGACTGAATTTTGGCATTTACGACTGAATACATCCTATACACCAGTACTTCAAAATTGGTGTAAATCGGTTCAGATATAGCTATAGCTCCCATATATATGTTTCATACAATTTGGGGTTTAAAGTCACTCAAAAGCGTAATTTGCATTCCACAACAATGAGCTTTGGTACCAGATATCAGATACAGCTCTGTTATAAGTGTTTCAAATTTTGTCAAGATCGGTTCAGATTTGGATATATCTCCCATATATATCCATAACCGATTTCTGGTTAATTGTACTCAAAATGACCAATATCAGTCCAAATAACCTGAACTTTTTTGCATATCCGACCGAATTCAGTCTAGAAGCATGTACATTAAATTTGGTGAAATTCAATTCAGATATAGCTATAGCTGCCATATACATGCTTCATCGGATTTGGTGTTAAAGTGTCTCACATTCGCAATATGCATTCGACCACAATGATATTTGGTACCAGATATCTTACTTTGGCACGAATTAGGGCCTTCAAATGGCCAATGATACCGTCACACGCTGCCCAAATTTTGCTCTGTGGTACTTTGGCCCATTCCCGGAGAAGCCGAGGTGAGGTGATCGACACTTCGGTATTTGCTAGTGCCAACTTTGCTTTCCAAAATACTCCAGACACAATACTCCAAAGGACTGGTATCCGGAGATTTTGGTGGCCATTGTGCGCTGGAAGTGAAGCGAGGAACTTCATTTTGTAACCATTTTTGGGGTTCGCGTGCTGAGTGCGATGGTGCTGAGTCCTGTTGGAATGTCCAAGGGCGATTAATACGGGCGGAGTTATTGCGGACCACACCATCACCATGGCCAGCGCTTGAGTTCTGGTGGCCAACCGAAGGTGCATACTTTCTGTTGACCTCTTAGGCAAGTTTTTGGGTTTCGCGTGCTGAGTGCGATGATGCTGAGTCCTGTTGGAATGTCCAAGGTCTGCGGCCAAATTGTTTGCTCACCCAAGGCTTTAATACACCCTCCAGAATATTTTCGCGATAATATTCGGAATTTATTCTGATGCCACGGTCGATTAATACGAATATGACCGAAGAGCGACTATCGGCTGTTATGGAGGCCTACACCATCACCTTGGCTGGCGCTTGAGTTCTGGTGGTCAATCGAAGGTGCACATTTTCAGCTGAGCTCTTTGGCAAGTAAACACAATCATTTTGTTTGTTTACAAACTGCTGGACAACGAATGTTTTCTCATCGGAGAAAACCAAACCAAATTCGGCAGTTCACGACACCAAGCGAAGCAACACTTTAGCTCTTTTGAGTCTATTTTCTTTCCGTTGCGGTGTAAGTTCTTGCACTTTTTGAAATTTCAACAGCTTTACCCCGAGATCATTTTTCAATATTCGCCGAATGGAATATTGCGATATGTTCAGCCCAAGAGCCATTTTTCGGCCACTGCGACGCGGGTTTCGATCAAGTCGCTTCTTTACTTTTTGAACCATTTCTGCTGCTGTTGCTAATTTCTTCCGTCCACTTCCTTGACGTCGACATACGCTACCAGTATCACGGTAACGAGCGATGGTACGAGACACAAAATATTAATTCACATTTAAATGCTGGAGTGCTCTTACGATAGCCACTTGCGGTTTTCCAACCAAATATAAAGAAGTCACACTATCACGCTTAAATTCCATCACGAATAACTTTTTTTCTGGAAAATTCTCACTAAAATCCTTTTGAACGCTTGTAGACAATATAATGAGCCGTCACTAGAATAATTTTAACAGCTGTCGGACGTGTGGCTAGAAATGACAGCAGTCTAAAGTTAGTTGCAGTTTTTTTTTATCTCACCCTGTATACATCCTTAAACCGATTTAGTGTTAATTCTGCACCGAATTCCCAATATCTGTCAAAAAGTCCTGAATTTTGGCACATCTGGCCGAATTTTGTCTAGGACCAAGTACATGAAATTTGGACAAAATCGGTTCAGGTATAGCTATAGCTTCCATATATGTGTTTCATACGATTTGGTGTTTAAGTCCCTTACATTCGTAATATGCATTCGACAACAATGATATTTGGTAACAGATATATTATAAAGCTCGGAAATACTTTTGCCAAATTTTATCGAGAACGGAGCTATATCCAAGCTCCCACATATATCCTTAATTCGATTTCAAGCTTACTGTGCAAATAATGGCTAATATCAGCCCAAATGGAGTGGACGTACGTTTTGATTTTGTGCAACCCGGCTCCACACAAGTTTGTTTTAATTTCAATAAACTTTCAACTCATTGTGCGCTTAACGTCTAAGCGGCTCCTTTCCCTAATCTACGTTTGTGTACATATATACTTATTAAACTACGTTTATTTTTATTATCAAGATGAGTTATGTTCAATTGCATTTCACACAATCTCGCAATAGTTGTTTGCAATTTTACAAAAATGGCAATAAATTCCTAATGTCTTCAACAAACGCCATTTTGTACACACCTGTTTTTAACGACATTCTCATTCTCGACGCTTAACAGCGGAACAAAAAGTTAATGGAAGTTACCTACACAACATAGCATAGAGTAAACATAAAACACTCTATACGAACATTCTTGGCTGGATACGAGGGCAAACCGAATCTCGCAAAGAAACACAAACACACTCATCTTCAGTAAACCTACTTGATATCCGAGTTGGTTTTCACAGAAATGTAACATCGCTATCACCTGTAAACTTTTTTAATGGAACTGCATAGTTTTCGGTAGCAGTAAAGTAGAGTATAGCTGTTGTATGTGTATGTCGTTGTGTATGACACTCTCTGTGTTCGCTATGCATTTATATGAAGGTTTGATGACGACATGCATGTGTATGAAACTGCATAAAATTATCGCATGTTATGCCGTTGACTGTGCCATAAGGATGAACTTTCATCTTGTTTTACGGTTAGAATTTATCCTTGTGGCATTTCAACTTTTAATAAATTCATTTTAATGTCAATGCAAAAGATTAAATCACTTTTGTTGAAGTTTTATGTTTGTAGCATTTTTTTCTTTTGCTGTTAATTTACGTGTTCGTATAGTTGTTCTTCAAATGTGACTTTTAAAGGGAGTTAATTTTTAACTCTGCGAGGGTCAATGGAAGGATTAAAGTTTTGGAAAACTTTGGGAGGAGAAATATTTGAATGGTAATTTTGAGAAATGAAAAAGGAAAACGAAGTTAAAAATTAAGGAATTAAGCTCCAAACATTCTTAAGAGTTTTTGTTCTACAAAATCTTTTGACCTTTTGTGAGGGATGTATCAGAAGGATTTGGGTGATATTATCGATTTGCACACCTCTCTAGGTTTCAAACCAATTGATAACCCCAACGTTTATTTCAAGTCTAGTGTTAATAGAATTATTGGAACATGCATGGAAAAACGAGGATCAATTTATTGCTTTATGAGAGTAATGGCTATTTAAAATGTTGAACTTTTGTAGGGAAGGAAAGAGTCTTCTTTTTCCGATCTTGTTCATTTTAATGCAAAATATATTACGATATCTGAAGTTTTATGCCGATCAGATGCACTTTGGCTAAGTTCGAACTCGATTTTAGTTTGTTAAAAATGTAGCGTCGCTGGTCTATCATTTACATAAAACTAGAGGGAAATATATATTGGAGCTACATCCAAATCTAAACTTATCTTGACAAATTTGATAAAGGTGTGCCTAGGATATATAAGATACTAGCTGAACCCGGTGCGCTTGATTTGGTATGCATTCAAATTAAGACAAATTCAAAAATTTAAGAAAACGTAATTATTGTAATACTATTATGCGTAAGCAAACAAATAGCTCGGTCTACCGACACGTGAACATGCCAAGCAAAGCTGACCATGAAGAAGGCAGGGACATGCCAAATTTAGACAGCATATACGAAGAGTTTGTCCTTCGGATTTATTAATTTCATAGCAACTGTCAAACGTGCAGGAAACTGCAATCTTTAAAAGTTGAGTGGCATTTCTGTTGCAATTAGAGGAATCGAGGTAGCAACATACTTCCCCTTAATAATCGTATCCTAAATTAAATTGTTGTGTAGTTTTTTTTTACTGATAAACTAATATCTTTGCAAAGGCGATGTGGGTCAATACTTCTTAATGAAATCATATCCCAATCTGAACCGATTTCAATATAATACGACAAAATTTACTTTTACACCAAATTCAGTCACACCTTCCATACTTCATTGAAATTTGAGGTACATACTGTGTTTGATGCATCAAATGTGTGAAATCGGGCGAGAATATATATGGGAGTTATATCCAAATCTTAACCAATTTCTAATTAATTTGTCAAATTTATTGTTCGAACCAAATTCCGCCACACATTCTAAATTTCATAGGAATCGGACATACATATCGTATATATATAGGAGCCATACCCAAACCTCAGCCGATTTCAATATAATTTGGCTTTTTTTGGTACCAAATTTGATTTTACATATATGATGTTTGGTGCATCAAATATGTAAAATCGGTCAAAAAAATAAATATGGGAGCTATATCCAAATCTAAAACGCTTTGAATATAATTTGACTCTAAATGCTAAATTTTAATATCGGACATAAGTATCGTGTTTGATGCATCAAATATGTGAAATCGGTCGATAATATATATGGGAGCAATATCCAAATCTTAACCGAATTCAATATAATTTGACAAATTTATTTTCGGATCAAATCCCGTCAAACATTTCAAATTTTATTGGAATCGAACATACATATCGTTTTTGGTGCATCAAATAAACGAAATCGGTCGAAAATATATATGGGAGCTGTATCCAAATCTGAATCGATTTCAATCTGTCCAGCGGTTTTCGAGTCCGAGCGGATCCGAGTTCCACAAAATGGAAACGTTCATCCTAAAATTTACTTCATTTCGGCTGATATTAGCCATTATTTGCAATTGGATTATTTGCAATCGGATATGTGCGAGCTAAATTAAAATCTAAGCCGATCTTGATAAAATTTAGCATAGGTATTTCCGAGCTCTAAAAGATATCTGGTACCAAATATCATAGCTAGACACTAAATAGGATGAAACATATATATGGGAGCTATAGCTATATCTATACCGATTTTCACCAAATTTAAAGTGCTTATTTTTAACCTGAATTCGGTGGGTCGGCCAAAATGCAGGTCTTTAAGACTAATATTAGCCACTTGGTGCACGCTCTTGATACAATTTGGCAGAGGTATTTCTGGGCTATATCTGATATTTGATACCAAACATTATTCTTGTGGGGTGTACATTACGAATGTCAAAATCTTAAACACCAAATCGGATGAAACCCATATATGGGAGTTATAGCTATATCTGAACCGATTTTCTACGAATTCCATGTACTTGTTTCTAAATCGAATTCGGTCGTATGCGCTAAAATTCAGGACTTTTGGACTGATATTATCCATGTGGTGCACAATCAACCCGAAATCGGTTGAAGATATATATGGGAGCTATATACAAATCTTAACCAATCTCGATAAAATTAGGCAGAGATATTTCTGGGCTGTGTGTGCTATCTGTCACCAAATATCATAGTTGTCGAATGCATATTACGTATGTGATTGAGTTAAACACCAAATTGTATGAAACATATATATGGGAGCTAGGCTATATCTAAACTGATTTTCACCAAATTTGATGTATTTGCTTCTAGACTGAATTCGGTCGGATGTACCAAAATTCAGGTCATGTGGACTTATATTGGCATTTGTTGCACAATTAACCCGAAATCGGTTGAAGATATATGGGAGCTATGTCTAAATCTGATCCAATTATCATCAATTTCAATAGCGTTCGTTCTTGGGCCAAACAAATATTGTTTGCAAAATTTCAACTCAATCGGATAATAAATGCGATCTGCATTTGGTTCACAAGATTACATGGATGGACGGACGGATTGACATGCATAAATCGACTCAGAATTCTCAGTGATGTGAATATCCTCAAAAGTAACTATGGGTCTAACTCGCTTCCTTTTCCATGTTACAAACAAATGCACAAAGACATAATACCCTTGCCACTATGTGGTGTAGGGTATAACAATGTTGTGTGAAATTTCCTTCAAAATTCATCAAACCATTTTTCTTTTATTTCACTAAGAATTTTGATAGGAATAGTAATTAAAATACACAACAGATGTAGTTGCCCTAATAACATTTCAATGCGGCTGCGAAAAACGGCTCACCATTCACCACTGCAAGTAGTCCATTTAGACCAAAATAAACGAATCAAAAAAAAAAAAAAAAGAAAAACTCATTCAAAAAACTGTGGCAAAAACAAAAGTTTTCGAAAATAAAAAAGTCCCTAAGCCGACGGTCGTAATTACTTAAGCAATTCAAATGAGCAAATACTTTTACAGACTGTTTATGAATGTTAGCAAGGTTCCCTTTTTCCGTTTTTGGTTTAGAATAATTATTCGACTTTTCTCGCTAGCTGGTTTGTGCTGTTTTTGCCAGTTTAATTACGGCAACAAAACTCGCATTTAATAACAGCAACAACAACAAAGAACTTGAAATTTGTTTTTGCATCCTTTCTGGCGTTGATGCTGATGTTGAAGTTAGTTAGCAGTGATGCAAAGTTTTGTTGCTGTTTTTGTTTTTTTTTTTTTGTTTTTTTTTTTTTTTTTTTGTTTCTTACAAAGTCCAAGTTTATTTATGTTCCCAAAGAAAATATAAAAAAGGGATAACACAAAAGAAAAGTCAAAGCAAAATGAAAGGATTTAATGGATTTCCTTGTAAATTGTCAGTAGTTAGCAGACTTTTGTTGGGTAGTCACATTAATGGCTGGCAATTTATTAATTTTATTGAGATTAAAACTTGCGGATTTAGGATTTCGAATTATTTCGGAAATGGCTTAGAAAAACCGTTAATAACTGGGGATATTCTCTCTTCATATACTTTACTACATCTGTTATTTCCATGTTAAGCTTTTAAATCAATTTTTTTTGTTTTTTTTTTTTTTTTTTTGCCACAAACAAATTTAAAATTATTTTATAGGAAATTTATCAAATAAATATTCAATTTTATTTAAGCCACAATATTCACAAATCGTAATTAAATTTTCCATTACAAGTGCAATTATGTAAAATGTCAATGATGGTTATGACATCGCTGTAACCAGGCAATTTGAAGTGCCCTTTTAATGACAAAAGCCACACATTTCTAGTTTCAATAAATATTCAAATTGGCCGCAGCACAACGGGGAAAAACAACGTTTCGAAATAATTGGAAATGGATTTTTGCGGTTGATGGTATCGGTTCATTCTGCAGACTAGATTTAAGTTTAAATGGAAAAATGGAGAAAATATGTGTCTATACTTTATAGGATCCACAGGGATAATTTAAAAAACGGATTAGGACACATATCATGCGCATTTCCATTGTTATCGTTTAGCGGGGACAGTGGGTATAAATTGTAATAACATACACAATAAGGGAACCTTAACCTCTCAAAATATGTTTACAATACCGCTAAATTAATAGCCAATACAGGGTGAAATTAGAAAACTGCAACAAAGTTATTTTTACATTTTTCTTTTAATTGTTATACCCTACAACACTATGTATTAGGGGTATTATAAGTTTGATTGGGCCAAAAATTATGTAACACCTCGAAATATTGGTTTCCCACATAGGAAAGTATATATGAACTTTCCTATCTCGCCGAGATGAGTCGATCTAGCTATGTATGTCCGACCGTCCGTCTGTCCCTCTGTCCATGTTAATTTGTAATCAAGCTACAGGTCGCAATTATGAACCGATCCTCACGAAATTGATAATGAAGGTGGGGTTATGGTCAGAATAGAACCCTATTGTTTTTGGAGATGATCGCACGATATTTAAGGGTTGAAATGGACCAAAAACAGAAAAAAATCCTGATTTTGCAGTTGCTCTATAGGCCACAACATTGCGAAGTGCGTAAATATTGGCCAAATTCTCCGGGTTAAAAAACTAAGGGTAACCTCTGGGCGGGGTTCTTTGATATTATTTCAAAAACGAAATCTTCTAAAATGGATTTGGATATAAGGGGACTTCGAACATATTGTAGTGTTGTAGGGTATCACATGGTCGGCCCCGCACGACTATAGCCTTTGCTTACTTGTTTATTTTTTTTGTATGAAAGCAAAAAAATGTCGGAAATAGCATGAAACTTTAGAATAACTTTAAATTTGTTCGAATTGATCACCTATGGCACGAATTAAGACCTACAAACGGCCAATGAAACCGTCACAAGCTGCCCGAAAGTAGCTCTGTGGTATTTCGGCCCATTCCCGGCGAAGCGTTTGCTTGAGTTGATCGACACTTTGGTATTTTTTAGTACCAACCTTGCTTTCCAAAATACTCCAGACACAATAATCCAACGGATTGGTATTCGTAGATTTTCATTTTGTAACCATTTTTGGGTGGCGGGTGCTGAGTGCTATGGTGCTGAGTCTTGTTGGGTCCAAGTCCAAGGTCTGCGGCCATGATGTTTGCGGCTTTAATACACCCTCCAGAATATTTTCGCTATAATATTCGGCATTTATTCTGATGCCACGGTCGATTAATACGAACGGAGAGCAATCATCGGATGTTATGGCGGCCCACACCATCACCATGGCCGACGCTTAAGTTCTGGTGGCAAACCGAAGGTGCACATTTTCGGCTGACCTCTTTGGCAAGTAAACACGATCATTTTGTTTGTTTACAAACTGCTGGACAACGAATGTTTTCCCATCGGAGAAAACCAAATTCGGCAGTTCACCACTTTCGGCCAAGCGAAGCAACTCTTTAGCTCTTTTGAGTCTATTTTCTTTCTGTTGCGATGTAAATTCTCGCACTTTTTGGAATTTCAATAGCCCAGGATGAGATGAAAAAAACTGCAACCAACTTCAGACTGCTGTCATTTCTAAGCCACTATTCCGACAGCTGTTAAAATTATTCCAATGACAGCTCATTTTATTGTTTGCAAGCGTACAAAAGCATTTTGGTAAGAATTTTCCAGAAAAAAAGTTATTTGTGATGGAATTCAAGCGTGTTAGTGCGATTTTGTCATATTCGGCTGGAGAACCACAAGTAGAGCATTCCTGCATTTAAATGTGGATCAATCTTTTGTGTCTTGTGTCATCGCTTGTTACCGTTATACTGGTAGCGAAGCCCGAAGGCAACATCAGCATCGACTTGATCGAAGCCCGCGTCACAGTGGCAGAAAAATGGAACATATCGCAATATTCCATTCGGCAAATATTGAAAAATTAGCTCGGGGTAAAGCCATTGATATTCCAAAAATTGCCAGAACTTACACCGCAACAGAAAGAAAATAGACTAAAAAGAGCTAAAGAGTTGCTTCGCTTGGCCGAAAGTGGTGAACTGCACCGCAGAGCAATATTCGGGCAGTGTGTGACGGTTTCATTGGTCCTTTGAGGACCATTATTCGTGCCAAAGGTGACGAATTCGAACAAATTTAAAGTTACTCTAAAATTTGATGCTATTTCCGAAATTGTTTTCTTTCATTCAATAAAATTATGGCGTTTGACTTTGTTGCAGTTTTTTATCTAATTAATCATATTTTCCAAGCGTAATACCTATACCATAGGTCCAGATTTAAGTTCAATCTGATCACATAAATAGAAATGTTTTTAGTACTTTTAGTACAGTTATAGTTCGAATTTCGAAAAATCCAGCCTTATCTCATCCCTTCACACTAGCATTGACCGACACGCTAAATTTCAAGATTCTACCTTCAACTATGCATATTTCGAAATGAAAGCAGTGTTCAGTTAAATGGATGTATTTCACGAATAAGCTATAGCTTGCACAGTTTCGTTTTTTTTTTTTTAATTTTCCCAAAATTTGAAATTTTTCTATTCACCAGTCCGGCAACATTTCATATAAATTTCCACATCGAAAAAAAAAAATATATATATATATGTCCTATTTTGCACTGTTCTGGAAGGTTTTCTTCAAAATATTCATTCATAAGAACTTTACCATTGCAGTACTTACTGGGTACTGAAAAATTATAGATGAATTTGATAGTACTCGTTTGTAAATCAAACCTCCAACGAAGTTTCGGGTTCTTAGGCCAAACTTTGTTAAGACCTTTATATAGTTTTGATCACATTCATAGAAATAGATATTTGGCATCCAGTTTCATGGGTACATGGTCCACTTTTTCATATAGCGCCCATATTAAGATAACTCCGAATTCAAGCATTTTTTGTGTTTTTGTCATGGTTTCCATTTAATTTCGCCAAATGTTTCAAATATTCGAATTTTTAGTTTCTAATATAGAAACGATATTTAGACAACGCTACTTACAAAGCCATTTATGAAGATTCCCCTGACTTGAGTTTGTCCCTTGTCCATCTTTTCCAAAAAAACAAGATGTTTTTATTATTATAACTAGCTACGATCCCGTTTAAAAGACAACTAGCTATGATCTCTTTTAAAAGTAGTTCAAACCCATATTTGATGATTGATTACTATTTTACCTTTTTAAATTTCAAATAAATCTTAATTTCTCGAGATCATGCCGGTGATTATAATGATACATTTTAATATCGAATATCTACTGGAACAATATTTACACAATAATATTAAATATATTAAACAACAATCCTTTAACATCATTCCTTGTATTACAATCTCTAGTTTTGTGCAATTCTTACAATTCGATGTTGTTGACAGACATAATTAATTTACCTGAAGTGGTATTGAGGCATCTATTTGTGTGCCATTGATGGCCAGAACAAGAACTCTTCAAATGTTCCATTTAGATAATCTCTTATTGAGTGTTAACAACGCAATGGTTACAAATGTTGTGAATAGCTGAGATTCTGTAGACGACAAGTATTCAAAATGAATTAATTGCTTCGAGTTGTTGGATATCACAGGAATAACCAATTTGGATTGAGTTCTTCAAACAAGTATTGTGTTGATCCAATGCAAGCACATTATACGTCTTAAAGATATTTTTAAGGGGCTCCAAACGAAATGATAAATCTTATATATACTCCATACAGTAGTGGATAGTATGAAAATGCAATCGTGTTAATACTTCGGATTGTTGGGATGTAAAAAAAACAGAACTTGTTAAAATGACGTATTTTCAAATCCTTATGATGTTACAGGCTTGATCCACCTTAACTTGTCTCCGATTTTCTTTTTATACCCTACACCACACAGTAGTAAGGGTATTATGTCTTTGTGTATTTGATTGTAACATGGAGAAGGAAGCAAGATAGATCCACAGAATTTTCATAGAATCACTTTTTGAGTCGATTTAAAATGCAGGTTGCATTTATTATCCATTTAAGATAAAATTTTCCGAATAATATTTGTTTGGCCCAAGAACGAACCCAATTGGGCTCGGTTTAAATTTAGATATAGCTCCAATATATACAAAACCGCAAAAAAGTTAAACACCATAACATATTTTTTTTTTTTAATTTAATTGAATGAAAGCAAAAAATGTCGGAAATAGCTTCAAATTTTAGAATAAGTTTAGATTTGTTCGTATTGGTAACCTTGGACACGAATTATGACCTTCAAACGGCTAATGAAACCGTCACACGCTGCCCGAATGTTGCTCTGCGGTATTTTGGCCCATTCCCGACGAAGCGCTTGCTTGAGGTGATCGACACTTTGGTTTTTTTAATGCCAAGCTTGCTTTACAAAATTCTCCAGACACAATAGTCCAACGGATTGGTATCCGGAGATTTTGGTGGCCATTGTGCGTTGGAAATGAAGCGAGGAACCTCAGTTTATCCTGTTGGTATGTCCAAGGCCAAATGTTTGCGTGCCCAAGGCTTTAAGACACCCTCCAGGATATTTTCGCGATAATATTCGGCAGTTATTCTGATGCCACGTCCGATTAAAACGAGCGGAGAGCGACAATCGGCTGTTATGTCGGCCCACACCATCACCATGGCCCCCGCTTGAATTCTGGTGGTCAACCGAAGGTACACATTTTCAGTTGACCTCTTTGGCAAGTACACACGATCATTTTGTTGGTTTACAAACTGCTGGACAACGAATTTTCTCTCATCGGGTCTATTTTCTTTCTGTTGCGGTGTAAGTTCTTGCACAGTTTGGAATTTCAATGACTCATTTTTCAATATTTGCTAAATGGAATATTGCGATATATTCAGCTCACGAGCCATTTTTCGGCCATTGCGACGCGGGTTTCGATCAAGTCGCTTCTTTACTTTACAAACCATTTCTGCTGATGTTGCTGTTTTCTTCCGTCCACTTGATTGACGTCGGGATACGCTACCAGTATCACGGTGACAAGCGATGGTACGAGACACAAAAGATTTACTCACATTTAAATGCTGGAGTACTCTAACGATAGCCACTTATAGTTTTCCAGCCAAATATAAAGAAATTCCAGCCAAATATAAAGAAATCAAAGATATCACGCTTGAATACCATCACGATACTTTTGTACGCCTGTAAGCAATATAATGAGCTGTCACTAGAATACTTTTAAAAGCTGCCGGACGAGTGGCTTAGAAATGACAGCAGTCTGAATATGGTTGCAGTTTTTTCATCTTATCCTGTATATTCCGATTTGGGATTATGCACCAAATGGCCGATATCATCTCAAAATACGTGAATTTTGACACATCCGACACAATTCAGTCTAGAAGCAAGTACATATAATTGGGGAAAATCGGTAAAGATATAGCTATGGGTACTTTAATATTTGGCGTTAAAGTCTCTAAAATCCGTAATATGCACTCCATAACAATTTTTGGTACCAGCTATCAAAGCTGAGAAATAATTGTGTGAAATTTTGTCAAGATCGTAAAGATTTGGATATGGCTCCCATATATATCTTCAACCGATTTCAGTTTTTTTGTGCACCAAATGGCTAATATGATCATAAGCGGATTGAATTTTGACACTTCCGAAGGAATTCAGCCTAATGGGTGTGTTTCAAATTTTGGTGAAAATCGGTTCAGATATAGCTGTAGCTCTGTTGTTGGTGTTAAAGTCCCTCACATGCGTAATATGCACTCCACAACAATGGTATTTGACACGGGGCATCAGATACTACTCGAAAATACCTCTGCCAAATTGTAAATTCTTCAGATTTTTCATCTTCATTTCATTTTACGGTTATTGCTCTCCATATCAGCCCGAATTGAATAGTTTTTATAGAATTCAACCGAATTTTATCATTTGGTGAAACTCCTTCCGGTATATCAAGTGCTCCAATAAATATTTTTAAATATAATCTTAATCGAAGTCATGTCATATATCATTAAGTAATGTTAATTGGTTCATAGTTGGTATAATCTACTTCACATAAATTCCCAATATAAACTTTTTCGTAACGGGAACTCTACTAAATACGCATAGTGGTGTAGGGGAGCATATAGTCGGCCCGACTTTTGACCATTCCTTACTTTTTTCATTTACGATAAGAAAGAATAAATAATTAATCAATACAAGTATAATATAAGTAGTTATGGCTTGCAGGACCTTAAGCTAAATATCTCCTATTTCTTTTTAATTTAACAAAACTTTAATTGTATCACACTTTTTGAACTCCAACTTCGGAGCTATTTTCGTGTCCAATTTCGCTTTTGAAACCAAAAAGGACTTCCTATCGTTTTTCTAAAATTGTAGTTATTTGAAACTGTAGTCGATGTCAAATGCAGGAGTCCAGTAAAACAAAATCACCTTCTGCGACATGAAAACAATTTCCGTAATTGTTTTTCGAAATGGTCGAAGCTCAGGTTAATGGAGGAATGTTAAAATCGTTGACAACAACTGCAACAGACAGTTCGGTCCCCCCGTTAACAAAAGTAGTGTCCAGATTAAATTTACTCTTCAATGGCGTTAGTATTTATCTTTAGATTTGTTTTTTAAAGTTCAAAATAAAAAAAATTAATATTTAATCTCATTTCCATGATTTTCTTAAGTATTTCAATATCCTTGGCAAATTTATTAAACCACTTTGTTGACCGGAAAATGAACAGCATTCCAGGAAATTCCTACATCCAATATACGTATTGGTCAACTATCGTTTTCGCAGTGTCATTGAATGCGTTAGACCGATACTTGCTGTTCAATGGTGCCTGGACAACATAACCTATTGCCCCATTGTTGATGGTACGCCTCGCCATTCCGATAAAAGGCTTTCGTTCTCCGAAATTGACAAAAGTGCAATATAATGGTTGTGGCGCCACATCACATCAACATCGTTGTTGTTAGTGGTCGGTTTGTGGCCATCTACGTTTCTTTCCAAACGATGCCATGCTGTTGTTTTGTGAAAGGAAATGCGTCTGCAAATGTAGTTAAGCATTGAATTAAAATGGGCCCGACAATGATGATGAAGGATGATGACGATGACTAGATGTTTCGAGGATATGTGGATTCACAAAAGCTGTTTGTGGCGCCTAATAGATGTTTTTGCGGTTAGACTTTTAAAATCTACATAGAATAATACTGGCTGAAAATGCCAGTGAAAATGTAACTAGTTCCGTATGTTGCTATCGAACGATTGTCGTCATTTTAAAATCCTCAAAATTTTGAAAATCATATGTCGCCCATAATGATGTGGTACATGTATGCGTATGATTTACATATAAATCGGTTTGCATGTAAACCATACGCATAAAGGGCTTTTAACATTTTAGACAGGGTAGTCCAGTCAAAATAGACAATAGTAAAATGTTGGTAAAATTTGGAGCAGGGCTGCCAACAAAATTTCAAGAAAAATTGACAATTTTTAAATTAAAATATTTTACAGTTTTATAATCGCTGAAATATCGACATTTTTTAGAATGAAAAATCGTCGAAATGCCGATAAATCGGCAAAATACCAAATAATTTTTGAATACTCCCAAGTGTGCAATAAAATGGCTATCAATAGTATTTTTTCCGTTTTTTAAACAATTTCCCAATGAGTCAGAACGGATTCCAGGGAGAATAACAAATACAACGTGAGCTACGGGCTGTACCAACAATAGATTTGGGCTCGCTGTCCCAACCGAAATCAAGAGAAGTTACGCAGAGGTAGTCTTGGACGGTAACATAGCTCGACTAACAAAGATCCGAGCACGTATTCAAGTTCCCGATCACCAACTCCTCGTACACGACCCGAATACCTGTGTGGCAACCGTTTTTCACCAGAGTTCCCGATTATTTTCTAATCGTCTGCAACCAAACTACATCATCTTAATCCACGGACACCCGATATCCAGTCATCTAAGATCCCGATTGATTTCAACCCGAACAGAAAAATCCACTATAACCCGAGAATCATCATCGTGATTCCGATCGGAATTACCGGTTATAACTCGAACAGAGGCATCGTCTTCAACCCGAACAGCGAAATCATCCCAAGCGTCAGCATGGGATGACTATTTACCAGAATTCCCGATCATCTTCTAATCGTCTGCAACCCGAACATCATCACTCCAATTCCTGGACATCCGACAACCATTCTTCTAATTGTCTGCAACCCGAACATTATCATTTCAATCCCTGGACATCCGACAACCATTCACCAGAAATCCTTATATTTTTTTAATCGTCTGCAACGCGAACATACAGGTTGAGATGAAAAAACTGCAACCAACTTCAGACCGCTGTCATTTCTAAGCCACTCGTCCGACAACTGAACAACAAATTATTCCAATGACAGCACATTATATTGTTTACAAGCGTACAAAAGCATCTTGGTGAGAATTTTCCAGAAAAAAAAGTTATACGTGATGAGATTCAAAGCGTGATAGTGTGATTTCTTTATATTTGGCTGGAAAACCACAAGGGGCTATCGTTAGAGCACTCCAGCATTTAAGTAGACGGAAGAAAACGTCAACATCAGCAGAAATGTTTCGAAACGTAAAGATGCGACTTGATCGAAAACCGCAGCGCAGTGGCCGAAAAATGGCTCGTGAGCTGAACATATCACAATATTACATTCGGCAAATATTGAAAAATGAACTCGGAGTAAACCCATTGAAATTCCAAAAAGTGCAAGAGCTTACACCGCAACAGAAAGAAATATACTCAAAAGAGCTACAGAGTTGCTTCGCTGGGCCGAAATTGGTGAACTGCCGAATTTGGTTTTCTCCGATGCGAAAACATTCGTTGTCCAGCAGCTTTTAAACAAACAAAATGATCTGGTTTACTTGCCAAAGAGGTCAGCTGAAAATGTGCACTTTCGGTTGGCCACCAGAACTCAAGCGCTGATGGTGTGGGCCGCCATAACAGCCGATGGTCGCTCTCCGCTCGTATTAATCGCATCAGAATAAATGCCGAATATTATCGCGAAAACATTTTGGCCGCAGACCTTGGACATTCCAACAGGACTCAGCACCATCGCACTCAGCACGGGCCACCCAAGAATGGTTACAAAATAAGGTTCCTCGCTTCATTTCCAGCCCACAATGGCCACCAAAATCTTCGGATACCAATCCGTTGGACTATTGTGTGTGGAGTATTTTGGAAGGCAAGGTAGGCACTAAAAAATACGAAAGTGTCGATCACCTGAAGAAAGCGCTTCGCCGGGAATGGACGAAAATACCGCAGAGTAACATTCGGGCAGCGTGTGTCGGTTTCATTTCATTTCATTAAAGGCCATAATTCGTGCCGAAGGTAACCAATTCGAACAAATCTAAACTTATTAAAAAATTTGATGCTATTTCCGACATTTTTTCGCTTTTGGCTTTGTTGCAGTTTTTTATCTCACCCTGTATATTCTTGATCAGCATAAAATCCTATGTCGGTTTAGCGATGCCGTCTATGAAAATCATTCTAGCTTCCAAAGAAATGGAGTAGGTTGATCAAATTTTACTCATATATATTTTATGTCTGCAGAACTCTTGGTATTGAAAATGACCTTTAACTGTACCGACAGTTTTAACGTTTTTTGGGTGTTTTAGTCACAATTTTAACCTAACGTTGCATAGAAATTATAATATATACCTAAGTTTTTATATAGTCCCCCTATATAATTTTACCTCCTAATATTCGGCATTTTGATGATTTGTGTCACACTTTTCACCGGTATTGTTTTAAATTTGAAATTTAAAGTTCCTATGCACCCTTTGGCAGAAAATTGCTCATATAGGACCGCGTCTTCGTAAGGCCCTGATATAACGGTACCTCCTTTTATTCGGTATTTTTATGATTTTAGCCATTATTCACTGAAATTGTTTCAATTTTTGTTGTATTTGAATATTGCAATGGTCTATGACAAAAATAGAAAATACAGGTCCACGTCCCAGTATGAAACCCAATATGATTTCAGCAGTACTTCTTGACGGTTTTTTTTTGAAAATTTAGCAAAAAGCCTTCCAAATGGTAGATGGTATTTACATTTCGGCCCGGCAGAACGTACAGCTATTTCACTTGTTTTATTTCGGCCCGGCAGAACGTGCAGCTATTTCACTTGTTTTATTAAATATATATATATATATATATATATGTGAATAATACCGAGTATATATATATATATATATAATACCGAGTATATATATATATATACCGAGTATATATATATATATATATATATATATATATATATATATATATATATATATATATATATATATATATATATATATATATATATATATATATATATATATATATATATATATATATATATATATATATATATATACTCGGTATTATTCACATTTGTTCATTTCATTTGTATTTTGACGATTTTTCCCACATCTTTTTGCGGATTTACCTACAAATTTGTTTTTGTAGTTCATAATGTGTTCTAGCTTCAGTGATAGAACATTGAATATTTAGTTTTCATATAGCGCACATATAACGATTCCCACCGATATTCGGTATTTTGATAATCCTAGTCACATTTACGCACATAAGTGTTTGAAATTTGGTATTTTAGAAGATTTGGTAGATCACTATCCTTGAAGTATAAAATTGTTAATAAAGGTTCCCGCTTCGGTATGGGCCCATATAACGACTTCATTCACTTAATGGGTTTTTGATAAGTTTAACTGCATTATCCAAACGGTCTTATTGGTATATGAATTTTAACGTAAAACATGCTTGAATTTAGACACTTTTATATAAAAATGTTTCATTTGGACTAAGGCTGAGGATACTAAAAGTTGGGCCCGGCTGAACTTAATATTTTATTACTTGTTAGTATCTTATGTGGAGATTGACGATTATTTAAGGTTTTTCTTTGGACTTGTGGCCAGAAGATCAGAAAATAATTTTATATCTTGTTTATGACAATTTGTAGGGATCTTGTAGGGACTGTGGATCATAGGGATAGAAGGCCTTTTAATAGTCTATCATAGACAGAATAATTTTCAGTAAAACGTTTTGTTTTATGATCATCTTAGACATTCAATGTCCATTCAACAAAGATTTTACAGAGTCTTCGACTTCTTTATATTTTCTTTTTGAATCAAATCCTCTATTTAAGTTATTACGTTTAAGCTAAAAGAGATAAATCAACATCAAAAATAGAATTTCAATTCATTTCAAAAGGAAAGAAGTACTCTCTTCTTTCCAAGGCAACAACGCTAAAAGGATCACAGACCCTGAGTTATTTAAGTATTTAACCTCACAGACATATAGCCGAGCTTAAATCGAATGAGAGGAAATATTCAACGTTGCATTTATTTAGTTAACGAGAGGTAGTGAGAAAGTTTTGACATAAGGCGTACAGTATATGTAACCGTAATGCGGAAAATGGGTATTTTTGTGTGGCGCATCGTGCATTAGATAAACCCAAATTATTTAGGGTTCCTATGGCCAAAGTTGGAAATTCTTTTTCTTTATTTAAACGTATTGCATTGAGAAAAACTCAATAAACTGGCCAGTCACGTCTTGAAATGCTGTGTGCTTTTGACACAATCAATATTCCTATGACCCGGAATATAAATAACGATCCTTGTATTTATGGCTTTTTAACAAATTTTTTTTCTCCTCTCCTTTCCCACTTGAACACTTTTACATGGGACCACGTAATTGTGCATTTAATCCTAAGAAGCTAAGAAACGCAATGTTAGAAACTGGCGTCCATCACAGGATGAGGAAATGAAAGTCAACACCAGTGCCAAGTCGAGGCAACACGAACATCAAAAGACGTGGCTGAAATGCAACGCGAACACAGTTTCGATTACTGAATGACTTGGGCGGGAAGTTAAAAGAGCACAGTCTTGCTTTTCTAACACACAAAGTGGACAATATGCCAAAACTAAGAGAAGGATGCAACAACGCACACAACATAAGTATTTACTACAATGTTTGTATGTGTGTGCGGACAGTAAATGCCAAGTCATCAGCTAGAGTTTAAAACAAACACAAACATCCATACACACACGCTATGTGCAACGTCATTGCTATTACAACCCGCTTGTTCGGGTAAGCACTACATAAGTACTTATACCATTGTTCCAAAAGAAAGTACCAGTACCTACTCGCCAATACACTAGCCACGCGTTTGAGTGACGAATTTAACATGGGGATGTCATTGGAGGTATGTAATCGTCACCCTCTCGTTTACCTTCCATTAACGAAAACAGTAATGACAAGTTCAGTGACTATTCGTTTATCATTAATAATGAACTACTTCGTTAACAATGAATAATAAATTACTTCGTTAACGATGAATAATGATCTACTTCGTTAATGATTAATAATAAACGAATTCTGCATACGCAGTACTATGCAGAAGATCCCTATGAAATCAAAATCCACATATTTAATTCAAAAAATACAAAATTATTTATTTAAAACAAAACCAAAAATACTTCAAATAATGAAAATAAACGTCTGAAATAAATTTATTTGTCTGGCTTATTTTTGATCAGCATGTCTTTGCACCGACATATTTTTAAAAATTCTTCTTTTCTGCAATTGAATTGCCTTCCGAATTTGGTCATCCGCTGGACCAATATTATTTGTTTTGGCCATTGAGACCGCTTCTGAAAATGAAAAAAATTTAAATGTATTATTTATATCGGGTTTTAAGACTATAATTATGCTTACCTAACAGAACACCATAAAAGTTTTTAAGTTGTTTAAAACTTTTCTTCCCTTGAACACCGTCGACATTGTAGGCCATGGTAACATTGTCGTTTAGGATGCATTTTAAGTTTTTGTGAACCCCGGCTGGTTCTAGCATTGATCTCATTGCTTTTATCTAAAGATAAACTTGATATACAGCTATTCATATTTATAATAAAAATGATGAAATATCTTACATATTGATTTCTATTTTCAGCATTTATTTCCTTGTCAATTTCAATTAATTGTTCTTCAGATTTTATTGGAAACTTCTGTATTACCGGAATTTCTTCGTATGTTTCCTTTAAAATTTTGGTCAACAATACTTTATTTTCCGCCAGTGCTTCTGCAACAAACTTGATCTGTCCTAAGATTATATGTTTATATATACATATATATATATATATATATAAATAATTTATTGAAAATATTCTTTTAAAAAAATTACCTTGAAGGACGTTAAATTGGTTTTGTAAGGATTCTGTATCCTTTTTGATACTCTCAATTGCCTTTAAAACATCATTGAGGTTAGTATTTGATGTAGGTATGTCTGAAATTAGAATAAAGTTAGAATATTTAGAAAAAATCCCATTAAATATAAAATAAACAAATACTTACTTTCAGAATAAGGTGTTAATGTTACGCGTTTTATTTTTTTTGGTGGGCTCGGTGAAGAAGACATGCTATATAGTTTTCTTAATGTGTAAATAAAAAAAAAAGTAAAAAAAGGTATTAAAAACAGGCGTGTAGAATAGGAATCAATACGGATTGAGAATTATAAGGAAATCGAATTGCTTTACATTCTACTTCACTTAATGGAAAGTTCTGAAGTTCGTCAGAAAGTTTGGAGTCAACTAAATAAATTCCTAATGAAATAGAATCACACGGTTCTTTATAAAAACTTCGAATATTTAAAAATTTGTGTCCAATGAGGGTTCCTCCATTTTCTTGCGAAAATCCATGAATATGAACAGGAATTCCGTTTTTAATATAACAGATGTTATCCGGTGCCTTCGAAGTCAAAGTACAACTTTTAAAATGAAATTTGGTTTCGTGTGCATTAAGACCTTTGTATTGTGTTTTGGTGCAAAACTTTTCTTCACAAACTTTCCTATAAATTTGTTCAAAAATCTTTGATGGCCTTTTTACGCATTTTTTTAAACTTTGTAAATAATTTTCAAACGAATAGCACGAATTTTCAGTTGGATTACCAATGAGGTCAATACTTTCTTTTAAATGAAGTAGATTATGTACATTGTACGAAACACTATTTCCTCCAAATATTAGCGGGAAATTTTGTACAAATAAATTGAGGAGAATTTCAATTGTATCCAAATTTTTCCCGCAGTGTTTGGGACAACACATCATTCTGTAAGAACAATGTAACAATAAAAATTCATAGTACACATCATCGTGTATTTCGTCTTTTAAAACTACAACACCTGTGTACAACAAAAACTGTCTGAACTCAGTGGCTTTCCAATATGAAATATCATCCAATGATCGTGGCTTTCGTGCAAATTCGGATGAAATATGACCACGCAGAGATAAAAGTTTTTTAGAAATGTTTTGCAAATTTTCCCTTGGCGCTGGAAAACAAATTTTCTTATTAATAAGCCTTAACAAAATTTTTCGCATTACGCCTAAATCCACTAAATGCATACAATCTAATGGTATTTGGGTAATCATTCGAACATTAAGGAATTCTAATGGCGTTTTTTGGGTTAAGTACTTCTTCGTGTGATGATGAGGATATTTTCGCACACGAAAATCTTCATCTGAAATAAGTATTTCCGATGTTGTGCTATATGTTAATGTTCCCTCACATTTCTTTCCTCGTTGCGTACATTTTGAGCATCCATGTCGTGATGCATGAGAAGGAGTGCCTGTAATGAATGCACGGGCAGGTGCGTCACAAAGAACTGCTCTAATGCTAATTTTACGGCCATTTAATTCTATGCCAGTTCCCAAGTATGGTGATACTTCATCAATAAAACGAGAAAGAAATTCCTCACATGTCGCTGGCTTACTTTTTCCAACGAAAACGCCAATTGGAAATACTGGTTGACTCTCTACATTTGTAATTCTTATTAATATTGGCCACAACTGTGTCTTGGAACTTCTGAAAAGTGGCAAACCATCTACGTTTATATCAATGATAATATTTGTGGGTAGATTTAATACTTCGGCTATCCTCTTTAAATGGAACGACAAACCAATGTGCATGTATGCACCACCAGCAATGTTTTCCACTATCGGTCTATTCGGGCAATGGAACTTATAAAATGGAGTAACAACTATATTTTCCTCTCTTAATATTTCAATAAGGTCCTTTACACAACTTCGTGATGGTCTGTGTTTTACATTCCATTCCTTCAATTTTTGGCTAATGCTTAAATTTTGACTTTCTTGTGCATTACTATTACATTCCAATTCTTCCACTTGTTCTGTTTCAGTTTCCACTAAGTCAGCATCTTCAATTTCATAACAATCATTTTCATTATTGGAGGTGTTGTCCATATTTCCTATCTCAACATTCATAAATCTGTCCACATATTTTTCCTTTTCATTCTTTATTAATCTTTTTAAATGCCGTTTGCTAATCATTTTACTTACCTCTAAACAAAAACACAAAACTATCAAATTTTACAAAACAATTTATATTTTATTACTTCACTGGTGGGAGCACACACAATTTATGACTAAACACTTGGATTGTTGATCAAAGAGTAAATGAAATTTGTCAACCACCAAGCTTTTTTTTTGCATCACACACATTCCAGAAAATAACGGAATCGAACAAAGAGAAACAAAAGAATATGTGAACTTACTTAAGTATCCCATGGTAAGGCGCAGTTGATACAATCGACGAACCGTTCATTTACTTTGGGATACTGAAATAAGTACATACCCTTAAATCAAAATCATTAATGGTGTATGCTATGAATAGTATCAATAGTATCATTCGTATTATACTAGTGGATACATAAGTAAGTACTGTAGGAAGTAATCGACGAAATTACTATAGAAAACCCGTCAATTGATGTTTTGTCGAACTAGCGGGAAAGCGCAAAGAGTCCTTTCTTTCTCTCTCTCTTTGTACCAAAGTGCAAACACATTTCATCAGTTATGCATGTAAGCGTGTATGTGTCTGTGTATATGTTTGCATTACGACAACAAACACTCAGAGGCATGACACTGCAAGAATTTCTAACGATTCACAACTACGACGACGACTAGTCCGGGAAACTGTGTTAACAAGATGCAATTTAAGGCAGTCAGCCAGGAAACACATTCTTAGATTTTTTATCTTCCTTTGCCAATGGACGTGCTTCAAATACCAATTGGATGATTTGTTCAACCATCAAACATTACAGATATTTCTGGGAAAGAAGCAACAAAAAAGGAAGGGAGAAATGGGAAAGCATTTCTCTTTGATGGGCTGCATCGACGCACACATTTGCTCTTTCCTGGAAGGTAAAACTATTTTGTTATATTTGGTTTCGTTTTAGATTATTTTTTGTTGAGACTGACTAGGTTGCCGTCTTTTATTCATGGGCCGATACAATTATAGGTTGGGAATTTACTATACGGGGTACAAAAATTCGCTGAAGGTAATATCCATATTATTTGATATGGATATATGAAAGTTAGCAGAAATTTTAGACTTGGACCCACTTTTAAACGTCGGACCACACTTTGTCGATATATCTATATTCGCCCGCTTGTCGGCAGATGATTCCACGTATAAACCATAACGGCACATCCCTAATTTTTCAATGGAATTTTGAACCGAATCGTTCGTATTCAAACCTAAATAAAATTTACAAATGTCAAGAAAACATTTGAAAATGATGGTCCTGCATGTGTAAAAAGAGTAAATTATACAATTTTTGAGTAATTCTTTAACAAACATCCGATTTTTGTTCTAAACGATAGTCTCTTTATACCCTACACCACAAGGTGGTCAGGGTATTATGTCTTTGTGCATTTGATTGTAACAGGCAAAAGGAAACGAGATATACCCATAGTTCCTTTTGATGATCTGCATAGAATCACTTTCTGAGTTGATTTATGCATGTCAGTCCGCCTGTCCGTCCGTCCCTCTGTCCATGTATTCTTGTGAACAAAATACAGGTCGCATTTATTATTCGATTGAAATTTTGCACATATCATTTTTTGGCCCAAGGACGAACCCTACTGAAATTGGAGATAATCGGTAAAAATTTAGATATAGCTCCCATATATATCTTCGTCCGATTTGCCTTTTTTTGTGCACCAAACGTGTAATACCGAATAGTATGAAATTTTGCACATACAACCAAATTAGGCCTGAAAATAAGTATGCCAAATTTGATCAAAATCGGTTCAGATATAGCTATAGCTCCCATATATATTGTTCATCCGATTTATTATTTTTGTCCTCCGCAGCCGTAATATGCACTCTGTAACAACAATATTTGGGAAAATATATCAAATGCAGCTCAGAAATGCCTTTGCTAAATTTTATCGAGATCGGTTCAGATTTGGATATAGCTCCCATACATAACTTTGTCCGATTTACCTTTTATTGTGCACCAAACGTCTAATATTTTCCCAAATTGGATGGAATTTGGTGAAGATCGGTTCAGATATAGCTATAGCTCCCATATATATTGTTCATCCGATTTGATGTATTTGTTACCTACATCCGTAATATGGACTCCGTAACAACGATATTCAGGGAAATATATCAAATACAGCTCAGAAATATCTTTGCCAATTTTTATCGAGATCGGTTCAGATTTGGATATAGTTCCCATATATACCTTTATCTGATTTCAAATTAATTTTGCACCAAATGGGCTTTGGCATATTTAGTCTTTTGAATTTTAAATTGTATGATTTGAATTGTGTATGATTGAATTCCCCCATAAAATCTTTTAATTATTAAGTGGAGCTCAACTAAATTAGCAAAGGGGTGTAGGGTATTATAAAATCGGCCCCGCCCAACTTTAGGACTTTCTTTACTGGTTTTAATTTTTATGAATGAAAGCAAAAAATTTCGAAAATAGCATCAAATTTTAGAATAAGTTTAGATTTGTTCGAATTGGTCACCTTTGGCAGGAATTATGGCCTTAAACGGCCAATGAAACCATCACACAATGCCCGAATGTTGCTCTGCGGTATTTTGGCCCATTCCCGGCGAAGCGCTTGCTTGAGGTGATCGACACCTTGGTATTTTTTAGTGCCAACCTTGCTTTCCAAAATACTCCAGACACAATTGTCCAATGGATTGGTATGCGGAGATTTCGGTGGCCAATGTATGCTGGAAATAAGGCGAGGAACCTTATTTTATAACCATTCTTGGGTGGCGTGTGCTGAGTGCGATGGTGCTGATCCTGTTGTAATGTCCAAGGTCTGCGGCCAAAATGTTTGCTCACCCAAGGCTTTAATACACCCTCCAGAATATTTTCGAGATAATATTCGGCAATTTATTCTGATGCCACGGTCGATTAATACGTATATGACCGGAGAGCGACTGTCGGCTGTTATGGAAGCCTACACCATCACCATGGGTGGCGTTGGAGTTCTGGTGGCCAACCGAAGGTGCACATTTTCAGCTGACCTCTTTGGCGAGTAAACACAATCATTTTGTTTGTTTACAAACTGCTGGACAACGAATGTTTTCTCATCGGAGAAAACCAAATTCGGCAGTTCACGATACCCAGCGAAGCAACACTTTAGCTCTTTTGAGTCTATTTTCTTTCCGTTGCGGTGTAACTTCTTGCACTTTTTGAAATTTCCATGGCTTTACCACGAGATTATTTTTTAATATTCGCCGAATGGAATATTGCGATATGTTCAACCCAAGAACCATTTTTCGGCCACTTCGACGCGGGTTTCGATGTAGTCGCTTCTTTACTTTTCGAACCATTTCTGCTGATGTTGCTGTTTTCTTCCGTCCCCTTCCTTGACGTCGAGCTACGCTCACATTATCACGGTGACGAGCGATGATACGAGACACAAGAGATTTATTCACATTTAAACGCTTGAGTGCTCTAACGATAGCCACTTGTGGTTTTCCAGCCAAGTATAAAGAAATTACACTATCACGCTTGAATTCCATCACGAATAACTTTTTTTCTGGAAAATTCTCACCAAAATGCTTTTGTATGCTTGGAAACAATATAATGAGCTGTCACTGGAATAATTTTAACAGCTGTCGGACGAGTGGCTTAGAAATGATAGCAGTTTTTCCATCTCACCCTGTATATCAGTTATTTCAAGAAGTCTCTCAACCAAATAATCTCTTGAATTATAACCTGTTTTCTGCTATTATTTACGGGTAAGTGAAGTATCAGATATCTGACCTTAAGACGGTCCTGACTGTGGTCCTGACTACTGCAGACTATGTGACGAAGAGCTGGACACCAAGATGTATCATGATATTAAACATGAGAGAAAGACTATTTGTTAAGTGGGAGATAGAAACTCAAACATTCTTCTCTGACGTAGATCGCTTCATCTTTTATAGGTTTGGTTAAAACATACCTGGCTAAGCAATCCACTCAGCTTAAACACTTTTGAAACCCCTTCTTTTCCGTTTTTATATTTTTCTCTGACCTATCACTTCTTCCTGGGATGAACACAATGGACTAAAAGTCTGCGAATGAAACATCTGCCGACTTAAACCGCACCAAATCCTACAACAGTTTTGGCTAATATAGTTCAGGGTTGAAGTCTATTAAACTAGAACCTCAACCAGCCTTCTTTTTAATTTTCCCATAACCATCACATTGTTTCACAGTGACATGTATACTTCTTCCACCAATTAAGGCACAATTCTATATTTAATTATATTTATATTTTCTTCTAACCCGATTTTGTACTTCAAGAGATTTTGGGTTGAAAAAATCATACAACTTGTGTTTGGTATTGTGTAGGTCTAAATATATCCTTCCAAAAGTCTCCTTCCCTTACTTCATTTACTGGGTTTTAAAGGGTTGAATGTATAGTCCCTTAAAAATAAATATAATACGTTGTTATCCCAAATTACAGAATTGTATTTTTATACCCACCACCTTGGAAAGGAGGGAATATTATCTTTGTCATTCCGTTTGTAACATCATTAAATATTCGTCGATTTAACGATGCCGTCTGTCTGTCCGTCTGTCTGTTGAAATCACGATACAGCCCACATTATTTCACGTAGAGCGCCAAAATTTAGCAGAGCAATTTGTATTGTGTCTAGGATGGTTGGTATTGAAAATGAGATATATCGGTCCACGTTCTGGTATAGTCCCCATATAACGGTTCCTCCCGATATTCGGTATTTTGATGATTTATGCCAGATTTTTTCACGGATTTGTCTGAAAATTTGTATTTGTTGGTCATAATGGGTTCCAGCTCCGGTGGCGAAACATTGCATGTATGGGTCCATGATTTGGTATAGCCCCCATATAACGGTACCTTCCGAAATTCGGTATTTTGATGGGTTTTGCCTCATTTTTCACTGATTTGTCTAAAAATTGGTATTTGTGGGTCATAATGGGTCCTAGTTCGTGTGGCGAAACATTATATGTATAGGTGCATGTTTTGATATGGTCTCCATATAACGGTACCTCCCGATATTTGGCATTTTAATGGCTTTTACCACATTTCTTCTAATGTTTCCTTTACCCTAAGGTGGAGGCTATTAAAAGTTTGGCCCGGCCGAATTTAATGTTTTTTTACTTGTTATTTTAACTGTAATTAGTTGGACTCGAAAAAGTTAATAAAGTCCATTCACCCACATTCTCATATTCAAATGAAGAAATTTAAAATCATCTAAATTTCCCATACCTCTTCAAGTCTCTCAAAACGGCTGTTCAATTTCCCATGGGTTGCACCGAATACCGTATAATTATTAATATTACTTTTTTTTCCAATTCACCTTCCTCGCACGCCATGACTCAATTCAAATGTCTCCCCAGTTGTCATTGAAGACAGAAAAAAAGAGGTTACAACAAATGCCATAAAGTTATAACGGTTTTTTGTTATTGTCATACACACACACATATAGAAATGTAATATTTATTATTTTCAATTTAATAAATTAAAAATTCCTTGAACTGAACGAAAGAAAGGAAAACAAGAAAATAACTTTTTGCTTTTGTCATTTAGCTTTGTTTTTCTTGTATTTCCAGCAATGAAAGTGCCTTGCTAATGGTTATTGTTATTTGAATAATTAACAACAACAAAAAGAACAACAACAAAAACATGAGTATTCAAAAGCTCGGGCGCATTTAAGTAATTTGGTTGGTTGGTTGGTTGGTTTGCCGGTTTGTCGTTTAGGAGACAAGGAAGAAAAGTTAAGGTCACAATGTGGTCATAAAACAAGAAAAGACAGAAAATGACAGTAACAGCAACCAAAAATAACAACAACAACAACAACAAAAACAACCACAATTACCACAAGTAATAAAATTAAATGTTCAAAAGTTCATGTGTATGTGTAGAGGTTCACACATACATGCAACAAGAATTTGTTGGGGTCTTCGTGAACGAACTCTGGGGAAGGCATGCCCCGGCTCGTTGGGCTACAAATGCATGCAAGGGGATGAAAACTGACGTAAGCGAATTTTTAAAAGAGTATTCAATAGATTATCTTATTCTCATTAAACTTCAAGAAATTTTGAAAGGATTAGAACAAAAGTATGGCAGTTTAAACCCTCTTCTAAAAAATTTTACAATTTAAACAGACAGGGGTTAAATAGATATGACAAGTGCTAGATATAGCAAATATTCTGCCAAAATCCAAAAGGAAAATTTTTGTATTTAATCCAATGTCTCTCACAAAAATAACACAAAATATAAAACCTTTGGCAGGTCTTCTCAAGGTAGAAGATCTTTGGAGGTCTTATATAGATAAAATAACTTCTGCGGATATTAATACAAGTCATCTGTAGATGAAACTTTTCATTATTTATATAAGGCCTTTTGCAAGTCTATGGGCAAAAGACATTCAAGATAGAACATTTGTTTGTAGGCCTTCTAAAGATAGAAAAGTTCTGTTGTTTCTTTTATAGCAGGGTGCCTCAGGCCTTATATGGAGAGCATATCTTCTGTAGGTCTGCCATAAATAGGGGACTATCAGCAGGTCTTCTAAAGAAGAAGAAGAAGCATTTCTGTGTGTCTTCTTTCTATACAGATGAAATTCTTCAGTACTTCTACAGGCAGGAGTACTTTTCCGAGTCTTCTTTAGATAGAAGGCTTACAGTACGTTTACATATAAATGGGTTAACCCACTGGATTTGGATTAAAATTGTCATATCCATTACTTATACTTCAAATAAATCCTCTTGAAGTAGGTTAACCCTGCAAAAAGTTCTAACGTAAACATGGCATTACTCTAATAGAATAGATTGTAAGGATCAATATCACTTTTAATGGTAGAAGAGCTATTCTAGGTAGGTTTTTAATAAATTAAAGAACACTTTATGTAAGTCATCTATAGATGGAAGATTATTCAATTTAGAGTTCCGCGCGGGTCAAAGGTCTTTAAAGAAGATGTTTTATACAGGGTGAGATAAGAAACTGCAACAAATTAAAACGCCATAATTTTTACATTTCTTTTTTAATTGTACTCAATGAAAGCAAAAAATTTCGGAAATAGCATGTCGGTAAAAAACAGCAACAAATTTAAACGCCATAATTTTAAAATTTTTTTATTGAATGGAAGCAAAAAATGTAGGAAATAGCATCAAATTTTAGAATAAGGTCTGATTTGTGCAAATTGGTCACCTCTGGCACGAATTATAGCCTTCAAACGGCCAATGAAACCGTCACACGCTACCCGAATATTGCTCTGCGGTATTTTGGCCCATTCCCGGCGAGTGCCAACCTTGACACCAGTGGCTGGATTCTTGTTCTATGAAAATATGAAATGAAAAATATTTTCCTTATAAATTTTTTCATTTGACATTTCTTTCCTTTATAAAAGTTTTCATTTCACATCTTCATAGAACAAGAATTAAGGCCCAGACACAATAGTCCAACCGATTGGTATACGGAGATTTTGGTGGCCATAAATGGAAATGAAGTGAGGGACCTCAATTTGTAACCATTCTTGAGTGGCGCATGCTGAGTGCGATGGTACTGAGTACTGTTGGAATGTCCAAGGTCTGCGGCCAAAATGTTTGCATGCCCAAGGCCTTAATACACCCTCCAGAATATTTTCGTGATAATATTCGGCATTTATTCTGACGGCACGGTCGATTAATAGGAGCGGCGAGCGACCATCGGCTGTTATGGAGGCCTACACCATCACCATGGGTGGCGTTGGAGTTCTGATGGCCAACCGAAGATGCACATTTTCAGCTGACCTCTTTGGCAAATAAACACAATCATTTTGTTTGTTTACAAGCTGCTGGACAACGAATATTTTCTCATCGGAGAAAACCAAATTCGGCAGTTCACCACTTTCGGTCAACCGAAGCAACTCTTTAGCTCTTTTGTGATTATTTTCTTTCTGTTGCGGTTCACGCACTTTTTGGAATAGCATCTTTACCCCGAGCTAATTTTTCAATATTTGCCGAATGGAATATTGCGATATGTTCAGCTCACGTTCCATATTTCGGCCACTGCGACGCGGGTTTCGATCAAGTCGCTTCTTTACTTTTCGAACCATTTCTGCTGATTTTTCGAGTCTTCCGTTGGTTGTTGTTTTCTTCCGTCCACTTCCTCGACGTCGGGCGGGCTACGCTACCAGCATCACGGTAACGAGCGATGGTACGAGACACAAATGATTTATTCAAATTTAAATGCTGGAGTGCTCTAACGATAGCCACTTGTGATTTTCCACCCAAATATAAAGAAATCACACTATCACGCATGAATTCCATTATGAATAACTGTTTTTCTAGAAAATTCTCACCAAATCTTTTATACGCTTGTAAACAATGTAATGAGCTGTCACTAGAGTAAGTTTAACAGCTGTCGGACTAGTGGCTTGAAAATGACAGCAGTCTGAAGTTGGTTGATTTTTTTTAGAAGAGCTCTTCTAGATTAAAGAACTTTCCACTGGTCTTTAAGAGATTGAATGTATTTTTCGAGTTTTCTATATAAGGAAGACCTTGTGCATGTTTTTATATACGAGAGATTATTTTATATAGAAGGCATTTTAAAAAGATATACTAAAGATATTTTTAAAGATGAACTTTTCCAGGTCTACTATATTTATATAGCGTAAGTTTCTATATATGAAAGACGCAATGTCCCTTCCGCAGGTCTCCATAGAAACAAGTCTATAATTTAAATACTATTTTACATATGTATTGCCGTTATGTCATCTTGTTTTGAATGATGATGATTTCGTCATAATTCCAAAAACTCTTTTCAATATCACTCGAAAAATTCTAGTCAGCCGGTCTTTCGTCATTCGCCACATTATTATTCCAACCATATGGCAAAAATTTATTTAAAAAAATATATATATTTCAATGAAAATCCTTAAACCACACGAAATGACAGTGCCTCATCAATTATGATAAACACATTACATGTCCGGACACTGCTCAAAGACATTTGACGAATTGTTGCTTTTTGCGTTGCTCATCTTTAGTTTTCATTAACATAAATGGATTCAAACATATTTCACCCTTTAATCTCTACGAATTTGTTTTTCAAAAACCCAAATTGCGTCCTTTACTCAGTCGTACACACGCTCACACACCCACTCTCATATAAAAGGGTTTCTTTTAGTATTGTGACCGAGTGTCCTAGAAGAAATGCCACTGTCATAGTTTTGATACTTTTAATCTCTAGTCTACAATGGCAACTATCACATCACAGTCTTGGGGGCAGGATATACAGGCAGATATACACACTTCTTTACATATGTACATTTTCCTATACGCTTCTAGACATAAAGGTCATGTAAATGTTTATTGCGTAAAAGGGCCTTCCGTTTGTGGGGCATTCCGCAAAAAATTCGTTCTATATAAAAAAAATGTTGAATGAATTGGCTAAATTGAAGAATCGATAAATCCGAGTATTGCTTTGGCATTGGCTTGTGATTTTCCTTCACCATCTGTAGCAGAGAAAACGAGCCGTTAAAGTTTCAATTTATAACAGCCTGATTAAAATTAGTATAATATTGGCTCCATCTAGAATATCCATATATTGAATAATTTAACCAAACCAAAACTAAAGATATAATCCATCGTTGCCACAGATCTTCGCTTCGACCGACTTAAAGGCTCCTTCGTCCCATTCGAGATTCGTGATTACTTAAAATTTTGGAGTGGATCGATATATCTCTTAGCCACTCTGGATTTAGTATTGACATAAACACAGTTATGTTCATTTGACAGACCATCCCATCCAATAACTACCACGAAAACGGGCGCAAAATAAAAAAAAACTAGTTGATATATTTGAGATCAACTAGTTTTTTTTATTTCAATGTTGGAAGTTCTGTTATGTGAGGGTTACACCTATATTGAATATTTTTGCAAGGATTCTAATTATATTCACAAATATTACAAGAAAGAAAGCTTTAACAAAATCCGTTAAAAATTCTGGTAAAATCTTTAAAACACCGAATGTAGCCTTTATATTAGGATCTATACGACGACGTGGACCTGCACAGACCGTTATGTGGGGCTATACGAAGTTCACGACTTGCACAGACAATTTTCTGTCATCGGCTGTAGTATCCATTACGAACTTCAAGTACCAAATTTGAAACATTTCCTGTGAATAATGTCGCTAAAATCATCAAAATACCGAATATCGGGAAGTATCGTTATATGGGGGCCATACGAAGACGTGGACATGCACAGAAAATTGTCTGTCTTAGACTGTAGTATTCATTTCCAACATTAAATGCCAAATTTGAAACAATTCCGGTGAATAATGTCGCTAAAATTATTAAAATACCGAATATCGGGAGCTACCGTTATATGAGGGCTGTACGAAGACGTGGATCTGCACGAGAATTTTCGGTCATAGGCTGTAGTATCCATTACGAACCAAATTTGAAACAATTGCGTCGAATAGTGTCTCTAAAATCATCAAAATACCGAAAATCGGGAACTACCGTTATATGGGGGCTATACGAAGGCGTGTACCTGCATAAACTATTTCCTGTCCTAGGCTGTAGTATCCATTTCTAACTTTAAATGCCAAATTTGAAACAATTCCGGTGAATAATGTCGCTAATATCATCAAAATACCGAATATCGATAGGTTCCGCTTTATGAGGGCTATACGAAGACGTGGACCTGCACAGACAATTTTCTGTCATAGGCTGTAGTATCCATTTCGAACTTCAAATACCAAATTTGAAATAATTCCGGTGAATAATGTCGCTAATATCATCAAAACACCGAATATCGGGCGGTACCGTTATATGGGGCTATGCGAAGTCCACGTCTGGCTCAGACAATTTTCTGTCATAGACTGTAGTGTCCATTATGAACTTTAAATACGAAATTTTATACAATTCCGGTGAATATAGTCGCTAAAATCATCAAAGTACCGAATATCGGGAGGTACCGTTATATGCGGGCTATACCAAAACGTGGACCTGCACAGACAATTTTCAGTCATAGGCTGTAGTATCCATTACGAACTTCAAATTTGAAACAATTCCGGTGAATAATGTCGTTAAAATCATCAAAATACCGAATATCGGGTGGTGCCGTAATATGAGGCTATACGAAGTCCACGTCTTGCAAAGACAATTTTCTGTCATAGGCTGTAGTGTCCATTATGAACTTTAAATACGAAATTTGATACAATTCCGGTAAATATTGTCGCTAAAATCATCAAAGTACCGAATATCGGGAGGTACCGTTATATGGGGGCTATACCAAAACGTGGACCTACTTGACTCATATACCAAAAGTCCTGCAGACACACATTTGAGTAAAATTTTATCAACCTATTTCATTTCGTTCAGAAGCTAGAGTGATTTCGGCAGACGGACAGACGGACGGACATCCCTAAATCGACATAGAATTTTATGCTGATCAAGAATATATATATTTCGTGTGGTCTTAAACATATATTGGGAGGTTTTACAAATGGAATGACGAACTTGATATACCCTCCATACTACGGTGAATGGTATAAAATTAGACTTCTTCGGCTATCTCCCCGAAAATGGTCAAGAAGTGCAACAAAAACTGTAATCTTTCTGCTCGTTTTTCCGCGTATGTTATATATCTCATTTATTGTCCGGTTAAACGAATAAATAAGTGCTTCGTACGAAAGTATTTTCTGTGTACCAAAACAGTACGAATATAAATTCTCCGAATCAAAAATAACCCTCTCATGAAATTTCAAGATTTTACTATCGATTGTAACCTTTAAACCAGTTAGTAACAGAAATATACCTTATGTTCCGCATTGTCTTTCCATGATCTTCAATCTTAATCTTTTCTCAAACTTATAAATACTATCTGTCAGCTGAAATACTCTGTTACGATAAAATACTGTTATGGATAAATGTTTACAAATCGTATATGGGATAACCCATATACACGTGTGCTGAGTACGGCAAGGAAAAAATTACCAATAAATTGTTGCTGCCATCTCCTGCTTATAGTTGGGGTGCTTACGGTTGTTTTGTTGCAAACATAAATTGTGGGGATATCTTAATTTATGGGTACGTTAACTTGAGCCTGTAACACCCTCACATGGTGGACCATTTCCCCTCGTACTGGATTAACACGTTTTTGTCACCAACAACTAGTTATGTTTCGTGTGGAACCCTTTCATTAATAGCGGGGTGTCATGTAGAGGCAATCTATTTCATAGAAAGTCGTAACTCAATGTTAAATGGCCCTACAACCAGAAAAGAGTATATTTTTCTCGTTGTTGTTACTGTTCCGTTTTTATTGTCGTTCAGCATCCAATGAATGTCAGATGACGCACTGCCCCAAGGGATGTTTATCTTGGTGTCTGTTTTTATGAGTTTAGCAAGCTCAAATTGGTGTAGTTATCGAATTTAGCTGTTTACTTTACTTTGGTTAGATGGAGGACCTTTCTTTCGCCCACTGTCTGATTGGTTGAGAACAGAATTAATCTAATTTTGTAAAAACATGTTTGTTTCCCTTCGGTTTTTCTTGTTTTTTTTTGTGAAAAGTAAAGGGAGAACAAAACTTTTCACTTTAACAAATTCCCATTTTCCAGTCCTTAACCACACATTAGGTCGATCAATACCAATACATACACAATACATGCACCCACTCATACAATACGCCAACCTTAACAATTTTTTCGTAATGTCATTACATTGAAAAGTTTTGTAGGCCAGCGGCAAAATGTGTCCTTACAACAATGTCGATGATTATATCGATGACAATTACGTAAAGTAGAGCCCCAGGACCCCACACAAATGTTTGGCGGAGGTATGCGAACAACTTTTAAGTAATGTTATAAATTCAACTGAAATTAGAAAATGTTGATATATAAAATAACTGTTAAAGTTGTAGGTATGTTGTGACATGTAAGTATATTTCTTAAAAGCCTAAATGTATTTTTTTCCTCTAAGCATTGTATTAACATTGTTCCAAACTACATCGTTAATAAAATTTGAAAATAAATGGGTTGTAATAAAATATCGAATATTGTAACAATTATTACAAAATCAAAAGGGGTATCGATATTTTATTCACATAACGTAGTATGAGTTTGTTAGTACAACAGTTTCGCAAAACAGTTATACGTTTGCATCTTTTATTTTTCATGAAATTTTTCGCTCAGAAATTAAAAAAAAATGTTTCCTACGAAAATCTCATCAACTCTGCGATTTTTTGTTAGTATAACAGTTACACAAAACTGTTATACAACCATTTACATGCAGAAAATTTTCTAAATTTATTTTTTCCATAGAATTCCTTCAAATTTACCTAATCTTGATTAGTATAACACTTTCAAAAAAACTGTTATACTGAGCTTTCATTGCAGGAATTGCAATTAGAAATGTTTCACAAACTGTTATACAACCATTTTTAAGCAGAAATTGTACTAGCTTTATTTTTCCATAGAAATTCCTTCAAATTTGTTTAACTTACAGTAGTATAACAGTTTAACAAAACTGCCATACCTCAAATAAGCAAAATTTTCTGCGGCATAACAGCATAAGGTTTGAAGCATACGGAAATGTTGGTCCTATATATTTTGTTGTATCCATCGATTTCACTTCAGACATTTAATACCATCTAGCAATGCCTATTTGGTGTCCATATCAAACTTTTCGTAAAGTTCCACGGTCATACACCAATTATTCTTTCTAGGCCAACCATCAGTAACTTTTAGAGGGATAAACAATTTTCAATAATTTATGTATCAACAGAATCAGAGGTAGAAGGGGTCAATTTCAAAACTGGAACCCGCCCGCCGTCAATATGTCAGCTTATAACGGCTAAAATTTGCCGCCAAAAATTAGGAGAACAAATTGTGTTCTGATATTTTTAAGCAAAATTGTATTAAAATTTCAAAAAACTTGAAGAACTTTTGTTAATTACTAAATTGTTTTTACTATTTTTATGGCGGTAAAAATAAGCTTCCTCTACCACTTTCTTCACATAAAAGACCGTCTATGCAATGTGGTTTTTGACCAGTAATATCATGGGTTTACTTTGATTCGGCGGAGTAATAAAGAATATAACAGGGAGAAATAAATCTATATACAGGGTGAGATAAAAAAAAGCTGCAACAAAGTCAAACGCCATAATTTTTACATTTTTTTATATCCTCCACCTTGGAAAGGATGGTATATTAACTTTGTCATTTTGTTTGTAACATCCTTAAATATTCGTCGTAGACCCCATAAAGTATATATATTCATAATCAGCATAAAATTCTAAGTCGATTTAACGATGTCTGTCTGTCTGTTGAAATCACGATATAGCCCACATTATTTGACGTAGAGCGCCAAAAATTAGCAGAGCAATTTGTATTGTGTCTAGGATGGTTGCTATTGAAAACGAGATATATCGGTCCACGTTCTGGTACAGTCCCCATATAACGGTACCTCCCGATATTCGGTATTTTGATGATTTATATTTTTTCACGGATTTGTCTGAAAGTTGGTATTTGTAGGTCATAACGGGTCCCTGTGCGTGTGGCAAAACATTGTATGTATGGGTTAACGTTTTGGTATAGCCCCCATATAACGGTACCTCCCAACATTCGGTATTTTGATGACTTTTGACACATTTTTTCAAGAATTTCTCTGAAAATTGGTAGTTGTAGATCGTAATGGGTCCTAGTTCGTGTGATGAGTCATTGTAATTACAAGTCCACGTTTTGGTCCACCGTCACACACTGCCCGATTGTTGCTCTTGCTTGAGGTGATCGACACTTTGGTATTTTTTAGTGCCAACCTTGCTTTTCAAAATACTCCAGACACAATAGTCCAACGGATTAGTATCCGGAGTTTTTGGTGGCCATTGTGCGCTGGAATTGAAGAGAGGAACCTTATGTTGTAACCATTCTTGGGTGGCTCGTGCTGAGTGCGATGGTGCTGAGTTCTGTTGGAATGTCCAAGATCTGCGGCCAAAATGTTTACGTGCCCAATGATTTAACACACCCTCCAGAATATTTTCGCGATAATATCCGGCATTTATACTGACGCCTTGGTCGATTAATACGAGCAGAGAACGACCATCGGCTGTTATGGCTGGTGGCCAACTGAAGGTACACATTTTCAGCTGACCTCTTTAACAAGTAAACACAATAATTTTGTTTGTTTACAAACTGTGTCGCAGTGGCCGAAAAACGAGCTGAATAAATCGCAATATTCCATTCAGAAGGTATTGAAAAATGAGCTCGGGGTAAATCCATTGAAATTCCAAAAAAGTGCAAGAACTTACACCGCAACAGAAAGAAAATGGACTCAAAAGAGCTAAAGAGTTGTTTCGCTTGGCCGAAAGTGGTGAACTGCCGAATTTGGTTTTCTCAGATGAGAAAACATTCGTTGTCCACCAGTTGGTAAACAAACAAAATGATCGTGTTTACTTGCCAAAGAGGTCAACTTCTTACAAAATTTAAATTCTAACACGTATCAACACGTCCGAAATAAGAGTGATTCTTTGGCGGCTAATAGTCGTCGAACATGTTGAACAAAAGCATTTTTAGTATGATCTTTTTTGAACTCGAAATCTTCTGATTCATAAATACAGGTAGGTAAAAGTCTGTAGACGCAACAAAAAGTCATTGTATTTTATTATGTTCTTCTTTGATTGAATTCGATGAGTTTCGAACTTACATTCTTCGGTTTTGTACTCAGACGCGCACACTATGTACCGCCGTTACTCATTAATTGACAATGAGAAAAGTAAAGTTATTTCTTGGAGACCATTTTGAAGCCCTCTTAAAAGATTCTTAAGAACTGTTTCTAGGTCAAATTTGAAATGTAGTCTACCTGAATGCAAGGTCCAAATAATCCATTCATTAGTGGATTACTGAGAGTATCTTCTTTAAGAGCTGCCCATACACACACACTTATAACCGCTGAACCTTTCACCGTACTATGGAGGGTATATTAAGTTTGTCATTCCGATTTCTATACCTCGATATATGCATTTTAGACCCTACCGATAATATATATTATTGATCAGCACAAAATTCTATGTCGATTTAACCAGGTCCATCCATCTGTCCGTCTGTGAGAATCATTCTAGGTTCAGAACACAATGAAGTTGGTTAATAAAATTTTACTCAGATTTATATAATGTTTTGAGAAGATGTATATAAGTCTCGTATAGCCCCATATAACGATATCTCCCTTAAGTCGGTGTTTTGATGATTTTTAACAAATTGTTAGTATGTGGTGTTGACAAATGCTACCATATTTTCTGTTCTTCAGACTTTTGTGCATCCTCCTATAACGGTACGACCGAAGATTTTGTATTTTAATAATTGTAGCAACTTTATTAAGCTGCATCTTTTTATGCGATTTTTTTAGATTTTATTCTTTTATGCCAGGAGGACATTCAGAATTGACAAAATTTGTCAAAATCGGTCCAGCCATTATTTAGATACAAGCATTTTAGCTAACATCCCTTTCCTTTGTTTATAAAAATTGTATATATTTCGCTATATAAATCGGGTATATTTACTATCGGCAGAATTGCCTTTTCGTCTATTTGTGATTTCGCCTGGACTAAAAATATTCGGGGTTTAAAGGAAAATTTGACTTTTATATAACACAAATGTTATAGTCTATTTCACCAACTAAATATTACCCGATGACCATCAAAATTGGAAGGCTTCTGCCCAGCCTTAAGCTCTAGCCCCATGCTTTCCGCGTCGATTTGTCCATAATTGCGACCTGTAAAGCAACTGCAAAATCAGGATTTTTTTCAGTTGTAGAGTAGAGTGATTACAAATTAACATGGACAGACGGACAGACGGACGGACGGATCCATATATACTTTCCTATGTGGGAAACCAATATATCGAGGTGTTACATAATTTTTGGCCCAATCAAACTTATAATACCGCCAACACATAGTGTTGTATTGTATAAAAATGAAATTGTGGCTGTAGTCTATTCTATCATATAGTTCAAAATGTACTTTGCCTTATAGCAGTTGTGCGTCATACCTCCCAGACATGACCCAAAAGGAGTAGCTTGTACTTGTTTCCTAAAAAAATCAAGATTGGCTTTACTACTTCCCCCAAAAAATTTTAAATACTTACCAGGGCTTTGCAAATTTAAAACAAAAGCCCTTTGTTTTCCAATAAAAATGATGTCAAATTTGAATGTTTGTTTTGCGATTGCATTCCGTGCTACTTGCAAGCACAAGTCTACAGGGTAAAAGCATTGGGTGCATGTATGGCAATGCACATACATTAAGGTGACCCAAGAAACAAAAATTTTGTACAATATTTTTACCAAACTCAGTTAGATTTTGGAGATGAGCAATATCGATCCACTTATTCTGATACCTTCCCCACAAATTGTTAATATTTTCATAGAAAAAAATCTATCTAGTAGGACGACAAAGGATGATCCAATTTTTTAAGGTTTTACTAATTTTAATATTTGTAACAGTTCTAGATTCGCACACCTCCCCCACAAAGTGCTAAACATTTTAATAATCATAACTCTTATAAAATGTGAAATAAGAGCACGATTGTCTAAGAATCTTACACATTCCAATAATTCTACCAGCACAAATTTTGAAAAAAATGCATGATTCTTAAAAAAGAAGTTTAAAGCCGGGCGGGGCCGTCTATATGATACCCTACACCACTATCCATATTTAGTAGAGCTCCCGTAACAAAAGAATTTATTTCATGTAGATCATACCACCTATCAACATTTAGCTTAAGAGCAGTTATAGTTTGCTATAGAGTGCATGATATCGCTTGGAGAAGGATTATATTAAAAAATGCATATCGGAGCCGCGTTGCACAAAATTGAAACGTACGTTCCGAAATTCACTCAATTTCGGGTGATATTAGCTATGATTTGCACAATTAACCTGAAATCAGATTAAGAGTATATATGTGGGAGCTATCCAAATCTTAGCCATTCTCGATAAGAGCTTTATAAGATATCTGGTACCAAATATCATTGTTGTCGAATGCATTTTACGAATGTAAGGGACTTAAACCCCAAATCGGATAAAACATATATGGGGGCTAAAGCTATATCTGGACCGATTTTGAAGAATAGGATGAATTCAGTCGTTTTTGTGTACAGGGTTGCCCATATTCGACGGACCCATCTGGCAACGCCATAACTTTTGACAGAGATGTCACATCGCTTAATGACATACCGTGTTTGAAGCGTCAGTCCAAGCAGATTTTTACCATGAACCAATACACGCCACGCGAGCGCTCTGAAATAGTTGAAATTTACATTCAACAGAAGAAGTCAATTGTGAAAACTCAACAAACAAAATTATCATGTCCGATGAAGCCCATTTCACATTAATTGGGACCGTAAATAAGCAAAATTGCCGTTTTTACGCCACTAAAAATCCTCAGGAGATTCAAGAAGTGCCTCTTCATGACGAAAAAGTCACAGTTTGGTGCGGCGTTGGTCTGAAAACGGTCATTGGGTCGTTTTCTTCCAAAATGAAAATGACCATGCTGTTAACATCGATCAGGAGCGTTATCGCGACATGATGACCAATTTTGTAATGCCAATTATTCGTCGAAAACGTATGAGGCAGTTCTGGTTTCAACAAGACGGCGCTCCACCGCACACAAGTCGCATAACAATCGATGGGTCGGTCCGTCGATATCGTCTGATATCGGATATATGGGAGCTATGTCCTATTCTGAACCGATCTCGATTAAAAATTTGACAGAGGTATTTTCAAGCAGTACCTGATGTCCGGTACTAAATATAATTCTTCTGGAGTGCATATTATGCATGTGAGGGACTTTAAATCCCACATCGGATTAAACATATATGTGTGAGCTATAGCTATATCTGAACCGATTTTCCAAATTCGATTTGGGCTTATATTAGCCATTGAGTGCGCGATTAACCCGAAATCGGTTGAAGATATAAGGGAGCTGTATCTAAATCTGATCCGATTATCACCAATTTCAATGGGGTTCGTCGTTGGGCCAAACAACAAATATTGTTTGCAAAATTTCATCTCAATCGGATAAAAAATGCGACCTGAATTGCCAAGAATACATGGACGGACGGACTGACATGCATAAATCGAATCAGAAAGTGATTTTATGAAGATCCTCAAAAAACAATTTTTTTGCCAGGAAGTCCGTGGAAATATTTTGGCATCAGTTTCCTAGTTCCCATTATACGTGAAGCATGATTTTTCACAAAAAAATTGAACCTTTGAAAAGAGGTAGCAATTTAAAGAATATATTATGATATTCGAGTATTTGATCGGCACGGATAATCACTTCGATTTATGTGGGGTGCATAGCTACCACAGGAGCAACACAGTCTCCTATCATTCAGGTATTTATGATTTTTAAAGATTTTTTTCAAAACTTTGACCATTTGATGAGGGGAGGTAAATCCATTTTAACACTTGATAATATTAACGCACAGAGAATTCTTGATTTCATTTGGAGCACCCTAATACACATCAACCCCTGCTGACTGATGAGCATGTAATATTTGCATTTGAGTGCATGTATTTAATCCTCCTTGAGGTAAATATTAAAAAATTCATGCTGTTAATGGCTCGGTATTGTTCCTGTTGCTCAGTTTCTGCTATCCGTATGTGCGTCCATTGTTTTATTCGAGACTGCCAAGTTTTTGTGTTCATCTCATGGATAATCTCTATCACATAATAATGACTGGGAAATTTCCCAAAGGTTACTTCTAACAACAATGTACTAAAATCACAAAATGTCAAGTGGCATGGTGTGTACTAGTTGTAAAGGCGAATTATATTAAATAATGGCTTACGTCAAAAGTTCAGAGTTAAAAGGTGAGCAAAAATACAATTTTCATATTTGATGTTCTTGGAAGATAAATAGCTGTAGTACATATACATTTACAGGTTTTCTTGTTAAGAACAAATCTTCTTCAAGGGATATTCTTTTCATTCCCTTGTAGCAAGAGTTACTCCATCACAAATCACCACATTTCATTCTAGCTCAACGAAGGATGAATAGCTAACACTTGGGTTAATGAACTGTTAATGAAAATAAGATTAATTACGCTCTAGGGGTTTTCAAATTAACTCCCGCCTCTAGTAAATTTATTAATTAACGTTATTTATTTAGGTAATTAACTGAATTATAAGATATTTAATAGTTTTTTGATAATTGGTCTGTATTTTTGTCAATTTTTTATTCCCTACACCACAAGGTGGTCAGGGTATTATGTCTTTGTGCATTTGTTTGTAACAGGCAAAAGGAAACTAGATAGACCCATAGTTCCTTTTGATGATCTGCATAGAATCACATTCTGAGTCGATTTATGCATGTCCGTCCGTCCGTCTGTCTGTCCGTCCGTCTGTCCGTATCTATATATATCTTCGTCCGATTTACTTTTTATTGTGCACCAAAAGTCTAATATTTGCCTAAATGGAATGGAATTTGGCACATACGACCGAATTTAGTCTAGAAGCTGGTATGTCAAATTTGGTGAAGATCGGTTCAGATAGAGCTATAGCTTCCATATATATTTTTCATCCGATTTGTTATATTTGTTACCCACAGCCGTAATATGCACTTCGTAACAACGATATTCAGGGAAATATTTAATTTACAGCTCAGAACTATCTCTGCCAAATTTTATCGACATCGGTTCAGATTTGGATATAACTCCCATATATATTTTTATCCGCTTTTAAATTATTTGTGAACCAAATGGGCAATACAAGTCCGAATTTAAAAGATACAAATGCTTCGGCATATTTAGTCCTTTGAACTTTAAATTATAATTATAATCATAGCGTGTATGATTGAATTCTTCCATAAAGACTTTTAATTGTTATGTGGAGCAAAGTGGTGTAGGGTATCATACAGTCGGCCCCGCCCGACTTTAAGACTTTCTTTACTGGTTTAAAATGTAAACTTCTACGAAATGTGTCTATATTTTGATAACATTACAGAAGTGGAAGGAGCAACTATTGCATTAGGCAATATTTATAAAAACAACTGCGCCAAGTCTATGATTTCCATATTTTCACATAGTTCTATTTGTTGTTGTAATGGTGAAATGGTTAACGCTCAGATCTTGACATTTTAATTGAGGGTCAATCTTGGGCCATAGATGCGAGATGATGTTTCGTTTCGTTCGAAACCCGTACTATTAAGATAAAAGAGTTAGAGAAAACCAGTAAGGAAAAGTCAAAAGTCGGGTGGGGCCGACTATATGATACTCTGAACTACTATGCTTACTTAGTAGAGCTCCCGTAACAAAAAAATTTATTTGAAGTAGGTCATACCACCTATCAACATTTGGCTTTAAATCAGTTATAATTTGGTTTCAGACGGAACTAATACAGTGGAAGCATATCCAATTCTGAATCGATTTTCACTAAATCTGACGGAGACATTTTAATCTTTTATCCCAAATAACAGAGTACATTATATCACGTCGAGAAGTATTATATTAAAAATATATCGGAGCCGAGATCCACAAAATGGAAACGTACGTCCCAAAATTCACTCCATTTAGGCTGATATTAGCCAAAATTTGCACAATAATCAGGAAATCGGATTAAGGATATATGTGGGAACTACAGGGTTGCCCATATTCGACGGACCCATGTTTTTTTTTTTTTAAAAAATCAAAGAAAAAAATAAAAATTTGGCGGTTGGTTAATCATTTAATTTGTTCCAAGTAGATTTGTTTACATCAATTTTTGAATATGATATCTCTCAAATGGCCGCCTCTGGCGTTGATGACGTATTGTGCCCTTTTTGCTGCATTTTCCATCGTTTTTTGCCAACATTTCGGCCGGAATAGCGGCTATTTCTTCACGAATATTGTCCTTGAGCTCTTCTACGGTCCTTGGCTTGTTAACGTAAACCTTTGACTTCAAATATCTCCACAAGAAGAAGTCAGGCGGCGTCAAATCGGGCGAACGCGGTGGCCAGTCCAAATCACCACTTTTCGACATCAAACGGCCCGGAAACAAATTCTTAAGAAAATTGATTGTTATGCGACTTGTGTGCGGTGGAGCGCCGTCTTGTTGAAACCAGAACTGCCTCATACGCTTTCGACGAATAATTGGCATCACAAAATTGGTCATCATGTCGCGATAACGCTCCTGATTGATGGTAACAGCATGGCCATTTTCATTTTGGAAGAAAAACGGCCCAATGACCGTTTTCGCACTAACGCCGCACCAAACTGTGACTTTTTCGTCACGAAGAGGCACTTCTTGTATCTCCTGAGGATTTTCAGTGGCGTAAAAACGGCTATTTTGATTTACGGTCCCATTCAATGTGAAATGGGCTTCATCGGACATTATAATTTTGTTCCCAAATTGCTCGTCATCTTCGGCCATTTCGATGACTCTTTGGGCCCATTCTAATCGACGAGGCTTGTCCGAAGGCAACATTCTTTGCGTCAATTGAATTTTGTACGGGAACAAATGCAAATCAATGCGAATAATCCGTTCTCCTTGGACTGACGCTTCTAAAGCAGTATGTCATTAAGCAATGTGACATCTCTGTCAAAAGTTATGGCGTTGCCAGATGGGTCCGTCGAATATGGGCAACCCTGTAAATCTAAATTTGATCCGATCTTAATAAAATTTAGCAGAGGTATTTTTGAGCTCTAAAAGATATCGGGTACTAAATATAATTGCTGTCGAATGCATATTACGAATGAGAGGGACTTATACACCAAATCGGATAAAATATATATATGGGAGCTAAAGCTATATATGAACCGATTTTCTTCAAAGCTAATGTACTTATTTCTAAACTGAATTCTGTAGGTCGTGCCAAATATCATTTCATTTGCACTGATATTGGCCATTTGGTGCACGATATTCATCAATTATCATCTCAATCGTATTATAAATGCGACCTGCATTTTGTTCACAAGAATACATGGACGGACTGGCTGACATGCATAAACCTACCCAGAAAGTGATTCTATGAATATCCTCAAAATTAACTATGGGTCTATCTCGCTTCCTTCCCCACGCTACAAACAAATGCAAAAAGAGTAAGTAAGGGTATTACCACTATGTGGTAATAATGGTAGCGTCAAAACTGAGTGAATGGGAGCTCTGGTCGATGATCTCTGTTTTTATACCCTACACCACAGGATGGCCAGGGTATTATGTCTTTGTACTTTTTTGTAACAGGCAGAAGGAAACGAGATAGACCCATAGATCCTTTTGATGATCTGCATAGAATCACATTCTGAGTCTATTTATGCGTGTCCGTCCGTCCGTCTGTCTGTTCATGTATTTTTGTAAACAAAGTACAGTTCGCATTTATTGCCCTATCCAGATAAAATTTTGTACAAATCATTTGTTTGGCCCAAGGACGAACCTTATTGAAATTGGAGATAATCGGTCAAAATTTAGATATAACTCCATATCTTCGTCCGATTTGCCTTTTATTGTGCACCAAACGTGTAATATCAGCCCGAATAGTATGGAATTTTGCACATACAACCAAATTAGGCCTGAAAATAAGTATGCCAAATTTTATCGAAATCGCTTCAGATATAGCTATAGGTCCCATATATATTGTTCATCCGAGATGTTATATTTGTCCTTCGCAGCCGTAATATGCACTCTGTAACAACAATATTTGGGGAAATTTATCAAATACAGCTCAGAAATACATTTGCTAAATCTTTATGATTTTCTCATTAGCAAAAATTTTAGTCTAGCCGGTCTAATTACAAATTATAAACTTATTTATTCGTTTTTTTTTTCTTTCAAATGTTATCCCTCAATATAATCTCAAATTAAACTTTACCAGTTAAAATACAAAATGACTTTTAAAAATTCCCTGAATACTCATAATCAAGCAGTTCCAATTAATTCCATGCATAAATTAAGGTCTACTAATACTTTATTAACTTACCAAAAACCGATATCAATTAAACGCCTTATCCTGCAAAATAGAACAATAACACAAATTAGTACTAATTGAATACCAATATAATTGCGAAAGTATACAAACATACATAGATATACACAATACAAATGTCTAATTATGTCTCATATCCCGGCGAGAGAATAAGAAACTCAGATTGTGAATAATAATTAGATTGCAGAAAGTATGACATTTACAGACAGCCACCCCCCGTCCGAGTCTTAATTATATCCCAGTCATATCCTGTCAATCAAGGCACTGGTGTGACAACATACATACAAAAATACCACAAAATTTCAATACGCACACACATACATGCGTTAAAATCTAAACAATCGATTCAATGAATAATAAACTGTGTGTTTGTGGTATTGGTAATGAAACTAAATCAATGCCATCTAATACCTCTGGATTTGAGACAAACTACACACATGCATACATACATCCATAGATTTCCAATTACGATGTGTATATGTTCTTACACCGAGAAAATGTCATAGAGTCTTTCGTATTACTAGAACCCTTAAGTATGGGTTGCCTCTCATTTTTTTTTTGGAATTCAATTAAATATTCCATTTTGAGAAGGAAAAACAAAAAAAATACTATCCAAAGTACCTATGCATTGCTTAAAGGTTGGCTATAGAGAATGAGTATCGTTCATTTCAACCCCTTGTAACACCTTAAAATGTTAACCGATCTTTACATAATACCAAGATGAACGATTTTCAAAAAGTTGATATAGTCATAACTGTCTACTCCATTAACCTTGTGGCCATAAATATAATTTATACCACCTGATACTGCCATCAAACTAGAACGCTTCAGCTGATGTTCCGAGAGATGCGTACTTTCAGTATTTGATCACCTCCACCATTCTTAGTACGAAGTGTATATTAAGTTCGTCGTTGTTAAGTTTGGAACTTCTCGTAGCAAAGATGAAAAAACTGCAACCAATTTCAGACTGCTTTCATTCCTAAGCCGCTCGTCCGACAGCTGTTAAAATTATTCCATTGACAGCTCATAATATTGTTTACAAGCGTACAAAAACATTTTGGTGAGAATTTTCCAGAAAAAAAGTTATCCGTGATGGAATTCAAGCGTGATAGTGTGATTTCTTTATATGTGGCTATCGTTGGAGCATTCCAGCATTTAAATGTGAATAAATCTTTTGTGTGTCGTACCATCGCTCGTTACCGTGATACTGGTAGCGTAGCCCGACGTCAAGGAAGTGGACGGAAGAAAACAGCAACATCAGCAGCAATGGTTCGAAAAGTAAAGAAGCGACTTGATCAAAACCCGTGTTGCTGTGGCCAAAAATGGCTCGTGAGCTGAATATATCACAATATTCCATTCGGCAAATATTGAAAAATATGCTCGGGTAAAGCCATTGACATTCCAAAAAGTGCAAGAAATTACACCGCAACAGAAAGAAAATTGACTCAAAAGAGCTAAAGAGTTGCTTCGCTTGGCCGAAAGTGGTGAACAGCCGATGTTCGCTCTTCGCTCGTATTAATCGACCGAGGCTTTCATTCAATAAAATTTAAAAAAATGTAACAATTATGGTGTTTGACTTTCTTGCAGTTTTTTTATCTCACCCTGTATATCCTTATTAGTGTAAAATTCTATGTCGATTTACATATGTTCACCCTCTTTTCATCTAACTTCCGAATGAAATTAAGTAGATTGACTAAGTGCATTTTAGGTTCGTATTGGTATTGAAAATTGGTAATATAGTTCCATATTCTGACATAGCGCCCATATAATGGGGCCTTCCATTATTTGATTTTAGCTACATTTTTAAGATTTTGAAAATTTTTTCCAAACGTCTGAGGGTATTAAAAATGTAGTTTCTTTGTAACTTGTTTTTATATCCTCCACATACATAGTGTAGGTCCAACCTTTATGGTGTGCAAAAAGGGCATTTAACAAAAGTTGAGGTTACATATCGTAAATCGTACAATCCATTCGAAAGTTATCTTGGGCATCTATAAATAAGACAGGCCATCAGACAGTCTGTCCTGACGTGGCTAGATAGAGAAAAGTATTAACAAATATGAAGATGCTAAGTTTGACGGGGACCCTACTCGATGTACGGCAAAGTTTCTGTAAATCGGAAACGCCTTTACATTGAATCAACATCTTTAATCTACTCAAAAGGTTGCTTCTCTAATTTTCTGATGCTGTAGCGTATACATTTCAATTCTTGCACATCTCAATATTTGTGCCAATATAAGATGTAGTGTGAAAATGGTATATATCAACCAACTTCCTATGGTACATCTGCTGCGAAAGTTCAATTTAAAAGGACACAGATACAAAAGCTGTAAATTCGGCCAGATCGAACTCTGAATACCCTCCAACATTTGGAACGAACTTGGCAATTAAAAAAAAAATCTGTTAAATCTTAAAAACCAGTAAAGAAAGTCTTAAAGTCGGGTGGGGCCGACTTTATGATACCCTACACCACTTTGCTAATTTTGTAGAACTCCACATAACAATTAAAAGCTTTTATGGGAGAATTTAATCATACACGCTATGATTATAAATGTAATTTAAAGTTCAAAGGACTAAAAATGCCGAAACATTTGTATCTTTTAAATTCGGACTTGTATTGCCCATTTGGTGCAAAATTAATTTGAAATCAGATAAATATATATATGGGAGCTATACCCAAATTTGAACCGATCTCGATAAAATTGGGCAAAGATATTTATGAGCTGTATTTGATATATTTCCCTGAATATTGTTGTTACGGAGTGCATATTACGGTTGTGGGTAACAAATATAACAAATCGGATGAATAATATATATGGAAGCTATAGCTATATCTGAACCGATCTTCACCAAATTTGACATACTAGCTTCTAGACTCAATTCGGTCGTAAGTGCCAAATTCCATCCCATTTGGACAAATACTAGACGTAAAAGTAAATCGGACGAAGTTATATATGAGAGCTATATCCAAATCTGAACCGATCTCGATAAAATTTGGCGAATATATTTCGGAGCTGTATTTGATAAATTTCCCTGAAATATTGTTGTTGCATAGTGCATATTACGGCGGCGGTGGACAAAAATAACAAATCGGATGAACAATATATATGGGAGCTATAGCTATATCTGAACCGATTTCGATCAAATTTGGCATACATATTTTCAGACCTAACTTGGGCGTATATGCCAAATTCCATACAATTCGGGCTGATATTACACGTTTGGTGCACAATAAAAAGCAAATCCGACGAATATATATATCGGAGCTATATCTAAATTTTGACCGATTATCTCCAATTTCAATAGGGTTCGTCCTTGGGCCAAACAAAAGATCTTTGCAAAATTTTATCTGGATCGGGCAATAAATACGACCTGTACTTTGTTTATAAAAATACATGGACTGACGGACAGACGGACGGACGGACATGCATAAATCGACTCAGAATGTGATTCTATGCAGATCATCAAAAGGAACTATGGGTCTATCTCGTTTCCTTCTGCCTGTTACAAACAAATGCACAAAGACGACGTGGAACTGCATAGGCAACTTTTGTCATAAACCTTTACAATATCCAAATTCGAAATTAAAAAAAAAGTGAATAATGTAGCTAAAATCATCAAAATATGGAATATTGGGGCTATACAATTGTCTGTCATAGCCTTTAGTATCCATTACGAACTTCAAATACCAAATTTGAAACAATTCCGGTGAATAATGTCGCTAAAATTATCAAAATACCGAATATCGGGAGGTGCCGTTATATGTGGCCTATACGAAGGCATGGACCTACACAGACAATTTTCTGTCATAGGCTATAGTATCCATTACTTCAAATACCAAATATCGAGCGGTGCCTTTATATGGGGCCTATACGAAGGCATGGACCTACACGGACATTTTTCCATTCATTACGAACTTCAAATACCAAGTTTGAAACATTTCCGGTTAATAACGTAGCTTAAATCACCAAAATACCGAAAATATGGAGGTACTATTATATGGGGGCTATACCAAAACGTTGACCTACCAAAAGTCCTATATTATCTCTATACATTGGTGTAAAACTTTATCTACCTACTTCATTTCGTTCGAAAGCTAAAGTAGAGTAGAGGACACCGCTAAATCGACATAGAAATTTATGCTGATCAAGAATATATATACTTTGTGGGGCCTAAAATGTATGTTTCGAGATGTTACAAACGGAATGGCAAACTCAATATACCCTCCATTCTATGGTGGAGGGTATAAAAACATATAAATTATAAGGGAAAAAAGTTTGTATTCTAGTTCACATTTCATGCATCGTAATATTTGTGAAAACGCTTCAGTCAGATAATGGACAATATTAGTACAATTCTCCTTGCATAACCTTATATATTTGTTCCTAAAAATCCTTATTGTGTTCTTACACATTACTTTATTTTACTGATATTTTTTTACAGCTAAAACTTGACTGCATTGTAAATGGAGTATGGTTTTGGGTAAGTACTCAATAAATTTTTCATTAATTGCCAAATAGAATAGAATCTGAACTATTTAGAAATTTATCTAAAATGAGTTGTGTTGAGAAACCCTCTTATTTTTGCAGTATTCAACTCACATTATCGCACACACACACACACACATACTGATGTAATTAGTATAACTATTGTTAAGTACTTACAACAGCTACTTTAATGTAAACATCTCCAGTAATTATGTTCACAGGACGACTGTGCTTCACTGTTGTGTGCAGTAGCATGTTTATTGGGATGATCCAAAAAAGGTTTTTGCTCACAATAGTTTTTTTTTTTTATTTCAGAGTAAACCCTATGACACATCTTCTCCTTTTCTTCAGTTATCTATGTACATGTCACATTTATTTTCCAATCGATTTAATGCTTGATCCCGGAACGAAAATTAATAAGATTTTTTTTTTTAAATTTTAAAAATTCTACCCCCTACAAAATTTTACTTATTTGGGGACTAAAATGACTCCATAAACATTACTATGACCCGATGGTCATAAACCTTGTATTATGGGTTTTTTGACTAAACAAATAGATTTCTTGGGTTAATCTAATATACCAATATAAACATTTAAAGGATGATAAACAAACATAAATATATTTGTTTGTGTGTGTTATTGCTAAAGCTGAGTCTGTTAAATAATTTTCTTAATGAGTAAATGTCAGTTCTTGTTCATAGACAAGAACCGCAGCAGGGCATAAGCATGTTTTGATGTCTTCTCTTATGAATACAACGGGTGGATGGTATTTTCACTTGTTTTGTACCAAAATACTTAGTAAAATATTGATTGTCCTAATATATAGGGTGTGATAAAAAAAACTGGAACAAAGTCAAACGCCCTAATTTTTACAGTATTTTATACCCTACAACACTATGTGTTGGGGGTATTATAAGTTTGATTGGGCCAAAAATTATGTAACACCTCGAAATATTGGTTTCCCACATAGGAAAGCATATATGAACCTTCCTATCTCGCCGAGATGAGTCGATCTAGCTATGTATGTCCGTCCGTCCGTCTGTCCATGTTAATTTGTAATCACTCTACAGGTCGCAATTACGGACCAATCTTCACGAAATTCAGAATGAAGGTGGGGATAGGGTCAGAATAGAACCCTATTTCTTTTGGAGATGAATAGAACCCTATTTCATTTGGAGGGGTGGAAATGGACCAAAACTGAAAAACGTCCTGATTTTGCAGTTGCTCTACAGGTCGCAATTATAGACCAATCGACGCGGAAGTTTGCATGGGGCTAGATCTTAGGGCTGGGCAGAAGCCTTCCAATTTCGATGGTCATCGGGTAATATTTAGTGGGTGAAAAAGGCTATGACATTAGAGTGAAATAAAATCAAATTTTCCATTAAACCGCGTATATTATAATCCCGGCGAAATCACAAATAGACGAACAGGTCAATCCTGACCGTTACGTAGATGCCGATAGTAAATATTTCGGATATATATAGCGAAGTATATACAATGTGCAAATACAGAAGAGGGGATGTTAGTTAGAATGCTTATATCTTAAGAATGGCTAGACCGATTTTGAAAGATTGTGTCAATCCAGAATGCCCTCATGGCATAAGAGGATAAAATCTATTACAATTATATATTATATACGGATTGCAATTATCGTCCGATCCTCACGAAAATGGTAGGGTTAAGTTCAGAATGGCTAGGCCTATTGTTTTCAAAGATGTCCGCAATATATTTAGGGGTTGAAATTGACCAACAAAAAATGTTCCTGATTTTGCAGCCGTTATAATACAAGTAGAAACTGAAGGATACAAAATCTCGCATGAAGTTAGAGTTTAGGACTCTAGGTAGAATGGACCACTACTTTGTGTAAAAAATACCAGCATTACTTACAGGCGATATCCGACGACAGCCAAATATCGTAGACAAGAAAATCATATAGTTGAGTCTAAATTTGGAGATTCAGAGGGGCTTTTGGAGATAGTTCAAATGAACCAAAACCAAAAAAAAAATCCTTATACACAAGGGAAGCCATTCGACATGCCTGGGAAGAGCGATAAGGGCAGGGAAGAATTCTAGCATTTTTGCACAACAACTAACAACACGACATAGTTCGTAAATATTGGGCAAATGTCTCTGTTCAAAATGCTAAGCGTAATATCTGCGCAGTGCTCCTTGACATAGTTTCAAAATGGATTAGGACATAAGAGGGCTTCTAACATGTTGTAGTGTTGTAGGGTATCACATGGTCGGCTCCGCACGACTATAGACTTTGCTTACTTGTTTTTTAATTTTATTGAATAAAAGCAAAAAATGTCGGAAATAGCATCAAATTTTAGAATAAGTTTAGATTTGTTCGAATTGGTCACCTTTGGCACGAATTATGGCATTTAAACGCCCAATGAAACCGACACAAACTGCCTGAATGTTGCTCTGCGGTATTTTGGCCCATTTCCGGCGAAGAGCTTGTTTGAGGCGATCGATACTCCAGACACAATAGTCCAGCCAAATATAAAGAAATCACACTATCACGCTTAAATTCCATCACGAAAAAATTTTCAAAATGCTTTTGTACGCTTGTAAACAATATAATAAGCTGTCACTGGAACAATTTTAACAGCTGTTGGACGAGTGTCTTAGAAATGACAGCAGTCTGAATTTGATTGCAGTTTTTTTATCTCACTTTGAATTTTTCGATAGTTCAAATTCTCCTAAAAATATTAAATATTTTTCTATCAAATTCCCACTTTCACATCACTTCTTAAACAGACTCTTTCTAAACATGTATCAAATTTCGAAATATTTAATTTTATTGCTGTCTTTCTCACAGACATTCCATGCCATCCTCCAATCTGTGACACCAACAATATGTTGATGTTGATGCCTTTGTATATGTCCGCTGTGCCATTGCATCCAAGTCCCAAGCATTGATTTCAAATTTTGTGTTGATGTTGTTGTTAATGGCAACTAAATAGGCTGTTTGTTAGCTAAGTGTCCCTTGGTTTGATGATGATGATGATGATGCTGTGGATGCTTTGAAAGATACTTGAGTTCTGTTAAAGTACCTCCTCTTTGGGTGTTTGTTGTAATATTTTGTCAATGTAATTTTTTTATTGCTAACATCGGCAAAGAAAATAACTTTGATGTGCTTCGGAGGACATCAATCATTTGATCAGAAATTAATTGATATGGTCTTAAAATGTCCTTGTGTTTTCACAGCAATTTATTGCTGAGGGGGGGGGGGGGGGGGGGGGGGGGGGATTAGGCAAAATGTTTCACAGCTTTGTCTGTTATACATGAAGAATGTCCAACAGAGAGATGTGAAATGATGGACATCGTTTAATGTTTATTAAATTTTAAGGATATTTAATGAGTTTTCAATCGATTTGGAAACACTAGATTGATATTATGAGAAATGCCAGCAATTTTTTGGAAAATAATTTAAAAGTGTGAGAGAGGGAGAAAAATAAAATAAGTAAATATTAAAAAACAAAACAAGACAAAAGCATTTGGAAGGAACTTTAAAAATTTCAAAAAAAAAAAATCCGAAAACTACCACTTAAATGAAAACCGTTATATGAGGGCTATACGAAGATGTGGACCTGCTTACGATTTTTTTATCATAGGCTGTAGTGCCCAAATACGAACATTGAAACAGTTCCCCAGAATCATTAATATATCGAATATCTGGAGGTACCGTTAAATGGGCTATATACGAAAACGTAAACCTGCATAAGAAATTTTGCCATAGGTTGTAGTACCCATTAAGACCTTCCAGTACAAAATTTGAAACAATTCCGCTGAATAATGTCGCAAAAATCATCAAAATACCGAATATCGCGATGTACCGTTATATGGGGGCTATATGAAAACATGGACCGACATGGCCCATTTACGAATTTAACCTGCCAACGTTCTATCCCAATTCGTTCGAATTACAACAGACGTGATTACAACAGACAGACGGACAGACAGACACACAGTCAGACGGACATCGCTAGATCGTCTTAGAATTTTATGCTGATCCAGAATATATACTTTTTAGGGTCTATTATGAATATTTCGATGAGTTACAAACGGAATGATAAAATATACCCTCCATAGAAAGGTGGAGGGTATATAAAATATAATATATTAAGTTCGTCATTCCGTTTGTAACTCATCGAAATAATCATTATACACTATGTGTTGGGGGTATTATAAGTTTGATTGGGCCAGAATTTATGTAACACCTCGAAATATTGGTTTCCCATATAGGAAAGTATATATGGATCTTCCTAGCTCGCCGAGCTGAGTCGTCTGTCCATGTTAATTTGTAATCACGCTACAGGTCGCAATTATGGCCCGATCCTTACGAAATTTTGCACGAAGGTGAGGTTAGGGTCAGAATAGAAGCCTATTTCTTTTGGAGATGATCGCCAAATGTTTATGGGTTGAAATGGACCAAATACTGAAAAAATGTCGGATTTTGCAGTAGCTATACAGGTCGCAATTATAGACCAACCGACGCGGAATTTCGCATGTAGCTAGAGTTTAGGGCGGGGAAGAAGCCTACCAATTTGGGTGGTCATCGGATAATATTTAACGGGTAAAATAGACCATATCTTTTGTGTTGAAAAAATTCAAAATTTTTCATTAAACCGCGAATATTTTAAATCCCAGCGAAATCACAAAACCATGACAAGGTTACTTCTGATCTTTACATTGATGTTAACATCCAACAAAACGGATATATAGCAACATATGTGCGATATATATCAAAGAAGATATGCTTGAAAGATCTCATATATGTCGAGAACGGCTGAACTGATTTCGACAGTTCTCATTAATTCAGAATGGTCTCTTGGCAGGAAAGAAAAAACGTCTGAAAAAATCGCATAAAAATATCTCTTCAAAGATGAAAATATTGATTTTGTAACATTTTCTCATATTTTTTCAATTTTGTCATATTTTTGGCATATTTTCATTTTAAATTAAACATTTGGTAATATTTCTACAGCTAGCAAAATTAAGTAGTTAGGATATCATATAAAGATCTCATTTATGGCCCGATCAGTACGAAATTCAGCATGGGGATAAGATGAGGGTCAGATTAGATGCCTACTCTTTTTGGAGATGATCGCCATATATTTAGGGGTTGAAATGGACCAAAAATCTGCAAAATTGCAGATCGTAATTATCGCCCGATCCTTACGCACATCCAAAAATATTTAATGTGTGAAATAGTTTGCCAACTTTTGTAGACAAAATAAGAAAATGTCTATTCCAGTGACTTTTTGGAGAATTCACAAATACAGAAAAGACACACTTCTGACTATTTCGTTAACACTGATTTCGTTGAGGAATATAGTCAAATGTCTGTATCTCATATAGATGCGTTTCAGTCAAAAACCAATAACAAATGTTAATCTTTTGCCACTTATGAGAGATTATAGGTCTTTGAGAAATATTGGTTCCAGATCTAGGAAGACCATTTAAGTGCAACATCTACCAATAAATTGGAAATGAGATAATTAGTTTAAGTTGCAATTATTCGAAAATTAGAGAACGAACCCTGATGGTTTTCTTTTATTATTTGTCATAATATTTTGTGGAATTCTTTCGAGTATCGCGCCTATATAAACTGTATCGTTTATTATAGTGTTGTAGGGTATTCAACGGTCGGTCCCGCTCGATTGTAGCCTTTGCTTACTTGTTAAGATTTTAACATAATTTTTGGCGAATGTTATTTTTTTTGAAAATTTCCAAATACGTTCAAAATGGTGGAGGGTATTCGAAGTTCGGTCCGGCCGAACTTATTATTTTTTTAAAACAATTTATTTTTATTAAATATTTAATTTACTAAGGCTTACTGATGCCTGTTTTTCACTTGTGAAATAAATTCCATTATCCAAAAAAATCTCATTCTAATTTAATACGAAAAACCATTGCTTTGAAAGCAATTGTTAATTTCTATCCTTCCTCCCAATGAATTCCATTTAAACATCATTTCATTCTAGGCCATTCGGTTTATCGACCATTCAATAATAATTCGATAATTCACTCCCTAAAGAATGTTTAATTTGAGCAATAATTAATCACCTGGCCGATCTAGAAATAGAAGACAAAAGCACCTGGCAATTAAGGAAATACATCCTTAATTCGAATAAAAATGGAAGACCTACACAATTAATGAGTAGTAGAAATGTAAATAATTCCCCAAAGTATAATGGAAGTGGAATCATTTGAAATGCTATGTAGGGGAGGAGGGGTGTCTAAATTTGTAATACTATGTGGTCGTAATTTGGATTATTTATGTTGTTCGAGGATTTTCACAATAATACTTGTTAGATTTATTGATAATAGTCTAATCAATTGTTATTACCTAAAGTTTTACCCTCAATTATTAAGACAAACTACCGGTAAGCAGAAGGTACCTTTATATGGGAGCTAGACCTAAACTTAAACCAATATAGTCTATTTTCAACACCAAACGACCAGTCATCAGTCACCAAACGACCTGATCAGAAATGTTTATACTTTTTGGGGTCTCTGACAAATATTTTGAGATGTTGCAAACGGAATAATAAATTAAATATATGGTGAAGGATATACAAATTCACTGAAGGACAGACAATGACGATTTCATGAAAAGGACGAACAAAATGATTGTCATCATTTAAGGCAGTGGGTTGATTTCTAGAGAAAGGAAGGAAAGGTCCAAGTTTGTTCAAATTCAGATACTTAATCACAGAAGAAAACGAGATGGACCCATAATTACTTTTGAGGATCTCCACATAATCACTTTCTCAGTCGATTTATCGATGTCCATCCGTCCTTCTGTCTATCCATGTATTTTTGTACTCTCCACCTTGGAAAGGAGGGTATATTAACTTTGTCATTCCGTTTGTAACATCCTTAAATATTCGTCGTAGACCCCATAAAGTGTATATATTCATAATCAGCATAAAATTCTAAGTCGACGGACATCTGTCTGTCTGTCCGTCTGTCTGTCTGTCCGTCCGTCTGTCCGTCTGTTGAAATCACGATACAGCCCACATTATTTGAAGTAGAGCGCCAAAATTTAGCAGAGCAATTTGTATTGTGTCTAGGATGGTTGGTATTGAAAATGAGATATATCGGTCCACGTTCTGGTATAGTCCCCATATAACGGTACCTCCCGATATTCGGTATTTTGATGATTTATGCCACATTTTTTCACGGATTTGTCTGAAAATTTGGTATTTGTAGGTCATAACGGGTCCCTGTACGTGTGGCAAAAAATTGCATTTATAGGTCCACGTTTTGGTATAGCCCCCATATAAAGGTACCTCCCGATATTCTTTATTTTGATTATTTTTGCCACATTTTTCATAGATTTGTCTAAAAATTGGTATTTGTTGGTCATAATTGGTTCCAGCTCCGGTAGCGAAACATTGCATGTATGGGTCCACGATTTGGTATAGCCCCCATATAACGGTACCTCCCGATATTCGGTATTTTGATGGTTTTTGCCACATTTTTGCACTGATTTGTCTGTAAATTGGTATTTGTGGGTCGTATTGGGTCCTAGTTCGTGTGGCGAAACATTGTATGTACAGGTCCACGTTTTGGTATAGTCCCCATATAACGGTACCTCCCAATACTCGGTATTTTGATGATTTTGACACATTTTTTTTCACGAATTTCTCTGAAAATTGGTAGTTGTAGGTCATAATGGGTTCTAGCTCCATTGGCGAAACATTGCATGTGTAGGTCCACGATTTGATATAGCCCCCATATAACGATACATCCCAATATTCGGCATTTCACCCTAAGGTGGAGGGTATTAAAAGTTTGGCCCGGCCGAACTTAATGTTTTTTTACTTGTTGTGATGTGTAAAATTCGTTGAAATAGGATGTATTTCAGCACATCTGACCGAATTCCGCCTAGAAAGAATTACTTCAAAGTTGGGGAAAATCGGTTCAGATATAGCTATATCTCCCAGATATATATTTCATCGAATTTTTTATTTTTTATTTCCACACAGGCGATATTTGATACTAGATACTTTATAGATCTTAGAAATGATGTGATTTTTGGAACTTCCAACAGAATTCAGCCCAGAAGCAAATACCTCATATGTGATTAAAATCCATTCAAATATAGCTTTAGCTTTTTTGTTCCATAAGAAATACTTCTTCAGATTTTGATATAGCATCTATATATACAAGGTGTCGCAAAAGTAATCCAGAAAATGCTATAAATTTTACGACTGGATTTTTGTAGTAAACACATGCGAACACACACATTAATAAACAATATTACGATACATTGCTCCAGAACGCGGAATATTAGTGATTTTTTTTTTTTTTTTTTGACAGATTTCCGGGTCTTCCCACGCCTTCTTGTGAAACACAGCAACGTTTAGTCGCTCGCCTCGAAGAGACTGGCACAACAGAAGATGTTGCCAGGCGTGGCAGATCCTAGCAATATCGGTCCACTCCTTCTAGTACCTCACCATTAAGGAGTAAAGATTTTCAAAAAAAAAAAAAAAATGATTTGCCTCATAGAAAGATAACGGATTCTCTGATGTTGTTCAACTTTAGCAAATTAAAATTTTTGCATCAGTGCTAGGTTAGGTGGGAAAACGAAAATCGGCCCATTCCTTTCGTAGGATAAATTTCCCTGGTCTCTTTCATTGGTATCCAAGGGTAACCCACAAATTCGGAATTACTGCTGATTCAGCTTGAAACCTTATCGGTATATGGGTGCCTCCATACATTAAAAATTGACGTCTAAAATCATTCAAGTGTCTTTAGGAGGGAATAGTACTGAACAAAAGACCTATATAAATATGTGTTTCTGAAAACCATTTCTTAAAAACCCAAAATGTGGGTTGAGACATTCGATATACCGAATATCATGTATTGCTTTTATGTGCGGCTATACCTGAACTTGGTCCGATATATACCATTTCCAATAGGAAATATTTTGCTGGTCTATCATTCAAATGTCTTAATTGAATGAATATACGTCTGTCCCCTTATATGAGGACAGTAATGAACAGAAGACCTATATAAAAAAGTTTTTGCGGAAACCATATCTTAAAAACCGAAAGTATGGGTTGGGACATCCGAAATACCGAAAACCTGGTATTACTGTTCTATGGGTTCTACACATAAACTTTTGTTCGATTTATACCATTTCCAACATAAAACAAGTAAGCAAAGTCTATAGTCGTGCGGGGCCGACTATGTTATACCCTACAACACTACAATATGCTAGAAGCCCCCTTATGTCCAAATCCATATTGGAAGGTTTCGCTTTTGAAATTAGGATTTTGTAGGGACATTTGCCAATATTTATGCACTCCTTCGTGCTCTTAATTGTTGTGGTCCATTTTGCAGCTAAATATAATTCAATGGTCATCCAAAATGCTAGAATTCTTCCCTGTCCTTAACTCTTTTCACAGGCGTGTCGATTGGCTTCAATTGTGTGATCGGCAAAACATTTCTGTTTTTGGTTAAATTGAACACCTAATATTTTGCAATCATCTCCAAAAGCAGGAGGCCAATCTGTATCTCCAAATTTAGACTCATCATATTTTCTTGTCTACGATATTTGGCTATATTCGTCAACGAAGTCGGCATAAAAAAGCCAAAAGTTCGCCTCTTGTGTATTTCGGTATCGCCTGTAAGTAATTTTTGTATTTTTCAGAGAGAAATAGTGGTCCATTCTACTCGCTGTCCTAAACTCTGTAACGAAGTAATTCGTTACATACACCTACATCTATATACTATTTGAATTTCCATAATGAATTATTATAATTTGATTTCACTCGCATTTCGAAATATGTACCTATGTATATTATTTATGTCTGATAATTATTTGGAGTAAAATCATTTAGTTGTAAGAGTAGAATGTATAAGAGATTAATAATAGAGCCCAGCAACCAATTCTCTTTCGTAGCATACACAACAATTTAAACTGTTATAACCTCTCTGAGTGGTTATCACTGTTATACCTTCACATGTGAGCGCTTTCTTTACATACGCAGTTCTGCCGCACTTATAGCTGTCTGGGTTAGCACCATTACACTGCGTAAATACCACCATTACTTCAGTTGAGCCTGTGCTGTCACAGAGGACGGACAGCTATCGCAAGTTTGTAATAGCTTCGATAGCAGCCATACACTTGCGGCACAAAGCTCAACGCAGTAGTAGTACTGCAGAGGGTATCTACTGGTATTTACTGCCATAGATCCCAGGCGTTGTAATGGTGTACAGGGACTCTACTGGTATCCACAGCCATAGATCCCAGACGCTATATGTAGTCATAGTTCACAGTGAAACTACTGGTTTTTACAGCTATAGTTCACAGGTAATAGTGACTAACCCATTAACATGCTTAAAAACCTAGAATATTTAATAAGAGGCTACCTTAGGAGACGGGGAGTCTAAAATTTGCATCTGGTCGGTCACGGTCGTTTTCTCGCTGGTACAGGATATTCTGCTGGGCTTCAACACTTTCGAATATTGTGAAGTAATAATAAATATTGAACAAATAAAGAAAAGGATTATAAAGACTTAATTGCTAACGTGTATGAATTTTAAATAAATAAATAAATCCTGGTTCGGCTGGACTACCCTGGAAAAGATTATTATAAATGGCGCCCGAGCAGGGACATGAGGACTATTAAAGGAAACTTTGTTATCTTTTATAAAATCCTATTACGCAATATATTCACGTGGTTGAAATCGTTACCATGAGTCGTTCGTTTATTAATCAACTCAAGAAGGACCTTCTGTGTTCAACTCTTAAAGATCTGGGACTAGATGAAGAAGGCACAGTTGATGAGATGAGGGCGAGGCTACGAAATTATCTGGACAAAGAAAGTATCCCGAAGGAACACCAGGTTTTAATCGACAAGCTAAGATCAATGGTGGAGCCTGTAGATAAAGATTTAAAGGTTCCTGCAGCACGAATCTCACGTGCACCTTCACCAGTTAATTCCCGTGAGAAAACAGAAATGGTTTCCGAGAATCATTGGGAGGTCTGCGATAAAGTTCGCAAATGGGGCATTAAATATGATGGCGGTAAAGACCCGTTAGGGTTTCTAGAACGTATTGATGAACTTGCCACGTGTTACTCAATCCCACGCCACACGCTATTGAATTTTATGCCTGAGCTCCTAAAAGGTGATGCATTATCCTGGTACCGTAATAACAAGGAAGAATGGAAAACCTATAGTGACTTCACTGATGACTTCAAACTATTCTTTTTACCCACACGATTTTTCGAGAATTTGGAAGACGATATTAGGAATCGTAAACAACATATCAAAGAAAATTTCGTAGATTATGTAACTGCTATACAAACTATGATGAGATTAACAGGTTTATCTAGTCAAGAACAACTAGAAAGAATTTTTCAAAATTGCCGTGCTGAATATAAGATTTATATAAAGAGGCGAGACTTTTCAAAGCTACGTGATCTTATTACGTTAGCTCAAGAATTTGAAAGCATTCGCTCCGAAGAGGCTACACAAAATAAAAGTTTTCGACGTTTACAAACGGCTGTTGCTACCAACAACGAATCGAATGTGTGTTACCGATGTGGAGAACAAGGACATTCACGTAGAACGTGTACCAAACCTCAAATTTTGTTTTGCTGGGATTGTGGGAAAAGAGGTGTAAAAACGGTTGATTGTTGCAGACGTGGGTCGGAAAACTCTCGAAGAGATCCGTCACCAGGAAAAGAAGGTGCGGATCTCTAAATATGAAACCTTTTCCTATTGTACTCAACATTGATGAAGACTTTCGTTTACGTACCTGGATTACGATCAAAAACCGGAAAGTTCAAGCTGCTGTGGACACCGGTGCAACACACTCCTGCATAAACTCATCGATAGTCCGAGAACTCCAAGTTCCCGTTATACCCTCTGACTTCAGTACACTCCATCTGGCCGATCAGTCCAAGATTTTTGTAGAAGGTTCGGTTAACGTATGGTTCGTATTAAATGGCGTCGTATACCAGCACAACTTTTTGGTTTTAAGAGACAGCCTTGATCCAATCATCATTGGCACCAATTTCCTACACCAAACTCTGCATCATCCCACGAAGCAGACATATGAGTAAGAACGGTATGTCAACAAATAATACACCCCAAATTAGCTCTTTACAGTTTAGTCCTTGTGAAAATGGCCAAGAAAATAGTGCATCAATACAAAAGGTGGAAGCATTTCTAAGAACACAACTACCTCGCTTCGATTCCATTGAAGGTCATTCAAATGTCACCGAACACGTGATCACCATGAAACATAATCGGCCATTACGTCAGCGTTACTACCCACGTAACCCGGCGATGCAAAAAGTAATAGATGACCAGATCGATGAGCTTATCACGGAGGATCGAATCGAACCTTCAAAGAGCCCATATAGCTCACCAATCGTGCTAGCGCGAAAGAAGAATAACGAGTGGCGTCTTTGTGTGGATTACCGCCAAATCAATGAGAACTCAATACGTGACGCATATCCGATTCCTCAAATAAATGCGATACTAGAAAAACTAAGAAATAGCAAATTTTTTAGCACTATTGATCTTCGACACGGTTACTGGCAGATACCAATGTCACCTGAGAGTAAACAATATACCGCTTTTACAGTACCCGGTCGGGGATTATTTCAGTGGCGGGTAATGCCTTTTGGTTTACATTCAGCGCCTGCTACATTCCAGAGAGCTCTAGATACTATAATTGGTCCAGAGTTAGAATCGTTTGCTTTCGCGTATTTGGACGATATTGTAGTTCTCGGCGGTACTATTGAAGAACATCTAAGAAACCTTAAAATAGTTTTTGATCGACTAGTGGCGGCAAAGCTTCGAATTAACAAAGAAAAATGTACGTTTGCGAAGAACAAAATCCGTTACTTGGGTCATATTATCAGTGAACAAGGCATACACACTGACCCCGAAAAGGTCAACGCTGTCGTAGCTTTACCGGAACCGAAAACCTTAAAAGAGCTAAGATCCTTCATCAATACCGCAGCTTGGTATCGCCGTTTTATACCGAATTTCTCTACAATCACAAATCCATTAAATAACCTCTTAAAGAAATCGAAGAAATGGGAATGGGGTAAAGAGCAGAAGAGTGCCTTTGATGAGATAAAAGAAAAACTGGTAGAAGCTCCTGCCTTAACGTGCCCGGATTTCAGTCGTACCTTTTTATTGCAAACAGACGCAAGTGATGTGGGTTTAGGCGTTGTGTTGACCCAGGATTTCGAGGATGGGGAAAAAGTTATTGCGTATGCCAGCCGTACTCTGTCTGATACCGAGAAGAACTATACAGTCACGGAAAAGGAGTGCCTTGCAATAGTCTGGGGAATTCGTAAAATGAGGCATTATATTGAAGGCTATCATTTCGTGATAATAACGGATCACCAGTCATTAAAATGGCTGAACTCTATACAGTCACCCTCGGGCCGAATCGCACGCTGGGCCCTTGAAATGATGCAATTTGACTATGAGATACGATACCGCAGAGGTAAATTGAATGTTATTGCAGATGCGCTCTCTAGATATCCCTTAGACCAACCAAATAACTCAACTGCCACACTCCAAACGCTTATCAAAGGTGGAAGTATTGATGACCAATGGTACAAGGTAAAATTAAAGACTGTACAAGAGACGCCAGAAAAACTACCTGATTATCGAATTGACCACAATGGAAATCTTCGACGACACATATTTGACTCAAATGCATATAATGACCAGGATCCTATCGCTTGGAAATTAGTGTTACCAAAATCGGAACGACAGCGCGTACTTTTGGAATCTCATGATGATGTAACTGCTGGACACCTGGGTATAAACAAGACTATAGCAAGAATCACAAAATTGTATTACTGGCCTGGTATGTTTCGTGATGTAGCGAAGTATGTACGGAAATGCGAGGTATGTCAGCGGTACAAACCACTCCAACAACTACCAGCTGGAAAAATGTATTCTACTCCAGCTTCTCTACCGTGGCATACTGTCTGTGCCGATTTTGTGGGTCCATTACCGCGATCTACTCATGGAAATACTACTCTGATAGTGTTCTTCGACAAATTTAGTAAGTGGTCGGAATTCATCGCAGTCAGACAGGCTACCACCAAATCTTTTATTAAGGCATTCCGGGAAAGAATTTTATCACGTTTTGGTGTTCCATATATTCTTTTAACTGACAACGGAACTCAGTTTACTAGCCGTGAATGTCAAAAGTATTTTCGATCACTGGGCATTAAACAACAATTTACGGCCCCATATTCACCACATGAAAATCCCACCGAAAGGACTAATCGCACCATTAAGACTATGATTGCGCAATTTACTGAGAATAACCAGCGAAAATGGGACGAACAACTACCTGAGTTGTCGTTAGCTTTAAACTCAAGTAAACAGAGCTCTACGAAATTCAGTCCAGCTTATTTAACGCAGGGTAGAGAATTACGTCTTCCCAATACCTTGTTCGATGAGAAAACACAATCGGAAATTATAGAAGATCGTATTAACCTGGATGAAAAACATTTATATCTTCAAGAACTCTTCAGATCTGTCCAAGAAAATTTACTGCGCGCCGGATCAAATCAAGCAAAATTTTATAATTTGAGACATCGGAATTGGTCTCCTCGAAAAGGAGATTTGGTGTTAGTAAAAAAACGAAACTTATCAAAATCCGTCGATTTTTTTAATGCTAAACTTGCTCCTAAGTTCGAAGGTCCATTTACTGTGGTTGGATACAACTCTCCAGTTATTGTACGCCTTACTGACATAAACAACAAGAAGAACCGAGGGACTGCCCACATTAAAGATTTAAAACAGTTCCATGAGTAAAAAAACACTAATTTGCTACTAACATTTATTGTTTCCCTCAGATTCCATCATGACTGATGACATCAAGTTTCAACACAGCTGCCAAAGATTCCGAGAGTCAATGAATCGCGAAAACCACAAAAAAAGGAAAACTATCGAAATTCAATCGATAGCATATTTACCAAATCTCAATGGAAAGATTCCCACTGTGAGCAGTACCCAAAAACCTGATATATTAGCCCGGTTGGTCAAAGATTTAGAAATAGATAAATATGATATAGATAATTGTGAGGTGAAGATTCCTGATGTGCTTGCAGCTATTAAACCCATAGATCCTGGCAAACGAACCCGTTTTCTAGTTAGAACTCAAACGCATGGGGTAGAAGTATATATCCGTCGGTCCCTCGACGTTTGGATTGTCCATGGCCATGAAAAGCTGATTTTCCCAAAACCCAGAAATGATGTAACGATTCCTGAATAAAAAAAAAAATAAAATAAAAATAAACCAAAGGGGAGATGTAACGAAGTAATCCGTTACATACACCTACATCTATATACTATTCGAATTTCCATAATGAATTATTATAATTTGATTTCACTCGCATTTCGAAATATGTACATATGTATATTATTTATGTCTGATAATTATTTGGAGTAAAATCATATAGTTGTAAGAGTAGAATGTATAAGAGATTAGTATAATAGAGCCCAGCAACCAATTCTCTTTCGTAGCATACACAACAATTTAAACTGTTATAACCTCTCTGAGTGGTTATCACTGTTATACCTTCACATGTGAGCGCTTTCTTTACATACGCATTTCTGCCGCACTTATAGCTGTCTGGGTTAGCACCATTACACTGCGTAAATACCACCATTACTTCAGTTGAGCCTGTGCTGTCACAGAGGACGGACAGCTATCGCAAGTTTGTAATAGCTTCGATAGCAGCCATACACTTGCGGCACAAAGCTCAACTCAGTAGTAGTACTGCAGAGGGTATCTACTGGTATTTACTGCCATAGATCCCAGGCGTTGTAATGGTGTACAGGGACTCTACTGGTATCCACAGCCATAGATCCCAGACGCTATATGTAGTCATAGTTCACAGTGAAACTACTGGTTTTTACAGCTATAGTTCACAGGTAATAGTGACTAACCCATTAACATGCTTAAAAACCTAGAATATTTAATAAGAGGCTACCTTAGGAGACGGGGAGTCTAAAATTTGCATCTGGTCGGTCACGGTCGTTTTCTCGCTGGTACAGGATATTCTGCTGGGCTTCAACACTTTCGAATATTGTGAAGTAATAATAAATATTGAACAAATAAAGAAAAGGATTATAAAGACTTAATTGCTAACGTGTATGATTTTTAAATAAATAAATAAATCCTGGTTCGGCTGGACTACCCTGGAAAAGATTATTATAACTCTAACTTCATGCGAGATTTCGTATCCTTTGGTTTCTATTTGTGACCTTTATAACGGATGCATTGGTCCATTTTAACCCCTAAATATATTGCGGACGGAAAATTTTCGTGAGGATCGGATATTTGCAATACTTATATAATATCCCCAAGCTGTGTTGTAAGGTGAAAAAATATTACAAAATATTATAGTTCAAATTGAAAAAATCGCATGCGATAAAAATATGAAAAAAAAAATGTCACAAAATACTACAAAATCTATATTAACATCTTTAATTAATTAAATAAATAATTATTTATTTATTTATTTATTTTTTTTTTTTTTTGATTTTATACTTTTATGTCAAGAGAGCATTCTGAATTGACAAATTTTGTCGAAATCGGTCCAGCCATTCTTGAGATATAAGCATTCTAACTATCATCCCCTTCCTTTGTATATACACATTGTATATATTTCGCTATATATCCGATATATTTACTATCGGCATCTACGTAACGGTCAGAATTGACCTGTTCGTCTATTTGTGATTTCGCCGGGATTAAAAACATTCGCGGTTTAATGGAGAATTTCACTTTTATTTAACACACATGTTGTGATTACCATCAAAATTGGATGGCTTCTGCCCAGCCCTAATCTCTAGAGCAACTGGAAAATCAAGAATTTTTTCAGTTTTTGGTCCATTTCAACCCCTTAATAATAATCGATTATCTCCAAAAGAAATAGGGTTCTATTCTGGCTCTTGCTCGACCTCCATTCTAAATTTTGTGAAGATCAGGCAATAATTGTGTGATTGATAATTGAGTGATTACAAATTAACATGGACAGACGGACGGGCGGACATACATAGTTAGATCGACTCAGCTCGGCGAGATGGGAAGATCCATATAACTTTTCTATGTGGGAAACCAATATTACGTGGTGTTACACAATTTTTGGCCCAATCAAACTTATAATACCCCCAACACATAGTGTTGTAGAGTATAAATATTCTTCAGGTCTCAAAAAAATATTATGAGCTTAAAAATTAGTCCGCCTTACGAACGTGGCTAAGACGAATATTTCCAGTTAATAAAACGAAATGACAAATTGCGGTGGGTAATTTATTGCACCCCAATTTTCGTAAAAAGTGCTGATTCTTTGGCGTTGTGGTATTGGTAAGGTCAATGAAATGCAAAAAATAAATAAATGCCCACTTCATATTCCTTTCATTTTCATGTTTTCCCATTTAATTACTAACTATCTCAATCCACATATTAGGGTCAAGGCATTCGTCAACAATTTGATTCCAAAATCAAACCTTATTGTCTTATATACGAGTATAAGTCTGCACTCCCCCTGAGAGTCGGAAGCCTATGGCCTACAATTTCCTACTTTGTTAACACAGCCAACAAAATAAGCTCCTGTGGCCTGCCTCTTTTAGTGGTCATAAACAAACAAACTATAAAACGGGAACAAATATTTAATTAATGGTGAATACAACAAATAAATTATGCAAACATTGGGAAAGAATTAAAACTTGTAGGGAAAATGATTAGAATAACTAACTAAATACCGAATGAAATAAAACTGAAATAAACAAGTGGCATATATGCGGTTGTGATGAACGGAAAAATTGAGTTAAGTTAAAATAAGAAAAACTATGATTCTCATTTTAATTTAACAAATCATTAGATACAACCGATAAGAAATTAAATTTTCCAGTAAAGTGTTCGAAGAATGTCTAAACATTTAACAATATCCACTGACTACGATCATGGTTTTTATACCTTCAATCTTAATTCTACAGATGGTATATAAAATGTAGTTTATCGAAATTTCACTAATAAGCAAACGTTGTTTTTATAAAAACAACAGTAATGGGATTAAGCCTAAATATTTTGCAGCCACAGAATTCTACGTCCTCTCGAACAAACATACCAACGCTGTTCAAAACCGTTAGAACCAATATTTCTTTGGACGAAATCTGATTCGGATATATAGAGTTGGTGTACGTCCGTCCCTCTTAATGTCTAGTAAGATGATGTCTAATATTGGATTAAGCGTAAAAAATTGAAATTATCGTCTCAATTTGTCTAGTACCTACCCCAAAACGATCAAAATGGGATCTATAGGACCATTTTTCTAGTTTCTCACTCTAGTTATAAAACGTAGTTAAAACTTTGACTAGTGTTAAGATTTTTAAAAAATATCCCAAAGCGCTTTCGTAATAAAAATTGTGGAGTTTTGGAATGATTTTCGGAGATTTTCTGTTAAGATTGATTATTCAAAAATATATATTTTTTTATGTCATTTTTGTTGATTTTGAGAGACACGGACTGCAGGGATATACAGGGTGAGATAAAAAAACTGTAACAAAGTCAAACGTCATAATTTACTTTACTTTTTTTAAATTTTATTGAATAAAGGCAAAAAGTGTCGGATATAGCATCAAATTTAAGAATAAGTTTAGATTTGTTGGAATTTATCTTCTTTGGACGAATTATGGCCTTCAAACGGCCAATGAAACCGTCACACGTTGGCCGAATGTTGCTGTGCGGTATTTTGGTCCATTCCCGTCGAAGCGCTTGCTTGAGATGATCGACTCTTTGGTATTTTTTAGAGCCAACTTTGCTTTCCAAAATACTCCAGACACAATAGTCCAACGGATTTATATTCGGAGATTTTGGTGGAAATGAAGCGAAGAACCTCAAAGAACCAAAATGTTTGCGTACACACGAGCCTCAATACAGCCTCCAGAATATTTCCGCGTTAATATTTAGCATTTATTCCGATGCCGCGGTCGATTAATACGGGTGGAGAATGACCATCGGCTGTTATGGCGGCCCACACCATCATCATGGCTGGCGCTTGAGTTCTGGTGGCCAACCGAAGGTGCACATTTTCATCTAACTTCTTTGGCAAGTAAACACGATCTTTTTGTTTGTTTATCAACTGCTGGATACCGAATGTTTTCTCATCGCCAAGCAAATGAGTTTTTTAGCTTTTTTGAGTCTATTTCATTTCAATGGCTTTACCCCGAGCTCATTTTTCAATATTTGCCGAAGGGAATTTTGCGATATGTTCAGCTCACGAGCCGTTTTTCGGCCACTGCGACGCAGGTTTCGGTCAAGTCGCTTCTTTATTTTTCCAACCATTTCTGCTGATGTTGCTGTTATCTTCCGTCCACTTCCTTGACGTCGGGCTACGCTACGATATGCTATCACGAAATATTTTGCAGCATGGTACGAGACACAAAGGATTTATTCACATTTAAACGCTGGAGTGCTCTGATGAAAGCCACTTGTGGTTTTCCAGCCAAATATAAATAAATCCCACTAACACGCTTGAATTCCATCACGAATAACTTTTTTTCTGGAAAATTCTCACCAAAATGTTTTTGTACGCTTGTAAACAATATAATAAGCTGTCACTGGAATAATTTTAACAGCTGTCGGACGAGTGGCTTAGAAATGACAGTAGTCTGAAGTTTGTTGCAGTTTTTTTCATCTCACCTTTACGAAGACGTGGACTGACATGGCCCATTTATGATTTAACCTGCCAACTGATAAACTATGCATGCACGCAAAATTTTAGCTTTCTATATCAATTCGTTCAATAGCGTGATTACAACAGATAGACAGACGGACACCTCTAGATCGTTTTTGAATTTTACGCTGATTCAGAATGTATACACTTTATAGGGTCCATTATGAATATTTTGAGGAGTTACAAACAGAATGACAAAGCTAATATACCCTCCATAAAATGGTGGGGGAAGGTATAAAAATACAGCATGTAATGACATACTTCCCATAAATTGTTGATTTCGAGAGTCACGGACTACAGGGTATATATTATTCAAATATGTGTCTTATCGAAATTACCGTTTTAGATCCTAGGTCTCTTTGGACGAAATTCAGAAGATAAAACATATTGCTCTCATAACATTCGAAAAAGTAAGCGTTTTTATACCCTCCAACTTGGAAAGGAGGGTATATTAACTTTGTCATTCCGTTTGTAACATCCTTAAATATTAGTAGTAGACCCCATAAAGTATAAATTCATAATCAGCATAAAATTCTGAGTCGATTTAACGATGTCCGCCTGTCTGTCTGTCCGTCCGTCTGTCTGTTGAAATCACGATACAGCCCACATTATTTGACGTAGAGCGCCAAAATGTAGCAGAGCAATTTGCATTGTGTCTAGGGTGGTTGGTATTGAAAATGAGATATATCGGTCCACGTTCTGGTATAGTCCCCATATAACGGTACCTCCCGATATTCGGTATTTTGATGATTTTTGCCACATTTTTTCACGGATTTGTCTGAAAATTGGTATTTGTTGGTCATAATGGGTTCCAGCTCCGGTGGCGAAACATTGCATGTATAGGTCCATGATTTGATATAGCCTCCATATAACGGTACCTCCCGATATTCGGTATTTTGATGGTTTTTGCCACATTTTTTCACTGATTTGTCTAAAAAGATCTGGGTCCTAGTTCGTATGGCGAAACATTGTAATTATAGGTCCACGTTTTGGTGTAGCTCCCATATAACGGTACCTCCCGATATTCGGCATTTTAATGGTTTTTGCCACATTTCTTCTAATGTTTCTTTTACCCTAAGGTGGAGGGTATTAAAAGTTTGGCCCGGCCGAACTTAATGTTTTTTTACTTGTTTTTCTTAAACTAAAACTATCTAGGGTAAATCTAGTACATGTCCACTCCTTCTGGAACCTCCTATAGGAATGGAATATAGTTCCAACATTTTAAAGATTTTTTTTTTTTCAAAAAATCCAGTAGTTTGTACCAATGATGCATATAAGTAGTCATGAGCTCAAAATAGATATCTATCGGCAAACCGGCTGATACTTTCTAGAAAATAAATGCTTCATTTGTTAATGTTACAACCTAATAATGACACTCTTTGCACTAAATTGACTCAAACATTATGGCCAGGGCTTACAATGTCCAACTTAACGTGAATTAACATTGTGGTGGCAGTGGTTTTAATGAATGCTACACGCAGTGTAAATATATTTTGACGTATACCAAACACCAACAACAACTGCCATAGCAAGCCATAAACAAACGTGGTCAAGTGTCAGGGATAGTTATCAGCCAATCGAAGCATTTGTCGCAACCATCTATCCACACTCATTCATACCCATAACTTACTCGTCCAGCCCATGTCAGAGGAGGTATTAGACACGCTACACTAGTGGCCCATTGTTACATCAAAACCACATCAAAACGTTTTCAATCTCTGCACTTAACTTAGCGGCAGCGACATTGTTGTCCTATGGACTGACCTAGATTTGTTTTTGTATGCGTTGTTTTTTATTGGTTTTTGGTTTTATTTTTCTCTCGAACAAATCAAGAGCTTTATTTAAATACTCTTTTGTTGGGTGATTTTCCCCCAATGTGTTGTTACCACCACTGCTGTTGTTGGTGTTGTTGCTGCTGTTTTCGTGCAATATTTATTCATGAATTCATGTGACTAATAATTCATGGAATCGCCCAGAATGAAGGTTCGTTCGTTCATTTTCTGACACGTGTAAAACATTTCTGGTTTCTGTTCATGTAATTTTAAATCAGTGCAAGTGGGGAGAATGTATTAAAAGAAATTATTTTTATGAGGAGGAAACAAAGAGGTTTCTTTAAATGAAGGAGAGAATATGGTTTCATATAATTAAAAGTTTGTTTAAACATCTTGAAAATGTCGCATTAAGTCGTAGCGTATGAGCTACATAGGAGCATGTCAGTAATAGTCATACGCAGGGTAGTCCAACAAAATGTTAAAAGAAAAGATTTCACTTACGCATACATCTATTTCAAGGTCGACCAAAATAAAACCAAACGAAAATGGACAAGTGAATTGTCTGGTCATTTAAAACGATATGTTCTCTCTGTTATGCTCACCGTGTATATTTGGGTATTATTCGTGGAAATAACGCGGTTCGACAGAAAAAGTTATTACAAGGAAAACAGAATAGATTAAGCATTTAGACATAACAAGTTCGGCCGGGCCAAACTTTTAATACCCTCCACCTTAGGGTAAAAGAAACATTAGAAGAAACGTGGCAAAAACCATTAAAATGCCGAATATCGGGAGGTACCGTTGTGTAGGGGCTACACCAAAACGTGGACCTATAATTACAATGTTTCGCCACACGAACTAGGACCCATTATGACCAACAAATACCAATGTTTCGCCACCGGAGCTGGAACCCATTATGACCAACAAATACTAAATTTCAGACAAATACGTGAAAAAATATGGCAAAAATCATCAAATTACCGAATATCAGGAGGTACCGTTATATGGGGACTATACCAGAACGTGGACCAATATATCTCATTTTCAATACCAACCATTCTAGACACAATGCAAATTGCTCTGCTAAATTTTGGCGCTCTACGTCCAATAATGTTGGCTGCATCGTGATTTCAACAGACAGACGGACATCATTAAATCGACTAAAAATTTTATGCTGATTATGAATATATATACTTTATGGGGTCTAAGACGAATATTTAAGGATGTTATCACTACAATATGGTAGAAGTCCCCTTATGTCCAAATCAATTTTGGAAGATTTCGCTTTGGAAATTATGTCATAGAGCTCCGTGCAGATTTTTAACCAGGGGCATTTGCCCAATATTTACGCACTCCATCATGATGTTAGTTACAGCTAAATATAACCCAATGGTCATCCAAAATGCTAGACTTCTGCGCTGTCCTTAACTCTTTTCCCATGCAAAATTCCGTTCCATTGGTTTCAATTGTGAGATGAGGAAAAGTTTTCTGTTTTTGGTTCATTTGAACCCCTAAATATTTTGCGTTCATCTCCAAAATACAAGAGAGATACAGAGTACCTCCAAATTAAGACTCAGCTATATGATCTACGATATTTGGCTACATTTGTCAACGAAAGCAGCATAAAATAGTCAGAAGTTCGCCATTTGTGTATTTTGGATTTCGCCTGTGAGCTATTTTCAGCGTTTCGGTAGAATGGACATGTTGGTATTTTTTCGCAATAAAGTAGTGGTCCATTCTACTCGCTGTCCTAAACTCTAACTTCATGCAAGATTTCGTGTCGTTTGGCTTCTATTTGTTCCGAATCAGGAACATTTTAAGTTGTAGGTCCATTTAAACATCTACACTATGGTGGAGGGTATAAAAATAAGGTGAAAATGTATCACCCGATACTCCATATTTTGGCGATTTTAGCCACATTATCTAACGAAATTAATAAAAATTCAGCATTTTGATTCCATAATGGGTTCATCTGAGAACAATTTCTATACAAGTAAACGTTTTTCTAAGACCCCTTTCCTCTCGATATTCGGATTTGTTTGCAATTAGGTTTGGATGCTCCTAAGAGTCGATCTAGCTATGTATGTCCGTCCGCCCGTCTGTTCATGTAAATTTGTAATCAATCTCCAGGTAGCAATTATGGTCCGATCCTCACGAAATTGAAAATGGAGGTCACGGTAGAGCCCTATTGTTTTTGAATATGATCGCATAATCTTTAAGGTTGAAATGATACAGAAAAATTTCCTGATTTTACAGGTCGCAATTGTAGACCAATCGACGCGAATTTTAGTATGGGGTTAGAGTATAGGGCTGGTCAGAAGTCTACCATATTGTTTGGTCATCGAACAATATTTAGCGGGTAAAATACCCCATAACTTTTATGTAAAAAATACGAAAATTTCCACTAAACCGCGAATGTTTTGAATCCAGGTGAAATTCTAAAGGCACGAATATGTCACTTCTTACCGTTACATCAATGCTCATATCCAAAATATGGCATATAATGCAAAAAATGTACAATCTCATATATAAATGAAAGGGATGTTAGTTAGACCGCTTATAACTAAAGAACGGCTAGACGGATTTTGACAATTCTGACAAATTCGAAATGGCCTCTTGCCAGAAAAGGGTTAAATCTAAGAAAATCGCGTGAAAATATGCCAATAAAAAGTGAATGTATCTTTTTATTTTTTTATTGTTCATCGCATGAGATTTTCGCATATTTGACTTACAATATTGAAAATTACCTTTGGTAATATTTTCTGGCAGTAGTTCTTCATGATGTATGTAACAAATTAGGTGAAAATCGGTTCAAATATAGCTATAGCTCCCATAAATATGTTTCACCCGATTTGGTGTTTAAGTCTCTCACATTCGAAATATGCATTCGACAACAATCATATTTGGTACCAGATATCTTATAAGGATAGGAAATACCTTTGTCATCAAGAACGGCTAAGATTTGGATATAGCTCCTATATACCATCCGATTTCAGGTTTATTGTGCAAATAATGGCTAATATCAGCCGAAATGAAGTGAATTTCGGGATGTACGTTGATCAGCGTAAAATTCTAAGACGATTTAGTCCTGTCCGTCTGTCCATCTGTTGTAATCACGCTACAGTCAAAACAAAACAAGGTTGGAAGCTAAAATTTTGATCTGATCAGATCTATATTTTGTCCTGCCACCAGGTCATGCCCATCTGGCAACGCCATAACTTCTGACAGAGATGTCACATCGCTTAATGACATACCGCGTTTGAAGCGTCAGTCCAAGCAGATTTTTACCATGAACCAATACACGCCACACGAGCACTCTGAAATAGTTGAAATTTACATTCAACAGAAGATGTCAATTGTGAAAGAAAAATGTGAGAAGTGCGCCTTCTAAGAACACCATTAAGCGTTTATACGAAAAATTTTCGACTGGTAAGGCTCTTTCTAATCCGAAGAGGTCATATAAAAGTCGACCAAGGCGATCGGCCGAGAATATCGCTGCCGTACGAGCCATTGTTGAAAGGTCCCCAAGAACATCCCAAAAACACCGTTCTCAGCAGTTGGGCATGGCTTGGTTCATTTTACAACGGATTATTCGCATTGATTTGCATCTGTTCCCGTACAAAATTCAATTGACGCAAAGAATGTTGCCTGCGGACAAGCCTCTTCGATTGGAATGGGCCCAAAGGGCCCAAAGGTCCGTCAAATATGGGCAACCCTGTACAGGAGCACATCTTCGTATAGTCCCCATATAATGGTATTCGTTATAGCGGTATTTTTGTTCGATTTTAACTTGGAAATTTTCAATTTTCTTTCAAATGGTGGAGGGTATAAAAAGTCTAAATCCAACTGTTGATAGGTGGTATGATTTACTTCAAAAATTTTTTTTTCATACCGGAGTTCTACTAAATATACATACTGGTGTAGGGTATCATATGGTCGGCCCACCCGACTTTTGAGTTTTCTTTACTGGTCTTATCCAAATATATGACTCAATTTTCTTCAAAACAAAATCATACGCTTTAAAACGCCTTCTTAAGTTTAAAGAGAAGGACATATTTTTCTGATTATTTCCTGGAAAAAACATAGCTTATACTTTCAATATTGCAAAAAAGAACGCAGGGTCATGTCATCTCGTTGTGTTGCTTGTTGCAAATTTCACAATTTCCATGAATTATATTAAAAATACCATTGAATTATAATTCAATCGTAAAATAACATTTCAATAATGAATAAGAGAAAATGGAAAATATTTATGTTCGACATAATCAAAAGAAGTAAGGGACATGTTGCATTAACAATTGTTATTCTTGCGCCTACAAGTCTCGACTACATAAGATTGAGATTGTCAAAAGAAATAAACATGTGTACATAAATCCAATATTAATTTCTATTCAGAGAAAGGAAATTACACTTCGCCCCCGCAATTCAATCATTAAAACTTGAAACATTGATTTTTGCTGGCATATACTTTATACCCATTACAAATATTATATTTTATGATAGAGTCCCTTTATAGATTTCTTCAAAGAGTGTTGACGTATGTTTGTAGTAGTAGTGGGAAAACCTAGAATATATGCACAAAATTTAAATAAATTCAAGAAACCCAAACCACCCACGCTACACCAACACAGCACTCCAAATCCCAACATTAACATGTCACATTCCAAATCCTTGACTTACGAACTTTTCCACATGAGTGCGAGTGTTTTCTTGTGAATTCTAACTTTTGAACACCATCGACAGACGATTACTCTTGAGCTAAGGACCGTCATTCAAAAATAAAATTGTAACCTTTTTCCTTGAATGTTGCTGTTGTTGTTGGTTTTTCTTTATTCCTTTTCGTTGTAATAATAACTTTATTCATATGACTTATCCATCCCGCATCGAAAAACCTAAATCTAACACTTCGTATCGAACAAAAAAGTTTAAACGTTTCTTTGTTTTTAAATTAGACACAGCTATGGTTGGTTGCCGGCAAAGATGAAGCTGTTAGTGGTGAACACTTTTGATGGATGAAGGGAAGGATGCGTGAATGGATGGCGGGATAAATTGATGGATTGATGGATGAAAATATTTCTAAAGTGTTTATATGCATCATTTATCATAAAGGCTACATGGGGTCTATTTGACGGCCGATTGGATACATTGGTATTCGACATATATTCATAAATATCTATGCAAATTATTATTTCATATTTATTTCACTTTTTATTTTTCACTATATCTACATCATTCATTCGAACGAAATAAAATTAACACATTTTAAAATGGAAAAATTTTAGTTCGTGAATTTATTGGTCAAAATAAGGAAATATTCTGATATATTAGTGTTAAGTTGTGGCAAATAATTATTCAACCACATTATTCAATATTTTTAGATTTTAAAAAAGAAGTAAACGACATATGTCCGATCAAAGTCAAAGTTTTAAAAGATTTGGCTTATAAATCGGAAAGAAAGCCAACATTTAGAAAATTTTCCTATAAATGACAAAATATAAAAAACAATTAGTAAAACAAGGAAGCAAATGCTATGGTTGTGCGGGGCCGACAATATACAATATGGTAGAAGTCACTTTATGTCCAAATCCATTTTGGCATTTCACTTTTGAAATTATGACGTAGAGAACTGCCCGGATATTACCCTTAGCATTTTCACCAGGGACATTTGCCCAATATTTACGCACTCCGTCGTGCTGTTAGTTGTTGTTGTCCATGTTACAACTAAATATAATCCAATGGTCATCCAAAACGCTAGATTTCTTCCCTGTCCTTAACGCTCGTCTCATCCGTAATTCCGTGTCGATTGGTTTCAATTGTGTGATCGGGATTTTTTTTTTGGTTCATCTGAATCTCTAAATATTTTGCTATCATCTCCAAATGCTCCTCTATATGATTTGCTTGTCTGCTTTATTTGGCTATATTCGTCAACGCTGTAAAATCTGGAACATTTTTATTTGTTGGTCCATTTAAACCCCTAAATATATTGCGGACATCTTTAAAAACAATAGGCCTAGCCTTTCGTAATAACCCCAACCTGTGTTGTAAGGTGAAAAAATATTAAAAATATACACTTCAATATTATATGTCAAATTGAAAAAATTGCAGCCGATAAAAAATATGAGACAAATTAAAAAAATTCAAACAACCTATAGTCCTCGTATAACGGTTTTCATTTAAGTGGTAGTTTTCGGATTTTTATACCCTACAACACTATGTGTCAAAGACATAGAAGTGGCAAATATGGCAGGTCGCAATTATGGCCCGATCTTCACGAAATTTAGAATGGAGGTGGGGCTAGGGTCAGAATAGAACCCTATTTCTTTTGGAGATGATGGCCAAATGTTTAGGGGTTGAAATGGACCAAATACTGAAAAAATGTCGGATTTACATTGATGTTAAGATCCAAAAAATCGAATATATAGCAAATACATGCGATATATATGTCTATCAAAGAAGATATGCTTGAAAGATCTCATATATGTCGAGAACGGCTGAACTGATTTCAACAGTTCTCATTAATTCAGAATGGCCTCGTGGCAAGAAACATAAAACGTCTAAACAAATCGCCGAAAAATATCTCTCTAAAGATGAAAATATTGATTTTGTAATATTTTCTCATATTTTTTCCATTTTGTCATATTTTTGGCATATTTTCATTTTGAATTAAACATTTGGTAATATTTCTACAGCTAACAAAACTAAGTAGTTAGGATATCAGGATATCATATACAGATCGCATTTATGGCCCGATCCTTACGAAATTTTGCATGGGGATAATATGAGGATCAGAATAGATGCCTACTCTTTTTGGAGATGATCACTATATATTTAGGGGTTGAAATGGACCAAAAACTCCAAAATTGTCAGCAGGTCGTAATTATCGCCCGATCCGCATGCACATTTTAATGGGGGTTACCGCACATTGCAAAAGCCAAGCAGTTTTGGATGGCCATCCAAAAATATTCAATGTGTGAAGGAGTTTGCCAACTTTTGTAGACAAAATACGAAAATGTCCATTCCAGTGACTTTTTGGAGAATTCACAAATACAGGAAAGACACACTTCTGACTATTTCGTTAACGCTGATTTAGTTGCAGAATATAGTCAAATGGCTGTATCTCATATAGATGTGTTTCAGTCAAAAACCAATAATAAGTGGTTATCTTTTGCCACTTCTGAGAGACTATGGGTCTTTGGGAAATACTGGTTCCAGATCTAGGAAGACCATTTACGTGCAACATCTACCTATAAATTGGAAATGAGCAAATTAGTTAAAGTTTCTATTATTCGAAAATTAGAGAACGAAACCTGATGGTTTTCTTTTATTATTTGTCACAATATCTTGTGGAGTTCTTTCGTGTATCACGCCTATATAAAGTGTATGGTTTATTATAGTGTTGTAGGGTATTCAACGGTCGGCCCCGCTCGACTGTAGCCTTTGCTTACTTGTTTTTTTTTTATTTTTCAATTTTCTTTGAAATGGTGGAGGGTATAAAAAGTTCGACCCGGCCGAATTTAGCTGCTTTTTTGCTTGTTTTACTTTACAACGCTATATTCAGGTAGCAATTATCGCACGATCCTCACGAAACTTTTTGATGATGTTTATTTAGAGATTAACATGTTCGGGAACAACGATGCGATGATATCCGAGAATTCGGTGGATAATCGGAAACGACAATGCGATGATGTTCGGGAATTCGGTTAATGATCGGAGACGACGATGCGATGATGTTCGGAAATTCGGTTGATGAATAGGAACGGCAATGTGACGCGGTGATTACTACTACTTCTACGTGCTACGTTTACAAACTAGTCCGTAATTATACGAATAGGGTATTAGAGTCTCTGTGGACACAGTAAACCGAAGACTCTGTGGGACGGAAAGCTGAAGCTTCAGTGTGATACAGGAATCCTAAGACTCCGTGTGGGACGGAAAGCCGAGGCCTCCGTTGGGTAGAGGAAACCAAAGTCCCTGAGTAGGACGGAAAGCCGAGGCCTTCGTGGGGTACAAGAAACCGAAGTCTCTGACTGGGATGGAAAGTCGAAGCTTCCATGTGATACAGGAATCCCAAGACTCTCTGTGGGACGGAAAGCCGAGGCCTACGTGGGGTACAGAAAAACGAAGTCTCTGTGTTATATATTGATATGACTTCCACTATTGGACGCCTGTCCAAAGTCGTTAACAACACCCGTTATAAACGACAACCAAAAATATGGTAAGTCTTGGATTTAAGACGACCATTGGCTTATATTTAGCGGAAAAAAAAATGGACTACAACTACCGATTTGATTCAAACATGGTACTTCTTAATATTATTATCAATCCTTCTTTCCTTATGGTATCTCCTCCAAAAGGTCGAAATTTTAGCAGAAAATAATTTACAGTGTAGAACTAGAAGGAATCATTCGATTTCCTGCAACCGTTGCAAATCCGAATATTTGTATCAATGCTATGTCAGGTGCGAAAATGGACAATATCGACCCACTCTATCAATACATATTGATTTTATAAATACATATAATACAAATTCAACTATTTGGCACCCAATAGTTTCCTCTTTGAAAATTGACTATTTGGTTAAATAGTGGATTTAACTCATTCTACCACTCATTTTAACAAAAAAAAAGCCATGACCATAAAAATCAATAATATACACAGTGGATTTTTATGCATTGCAGTTTTTTATGCGGCATTTTCCATGCCACTTCAACCTCACACAAAAAACCCCCACTCTGAATAACACATAATGGCGAGTGTGAATGGTTCAACCATTTACAGGAAATCCATAATAAAATATCGCCCCATCCTCCGCTTGAATTTGTTTAACATGTAAAATTGTGGTATTCGGGACATCGGTTATGAATAAACATTAAAAATTCACAGTTCAGGATAACAATGTAACTGCGAGAGAGATATATGAATAAAGTAATATTCGAGGGAGAAAAAAAGAAACTGCATAAGTGACATGATAAATTATGTATTTTTATTGGCAATCAAGTTGATTAAAGAAAGGAACAAAAGTAGCAGAAGAAATGAGAGAGGGAAATATATTAAAAAATGCAATAAAGCAAAGGGCACTTCATTACAAAATATGAGCAATAGGGTTTTTAATTGATATTTTATGTGTTAATTGGCATCTTGAATTCTCACAAGAAGTGTTTCCGTCCGTCAAATAGAAAAATTGCACAAAAACATTTGCAGATAAATCCGAAATGCAGGAAACTTTAATGTTCTAATTGTTTATACAGTCCAGAAAGGATGATGTTGAAAAGTTATGATACAGCCGTGCACAATGCATGTAAACCAAAATAAGTGTATCTATTCAAACCCAAATGAAGCTACATATCCTAGATTAAGTTAAATTAAAATTTTAAATTCGTTTCGGTGGTTAAACCTTTTTGTTGCAAAATTTTACAATACAAAGGATTTTGATTGCATTTTTTAACGCCTTTGCCCAAAGTGTAAAACCATAAATAATTTATGGTCCCGTGATACTAAAACCACATTCCATGTAAAAATCAATCCATTTTGTATGTTTCGTTTTGTATTTGCATTTAAATTAAAGCTCTTTGTTAAGTGGCACGAAATCACAACCATGGCGTTCAGGCGAACGTGTGATGAATTTAGTTTTTGAATTCCCTAAGCAACATTTTGCGAACGACAAACAATGATTTTTATTTTAAAACGATGAAAAAACTATATCCCTATCCAAATGTTAAGCTTTTTTTTATCAACAACCAGAACAATGTATGTGAAAGGTCATGGAGATGCGGAATGAAATGTGAATTAAATATGAAATAGTTTTGTAATGATGAAAGAATGTTTTTGTCAATCAGTGCATTGATTTTAAATTCAAATTAATGAAACTTTTTTTTTTGTTTTATACGTACATGACATATATTGCATAAAAAAACAAGTACAATACACGGTACAGCACATAAAATAATTACGGGAAAAATCTAGCAGATTATGAAAGTAGAGCTAAAAAAGGCTACGTCCAAATTACAGGGGGAAATCTCTCCCCTCTTTTACACTTTACTGGAAATTTTCGGATTAAGATTTTGGGTATCCGTGCATTTTATGTATATGTATTACCCGATGACCAACAAAATTGGAAGGCTTCTGTCCAGCCCTAAGCTCTAGTCCCCGTAGATTGGTCTATAATTGTGACATGTAGAGTAACTGCATAATCAGGAAATTTTTCAGCTTTTGGTCCATTTCAACCACCATAATTTTTAAATTTTTATACCCTCCACCATACTATGTCATTCCATTTGTAACTCCTCGAAATATTCATGTCAGACCCAACAAAGTATACACATTCTTGATCAGCGTAAAATTCTAAGTCTAAATTAGCGATGTCCGTCTGTCTGTCCGTCCGCCTGTCTGTCTATCTGTCTGTCCGTCTATTGTAATCACGCTATCTTTCGAACGAATTGAGACACAAGGCTAAAATTTTGCACACAGGTTTATTTTTACAGTAGGCAAGTTAAGTTCGCAAATGGGCCATGTACGTCCACGTTTTCATATAGCCCCCATATAACGGTACCTCCCGATATTCGGTATTTCGATGATTTTAGCGACATTATTCACCGGAATAGTTTCAAATTTGGTATTTGAAGTTCGAAATGGATACTACAGCCTAAGACAGAAAATTGTCTGTGCAGGTCCAGGTCTTCGTATAGACCCTATATACCAGTACCTCCCTATATTTGGTATTTTGACGAGTTTAGGTACAATACTCACCGAAGTTGTTTGAAATGTCGTATTTAAAGTTCGTAATGGATGCTACAGAATATGTCAAAAAATTGTCTACGCAGGTTCAGATCTTCGCACAGCTCCGACATAACGGTACCTCCCTATATTCTATATTTTGATGATTTTAGCTACATTATTCACAGTTTATTTCAAGTTCCGAATTTGAATTTGGTAATGACTCATGACAAATAATGCCTGTGTGGGTCCACGTCGTATAGGCACCAATATAACGGCAATATTCGGTATTTTTAAAATTTTAACAAAGTTTTGTTCAGGATTTTATTTCCAAATTCGTTCCAAATGGTGGAGGGTATTCAAAGTTCGGCCCGGCCGAACTTACTGCTTTTAACTTGTTTTTCTTAAATTTTATTGAATGAAAGCAGAAAATGTCGGAAATAGAATCAAATTTTAGAATAAGTTTAGATTTAATCGAATTGGTCACCTTTGGCACGAATTATGACCTGCAAACTGACAATGAAATCGACACACGCTGCCCGAATGTTGCTCTGCGGCATTTTGGCCCATTCCCGGGGAAGCGTAAAGAAAGGAAGTTATCAACACATTGGTATTTTTTAGTGCCAACCTTGCTTTCCAAAACACTCTAGACACAAAAGTCAAACGGATTGGTATCCGGAGATTTTGGTGGCCATTGTGCGCTGGAAATGAAGCGAGGAACCTCATTTTGTAACCATTCTTGGGTGGCGCGTGCTGAGTGCGATGGTGCTGAGTCCTGTTGGAATGTCCAAGGTCTGCGTCCACGGTCGATTAATATGAGCGGATAGCGACCATCGACTGTTGTGGCGGCCCACACCGGCACATATTCAGCTGACCTCTTTGGCAATTAAACACGATCATTTTGTTTGTTTACAAACTGCTGGACAACGAATGTTTTCTCATCGGAGAAAACTAAATTCGGCAGTTCACCACTTTCGGCCAAGAGAAGCAAGTCTTTAGCTCTTTTGAGTCTATTATCTTTCTGTTGCGGTGTAAGTTCTTGCACTTTTTGGAATTTCCAGCCATTTTTCGGCGACTCCGACTCGAGTTTCGATCATGTCGCTTCTTTACTTTTCGAACCATTTCTGCTGATGTTGCGGTTTTTTTCCGTCCACTTCCTTAGCGTCGGGCCATTCCACCAGTATCACGGTAACAAGCTACGAGACACAAAAGATTTATTCACATTTAAATGCTGGAGTGCTCTAACGATAACCACCTCTGGTTTTCCAGCAAAGCTTAAATTCTATCACGAATAACTTTTTATATAATAAGCTGTCAATGGAATAATTTTAAGAGCTGTCGCACGAGTAGCTTAGAAATGTCCGCAGTCTGAAGTTGGTTGCAGTTTTTTCATCTCACCCATTTCGCTATATAAATATCCGATATATTTATTCGGCATCTACGTAACGGTTAGAATAGACCTTTTCTTCTATTTCTGCTTTCGTCGGATTAAAAATATTCGCGGTCTAATGGAAAATTTGACTTTTATTTAACAAAAATGTTATGGTCTGTTTCACCCTCTAAATATTACCCAATGACCATCCAAATTGGAAGGCATCTAGTCTAGCCTTAAGCTCTAGCCCCATGCTTCCGCGTCGATTGGTCTATAATTGCGATCTGAAAAGCAACTACAAAATCCTCTAAATATTATGAGATCACCTGACCATAACCACACCTCCACGCAAGATGAATCCATAATTGCGACCTGCAGCATTATCACACATTAACATGGATAAACGGACGGACATACATAGCTAGATCGACTCAGCTTGGCCATATAGGAAGATCCATATATACTTTCCTATGTGGGAAACCAATATTTCGAGGTGTTACAAATTTTTGGTTCAATCAAACATATAATAAAGAAGGGTATAATCAATAGAGACTTGCATAGCAGCCTACAGTTTTGAATATATAATACTAGCGGATGAAATGGGCAATAACTTCTTTGCGAAAAATACCAATACTTCCAGACGAAATCACAAATATATGAAACTGGTACTTCTGACTTTTACATTTACGTTGATAGTTTTGGCTTTACAAGCGGTGGTATGAAGGTATAAAGAAATTGTCATCAATTTTTTTCTTCTACCAAATATATGGGTTTCAGATCTAGATCAGATCAATCAAATATTTTGTGTTTTAATTGAATTGAATATCTCCTCTTATAGATGACAAAATAGGCCTATATTTTTCGACAGCAATCAAACGGCTCAATCAAACTTATAATACCCCCACACATAGTGTTGTAGGTATATAGGGTATACAAAATAAGCTCAGATTACTGTGTATTGTCATAAAGGTGGCAATGTTGATATCAATTAAATATTTGAAATATTTCAAAAATGTTTTAAAAAATTTCAAAATATTTAATATGATTTTTTTTTTTGTTGGCAAGCAAAAACATATATAACCTTGATTGGATAACATCTATTCTATTAGGATATTAATATGATTTGCCTGAGGACACAAATATGTTGTTGTTGTTGCTACTGCCATGCTTTAGATGACGATGGTGATTTTGTTGTCGTTACCATTCTTTTTCCCCCAAGTTTTTGCCTGCCTGTGTGTTAAAGCTCAAAGAAAATTATTTTATTAACTTCCGTTTCATATATCCGTTATTGCCAGAAATGTTTCCATGGAAACGTCCTTGTTCTTTTGATGCTGCCATCTACAGTATCTATGCTTGTGAAACATAGAGAGAGGAAGAGAGGGATTGGTAGCTGGAATTTATGCAGTGTGCCGGTTTGATGCTGGTCTTTGTATACCTTCAGTCTAGCCTCAGGTGCTTTGCAGACTCGACTACTAGAAGAAACACATTTCCAACAGTTGCGTTTTCATGTCTTGTTAATAAATTCAGAAAATTTCTTTTTCGCATTTGATCTTTTGCTTTGCTTTGAGTTCTCAGTTATCATTTCTGATAAATCTTTTTTGTTTACCTTTGCCCTTGTCTAGGTTTCGTTTTTCGCCTCTTCAACAAAACAAACATTGATGAAATATCTCGAGATGGCATGATGTTTTGATGATATCCTGTTCGTATTTTTTTTTCATTCAAGACAATACAGGTCGCTAAGGATATAACGTAAGTGGATGAAAACTTAATACAATATATCCTAACAGAGTGGCAGAGAAAAACAAAAAGCAACCCAAGAACCATATAATCTAAATCAAATCAATCAAATTGTGTTGCCTTCAGCTAGCTTACATTAAGACCTAAACATGACACTAGGTTAGAGGAAAAGGGGTAATTTTCATTCGTTTAAATATTTGCTATGGATTTTTAATGGAACAGAAATCAAAAGCTTAAATTGAATAGGTATAAACTAAAAAATGCCAGAACCTAATATATTACTTCATTATATCTTACTGATTTTAACTAGAGTTGTACCAATCTAGTTCGATCGAACGAACTAGTTAGTTTCTTATCCACATCCATGAAAAAAATGCAATCAACTTCAGATGCTGTCATATCGAAACCACTCTCCAGGCAGCTGTTATTCCAGTGACAGCTCATTATATTGCTTACAAGCGTACAAAAGCATTTTGGTGAGAATTATCCAGAAAAAAGTTATTCGTGATGGAATTCAGGGGTGATAGTGTGATTTCTTTATATTTGGCTGGAAAACCACAAATGGAGCACTCCAGCATTTAAATGTGAATAAATCTTTTGTGTCTCGTAACATCGCTCGTTATCGTGATAGCTTATCGTAGCGTAGCCCGAAGTCAAGGAAGTGGACGGAAGATAACAGCAACATCAACAGAAATGGTTGGAAAAGTAAAGAAGCGACTTGATCGAAACCTAAGTCGCAATGGGCAAAAAATGACTTGTGAGCTGAACATATCACAATATTCCGTTCGGCAAATATTGAAAAATAGACTCGGGATAAAGCCATTGAAATTCCAAAAAGTTCAAGAACTTACACCGCTACAGAAAGAAAATAGACTCAAAAGTGCTAAAGAGTTGCTTCGCTTGGCCGAAAGTGGTGAACTGCCGAATTTGATTTTCTCCAATGAGAAAACATTCGTTTTCCAGCAGCTTGTAAACAAACAAAATCATCGTGTTTACTTGCCAAAGAGGTCAGCTGAAAATGTGCACCTTCGGATGGCCACCAGAACTAAAGCGCCGGTCATGGTGATGGTGTGGGCAGCCATAACAGCCGATGGTCGCTCTAGGCTCATATTAATTGACCGTGGCGTCAGAATAAGTACCGAATATTATCACGAAAATATTCTGGAGGGCGTATTAAAGCCTTGGGCACGCAAACATTTTGGCCGCAGACCTTGGACATTCCAATAGGACTCAGCACGCTCCACCCAAGAATGGTTACCAAATGAGGTTTCTTGCTTCATTTCCAATGCACAATGGCCACCAAAATCTCCGGATACCAATCCGTTGGATTATTGTGTCTCGAGTATTTTTGAAAGCAAGGTTGGCACTAAAAAATACCAAAGTGTCGAACACTTCAAGCAAGCACTTCGCCGGGAATAGGCCAAAATGCCGCAGAGCAACATTCGGTGACCATAGGTGACCGATTCAAACAAATCTAAACTTATTCTAAAAGTTGATGCTCTTTCCAACATTTTTTGCTTTCATTCAATAAAATTTAAAAAAAATGTAAAAATTATGGCGTTTGACTTTGTTGCAGTTTTTTATCTCACCCTGTATATCGGATATATTTACTATCGGCATCTAGGGTAAGTGTACCAGTAGTCGGCACTTTAAAGATTTTCGCGTTTTTAATCGCTCACCATTCTGAATGGCATTCCAATTTTTTTGCAAGAATAATTAATAATAATTCAATTAATTCATTAAAATATAATACTTTTGTTTAGTTAAACTGATTCGACGTCTTTATTGTACTTTTCTTAAGAATATGGATTGTTGAGGACCTTCACAGACAAAAATTTAATTTTTATTAGAATAATTCATCTTTTCTTAGCGAAATTGTGCACAAAGATAGCTGACAATAGGTTTGAAGTAAACAAAATACATTTAGTTGTAAAAGTTTCATTTATTTGGGCTTAAAAATAAAAAGTGCCGACTACTGGGACATGCCGAACTAAGGCACACTTAGCCTACGTAACGGTCAAAATTTACTTTTTCGTCTATTTGTGATTTCGCCGGGATTAAGACTATTCCCGGTTTAATGGAAAATTTGACTTTGATTTAACACAAATGTTATGGCCTATTTCACCCTCTAAATATTATCCGATGACCATCCAGATTGGAAGGCTTCTGCCCAGCCCTAATCTCTAGCCCCATGCTAACTGTGGAGCAACTGTAAAACAGGAAATTTTTCAGTTTCTGGTCCATTTCAAGCCCTAATTATTATGCGATCCTCTCCAAAAGCCTCTATGCAAAAGATCGACTCAGCTCGGCGAGATAGGAAGATCCATAAATACTTTCCTATGTGGGAAACCAATATTTCGAGGTGTTACATAATTTTTGGCCCCAATCAAACTAATAATATCCCCAACACATAGTGTTGTAGGGTATAAATATGCCAAAAAATATACAAAAAGGAACTAGTTAAAGAACGTGCCATTGAATGAGAAAGAAACCATCATTAGATTATAAATTATAAATCTATTATTAACTAAACCATTAAAAAATATTTCCAATACCTTTCTTGTAAACAGCCCAGCCATATACGACTATTTATACCCTACAACACTATGGGTCCAAAAATTATGTAACACTTTCAAATATTGATTCAATGCATAGGAAACTACAAATAGATATGCTTATCTCGTCGATGTACGTCCGTCGTCTGTCCATCTAAAATTGTAGTCACGCCACAGGTCATAATTATCGTCCGGTCCTCACGAAATTTTACATGGGAATAGTATTATGTTTTTATACCCTACAACACTATGTGTTGGGGGTATTATAAGTTTGATTGGGCCAACAATTATGTAACACCACGAAATATTGATTTCCCACATAGGAATCTTCCTATCTCGCCGAGCTGAGTCGATCTAGCTATGTATGTCCGTCCGTCCGTCCGTCTGTCCATGTTAATTTGTAATCACTCTACAGGTCGCAATTATGGCCCGATCTTCACTAAATTTAAAATGTAGGTGGGGTTAATGTCAGAATAGAACCCTATTTCTTTTGGAGATGATCGCCAAATGTTTAGGGGTTGAAATGGACCAAATACTGATTGTCGGATTTTGCAGTCGGATTTTGCAGTAGCTATACAGGTCGCAATTATAGACCAATCGATGCGGAATTTCGCATGTAGTTAGAGTTTAGGGCGGGGAAGAAGTCTACCAATTTGGGTGGTCATCGGATAATATTTAGTGGCTAAAATAGATCATGTCTTTTTTGTTGAAAAAATTCAAAAATTTTCATTAAATACCGGCGAAATCACAAAGCCATGACAAGGTTAGGATAGCAGGATATCATATACAGATCGCATTTATGGACCGATCCTTACGAAATTTTGCATGGGGATAAGATGAGGGTCAGAATAGAAGTCTACTCTTTTTGGAGATGATCGCCATATATTTAGGTGTTGAAATGGACCAAAAAACTGCAAAATTGTCAGGAGGTCGTAATTATCGCCCGATCCTCACGCACATTTGAATGGGGGTTACCGGACATTGCAAAAGCCAAGCAGTTTTGGATGGCCATCCAAAAATATTCAATGTGTGAAGGAGTTTGCCAACTTTTGTAGACAAAATACGAAAATGTCCATTCAAGTGACTTTTTGGAGAATTCACAAATACAGGAAAGACGCACTTCTGACTATTTCGTTAACGCTGATTTCGTTGAAGAATATAGTCAAATGGCTGTATCTCATATAGATGTGTTTCAGTCAAAAACCAATAATAAATGGTTATCTTTTGCCACTTCTGAGAGACTATGGGTCTTTGGGAAATACTGGTTCCAGATCTAGGAAGATCATTTACGTGCAACATCTTCCAATAAATTGGAGATGAGCCAATTAGTCAAAGTTGTATTTATTCGAAAATTAGAGAACGAAACCTGATGGTTTTCTTTTATTATTTATCACAATATCTTGTGCAATTCTTTCGAGTATCGCGTCTATATGGACTGTATCGTTTATTATAGTGTTGTAGGGTATTCAACGGTCGGCCCCGCTCGACTGTAGCCTTTGCTTACTTGTTTTTTTTACTATTTTGCCCATAGAATCATCTTATGTTTCATTACATCTATGAAGTCATGGCTTGCACGCATTTTCTTCGTAAATTCCCAAATAGCTATTTTATTTCCCCTTTTCAATTTTATATCCAATCGTCTGTTGCTTCCACTATCAATGACTGCAATCACTTCACGTCGAAAGAAGACTAAACAAAAAAAGAATTGCAAATAGACGAATATAAAAGATGTTGATTAGAGTTGTGCAATGTTGATTTTTTTTCCCTGGCAAAGGATAAAGCAATGTTTTTTATTTTGATTTGCAATTTCTTCTTGAAATGATATCGAAAAAGGGAGAATATAAATTACTATCCATCATTACAGAGTTGAATGTTGGTACTTTCATGTTGAGTGACTTGTTGTGAAATGTGATAGACCAAAATTTCCATAACTTAAGCTAATGTAGACAACATCGAATTGATGAAAATTTTTATAATATCCATGTTTTACAAAATAAACATGGATTTAAAATCAAAGATAATATTTTAGGAAAATAGAATATTTTCATATAATATTTTGCTTTAACCAACAAATTTAATTTACTTAAATCCTTTAATGGCCTAACTACATTGCATTCCAAATTGCCGGAATATTTCCACCTCAGTATCAACAAGTTTCAGCAGAAAAACAGCCTAACACATCATCCGCAACATTTCAACAGATAGGTACAAAGCAAGCAAATATTTCAAAACTTCAAATACATTTTCCGAACAATGATGTTTCTGTCCTACGGCATTATTTTGGGATTTATGCGTAAAAAGTTTCAAATTTCAAACAACTACACCGCTCCGCTCCACTCTGCCCCTCATCACCTGCCACACGCACACTCATTTATTTGAAATTTGCCTAGAAGGTAAAAGCCGCATAGAAATAAATGGAATACCCCATAACAATTTGTTGGTGGGACACAAGTGTTGAGGCATATCTAATGGCTTTGGGATGGTGGGGCATTATGGACCATGCCATCCTATTTACATACGAAAACAAGGAAAAGAAATTCGTAACGTATCGAATGAAACATTAAAAGCTTATCAAACATGTGTGGTCGAATTTGGTTAAATAACACATGTTGAGTTCCTTGTAAAGAAAAATAACCAAAGTGAATAGCAACAAATTCCTAGATTTTCTCTCTTCCGTTTTTGTTTTTTGCTAGAATCTATTTTTTGCGTTCTGTTACACAACCCTGAAAAGCAACAATGTCGACATTGACAAAGTATTTACCAAAGACATGTTTCTATTCCCTTGACTCTAGGATGTGATAAGGACACACATGTGGACGCCCACACTCCCAAGTTCAAGTGAAAATGTATTGTTTTCTATTTTCATGAAAATTTAAGGGAGACCATATAAAAAAGTTACTCTGTTGAGTTATGTTTTGAAATTTGATAGGAAAGTGAAAATAAGTTGAAAATGTTTTTGGTACAGTTTGTTTTTTTAAGAAATAGGTTTTTGAAAAAGAGTAGACTCTAGGGAGAAGATTTGTAAACGTTATCCGTCTTGGAATTAATTCGTTATATACCCTAACTTTTATGTAAGAAAATAGTAATAATCCCAGCCAAATCACAAATACATAAAAGGTTACTGATAGTTACGAAAGCGGATATGACAATATATATGTCAAGAACCGCTGGGCCGATTTTCACAATTCCCATCAATTTGGAATGGTCTCTTACCAGAAAAGGATCAAATCTAAGAAAATCGGGGAAAAAATACCAATAAAAAGTGAATATCTTAGTTCCATTTTTTTCAATTTTTGTCATTAGGATCAAAATTAAAGCCTGTTACTCTTGAGATGTACATTTAAAGGTTCAAATGGACTAAAAATATTAAATTTTTCCAATTACAACTCACATTTAAGGGAAAATAATGAGGCACTGTTTTTATACCCTCCACCTTGAAAAGGAGGGTTTATTAACGTTGTCATTCCGTTTGTAACACCCCTAAATATTCGTCATTGACCCCATAAAGTATATATATTCATAATAAGTATAAAATTCTAAGTTGATTTAACGATGTCCATCTGTCTGTCTTTCTCTCTAGCCTTCATAAAACGGTACCTCCCGATATTCGGTATTTTGATGGTTTTTGTCACAATTTTTTGGGGATTTGTCTAAAAATTGGTATTTGTTGGTCATAATGGGTTCTAACTCCGGTGGCAAAACATTGTATGTATAGGTCCACGGTTTGGTATAGCCCCCTCATATAACGGTACCCCCCAATATTCGGTATTTTTATGATTTTTGTCACAGTTTTTCATAGATTTGTCTGAAAATTGGGCATTGTGGGTCAAAATAGGTCCTAGTTCGTGTAGCGAAACATTGTAGGTATAGTTCCAGACTTAGGTATAGCAAAATGCAGGTCGCACTTATTATCCGATTGAGATGAAATTTTCCAAACAACATTTGTTTGGCCCAAGGACGAACCCTATTGAAATTGGAGATAATCGGTAAAAATTTAGATATAGCTCCCATATATATTTTCGTCCGATTTGCCTTTTCAGATATAGCTATAGCTCCCATATATATTGTTCATCCGATTTGTTGTATTTGTTACCCACAGCCGTAATATGCACTCCGTAACAACGATATTCAGGTAAATATATCAAACTAGCTGGCCCGGTCCGCGTTGCCGGCCCGTAGTTTTTGTCTATTATGCATATTTGTCAAAGCATAATTATTCAAAGATATGAATGTTATAAATGTTCATGTACTGGTCGATTAGTTTTTAATTTTTAGTCAAATGAGCAGTAATTTGGAATTTACTGTACTTTGTACAACTCATAATTGAGGGCTAATTGATTTAAGAATAGGCAAAGTTTATTACTTTTTTAAACCCATTATCACCTCAGATTGTGTATTAGAGTCCTCATAAGTCCCCCTAACCATGTTGGTCTGTTTGTCCGCCAAAAGGTGGACTTGAGTGGACTATTACATGGAGAAAATTCTAAAATTTGTAGATATGTTGAAATTTTTGTGTAATATTTTCACCCCCAAATACACATTTTTAGCCAAATCCTTTGAAATATGGTAAATTGCGAAACATCGACCTACATTGAAAACTTTCTTCACCCCTCTACCCCCTTAGAAACAAAGATGCCAACTAAGGGCCAAAAATAGAAGAAAGTAGCGAAGACTCCAAAAATGGCTTAAATCATACGATGGTTATTTATGATCGATATCATGACCTGCAAAAGCGATTTAAGGCATCTTAAATGTTCAGGAAGAATTTTTGGGAGAATAGAAATCCTTTTCTTACTAAAAGTCCCATTCGCTCTACTATTTTGTAGCCTTTATATTTGGTATTTTACTGATTGTACTCCCAAAAATGTTTGCATTTTGAGCTCTCATTGGACGGATTATTGTCACATGAAAGAAGTAGGTCCACGCTTTGAAATGAGCCCCATTAGTATTTTTCGGTCATTTTTGTTTGTTTAAATGTCTGCGCATCTTCCAGCTGAAGCACGATGTAGGCTCTGGAGTTGAAAGGTAGATGTCAGTTACCATCGTATTTCGCACTTATTTCATTTTTTTGGTGAAAAATTGTATATAGTGAAAAATTATTCTTTATTTTGTTCACAAAAAATCCACTGAATTCAATATGATAATACAAATTGAAAAAAAAAAATGACAAAAGAATAATAACAAATTGAAAAAATCTTCAACTGATTTTTTACAGCAACTGTTTAAATATCCTTACAAAGTTTATCAATAGAATGTACTTTTATTTTAAAATTCAATTCCATTGGAAATTTTTTTCGATATTTTCCCGTTTTGAGAATTGTTGCAATGAGATCTCTTTTTTCGTGATTTTTTTAACGATTTTGAAAAAGTAATTATCTTTTAACTTTGGTGTGACCGCATTAAATTATTTCGGTATCATATATTCCGTTTCGCCACCACATAATTCGGTACTACACTTCCATGTAATCCGCCATCAATTTCAGTTCTCAAGAAATCAAGTCAATTAAATAAATTGGTATTAATATTCGAATTCAAAAATAAAATATAAAAAGCACTACAAATGTACATTAGAAAAAAGTAAGTCAAAATGGAAAAAATCATGCAAAAAAAACATTACTATTGTACATTTCAAAAGTCAAAATGAAAATGTTAACATATCACATTTTTACGCGATTTTTTTGGATATTATCCTTTTCGGATAAGAGACAATTCCGAATTTGTATGAATCATTAAAATCAGTTCAGCGGTTCTTAAGTTATAAGCGTAGTAACTAACACAACTTTCTTTTATATATATAGATACCGCTCAGAAATATCTTTGCCAAATTTTATCGAGGTACAGATTTGGATATAGTTCTCATATATATTTTTATCTGATTTCAAATTAATTTTGCACCAAATGGGCAATACAAGTCCGAATTTAAAAGATATAAATGCTTCGGCATATTTAGTCCTTTGAACTTTAAATTATAATTATAATCATAGCGTGTATGATTGAATTCTCCCATAAAAACTTTTAATTATTATGTGGAGCTCTACTAAATTAGCAAAGTGGTGTAGGGTATCATAAAATCGGCCCCGCCCGACTTTAGGACTTTCTTTACTGGTTTACTCTTCGGAAAGAATAATAAGAAAATACAAAAATATCTGATTTTTTTTTTTTTTGTATTATTCAAGTTTTGTCGTTTTCGGAAGGAATAATAGGAAAATGTTCAGTACACATATCCAAAAAATATCCGGATCTCCTCTAACGTGATCTAAATTTAATACCATTTAGTACTTTTGAATATAAGAATGGAATAGATATGAGATTAGTACACATTTCCAAAACCACCTCCATATCTCAATCGCAGACACAAACAAAACAAATTTGAAGTTTCCAAAACTCATATCAAATATAGTTACATTTAGTATTTTTTTGTACAAAAATATGTTACGCATATCCAATGCTAAATCTCAAACACAGATACCATCAGTAATCTAAATATCAAATTTCAGGATTTTGTCTCTATCCCTTCAGCCCTAATACCAAATATAGTACCATTTAGAACTTTCCATTCGAGTATGGTGCACATTTCTGAAACCTCCTCAATATGTCCAGGCAACACATGATCAGCGACCGTAATACTAAATTTCAGATTTCAAGCACTATCTATTCACCCGATACCGAATTGTGCCAAACATAGTACTATTTAGTACTTTTCTTGCCCTTTTAGAATTCATTTCCAACACCACCCCTTCATCACAAACCTAACAGCAACTGAAAACACAATAAATAATTTCAAAATTCCAGATTAACCGTTCACCCTGAAACAACCTTTTCCAAATTTAATACCATTTAGTACAGTTCGCAAACTTAGTTCTCATTTCCAAAACCATCTTCACATTCCAAACTTAGTTTTCAACCTTGATTCTCATACCAAATATTTAAATCTATCCGTTTACAAAATACCAAATGAAACTTTTCGTCATCTTAAAGTTCACATTTCCATCCATGGTATATCTATGGTACATTTTTGGTCGGCTCCAAAGTGACTCCATCAGTGACTCTCATTCCAATAATCTAGCTTGTAGCTCACTCCGTTTGTACAATACAAATTATTCAATTTTAGCACATTTGAGTAATTTTCGTACCATTTTATTACGCATTTCTAAAAACCCAGCCTTGTCATATGGCTACGCACCAAAACGGACTCTAGTGCAAAATTTCTGGGCATTGATTCTCAGTCAGTTATACTCTCTATTATATATACTCTTTTATATATAGAAAATACAGTTTCTTCAACAAATTCGATTTCTTTATTTATTTTTAACCTCCAAAAATTTAGTTTTTCCTGCTCTAAAAAAAATTGTGTTTACTTTTTGCTTCAGTTTAATTTGTACGAAACAATTTACCTCAATAATGCCATTAAAAAATTTTTGATACCCTTATTTTGTGGTACACAAACCTGTTCGTTACCACTGTCTGTCTGTCCGTCTGTCAACTGACAAACAAATGTGAATTATAATTGATGCATAATGTACGGCATCAAGTTATTAGTAATTTTTGGTGTTTTCATAATGGTTTCTTTATTCCAGGAATAAGAACAAAAAACACGAACACACACACACATACACATGCACATGAACCCTAATTTAACAACAATGTGGGTGGTTGGTTGTTGTCGACGAGTACATAAATGGCTGGTTCACTTTTCGTCGTTGCCTTGGCAATGCTAAACGTTTGAATGCGTAATAACTAATTTTATGCTCGATATGTGTAGGTTCTTGCGGTATGCGCGCATGTAGTTGTTGGTCTTTTTTCTGTAGGTCTTGGTTTTGTTTTGCTTTTTGCTCTGAACACAAAACCACACGTACACACTCGCACAAATTATAAATAATGTCGGCTAAGGGACCGTACACCAAACGTGTGTGTGTGTGTGGGAGGGAATGGAGTGAGTTTGTGTCTTTCTTTGTTGCTCAACTTTCTCATCACCCTCAAAGGACATTTGAACTCTTCAAGGTTAGTTGGTGGCAGTGGGTACGCTGGTGCTGCACTACCGCTGCCAGAAGACGTTTATATGCGCTGCGAGGTTTCTAATGGAAAATTATACCTTTGGGGCATAAAACTATAAATGTTGAGGGAGTTAGTGTTTCTGCTTTTTTTTTTTTTGGGCAATGTGTTGCTGGGACGTGCATTAGAAGGGGGCTTTTCTTGCTATTCAAGGCCACTTTCATTTTTTTATTATTTCCAGTATAAATATGTCACATATTTAACTATTTAAATTGAGTTTCGGGGTATGGTTTCTAGGGTTTAATTATTAGAATTTTTAATGACATTTAACAGAATGTAATATTTATAAAAAAATATAACTATCTGTTAAACCTAGATATATGGTTTACTCTGAGTTTTACAGTGACGTTTTGTGCAAGATATCTCATATTCTGACACTTTCGGCCTGTAACTTTCATGCATTAGCTCGAAGAAAACCGAGAAAAAATTTATCAAACAGTTAGGAAATATTTTCGCAATTATTGTCGGTTTTCATATACATTTAGAATGGAGGTGGGGTTTGGGTCAGAATAGAAGTCCATTGTTTGAAGATATTCGCAAATTATTTAGTTGTTGAAATGGACCAAAAACTGCAATAACTCCACAGTTCACAATTAAAGACCAATCAACACGGAATATCGATCCATACCTTCGGGTACCTCCCCCACAAAAGGTCGAAATTTTCCAAAATTATTTTTTGGCACTGAAAGAGAAACGATAATCTGATTTTGCTCCAGCTTTGCAAATCCTAATATTTATATCAGTGCTATGTCAGGTGAAAATGGACAATATCGGTCCATTCCATCAAGTACCTCTTCCACAAAGAGTCAAAATTTAGAACAATAACAACTCTTATAAAATTTGATTTAAGAGTGCGATTGTCTTCAATTTTCACACATCGCAATAATTTTATTAACTCAAGGACTGGGGCCAAGATTTACTACATCGGGCCACCCCTTCTGGTACCTCCTCCTCAAAAGGTCGAAATTTTCAAAAAAAAAAAAAAAAAAAAAAAAAAAACACAAAAAAATATTTTACTGCACAGAAAGAGAAAGGATAATCCGATTTTGCTCTAACTTGGAAAATCCTAATATTTGTTTCAGTTCTAGGTCAGGTGCAAAAATTAATAATATCGGTCCACTCCATCAAGTCCACCTCACCCAGAAAGGGTCAATTTTTTAAACAACCAAAACGTTTATAAAACCCGAAATAAGCATCAGGCTCTCTTTATATTTCACACATCCCCTTATGTTCACTAACAAAAGATCTGTTGTGAAGATGGGATATATCGGTCCACTCCTTCTGGTACCTCCCCCACAAAAAACTCAAAAAAAAAGCGAAATAAGCATCCAACTCTCCTCAAATTTCACAAATACAAACATTTTTGTTTTCTGTTGTGCAGATGATATATATCTGTGAACCCCCTCTCGTACCTCGTTCACAAAGGGTCACAATTTTCAATATCTTTATCTGTCATAACTTGCGAAACAAGTCAGCGATTCTTTACAACTTGCTACATCTAAATATATCTCTCTTTGCCACAAACCTGAGACGAATATTGAATTTATGATTTTCCATAAGAGATGAAGCATGAAAATGGAATTATTCAATCGCCTATATCTGGTAGGGGTTAAATATTTGAATAATCATAACCGAAGTCAAAATAATTTTAAGTAATAGTACATTGGCTGAGGGTAAAGCCGACAGATACTCTTTAACTTGTTATACTCTCCACCATACATAGTATGGAGGGTATATTAAGTTCGTCATTCCGTTTGTAACTCATCGAAATAATCATTCTAGACCCAACAAAGTATATATATTCATGATCAGCGTAAAATTCTAAGACGATTTAGCCCTGTACGTCCGTCTGTCCGTTGTCCGTCTGTCCGTCTGTTGTAATCACGCTATAGTCTAAACGAATTAAGATAGGAAGCTAAAAATTTGCACAGATCTCTCTTTTGTCTACAGGCAGGTCAAGTTCGAAGATGGGCTATATCGGTCCACGATATCGTATAGCCCCCACATAACGGTACCATCGGATATTCGATATTTTGAAGATGTTAGCCACATTTTTCAATGAAATTGTCTGAAAATTCACACAAGTAGTTCCTTGTGAATAATTTACCCCGTGAGAGAGAATTGTCTATATATGTCCACGATATCATATATCCCCCATATAACGGTACCCCCGATATTCGGTATTTTGATAACTTTACCCACACTTTTCAACGGAATTGTCTGAAAATCCAAACAAGAAGTTCCTTGTGGGTACTTTATACCTCGGCAGAGAATTGTCTATATAGGTCCATGATATCGTATAGCCCCCATATAACGGTACCCCCCGGTATTCGGTATTTTGACGATTTTAGCCACATTTTTCAATGGAAGTGTCTGAAATTCCGCAAAAGGAGTCCCTTGTGAGAATTCTACCCTCTGAAAAAGAATTGTCTATATAAGTCCACGATATCGTATATCCCCCATATAACTGTACCCCCCGATATTCGGTGTTTTGATGATGTTAGCCACATTTTTCAACGGAATTGTCTGAAAATCCATGCAAGGAGTTCCTTATGGGTACTTTATACCTCGGAAGAGAATTATCTATATAGGTCCATGATATCGTATAGCCCCCATATAACGGTACCCCCCGGTATTCGGTATTTTGACGATTTTAGCCACATTTTTCAATGGAAGTGTCTGAAATTCCGCAAAAGGAGTCCCTTGTGAGAATTCTACCCTCTGAAAAAGAATTGTCTATATAAGTCCACGATATCGTATAGCCCCCATATAACGCTACCCTCGATATTCGGTATTTTGATAGTAGTTTGATGATTTTAGCCACTTTTTCCAATGGAATTATCTGAAAATCCACACAAGGAGTTCCTTGTGAGTACTTTACACCCAGACATAGATTTGTCTTAATAGGTCCACAATATCATATATACCCCCATATATCGGCACCTTTCTATATTAGATATTGTAAAGATTTAAAATAAAATTTAATGGATTTTATTTTTTTTTTTTTTTGAAAATTTTTTAATTCGTTCCAAATGGTGGAGGGTATTCAAAGTTCGGCCCGGCGGAACTTACTGTTTTTTTACTTGTTTTTTAATAAGCTCTACTTTTATAATCTTCGTTTTTCCTGTAATTATTGGAAAAATTGAATTTTGAGGCATATCGTAATCTAAAAAAAAATCTTTTATTCATAGGAGACTTGAGAGCTACCATCTTTCTATGGTAGGACTACAAGGCGTTTTCAATCTATTGAAGTGCAGAAAGAGGTATTCAAACCATAGCGCGCCTGAAAAAATGTCATATAAACATAAATAATCTCCTATTCATAGACCAGAAAGAGAACGCTGTTTTATTCAGGATTGAAATAAAAATCTATCCATTTAGATTGCTATAGAAGCCTCCTGTCCATATAAACCCTAAAATGGTATTCCATCTATAGGACTTAATTTTTTCATTTTCTTCTGACCTCTAGGATGTTTTTTACGTTGTTGTAACCACAGAAGGACTGAAAGGCGTCTTCAAAAGACTTCTATATCTATCAACAGAAAATATGAATAAGGCATTTTATCTACAGAATAGTGACTCCAGCCATTCACCACATATCTGCTAACAAAAATCAAATCTTAAAGCCTTTTTCAAACCTAATACAAAATAAATTGTGCGGAAAATATTTGTTGTATTGGGACACAACTGTTTAGGTCTGCCTAATCCCATTTTTTTCATTTCTCTCCAAACCTACAGTATTTCTTTATTTTATTTAGAGTGATCTCCATAAAAATATGATAATAGCTTTTTAGAGGCAGCTATAAAATAAAATGTAACAAAAACATTTACTTAAAATGTGTTGATGGAGAAGCTGTTAGGAAAAAACTTACCTTTTTAGAGTTGCCAAGAAACTTTCTTATGGAAACTGCAAATAAAAGAAAAAAATATGTTAATATATAAATCAAAAGAAAGAGGAACAAAAAATTGAGTAAAAAAGGTTGAGGATAAAATATGTGGCATTCATTAGCGTAGGAAGTAATCTGAGAGAGGGGGATTAAAATGACATAATTTAAAAGAGGCTTTCTCAGGATTTTGTTATTTGAAGGGACAAAATATAACAGGCTTAATATTTTACGAAGAATAGAAATATTAAATTATAACAATTAAGAATTTCATCTTTTAAGCCTTTTTTCATTTTTCTATTTCTATGTACATTTCTTAAACTGTTATATTTTGCACCTTCAAAAAAATCTCCCTTCAAAAAAAATTAAAGCTACGCCCTTCATAAAAATCCGACCAGACAAAGATTTATCATTGAAAACGAATTGAGGCACGCCCCAATACCATTACTTATGTTATTCACTCTGTGCCAAAGCGAAATCAAATTAAATGTTATAAAAGAAACACAAACTTTACAAAATAACAAATAAATGGAGTACATTTTAAAGAAGCGAAAAATGGAACCCAAGCACATGACAGACATTTAAAGAAAGATATTGAAAAAAAGAACTTAAGAAAGTGTTTTCATGTTAATTTAGTTAGCCCACCCATACACCTGGCACCTTTAAACCCAGCCAACCAACCCTGCCAGTCAACCTATCAAATATTCAGTTAACCAAGCTCTCGCATTCATCTACTGTCTGCCACTCATTCATGTACCCCTTCGTACTGCCTTCGGGTAAGATGGAAAAGCGTGTTTGACTCGCCACGAAATGCAAATAATTTTAAATATGCCAAGAATTGTTCCCACGTCAAATGCAAAGAAGAAAAATGCGTAAGAAGACTAAACGAAGTAATTTGAGTAAGTGGCTGACTGAATGGCTGGCCCACCAGCTGCCAGAATGATGGAGGCAGCAAGCCTGCCAATGAAATCACTAGAACGATGTGATAACAAATGAATGAAATTTCAATATTTTAGTCTGCGCCATGGACACGTTTGGGGAACGCGTGAATGAATGACGTACAAAATGAACTGTTTAAAGTACACACACACACACAAACACACTTTCAACGCCTACACAGGAAATGGGTCAAATTTGTTGGTACACAAACATTTAAGAGGCTTTTATTTGTTCTTAGACAGTGAGAATTAGTTATTTGGGTAAAGAAAAAAGTTAAACTTTAACTTTATAATAAAATTTCAGGTTATGGGTTATGGATCAAATTTCAAGATTTTCAATTATTATATCCCACAAAAAAGTTCAAAATTCCAGAAGAGAATAGTTCAAGTTTTTCTCAGCTCAATATTTGAAGGAGCCTTAGGTAATGTGAGAAATGGACGAAATTGGTTCATTACTTTTGACACCTCACCTACACAGGGTCAAAGATATCTGTTGAAACTTTAATATCATGAATGCTCTTTGAAAGTTTTTTTGTAGGAGATTTCTTAAATGTGATCTATTTATAGAAGAATTGTTAAGGTCTTTCTATCTATGGAAGATCTTCTATATATTTTCTCACTAAAAAATATGTTTTCTATAAGGCTTCATCGAAGGAATGACAGTTTATAAGTCCTCTGTCCACCAAAGGTCTTTTAAGGCACTTTATCCTTCGAAAAACAGAAGGTCTTTTGAATACCACACATACCAATATTTTGAGAATGGAAAATCCCTTAAATGTTTTCTCACCAGAAAATAGGGTTTCAAGGTCTTCTATCTAGAAAGGTCTTCTATCATGGTATTGTATCATTAAACAAGTAGGCAGAGGCTATAGACGTGCGGGCGGACCATGTGATACCCTACAACACCAGAATAAATAGGAAAACCTCATAAGGTCCAAACCCATTTTCTTCGATTATTTGAAATAATATCATACCGTCCTAAACAAATGTTACCCTTGTTATACCCTACAACACTATGTGTTGGGGGTATTATAAGTTTGATTGGGCCAGAATTTATGTAACACCTCGAAATATTGGTTTCGCCGAGCTGAGTCGACCTAGCTATGTATGTCCGTCCGTCCGTCTGTCCATGTTAATTTGTAATCACGCTACAGGTCGCAATTATGGCCCGATCCTTACGAAATTTTGCACGAAGGTGGGGTTAGGGTCAGAATAGAAGCCTATTTCTTTTGGAGATGATCGCCAAATGTTTAGGGGTTGAAATGGACCAAATACTGAAAAAATGTCGGATTTTGCAGTAGCTATACAGGTCGCAATTATAGACCAATCGACACCATATATTTTGTGTTGAAAAATTCAAAATTTTTCGTAATCCCGCCGAAATCACAAAGCCATGACAAGGTTACTTCCGATCTTTACATTGATGTTAACATCCAACAAATCGGATATATAGAAAAATATGTGCGATATATATGTCTATCAAAGAAGATATGCTTGAAAATCACAAAGCCATGACAAGGTTACTTCCGATCTTTACATTGATGTTAACATCCAACAAATCGGATATATAGCAAAATATGTGCGATATATATGTCTATCAAAGAAGATATGCTTGAAAGATCTCTTATATGTCGAGAACGGCTGAACTGATTTCGACAGTTCTCATTAATTCAGAATGGCCTCTTGGCAGGAAAGAAAAAACGTCTAAAAAAATCGCATAAAAAATATCTCTCTAAAGATGAAAATATTGATTTTGTAATATTTTCTCATATTTTTTCAATTTTGTCATATTTTTGGCATATTTTCATTTTGAATTAAACATTTGGTAATATTTCTACAGCTAACAAAATTAAGTAGTTAGGATATCAGGATATCATATACAGATCGCATTTATGGCCCGATCCTTACGAAATTTTGCATGGGGATAAGATGAGGGTCAGAATAGAAGCCTACTCTTTTTGGAGATGATCGCCAGCAGGTCGTAATTATCGTCCGATCCTCACGCACATTTGAATGGGGGTTACCGGACATTGCAAAAGCCAATCAGTTTTGGATGGCCATTCAAAAATATTCAATGTGTGAAATAGTTTGCCAACTTTTGTAGACAAAATACTAAAATGTCCATTTCAGAGGCTTTTTGGAGAATTCACAAATACAGGAAAGACGCACTTCTGACTATTTCGTTAACGCTGATTTAATTGAAGAATATAGTCAAATGTCTGTATCTCATATAGATGCAGTCAAAAACCAATAATAAATGTTAATCTTTTGCCACTTCTGAGAGATTATAGGTCTTTGGGAAATATTGGTTCCAGATCTAGGAAGACAATTTAATTACCAATAAATTGGAAATGAGCAAATTAGTTTAAGTTGATATTATTCGAAAATTAGAGAACGAAATCTGATGGTTTTCTTTTATTATTTGTCACAATATCTTGTGGAATTCTTTCGAGTTTCTCGCCTATATAAACAGAATCGTTTATTATAGTGCTGTAGGGTATTCAACGGTCGGCCCCGCTCGACTGTAGCCTTTGCTTACTTGTTTTTTTTATCGGGAATATTTTCCTTATATTAAGACTCAATGTCGTGCTGCTAGGTGCCCAAAATAATTTCACACAAAAGTTGAGGTCCATTTTACCCTTTAAATATAATTCAAAGGTCGTCCAAAATTCTACACTTCTGCGCTGTTCTAAACCCCATCCTATTGGTTTATAATTGTGACCTGCAGAACCACTGCAATATCAGGAAACTTTGGTCCATTTGAAGCCCTAAATATACAGAGTGAGATGAAAAAACTACCGCCAACTTCAGACGGCTGTCATTTTTAAGCTACTCGTCCGACAGCTGTTAAAATTTTTCAGGTGACAGCTCATTATATTGTTTACAAGCATACAAAAGCAATTTGGTGGTGAGAATTTTCCAGAAAAAAAATTATTCGTGACGGAATTCAAGCGTGATAGTGTGATTTCTTTATATTTGGCTGGAAAACCACAAGTAGCTATCGTTAGAGCACTCCAGCATTTAAATGTGAATAAAACTTTTGTGTCTCGCACCATCGCTCGTTGTCCTAATACTGGTAATGTAATTCGACGTCAAAGAAGTGACTCGTGAGCTGAACATATCGCAATATTCCATTCAGCAAATATTGAAAAATGAGCTCTAGGTAAAGCCAAGAATGGTTACAAAATGAGGTTACTCGCTTCAGTTCCAGCGCACAATAGCCACCATCGCCACCAAATCTCCGGATACCAATCCGTTGGACTATTATGTCTGGAGTATTTTGTAAAGTGAGGTTGGCACTAAAAATACCAAAGTGTCGATCACCTCAAGCAAGTGCTTCGCCGGGAATGGGCCAAAATACCGCAGAGCAACATTCGGGCAGCGTGTGACGGTTTCATTGGCCGTTTAAAGGCCATAAATCGTACCAAAAGTGGCCAATTCGAACAAATGCAAACTTATTCTAAAATTTGATGCTATATACGACATTTTTTGCGTTTTTTCAATAAAATTTAATAAAAAATGTAATAATTATGGCGTTCGACTTTGTTGCAGTTTTTTATGTCACCCTGTATTATAATATCTTTTCCTATTATACCTAATTTTAACATAAAATAAATACTACAATACCCCTTTAAGCAATGACCTGCAAATATTTCATTAAAAAAAATTCTTGGCAACAGATGTCCAACTCAGTCTACTAATTTACCCAAATTAAAATATTTAAAATACATGCCCCAAATGTGAATAATTTGGTAAATACTGAAGAAAAAACTTTTGGCACAAAAACATTAAACATTTAAAAGTACACAGACGCACACATATTTACGCACATTTCAACATCTGTAAAAAAAACGAAAACGAACAAAAGTACTCAATTGGGCGAAAATATACAATTCGAAATAAAACGAGAGAAAAAAAAAGCAATCCCACAACCACACCAAAGACAAACGTCTGGGCATGTTGGATAAATATGTTGAGGCAAAACTTGGATGGAAACCGCAGTGACGTTTGATTGATATTTACAATTTCATGTGTTTCTTTTTTTCTGGGTTTCTTTCCCAGAATGTCGTATGGTGATGAATTTGTGTTGCTTTCTGGCTGGGGTACTTTATTTGCTGTCTGTCTCTTTGCTTTCGATTCTAATTTCAAACATTTGTTCTGCTTCTGTTTCTCATAACCAAATGCCAAACCAAAATGAATCTGAATTTGGTTCAAACAAATTTCCGGTATTCTGATATCACATGACGGAAGCTGTGGTAGTTACAGGTGTTAAGTCTCATAAGGTTGGGGGGCGGGAGGGAAATTATTGGTTTTCCGAAAACCACAGAACACATGTGTTTATATTTGTTTCGTGTAGTTAAGTCCCTTCAATGGTTTTAAGGGATTTCTGTCAAAGTTTTTAAAAGTACATATTTGATTTGTAAGCTGTATTTAAAACTCATATCATATCATATGTATACATTTACATATTGTGCATATATGTTCCAATCATAGAAGACATCCACCGGTAGAAATCCATTAATTTATAGAAGAACTATAAAACGGCTTAAAATAACCGCTTATCTTAAGAGAAGTTACAGCAAGCACTTCTATACATAGGAGGGTTGTAAACCTATTTGCACATGGCCGGTTTTTAGGAAACCTATATTCCGCCAATTGAGGACCTGCAAGATGTTTACGGACTATAGCAGACCTGCAAAAGATCTTCGGCTCGCAGAAGACCTGTAAAAGACTTAGGGCCCACATAAGACATGCAAGAGATCTTCTAAATAGTCTCTCACTCTGTCCATAGAATACCTTTGATAGGTCTTCTATCTGTGAAAGAAAGGTTTCTGTTCATATGAAGGTCGTTTGTTCATAGAAGATCTGCCAGAAAAGCTATATTTTCCATAGATATCCTTCAAAATGTTTTCTACTCATAGAAGACCAGTCAACGGTCCTCTCTCCATTTAAGGCCAGTCGAAGACCTTCTTCAACCGAAGACAAGAAAAAGGTCCTTAGTACGGAGAAGTTCTGCACAACATTTTAAATTTTCTATCCACATAAAACGACATTTGAAAGAATTTCGGCCCGTAGAAGGTCTATAGAAGGTATTCAGTGCAAATAAATCACAAAAATATTACTCTCTCCCTGTAAGACCTAAAGGTCATAGTCATTAAGAAACTCTTCTAAAAGGAGTTCGATTCATAAAACCTCCGAAAGGTCTTCGATACAAATATGGCCTTGTAAGATCTACTTTTACTACAGCTCATTATATTGTTTACAAGCGTACAAAAGCATTTTGGTGAGAATTTTCCAGAAAAAATTTATTCGTGATGGAATTCAAGTAAGTTCGGCCGGGCCGAACTTTGAATAACCTCCACCATTTGGAACGAATTAGAAAATTTTCACAAAAATTAAATCCAATAAAAATTATTTTAAAATCTTTAAAATATCTAATATAGGAAGGTGCTAATATATGGGAGGATATACGATATTGTGGACCTATAAAGACAAATCTATGTCTGCGTGTAAAGTACTCACAAGGAACTCCTTGTATGGATTTTCAGATAATTCTATTGGAAAAAGTGGCTACAATCATCAAAATACCGAATATAGGGGAGTACCGTTAAACGATATTGTGGACCTATATAGATGATTCTCTGCCGAGGTATAAAGTACCCACAAGGAACACCTTGTGTGGATTTTCAGACAATTCCGTTGAAAAATGTGGGTAAAATCATCAAAATACCGAATATCGGGGGTACCGTTACATGGGGGCTATACGATATTGTGGACCTATATAGATAATTCTCTGCCGAGGTATAAAGTACCCACAAGGAACTACTTGTGTGGATTTTCAGACAATTCCATTGAAAAATGTGGCTAACATCATTAAAATACCAAATATCGGGGGTACCGTTATATGGGGGCTATACGATATCGTGGACCGATATAGCCCATCTTCGAACTTGACCTGCCTGCAGACAAAAGAGAGATATGTGCAAAATTTTAGCTTCCTATCTTAATTCGTTTAGACTGTAGCGTGATTACAACAGACGGACGGACAGAGCTAAATCGTCTTAGAATTTTACGCTGATCAAGAATATATATACTTTGTTGGGTCTAAAATGATTATTTCGATGAGTTACAAACGGAATGACGAACTTAATATACCCTCCATACCTTTTTTGGTGGAGGGTATAAAAAACACAAATACATAATACCCTGACCACCTTGTGGTGTAGGGTAATGAAATGTAAAAATTATGGCATTTGACTTTTTCGCAGTTTTTATACCCTCCACCATACTATGGAGGGTATATTAATTTTGTCATTCCGTTTGTAACTTCTCGAAATACTCATGTCAGACCCAACAAAGTATATATATTCTTGATCAGCGTAAAATTCTAAGACGATTTAGCCATGTCACCATGTTACCCAGCCAGGGTAAATTTTTACAGACATGTATATTTTGCCAGTAGGCAGGTTAAGTTCGTAAATGGGCCTTGTAGGTCCAAGTTATCATATAGCCCCCATATAACGGTACCTCCCGATATTCGGTATTTTGATGATTTTAGCAACATTATTTACCGGAATTGTTTCAAATTTGTCATTTGAAGTTCGTAATGGATACTACAGCCTAAGACAGAAAATTATCTGTGCAGGTCCACGTCTTCGTATAGCCCCCATATAAAGGTACCCCCCGATATTCGGTATTTTGATGATTTTAGCGACATTCTTTAATGGAATCATTCCAAATTTGGTATTTCCAAATTTGGTATGGTTCGTAATAGATATTGCAGCATAAAACAGAAAATGGGCCATGTAGGTCTACGTCTTCGTATAGCCCCCATATACCGTACCCCCCCCGATATTCGGTATTTTGACGATTTTAGCGACATTATTTACCGGGATTGTTTCAAATTTCGCATGTGAAGTTCGTAATGGATACTTCAGCCCATGCCAGAAAATTGTCTGTGCAGGTTCACGTCTTCGTATAGCCCCCATATAACGGTACCCCCTATATTCGGAATTTTGATGATTTAAGCTACATTATAAACAGATTTTTCTTCAAGTTTCGCATTTAAATATTGTGATAACTTATGACAACAGTCGGCTATGCAGGTCCACGTCATCGTATAGGCATTCGGCGTTTTTAATATTTTTAAAGAATTTTTAACGGATTTTCTTTTTTTGGAAATTGCCAAATTTGTACCAAATGGTGGAGGGTATTAAAAGTTAGTCCCGGCCGAACTTACAGCTTTTTTACTAACTTTATCTCACTCTGGTAGGATAGTTACCACCCAAAAATACCTCTTTGGTGGCTCTTGATGGAATGGTGGGGTCACTCTATTTAGGTCACTCTGCCGCTTCACTCGTCTTCTTTTTTAGTCACACTTTCAGAATCCACTAGATTTTTCCTATAATTATTAAAAGAATTAAAATTTGTCGCACTGTGTAATGTATATATACACATATTTAACACAATTTTTGAGTGTCTCGTTTTTTATTCATTCCCTTTTATATCTAAATATCAGAGTTTTTTTAGTTCTCAATCACTTGAGTTGTTTTCCGTGTTTAAAAAACATAAGTTTTATGCAATTCATGTTATTTTTGTTTTCCTTTTCCACAATTCTTCTCACCACTTCGAAATGACAAAGTGTACGTGTATGTTATTTTAATTTTTCTTTTTATAACGAAAAAGTGTTGTTGATAAATTTTTGATGAGCAGCAAGCACATCAGTATATTCAGTTCAGTTCGGAGTTTTCTTTGGTCTTTCAAAAGACATTTGTGAAAACTATTTACTTTGCATTTCCATTAAAATGTCGCCGCTGGACATGTTTAGATGCAACAAGTAAAAAAGCTGTAAGTTCGGCCGGGCCGAACTTTTAATACCCTCCACCATTTGGTACAAATTTGGCAATTTCCAAAAAAAAAAAAAAAAAAAAAAACCGTTAAAAATTCTGTTAAAATCTTAAAAATACCGAAAGCTTATACGACGACGTGGGCCTGCATAGGCAACTTTTGTCATAAATTATTACAATATTTAAATGCGAACATGAAGAAAAATCTGTTTATAATGTAGCTAAAATCGTCAAAATACCGAACATGGGGGGTACCGTTATATGGGGGATATACGAAGACGTGGACCTGCACAGACAATATTCTGGTATGGGCTGAAGTATCCATTACGAACTTCACATGCGAAATTTGAAAGAATCCCTGTAAATAATGTCGCTAAAATCATTAAAATACCGAATATCGGGGGGTACCGTTATATGGGGGCTATATGAAGACGTGGATCTACATGGCTCATTTTTTGACTTTGGATGAAGTATCCATTACGAACTTCAAATACCAAATTTGAAACGATTCCGGTAAACAATGTCGCTAAAATCATCAAAATACCGAATATCGGGAGGTACCGTTATATGGGGGCCATATGAAGACGTGGACCTGCACAGATAATTTTCTGTCTTAGGCTGTAGTATCCATTACGAACTTCAAATACCAAATTTGAAATAATTCCGGTGAATAATGTTGCTAAAATCATCAAAATACCGAATATCGGGAGGTACCGTTATATGGGGGCTATATGATAACTTGGACCTACATGGCCCATTTACGAACTTAACCTGCCTACTGGGAAAATATATATGTGTGCAAAATTTTAGACTTCTATCTCAATTTGTTCGAAAGATAGCGTGATTACAACAGACAGACAGACAGACGGACAGACAGACAGACAGACACACAGACAGACAGACGGACATGGCTAAATCGTCTTAGAATTTTACGCTGATCAAGAATATATATACTTTGTTGGGTCTGACATGAATATTTCGAGGAGTTACAAACGGAATGACAAAATTAATATACCCTCCATAGTATGGTGGAGGGTATAAAAAGGAAAAACCAGTTGGGGATCCATATTTTTGTATGAAATGCATGCATGCATGAATATGCATGCATAAAATGTTGTGTACATGTTGTGTGTGTGTGTATGTGGGCGGTATTAAAATATGCAGCAAACAACTACTGGTTGTCAAATAGTTGGGTGCGATATTCCAAGAATGCCATCCATATCAAGTCGTGTCATAAGTACAAAGTGAAGAATTTACAAAATCATAACACAATTTGTTGTTTGCAAATACAGAGAACATTTTTTTCTTCTACCAAACAGCAATTAACGCTCGAAGCAATGAAATGCAAAGGATTTGCAAAGAGAGATTCCTCAAATAGATTTCGCAAAAAAAATCTTGATTGACTTGGAAATGGGACAATATTTTGCAAGGAGTTGAGATATGAAGTACCTTACAAAGAAATGTAACTAAGATTCTTTTTTCGCAGTTTTCGTCCACTTTGTCGGTATTTTGTTAGTTAGATATCTTAGTAAAAAAATCCTTTTTAAAAATCACCGATTTAGGTTAACTTAATTTGCTGATAGGTTTCAAGCAACTTGTCTAAGATTTGGATGTAGCTCCCTTATATATCCCTTATCCGATTTCAGGTTTATTGTGCAAATAATGGCTAATATCAGCCCAAATGGAGTAAATTTCGGGACGTACGTTTCCATTTTGTTCAACTCGGCTCCGATATTTATTTTTATACCCTACACCACAAGGGTATTATGTCTTTGTGCATTTGTTTGTAACAGTCAAAAGAAAACGAGATAGACCCATAGTTCCTTTTGATAATCGGTAAAAATTTAGATATAGCTCCCATATATACCTTTAGTCCGATTTGCCTTTTATTGTGCACCAAACGTGTAACATCAGCCCGAATAGTATGGAATTTTGCACATACAACCAAATTAGTATGACAAAGTAAGTATGTCAAATTTGATCGAAATCGGTTCTGATATAGCTATAGCTCCGATATATATTGTTCATCCGATTTGTTATTTTTGTCCTCCGCAGCCGTAATATACACTCTGTAACAACAATATTTGGGGAAATATATCAAATGCAGCTCAGAAATATATTTGTTAAATTTTATCGAGATCGGTTCAGATTTGGATATAGATCCCATATATAACTTCGTCCGATTTACCTTTTATTGTGCACCAAACGTCTAATATTACATACGACCGAATTTAGTCTAGAAGGTAGTATGCCAAATTTGGTGAAGATCGGTTCAGATATAGCTATAGCTCCCATATATATTGTTCATCCGATTTGTTGTATCTGTTACCTACAGCCGTAATATGCACTCCGTAACAACGATATTCATGGAAATATATCAAATACAGTTCAAAACTATCTTTGCCAAATTTTATCGAGATCGGTTCCGATTTGGATATAGTTCCCATATATATCTTTATCTGATTTCAAATTAATTTTGCACCAAATGGGCAATACAAGTCCGAATTTAAAAGATACAAATGCTTGGGCATATTTAGTCCTTTGAATTTTAAATTATAATTATAATCATAGCGTGTATGATTGAATTCTCCCATAAAAACTTTTAATTATTAAGTGGAGCTCAACTAAATTAGCAAAGTGGTGTAGGGTATCATAAAATCGGCACCGCCCGACTTTAGGACTTTCTTTACTGGTTTAATATTAGCCTTCTTCTATCATGATTTCATGTACTCTATAGCAAACTATAACTGTTCTTAAGCAAAATGTTGATAGGTGGTATAATCTACTTGAAATAAGTTATTTTGTTACGGGAGCTCTACTAAATATGCATAGTGGTGTAGGGTATCATATAGTCGGCCCGCCCGACTTTTAATTTTTCCTTACTCGTTGATTTTTGTGGCAGTAATTTTTTTATAAGTAGGAGGATATAAAATACAAAAATATTCGTTTTCTGATGCAAAAATATGAAACAAGTGAAAAAGCAGTAAGTTTGACCGGGCCGAATTTTTAATGCCCTCCACCAATCGGAATGAAATTGTAAATTTTCAAAAAAAATATGGGTTTGTGCGATTTTTGTCATTTGCCAGTACGCTATTCAAATACGAAACATGAAACAATTCCAGTGGATAATGTCGCTAAAATCATCAAAATACCGAATTTAGAGAGGTACCGTTTTATGGGGACTTTACGAAAACGTGGACCTGATTGAGCAATTTTTGTCATTGAATGTAGTACCCATTAGGAACTTTAAATTACAAATTTGAAACATTTTCCGATGAAATGTGTAACACAAATCATCAAAATTCCGAATATCTGAAGGTATAGTTATATGGGGACTATACCAAAATTTAGACCTATATTGACTCCTATTTTTTTTATAGATTTTCAATTTAACTTTGACATGATAAGGAGTTTCCTTTCTTTACAAACTAATAATTGTTCAGGTTCGTCACTTTTGTTTAACTCATCTCCCTGTAAACAAAATTTAATGAGCAACCAAAAATTATACCCCTTCTGTATGTGATGTAGGTCATAAAAGTCGTCAGGAATTGCATATTTCATAAGTATGTGGAAAACATTTACAGCACAAGTTGAGGAGATAGATAGAAAAGCCCTGAAAATTTTTTGAGCAAAAACAACAACTCTAAAGGAAATTTAATAAAGTGCTTGTCAGCTTCAACATAGATGATAGACGGTAGTTAGTATTCCATTTTGTTTTTTTTTTTTTTTTTTTTTTTGTTCGAACATTCTTAACAACATTCCTTTGACTTCGTCATTGACCAGTCTATGACTAACTGACTGACTGACATATGTACGACATGTGTAATGCATTCGAAATGAATGTTTTCTTCTGAATTGGTAATGTAAACAAAATACCGAATGGCAGAGCTTTTGAATTGCTGATGTATTCAGTCCTGTGGTTAGCAGTAATTTGGCCATCAGGAAGCCGAACCCAACTGCAATATTAATGTACAAATTGTATATCCTTGCAAATTGAATGGACGTAAAAGAAGGGGTAGCGTTCAATAACACAAGTACTTTTTGTTTTGATTTCATTGAAAGGTGCTTTCGAAAAAAAGAAATAAACAGCAAATAGTGCTTGACTATATGCACAATTTTTTTCTATGATTTGATTGTTTCCGATATGCAAAAGTTTTCTTGGTAAAACGAAGTTAAATATTCAGCCGAAATACAAATGTTCCAGCAAAAAAAACAGAAACAGTTAGATGTTGAACATTTGAATGAAATTCTTACAGGAAATCCTCAAAATTCTCTAAGGTATTTAATAATATTAACCTTTATCCATAAAGAATTTTTATCGAAAAATATTATATCTTCAAAAGAAAACTAATTGTGAAAAAATCTCTTTAGTCGCAACAACAATAAAAACAGTTAAAAAGCAGTAAGTTCGGCCGGGCCGAACTTTGAATACCCTCCACCATTTGAACGAATTTGGAAATATTCAAGAAAAAACCGTTAAAAATCCTGTTAAAATCCTAATAATACCGAATATAGCCGTTATATTGGGGTTTATACGACGTTGTCAGAAGCCATTACCATATTCAAATTCGAAACTTGAAATAAACGGTGAATAATGTAGATAATATCATCAACACACCGTGCATAGGGAGGTACCGTTACATCGGAGGTATACGAAGATCTGGACTTGCATAGACAATTTTCTGTTACAGCCTGTAGCTGTCCATTACGAACTTCATATACAAAATCTCAAACAATTTCGGTGAGTATTGTATCTAAAATCGTCAAAATACCGAATATAGGGAGGCAGTTATATGTGGGGCCTTACAAACTCCTGGACCTGCATAGTCAATTTTGTGCCATAGGCTGTAGTATCCATTTAGAAGCTCACATACCAAATTTGAAACAATTCCGGTGAATAAAGTCGCTAAAATCATCAATATACCGAATATCGGGAGGTGCCAATATTTGGAGACTATACGAAGTCGTGGTCCTATATAGACACTTTTTTTCTGTCATAAGCTGTAGTATCCATTACGAATTTCTAAATCCCAAGTTTGAAACAATTCCGGTGAATAATGTCGCTAAAATCATCAAAACACCGAATATCGGGGGGTGGCGTTATATAGGGGCTATATGAAGGCGCGGACCTGCACCGACAATTTTCTGGCATAGGCTGTAGTATCCATTCCGAACTTCAAATACAAAATTTGAAACATTTCCGGTGAATAATGACGCTTATATCACCAAAATACCGAAAATAGGGAGGTACTATTTTATGGGGGCTATACCAAAACGTGGATCTACTTGGCCCATTCGGTATCCATGTAAACCTTTTAATAGCTATTTATTGCGATTGCAATGTAGAAAAAAGATTTTGAAACAAAGACATATTTTTGGAGACCTAGCCAGGTATTTGCATATATTTGTTAATATTTGCTATAATTTCTGAAGAAATCGTCAAAACTTTAGAAAACGTTAGTGGATGGATAGATTTGCCTTAATGTCCCTTAAAAAGTATTGAATTAATATTTTCATAAAAGTTGAAACATTAAAAAATATTCGTTGAAAAATCCCGGTCTCATAGAAAAATCATCAGGAGGTAGTTCTCTGCGTCAGCAGGTACTTGGAACATTTTAATAGTCATATGGTACTGAAGGTATAAATAATTGGATATGACAAAAAGGTACATTAACGAAATAACGGTTTCAGATTCTGGATCTCTTTGGACCGAATACGTTTCAGGAACAATAAGAGATCATCCAATTTTTTTCAAACTTTGCAAATCCCAATATTTGTATCAATGCTGGGTCAGGTGCGAAAATAAACAATATTGCTCCATTCCTTTTGATACCACCTCCGCAACGGGTAAAAATTTTGAGCAATTATATCTTCTTTTTCTATATCTATAAAAGAGGAAAATGTTTGTTTGTTTTTTGTAATTTATGGATTCCAAAACCGCTGAACAGATTTTCCTGAAAATTTCCAAGTATACTATAAAATCGCCTGAGCTATAGCATCAGAATTGGAGGTACCTCCCAAACATTTAGATTTTATGTGCACATATCTATTGATAAATTACAGGTACAGGTTCCAAATTTGGAATGTGTGACGGATTTTGAAACAAAAATGAATTTACAAAATTATATTGAAATCGGTACAGATTTGGATATAGCTCCCATAAATATTTTCGGCCGATTTCATGTATTTGCTGCGTTAAACACGCTGTGTAAGCCATATTTCAATGAAATTTGAAATGTCTGATGGAATTTGTCTAGTCTAACAAATTTGGTTGCTTAATAATATTGAAATCGTTTCAGATTTGGATATAGCTCCCATATACATTTTCGGCCTATTTCATGTATTTGATGTATGTATTCTATGTATCTCTAATTTCAATGAAATTTGGAATATGTGACCGAATTTCAAACGAATACACATTTGTCAAATTATATTGAAATCGGTTCAAATTTGGATATAGCTCCCATATAAACAGGGTGAGATAAAAAACTGCAACAAAATCAAACTCCATAATTTTTACATTTTTCTTTTTTAACTTTATTGAATGAAAGCACAAAATGTCGGAAATAGCATCAAATTTTTCAATAAGTTTAGATTTGTTCGAAATTGTCACCTTTGGCGCGAATTATGGCCTTCAAACGGCCAATGAAACCGTCACACGCTGCCCGAATGTTGCTCCACAGTATGTTGGCCCATTCCAGGCGAAGCGCTTGCTTGAAGTGATCGACACTTTGGTATTTTTAGTGCCAATCTTGCTTTTCAAAATACTCCAGATAGTCCAACAGATTGGTATCCGGAGATTTGGTGGCCATTGTGCGCTGGAAATGAAGCGAGGAAACTCATTTTGTAACCATTCTTGGGTGGTGGGTGGCTGCCAAAATGTTTGCGTGCCCAAGACTTTAATACACCCTCCAGAATATTTTTGCGATAATATTCGGCATTTATTATGATGCCATCGTCGATTAATACGAGCGGAGGGCGACCATTGCCGGAGTTTGAGTTCTGTTCTGGTGGCCAACCGAATGTGCACATTTTCAGCTGATCTCTTTGGCAAGTAAACAAGATCATTCTGGCTGTTTACAAACTGCTGGACAACGAATGTTTTCTCATCGGAGAAAACCAAATTCGGCGGTTCACCACTTTCGGCCAAGCGAAGCATCTCTTTAGCTCTTTTGAGTCTATTTTCTTTCTGTTGCGGTGTAAGTTCTTGCACTTTTTGGAATTTCAATGGCTTTACCCAGAGCTCATTTTTGAATATTTTCCGAATGGAATATTGTAATATGCTGCATCTTTCATTCAGAAACTTGTTAACAAAATGGTTTACAATCCACAATTTTCAAGTGGATTTGTTGGAATTCTGTTTTTAGATCAAAGTCACCAATGACATTTGGGACCAAGCCTAGTTTAGAGCTCTTTATATCTAGGCATTTCAAATTTTGAATTATTTTTATACCCTACAACACTATGTGTTGGGGATATTATAAGTTTGATTGGGCCAAAAATTATGTAACACTACGAAATATTGATTTCCCACATAGGAAAGTATATATGGATCTTCCAATCTCACCGATCTTCACGAAATTTATATTAATAGAACCCTTTTGGAGATGATCGCATAATATTTAGGGGTTGAAATGAACCAAAAACTGAAAAAATTCCTGATTTAGCAGAAGCTAGCATGGGGCTAGAGATTAGGGCTGGGCAGAAGCCTTCCAATTTTGATGGTCATCGGATAATATTTAGTGGCTACAACATTTGTGTTAAATAAAAGTCAAATTTGCTATTAAACCGCGAATATTTTTTATCCCGGCGAAATCACAAGTTGACGAACAGGTCAATTCTGACCGTTACGAGATAGTAAATATATCGGATATATATATATATATAGCGAAATATATACAATGGAAGGGGATGTTATTTAAAATGCTTATATCTCAAGAATGGCTGCACCGATTTTGACAAATTTTGTCAATTCAAAATGCCCTCTTAACATAAAAGTATAAAATCTAAAAAATATAGTAGAAAAATATTCCAATAATGATGTTAATATAGATTTTGTGACATTTTTTTTTTTTTCATATTTTTTATCTCATGTGATTTTTTTCAATTTGACTTATAATATTGAAGTGAACATTTTGTAATATTTTTTCAGCATACAACACAGGTTGGGTATATTATATACAGATTGCAGTTATCTTCCGATGCTCACGAAATTATTCACAAAGGTAGGATTAGGCTCAGAAGGGCTTGGCCTATTGTTTTCAAAGATGTCCGCAATATATTAGGAGTTGAAATGGACCAACAACTAAAAATTTTCCTGATTTTGCAGCCGCATTAAAGGTCACAAATATAAACCAGACCACTAATTTTATGTGGACCACTAACTTTGTGTGAAAAAATACCAGCATTAATTACAGGCGATATCCGAAATACACAAGAGGCGAACTTTTGGTTTTTTTTATGATGATTTCGTTGACGAATATAGCCAAATATCGTAGACAAACAAATCATATAGATGAGTCTACATTTGGAGATACAGAGGAGCTTCTTGCTTTTGGAGATGATTGCAAAGTATTTAGAGGTTCAAATTATCCAAAAACAGAAATGTTTTTCCGATGACACAATTGAATCCAATCGAAACGCCGGTGAAGGGAGTTAAGGACAGGGAAGAATTCTAGCATTTTGGATGATCATTGGATTATGTTTAGCTGTAAAATTGACTACAACAACTAACAGCACGACGGAGTGCATAAATATTGGGCAAATGTCCCTAGTCAAAATCCTAATTTCAAAAGCGAAATCTTCCAATATGGATTTGGACATAAGGGGGCTTATAACATACTGTTGTGTTGTAGGCCCCGCACGACTATAGCTTTTGCTTACTTGTTAAGTTATAGTTTTGACATTTGAATATTTTTGCGGAAAATTGGATGTGCAATGGGGTAGAAAACCCCCAAAATATATCAGTGATGTATCATGCATGAAATATCAAATAGATTAGAAAAAAAAACACAATATTTTCAAACAAAGACAAGTAGCATTAAGTAAATGTTTTCTATTTTACTCAGTTAGCTCAATCAACTGACGATGTTATTTGCCTTAGGAACTGCCGAATGTCTGACTGGCAGGCCATGACTTTGTGATGCAGTTTTACGTAGAAATATCACTTGCCACAAAAGACACAGCATGTTATAAGTATTCATTTAGCCTCCCATGCCCTCTCTCTTACACTTAAGATGTGTGGTAAGTGGTTGTATAATCGTACATATTCAACTAACATACATACGAGTATGTGGCAGACAACAGATATTGCCTTTGTTTTGGATAAAAGTACACATTCTAAACCATTAAGTTGTGTCATGTGTCGCCTGTAGTTGGTTCAAATGTTCAACCAACAAATCCTCATTCGACCAACGAAGCATCCATCTATCCATCCATTCATGCGTTCATTAATTCGACAACATTTATCCTTATATTTTTGGAAAATAATTACAATTGTACTAAAACGAAGAGTATAAATGTAGATGTTGTTATTGCTCTTGCGGGTTTAGTTTGTGGTCTCCGTCAGCCCTAGCCCCATACACATCTCTAGACAAATATAAACCAACATTTCATGTATTATCTTTGGTACGTGATTTAAATGTCTGTGGACAAGGGTTTCAAATGTTTGGGGTAAATTGATGAAATGCAAATGGGTTTAAATAAAAATTCCTATTTAAAGATTTAAAAGAAAAGCGGAAAAAAAGAATGGAACATAAATTTAAAAACTGCGGTTTATTTTAATTTAAATTTTAATTTAATCCAATTTTGTGGAGTCTTCTTTTAAGAAAATGGTAAGAAATCAATAGTGACTCCATGATAAACCAGTAAAAAAAGTCTTATAGTCGGACGGGCCGACCTTATTATACCCTACACCATTTTGCATGAATAGTAGAGCTTCACATAACAAATAAAAGTTTTTATGGGGAATTTGTGAGAATTAAATCATACCAACTATGATTATAGTTATAATCCAAAACCAAATGAACTAATATATGAGAGGATCCAAATCTGAACCGATCTCGATAAAATTTGGCAAAGGAATAGCTGATTTATATTTGATATATATGTCCGAATATCTTTGTTACGAAGTGCATATTACAGCTGAGGAGAACAGATATAACAAATCGGATATATATGGGAGATATATTTGAACCGATTTTCGCCAAACTTCACATATATGTGTCTATGCTCGATTTGGTCGTAAGTGCAAAGTTTCATCCGATTTGAGCTAATATTGCATATTTGGTGCACAATAAAAGGTAAATCGGAGGAAAAAATCTGCAACAAAGTCAAAAGTCATAATTTTTACATTTTTTTTAATTGTATTGAATGAAAGTAAAAATGTCGGAAATAGCATCAAATTTTAGAATAAGATTAGATTTGTTCGAATTGGTCACCTTTGGCACGAATTATGCCCTTGGCCTTCAAACGACCAATGAAACCATCACACGCTGCCCCAATGTTGCTCTGCGGTATTTTGGCCCATTCCCGGCGAAGCGCTTGCATGAGGTGATCGACACTTTGGTATTTTTTAATGCCAACCTTGCTTTTCAAAATACTCCAGACAATGGTGGCAATTGTGTGATGGAAATGAAGCGAGGTACCTCATTTTGTAACCATTCTTTTGTGGCGTGTGTGGAGTGCAATGGTGCTGAGTTCTGTTGGAATGTCCAAGGTCTGCGGTCAAACCGTCTGCGTGCTCACGGCTTTAATACACCCTCCAGAATATTTTCGATAATATTCGGCATTTCTTCTGACCGTGGCGATTAATTGGAGCGGAGAGCAACAATCGACTGCTATGGAGACCCACACATCACCATGGCCGGCGCTTCAGTTCTGGTGGCCAACCGAAGTTGTACATTTTAAGCTGACCTCTTTGGTAAGTAAGCACGATAATTTTATTTGTTTACAAACTGCTGGACAATGAATGTTTCCTCATCGGTGAAAACCAAATTCGGCAGTTCACCACTTTCGGCCAAGCGAAGTAATTCCTTAGCTTGTAATTCCTTTGTGTCTATTTTTGTTGCGGTGTAAGTTCTTACACTTTTTGGAATTTCAATGGCTTTACCCGCTCATTTTTCAATATTTTCCAATTGGAAAATTGCGATATGTTCAGCTCACGAGGTATTTTTGCTGGAGTGCTCTAACGATAGCCACTTGTTGTATTCCAGGCCATGTAGATCCACCTTTTGGTATAGACCCCATATAACGGTACCTCCCGATGTTCGGTATTTTGGTGATTTTAACGACATTATTCACCGAAAATGTTTAAAATTTGTTATTTGAAGTTCGTAATGTATAGTACAGCCTAAGACAGAAAATTGTCGGTGAAGGTCAACGTATTCGTATAGCCCCATATAACGGTATCTCCTGATATTCGGTACTTTGATGATTTTAGCGACATTATGCACCGGAATTCTCTCAAATTTGGTATTTAAAGTTCGTAACGGATACTACAACCTATGACAGAAAATTGTTCGTGCAGGTCCACGACTACGTATAGACCCTAATATAAAGGCTACATTCGGAATTTTTAAGATTTTAAAAGCATTTTTATCGGATTTTATTTTTTTGAAAATTGCCAAATTCGTTCCAAATGGTGAAGGGTATTCAAAGTTCGGGCCGGCTGCACATACAGCTTTCTTACTTGATTTTTGTATCTAAACTTGAAAATAAAAAATAATTCAGAACCGAAAAGTGACAATATTTGTTCTCTATACAAAAAGGCAACATTTGGAATGATAATAACTCCTATCTATATTTTTTCCATGTTTGAGTTTGTGTGTCAATCCACTTTTTTTGGTACCTCCTTCACAAAATTTCATTAATTTCGAATCCTGATTACCTAATATAGTCCAAACTTAGCCAGTGGTAATAAGTTAGGAGAGGAGCGATCATAAAAAATATTGACCCACTTCTTCTCGTACTTTCCTCCGAATTTCTTCCATATTCCAATTAGGCAAAATCAGATCTCGAATAAATATGCGTTAGGCTCTAACTGGGAAATGGTCTCCCATTTCTTAAGTTCATTTTTGCGCAAAGGGGGGAAATTGTGAAAAATCACTTCTTGAATTGTACTCACCTTTATATGTGTATTAAGTTAAGATGCCAAACTTATGAAATTTACAAAAATCGCACACAACCAGCCCCATACAGGGTCATAATCAAGTTTAAAAACAATGCTTTCTGGAAGCTCTGTAAAAAATTAACAACGTCTTGAAAAATTTGTAAATTCCATAATTCGAGTGTATATCGAAATTGATCCAAACATTGCTCATTATTTCTCTTCGTATTTAAACTCCTCTGTTTTCTTATTTTTTCTCTCTTTTCAAACCCGGAGATTTAAATTAATGACCTTAGGTTGGGCATGTTTAAGCTGCCATCTTTTAGTTCATGTCGAGATAAAGGTATTTTATTTTGTAGGGACATTTTTATTCGGCAGTGCGAATGGTTTGCAGTCATCATTGCTGGCATTTTCCACCTTTCTGTTATGTTCACTTCATTTGTCTAATCTCCAGTACACAACTATCGGTTTAGTATTCAAACACACTCACTCTGTGTCGACGTTACTCATTACTTGAAAATCAGTAAATTAAGTCTTTTTGCCTAGTAATTTTTTAAGGAATGATCCATTATTTTCAACATACTGTAACTGCAGAAGGTAATTTATTTACGTTACCATAAAATGAGTTATTCGGCTCATTCAGTTTACAAGAATTTGCTGCATAATAATGCAGAGGGTATGTAGTTGTCATTACTAGTTAATACTACAGGTGACACATATGTTCAATACATTTTTGCTCGCATGTATCCTATCTTAAATTTATGTACTAAGAAAACTTTAACATTGGGAATGATAAGTTTGAAATGATGTACTTCATTAATTCTGGATAATTCATGCTCAATAGTATACCCTTTCATATCTGAATTTCAATTTTTTTTAAATAAGATGTTACTTTTTCATTATTTCGTTAGTAGTTACAACATTTCAATAGCTAATAATATACAAAACTGACTTTAATTCTTTCTTATATTGCAGGTTAATGCAGGGTATTAAAACTTGTCATCAGCTATGGAAGACCTCCAGCTTAACGGTAGGTATTTTTTTCTTTCAATTATCCACAGTGTGCAAAGGATATTTTACAAACCTTATTTTTTTATTTTTAATATCCAAGCTAACAACAGCGTCACATCCATCTACCACTTTGACAAAACTCTTTGTGTCTTGTGACGAAAGCAGCCATGCGGAAATAATTTGAAATCCTTGTTAATTCTTTCAATTCAATCTCATTCGTGAGTACACATAGTCTGGAAATTTAGGGGGGCATGAGGAGAGGGGACGAATAAACAAAGACAAACGACAAATCTAAAAGCATTCCTCTTCAACAAATACTTAAAGCGCATTGTCTGTCTGTGAGCTCTGAAAGCTCTGTGCAGAAAGTAGCAATTTAAATTAATTAATTGTTAATTTATTGACATTAGCAGAGCTTTAATGTACAATTAGTGATAATTAAATGATTGAATAACATGATTCAATTTTTGATGGTAGTTGTCGCATGAAGAGTTAGTTCGCAAGAATTTCTATTCGATTGATGTCTTAAGTGGGACGAATGGAAAATTTATTAGAATATTCTAATTTAATTCAATCATATTCATGGAATTTTAAAATAAAGCTTTTTGGGGCTTTATTTTCAAGACAAAAAAGAGATATACACTTGTGGAAGCTATATGTGAATCGATTTCCACCAAATTTCATAAAATTAGTTCTAGGCGTAATTTAATCGTAAGTTCCTTAAATTAAATTATTTCAGCATGTATCATGAATTTTGATCGATAAATTATAAGTTTTTCTCGTTTCCTTTCGCTTGTTAAAGAAAGGCCAATGTCGAGCTGGGCCGACTTTATGATACCGTACACCACATGGCATATATAGTAGAGCTACATATAACAAATAAACTTTTTATGGGGAATTTATGAGAATTAAAACGTACCAACTATGATCGATAAAGCAGTTATAATTTACAGCCGAAAGGAACAAATGTATGGCAGCCTTCTATAGCATTCTACTAAATTTGTCGAAGGCATTTGTTTAGGCATAATAAACGTGAAATCGGGTGGGATATGGGAGCTATATCCAAATCTGAATCAATTTCTATAAAATTTAGCAGAGGTATTTCCATGCTGTATCTACAGGGTGAAATAAAAAAAACAGCAACAAAGTCAAACACCATAATTTTTACATTTTTTAAGTTTATTGAACGAAGTAAAAATTTTCGGAAATAGCATCAAATTTTACAATAAGTTTAGATTTGTTCGAGTTGGTCATCTTTAGCACAATTTAAGGCCTTCAATGCCTTAATGCTCTGCCCGAATGTTGCTCTGTGGTATTTTAGCCCATTCCCGGCGAAGCGCTTGCTTGGAGTGATCGACACTTTGGTATTTTTAGTGCCAACCTTGTTTTCCAAAATACTCCAGACACAATAGTCCAACGGATTGGTATCCGGAGATTTTGGTGGCCATTGTGCGCTGAACATGAAGCAAGAAACCTAATTTTGTAACCATTCTCGGGTGGTGCGTGCTGAGTGCGATGGTGCTGAGTCTTGTTGGAATGTCCTAGGTCTGCTGCCAAAATGTTTGCGTGTCCAAATCTTTAATACACCCTCCAGAAAATTTTCGCGATAATATTCGGCATTTATTTTGATGTCAGGGTCAATTAATACAAGCGGAGAGCGACCATCGGCTGTAATGGCGGCCACACCATGGCCGGCGCTTGAGTTCTGGTGGTCAACCGAAGGTGCACATTTTCAGCTGACCTCTTTGGCAAGTAAACACGATCATTTTGTTTTTTACAAACTGCTGGACAACAGATGTCTTATCATCGGAAAAAACCGAATTCGGCAGTTCACCACTTTCGGCGAAGCGAAGCAACTTTTTAGCTCTTCTGAGTCTATTTTCTTTCTTTTTTCTCGTTGCGGTGTAAGTTCTTGTTTTTTTTTTTTTTGAACTACTATGGCTTCACCCCGAGATCATTTTTCAATATTTGCCAAATGGAATATTGCGATATGTTCAGCTCACGAGCCATTTTTCGGCCACTGCGACGCGGGTTTCGTTCAAGTCGCTTCTTTACTTTTCGAACCATTTCTGCTAATGTTGCTGTTTTCTTCCGTTCACTTCCTTGACGTCGGGCTACGCTACCAGTATCACGGTAACGAGCGATGGTACGAAACACAAAAGATTCATTCACATTTAAATGCTGGACTGATCTAACGATAGCCATTTGTGGGTTTCCAACTAAATATTAATAAATCACGCTTAAATTCCATCACGAATAGCTTTTTTTCTGGAAAATTATGTCCAAAATGCTTTTGTAAGCGTGTAAACAATATAATGAGCTGTCACTGGAATAATTCTAACAAGTGTCAGACGAGTTGGTTACAGTTTTTTTCCTCTCACAATCTATAGCCAAAAGGAACTAATATATGACAGGTATCTTTCGTATTTTACTAAAGTTGACGAAGGCTTTGGCATATTCGATTTTTTGGCACAATGAGATAATATACATATGGGAACTATATCCAAATCTGATCAAAATTCATTGAATTCGGGCTTATATTAACCATTTGCTGCACAATATACGTGAAATCTGATGAAGACGTATATGGAAGCTATATCCAAATCTTAACTGATCCCGATACAATTTGGCAAATTTATTTCTAAGCTGTATTTGATAAATTTCCTAGAATATCGTTGTTACGACGTGCATTTTACGGCTGTGGTGGAGACATTTAATAAATCGAAAGAAGAATATATATGGAAGCTATAGTTATATCTGAACCGATTTCCACCAATTTTGACAAAACTATTTCTAGGCTAAATTTCGTTATGTGTGCCAAACTCCGTTCTATTTGGCCTAATATTACACATTTGGTGCTCAATAAAAGACAAATCTGACGAAGATATATATGGGATCTATATCAAAATTTTGACCGATTATCTCCAACCGACCTGTACTTTGTTTACAAAAATACATAGACAGACGGACGAACATGCATAAATCGACTCAGAATGTGATTCTATGCAGAACATCAAAAGAAACTTTGGGACTAACTCGCATGCTTCTCTATGTTACCAACTAATACACAATGACATAATACACTGTACCGCTGTGTGGCCTAGGTTAGAATAATCTATCACAAACATTTTTCAAGTCCACCAAATCAACTTTTTAATAAAATTAAAATTTCTTTATATTTTTCTTAGATTGCATACCCCAAAAAAGGATTTCAAATTAAACACACAATTTTCCCACCTCTTACCACAAATTTCTGTCACTGTGGCATCATAAAAAATGTGGGCTGGCTACTTATAATTACCTGTGTAAAGAGTTTCACAAATTCTTCGAATTCTCCTTTAACCTTTAAACATTAAAAACATTTTTTTCGGCCCTTCATTTACATTTCATTGATCCGGAAATTCCGTTCATCACCAGCAATTTTTTCTCCATCAAGACACTTTGCTATGCAAACACTCAGGTCGCAATCAATTTTCCCTTCCCCCATAAATCAAAGAAGAAAAAACCTGTGGGTCAATAAAAAGATGAAGAAGAAGAAACGACAAAATAATAAATAAACAAAAAACTCGTTAATGGACAATAGAATATTACAGGAAGACTCAAGTGGTTTTTCTCGGATGTCATTTTATGTAAATCAATCATCAACCCAAAGCAGCAAATAGCTGCAAGAAAAGGAAAAAACCAAGGAAACAATCCCTTAGGCGTTACGGCTTTATGAAACAAAGGCCCCGACAATTTACACATATTTTTTATTAGGTAGAGCTTTATGCCGACCCCAAAGAGGGTGACGAATTGTTGGGCAAATACAAATTTTCAAAGAAAAATATAACTTTTGTTTCTATTTTCGTGTTTTTTTTTTTCATTTTCACTTTTACTTTCGGTATCCACTTCATACATCTGCAGTCGACGTTAGGCAAATATTTACCTATGACAATTGTTGTTGTTCTTGTTGTGTGTAAATACAAAATGAAATGTTTCAACTTTTTTTGGTTGAGAGAAGAGTGAGTGAAAACAAAGAATTGAAAGAAACAAATCTGTCAACCATTCAGTCATTCCAAACCATTTTCACTGTAATTGAATGTGAAGCCCCCCCTTGCCTGGGAATTTGTTAATTTACTCAATCCAAATGAGCTATGGCATTGGTATTGAAAGAATTAGATGAGATATCGTTTGTTTGTTTGTTCGTTGGACTTTCAATCAACTTTCTTTGATAGATTTACCGGATGAAGAGGAAGAAATGTTTGTATTTTGTTTCATTAACGCTGTTGCATATTTGTTACCTTTTAATCAAACGTTTGGAATGAGTTGAATTTGTAAGATTTTTTTTTTTTTGTTTGACGTAATTTTATCACTGAAATATCCTCTAATTAATTTGCATTATAAATATCCTTTGATCTGTCAATTAAAATAAATTATTACGGTAAATAATGTTTACGCTTAATTAAACATTTTTCCAAATGTTTTAATTATGTAAAATAAAGAGGGGAGGGTTTTTATTCACATGCAAAAATTTAATTAAAACCAGTAAAGAAAGTCTTCAAGTCGGGCGGGGCCGACTTTATGATACCCTACACCACTTTGCTAATTAAGTAGAGCTCCACATAACAATTAAAAGTTTTTATGGGAGTATTCAATCATACACGCTATGATTATAATTATAATTTAAAGTTCAAAGGACTAAGCATTTGTGTCTTTTAAATACGGAATTGTATTGCCCATTTGGTGCACAATTAATTTGAAATCGGATAAAGATATATATGGGAGCTATATCCTAATCTGAACCGATCTCGATAAAATTTGGCAAAGATATTTCTGAGCTGTATTTGATATATTTCCCTGAATAACGTTGTTACGGAGTGCATGTTACGACTGTGGGTAACAAATACAACAAATCGGATGAACAATATATATGGGAGCTATAGCTATATCTGAACCGATCTTCACCAAATTTGACATACTAGCTTCTAGACTCAATTCGGTCGTAAGTGCCAAATTCCATCCCATTTGGACGTTTGGTGCACAATAAAATGTAAATCGGACGAAGTTATATATGGGAGCTATATTCAAATCTGAACCGATCTCGATAAAATTTAGCAAATGTATTTCTGAGCTGTATTTGATATATTTCCCCAAATATTGTTGTTGCATAGTGCATATTACGGCGGCGGTGGACAAAAATAACAAATCAGATGAAAAATATATATGGGAGCTATAGCTATATCTGAACCGATTTCGATCAAATTTAGCACACATATTTTCAGCCTAATTTGGGTGTATATGCAAAATTCCATACAATTCAGGCTGATATTACACGTTCGGTGCACAAAAAAAGGCAAATCGGACGAAGATATATATGGGAACTATATCTGAATTTTGACCGATTATCTCCAATTTCAATAGGGTTCGTCCTTGGGCCAAACAAAAGATCTTTGCAAAATTTCATCTGGATCGGGCAATAAATGCGACCTGTACTTTGTTTACAAAAATACATGGACAGACGGACGGACGGACATGCATAAATCGACTCAGAATGTGATTCTATGCAGATCATCAAAAGGAACTATGGGTCTATCTCGTTTCCTTCTGCCTGTTACAAACAAATGCACAAAGACATAATACCCTGACCACCTTGTGGTGTAGGGTATAAATATAGACAAACACCAATTAAGGCAAAATATGAAATGTATATATTTTGGTGTTTTTGTAATTTGAACTCGTCAGAATCCAAGGATTCTTAACAGAACGATTTTTGCATGAAAGAGAAAAACGAAAATCATTTATTTATAATAAGTTTGTCTAATCATTTGTCCAGAATACTGTACTTCGTTAAAGGTGAGATTTTTCGAGATCGGCAGGTTTTTTCGGCACTTCAATATAATAGAACTCTCAAAATATAAAAACAAAAATGTTTCCTTAAAATGGTGGCTAAAAACATAAATATATCAAAGAATATCAGGTGACACCATTATATTACAGGGTGAGATAAAAAAAATGCAACAGAGTCAACCCCCATAATTTTTACTTTTTTTTACATTTTATTGAATGAAAGCAAAAAATGTTGGAAATAACATCAAATTTTCGATTAAGCTTAGATTTGTTCGAATTGGTCACCTTTGGCCTTCAAACGGCCATTGAAACCATCACACGCTGCCCGAATGTTGCTCTGCGGTATTTTGGCTCATTCCCGGCGAAGCGCTTGCTTGAGGTGATCGACATTTTGGTATTTTTTAGAGCCAGACTTGACAGTCCAATGGATTGTTATGCGGAGATTTTGATGGCCATTGTGCGCTGGAAATGAAGCGAGGAACCGCATTTTGTAAACATTCTTGGGTGGCGCGTGCTGAGTGCGATGGTGCTGAGTCCTGTTGGAAAGTCCTAGGTCTGCGTCCAAAATGTTTGCGTGTCCAAGTCTTTAGTACACCTTCCAGAATATTTTCGCGATAATATTCGGCATTTATTCTGATGTCACGGTCGATTAATACAAGCGGAGAGCGACCATCGGCTGTAATGGCGGCCCACACCATCACCATGGCCGACGCTGAAGTTCTGATGGCTAACCGAAGGTGCACATTTTCAGCTGACCTCTTTGGCAAGTAAACACGATCATTTTGTTTATTTACAAACTGTTGACCAACGAAACCGAATTCGGCAGTTCACCACTTTCGCCAATCGAAGCAACTCTTTAGCTCTTTTGAATCTATTTTATTTCTGTTGCGGTGTAAGTTCTTGTACTTTTTGGAATTTCAATGGCTTTACCCCGAGCTCATTTTTCAATATTTGCGAATGGAATATTGCGATATGTTCAGTTCACGACCCATTTTTCGGCCACTGCGACGCGGGTTTCCATCAAGTCGCTTCTTTACTTTTCGAACCATTTCTGGTGATGTTGCTGTTTTATTCTGTCCATTTCGTTGACGTTGGGCTACGCTACTAGTATCACGGTAACGAGCGATGGTACGAGACACAAAAGATTTGTTCTCATATAAATGCTGGAGTTCTCTTACGATAGCCATTTGTGGTTTTCCAACCAAACACTATCACACTTAAATTCTATCACGAATAACTCTTTTGCTGGAAAATTCTCACCAAAATACTTTTGTACGCTTGTAAACAATATAATGAGCTGTAACTGGAATAATTTTAACAGCTGTCGGACGAGTGGCTTAGAAATGACAGCAGTCTGAAGTTAGTTGCAGTTTTTTGATCTCACCCTGTATAAACTGTGGAATATTTAAATAAAACTTTTTTTAAAAGATCTTACTGGGTCGGGTCATTGAAATTTTTAACGACAACTTGGCCGAGAACCTTGATACTGAATATGATGGATTTTTAAAAACAATATTTTAACGACTTCCATAACATCGTGGATTTTTAGGACATTTTTCTAGAGACCTTCTAAACGAAATTCTTGGCAACTTTTTCAACTTTCATTCTGACTTAACAGCCAGAATTTTTTTGAAAAAAATAGTTCTTTTTAACGACCTTCTGAGGAATGTCGTGGATTGTTATGATTTTTATAAGAGTTTTAAGAACAATTATAAGAATTTATTTTCATTGACGTCCTGACCGAAAATCGTGTAATTTCTAAGAAAAATGTTTAAGCAACAGAACATTTTGGATTTTGTAGAAAATTTTCAACGACCGACAATCGTTTTTTTTTTTAATAAAGAACATGTTTAACGACCTTGCCAATTTTCCGAATGAAAATTAGGGATTTTTTAGGTTTTTTTGCGGGTTTTTAGACATTCTTTAAACTACTCCCAGACCGAATATCATAATTTTTAAGATATTTTTCAACGAAATCTCTATTTTTTCAATGGGGTTTTTATGGAAATGTGCCTCCTGCACAATAATCGTGGATATTTTAGGAATTGTTTTTTCAACAACTTCTATACGGAAATTCGTTAATTTTTTTAGAAAGTATTTTGAAGGAAATTTTACCGACCTCCTCGACAACCTTCTGACCGAAAATTGTGATTTGTTTAAGATTTTTCAACGCTTCTTTGGTCAAGAATAGGGCAATTTTGTTTCTCATCATTTTTTTTCTAATGATCTTTGACCGGAAAATTGAAAAAGAAAATAGTTATCAATTTCCTCACCGAAATTCGTGCATTTTTTAGACAATGTTTGCAATTTTAGAAAAATGTGTTAAGGACCTATTGACCACTAATTTTGTTTTTTTTTTTTTATTTTAACGACCTCTTGATTAAGAATCTTTAATTTTTAATTTTTTTGTAATGTTGAACTAAAATATTTCCATGACCTACTAACCGGATATTTTGGAGTTAAAAAAATGTTTACGACCAATTGGTTAAAAATCATTGATTTTTTTTGAGATTAAGGATTGAACTATAATGCACATGAAAGGGTCAGTGGAGACGTTACTAGAACTATCGAATTCTTTTAAAAAAATCGACTTCTGTTAAAAGCGTTTCCGGATTAATTGTTTATTCGTGTTTTTGGAAACATTTTTATCATAACCTACAACATTTTGTGTTGTGGCCAAAAAGAAGTTCTTTTTGTGAACTCCTTTTTGGCCCCCTGAAATAGATTTGTCTATATAAGTCCACCATATCGTATATCCCCCATATTACGGTACCTCCATATATTCGGTATTTGGATGATTTTAGCCACATTTTTCAATGGATTTGTCTGAAATTCTACACAAAGAGTTCTTTGTGAGAACTTTACCCCCTGAAATATAATTCTCTATATAGGTCCACGATATCGTATATCCTTCATATAACAGTACCTCCATATATATTTGGTATTAGGATGATTTTAGCTACATTTTTCGACGGAATTGTCTGCAATTTTACAGAAGGAGTTCCTTGTGAGTACTTTACCTCCTGAAAGAGAATGGTCTATATAGGTCCACGATGTCGTATAGCCCCCATATGACACATTTTTCAACGGAATTGTCTGAAATTGCACACAAGGAGTTCCGTGTGAGTACTTTACCCACAGAAATAGATTTTTCTATACCCAGAAATAGATTTCCACAATATCGTATATCCCCCATTTATCGTCACCTTCCAATATTCGTTATTTTTAAGATTTTAAAAGAATTTTATTTATTTATTTTATTTATTTATTTATTTTTTTTTTTTTTTTTTTTTTTTTTTTGAAAATTTTCTGTTTCGTTCCAAATGGTGGAGGGTATTCAAAGTTCGGCCCGGCCGAACTTACTGCTTTTTTACTTGTTGTGTTTAAACTTGTAAGTTATTATTCCAAAATGTATCATACTGTACTTTTTGGAAACCACTTCCGCTTCACCTGTAATTATCCAAGTATTTTAATCCTATATTGTTCTGGTTGTTAAATTTTCATGTTTTTGTATTTGCCGCCCATATTGTGGATCTCAAAGCACTTTACACAGATTAACGTCCATGAGGCCTTTTTATTTCATGTTGGTAACACCTGTCTCTAATGCACCAAGCCATTAAATTGTTTTATCACCCAATGATACTTAAATTAATGTAAAAATGTTACCAATGTAGAAGGGGCTTTTATTTAGTGTTTGATTGCAAATTTGGATGATGTTGTTGATGATGTTGATGATGTTTTGTTTGGCCAACATAAACTCCAACAAATACATTTGTTATTGTCATGACGTCCAAATTGGTAGTTATCTAACGTCATCATTGAGGCTATAATTATTATTTGTTTCGAATTACACACGCAAATGTTTTGGTGGCCTCAATATTTCCAATTGAAATTGACTAATTGTTTTAATTAGCCCATTTCAGCCATGTTTTGGTAGAGAGGTACGCCGTGCGTATGAGCAATAATTTAATTTATTACACAGCAAAACCGAAATTTCTTTTGCCGGCTTTAACGGCGATGCTTATCACCGTAGGAAGGAAGACACGTAGCTGTAATTTTGTTGGTATTGTTGAACAGTAAAAAAATTTAAGTTAATTAAAACATGTTTATTTTTGTTCTTGTCGCCCATCGTAATGAAAGAAAAACATTGACATTCTCTCTGTCCCTCAAGTATTTACACATCAAATTACGTATACGCTCCGCCGCCTACTACTTACCAACTGCAATTATCATAAAGTCATTAATGTTTCATTACATTTTTTCCATTCATTCAATAACAACAATTAATGAAAAATAACATTTATTGCTGTTGTAATTTTCACGTAAGAAAAACATCAACTACAACTACCACCACAAACCCCACCAAAAACAAAAATTAAGTGGCATATAAAAATCCTTAATTTGGTAGGAATCTATCACGTATTTTAATTTACTTCATTTGCCTTTAATGGCCGTCAATAAATATTGAGGGCATTTCTCATTAATCACTGTTTAATATGGACAACAGTTGTTCGGAAATCTAACATATATTTCAAATTAAAAGACACAATTCGAGGGTAATAAATATTTTTGGTAATTATTTTATTGAATAAATTAAAACTTAATTAGATAGACATAAATGTTCAATACATTTCTTTCGTTTATTTATCATAATTTTTTAAAAAGATTTATTTTAGATACCGAAAATTAGGTGTTGCAATGGCAAGGCTCTATTTTCCATTTTTCATGCTGGAAAGGTATATTCGCCACTAGAAATAACCATAATTGTATATTTTGGTGGAACATGGCCTTTAATTAGGTAACCTATGTCCTCACCAAAATATTTTCCACATATTTCCAAAATTTTACACATTTTTACTTCAATAAACAGACAACATTTATGCATATTGGATCTTTGCGTGCCATACGTTTCAAATAGAAAGCTGTTGTACTAAAACTTAAAAACAAACAAATAAGCAAAGGCTATAGTCGTCCGGGGCCGACCATGTAATACCCTACAACATTATAATATGTTCGAAGTCCCCTTATGTCCAAGCCTATTTTGGAAGATGCCGTTTGTGAAATAATGTCCCTGTCCTCAAATCTCTTCTGATGCGAAATTCCGTGTCGATTAGTTTTCAATTGTGGCCTATAGAGCGCCTTCAAAATTAGAAAATTTTAATTTTTTAGTCATGCCTGGGCATACAATGCCCTTAAAACGTAGTGTTGCGGGGAGTAAAAATTTAGAAAATTCACAATTCAAAATTGTAAGTCAAATTGAAAAAATCGCATGCGATAAAACATATGACAAAGATTGAAAAAAATGAAGCACTTTTTTATTGGTATATTTTCCGCGATTTTTTTAGATTTTATCCTTTTCTTGCAAGAGACCTTTCCGAATTAACGGGTACTGTGAATGAATTGATTTATAAGCAGAATAAATAAGATCTATTCTTTTATATATATACTGAACCTATTTTGCTATAAATCCGATTTCTTGGCTATCAGCATCACTCTAATGACCAGAAGTGACCTTTTAATGTATTTGTGATGTGGTTGGGATTAAAAACATTCGCGGTTTAGTGGAAATTTTCCTATTTTCTTACTAATTGGTAGGGATCTGCCCAGTCCAAAACTCTAACTCCATGTAAATTTTCGCGTCGATTGGTTCATAATTGTGGCTTATAGAGCAACTGCAAAATCAGAATTTTTTTCTGTTTTTGTTCATTTCAACGCCTAAATATTATTTATGCTGCTTATAAATCAAGAACCGCTGGGCAGATTTTCACAATTCACATCAATTCGGAATGGTCTCTTGCCAGAAAACGATAAAATCTAAGAAAATCGAGGAAAAATATACCAATAAAAAAAGTTAGTATCTTTTGTCGAATTTTTAAATTTTTGTTATATTTTTTATCGCATATTATTTTTTTAATTTGACTTAAAATTTTGAATTGTACGTTTTCTAAATTTATAGGCCACAATTAAAAACTAGTCGACACTGAATTTCGCATCAGAAGATAGTTAAGGACAGGAAAGAAGTCTAGCATATTGGATGACTATTGGATTATATTTAGCTGTAATATGGACCACAACTTTCGTGTGAAATTGTTTTGAATACTTAACAATGCTATGGAGTGTGAAAATATTGGTCAAATTCTCCGGGTCAAAAAACTAAAGGTAACCTCTGGGCGGGGCTCTTTGACATTATTTCAAAAACGAAATCTTCCAAAATGGATTTGGATATAAGGGGACTTCGAACATATTGTAGTGTTATAGGGTATCACATGGTCGGCCCCTCTCGACTATAGCCTTTGCTTACTTGTTTTTTTTTTTAAATTTCATTGAATGAAAGAAAAAAAAATGTCGTAAATAGTATCAATTTTTAGAAAAAGTATAGATTTGTTCGAATTTATCAATATGGCCGGAGTTCTGGTGGCCAACCGAAGGTGCACATTTTTAGCTGACCTCTTTGTCAAGTAAACACGATCATTTTGTTTGTTTACAAACTGCTGGACAACGAATGTTTTCTCATCGGAGAAAGCCAAGCGAAGCAACTCCTTCGCTCTTTTAAGTCTATTTTCTTTCTGTTGCGGTGTAAGTTCTCATTTTTCAATATTTGCCGAATGGAATATTGCCATATGTTCAGCTCACGAGCCATTATTCGGCCACTGCGACGCGGTTATCGATCAAGTCGCTTCTTTACTCTTCGAATCATTTCTGCTGACGTTTCTGTTTTTTTTTTCTTCCACTTCCTTGACGTTGGGCTACGCTACCAGTATTACGGTAAAGAGATGAGATGATACGAGACACAAAAGATTTATTCACATTTAAAGTCTGGAGTTTTCTAAGGATAGTCACTAGCGGTTATCCAGCCAAATATAAAGACATCACGCTATCACGCTTGAATTCTCCGGATACCAGTTTTAGATGAATTGGAATATTTCAGATCACTATACATGGTACCTCACGCACATTTTTTAATTTTCCAAAAATTATTACATTTCCCATGTAAAGGTGAATGAAGAAGTCGATATAGTCCAAAAATTGCACATTTATATCAGATACGAAATGAACATCATTGGCCACTCCGTTGGAACCTCCCCTATAAAGGGTCAACAGTTTGAATAATCATAAGTCGAAAAGAAGCAAAACTAACAGCTACTTTTTAACTTGTTTTTATTTAAATTTAATATCGGTTTTCTTTTGCTTCCTTTTCCTACCAAAAAAATACAAACGTATGGAAACATCTACTGAGTTTAAATGTTTTCTGTTTTTACCCTACCTTTATGTAGAATTGGTTAAAACCAAATAAATTCCGAATATTTGTAAAGAAAAGCAAGTTGAAGATGTTAAAACCAAAAGTACGAAACAAAAATTCCGGTATAAAATCCTATACACACAACTTTTGCACACTCAATTAAGGATTTGTGACTCCTCTCCCTCACCGCCGTAGAGTTAGTCAAGTCTATTTCGAAGAGAGAAAAAACGTTTATATCCAGTAGCCATAACGCCTTATGTGTCCCAAATTTTACATAAAAGATACTACTGCATGACATAAATAATCCTACAGACTGACGCATTCAAAGGAGATTATTGAAGAGTTTACATTAGCATGGGTCGTATCCACTAGGCAATTTTTATTAGTTTTCCGATTGTAAATTTTAAAATAAAAACTTACATGCAATTTATTTGGATTTCCAAAATGTGCACCTGTAAGAAAAAAAATACAAAATTAAAAATTGTATGTATTGTTATTATTTTGCATTATAACAAACAGAATTGCTACCCATTCTATTACACATGTTTCTCAATATTTATTGGGTATATAAAATGTGGGGTATCGATAAACTTTTACGACCTTAGACAATACATTTACAAGTGCGATGGTTTTTAGCTCAAATTGGATTTGGGATTTTCATATTCCCAATAGCCTATCTCAGATAGAAGTTTATACCACATCTCTATGAAATATTGGTAACTGAATCAAATGAAACGAACAGTCGTAGTTGTGGGGGAAAGTAAACAAGTGTGCGTGTATAAATGTGTGTGTATGCGTACAAAGTAAGAAAAAATGTAAATTCAACAAAAGTGTTGGTTGCTTTCTCATCCGCAAGGACCGAACTATGGAGTTGATTGTGTTTGCCACTAAAAATTAAATTGTTCTTTCTTCGATATACAGGGTCAGATAAAAAAAAAACTGCAACAAAGTAAAAAGCCATAATTTTTACATATTATTTTACTTATTTATTTTTTATTCATTAATTTATTTATTTATTATTATTTTTTTTTCGAATGAAAGCAAAAATTGTCGGATAGCATCTAATTTTAGAATATATTTACATTTGTTCGAATTTGGTCACCTTTGGCACGAACTATGGCCTTCAAACGGCCAATGAAACCGTCACACGCTGCCCGAATTTTACTCTGCGGTATTTTGGCCCATTCCCGGTGAAGCGCTTGCTTGAGGTGATCGAAACTTTGGTATTTTTTAGTGCCATCCTTGCTTTCCAAAATACTCCAGACACAATAGCTCAACGGATTGGCATCCGGAGATTTTGGTGAAGCGAGGAACCTCATTTTGTAAACATCCTTGGGTGGCTCGTGCTGAATGCGATGGTGTTGAGAGCTGTTGGAATGTCCAAGATCTGCGGCCAAAATGTTTGCGTGCTCTAATACACCCTCCAGAATATTTTCGCGATAATATTCGGCATTTATTCTGATGCCATGGTCGATTAATACGAGCGGAGAACGATCATCGGCTGTAATAGCGGCCCACACCATCACCGGCGGTTGAGTTCAGGTGGCACATTTTCAGCTGACCTCTTTGACAAGTAAACACGACCATTTTGTTTGTTTACAAACGACTGAACAATGGATGTTTTCTCATCGGAGAAAACCAAATTCGGCAGTACACCACTTTCGGCCAAGCAAAACAACTCTTTAGCCCTTTTGAGTCTATTTTTTTTCCGCAGCGGTGTAAGTTCTTGCACTTATTGGAATTTCAATGGTTTACCCCGAGCTCATTTTTCAATATTTGCGATATGTTCGGCTCATGAGCCATTTTTCGGCCACTGCGACGCGAGTTTCGATCATGTCGCTTCTTTACTTTTCGAACCATTTCTGCTGATGTTGCTATTTTCTTCCGTCCACTTCCTTGACGTCGGACTACGCTACGAGTATCACGGTAACGAGCGATGATATGAGGCCCAAAAAATGTATTCACATTTAAATGCTGGAGTGCTCTAACGATAACCACTTGTGGTTTTCCAGCCAAATATAAAGAAATCGCACTATCACGCTTCAATTCCATCACGTATTACCTTTTTTCTGTAAAATTCTCATCAAAATACTTTTGCACACTTGTAAACAATGCTGTCACTGGAGCTGTCACTGGAATAATTTTAACAGCTGTCGGACTAGTGGCTTAGAAATGACAGCAGTCTGAAGTTGGTTGCAGTTTTTTCATCTCACCCTTTATATTCCTTAAAGCGAGACATGTTTCTTTTTCAAATGTAAGGTCTTTAAAAATAGAGAAAATTTCATTTGAACTCTTTTCTCCGTCTAAATCAAACAAATACCAATTTGTAAAATGCTCCATTTCAATAAATTGCGCATTTGTCTGTTCCATTTTGCATTTAATTTAATTGATATATATTTTTTCTCCATCAAGCAAATACATCACTTCACTCGTGTTGTGAAAATTCCCAGAATATGTCATATTCTATTTTTCTCGATTTAGTTACAAATCACAGGATAAAATATGTGTGACAGCAGAAAAAACTAGAATAGCAGCTCAACAAGCTATCAGAATTGATTGGAAACTAACAAAAGATAGACGTGCCAACAAGAGCAAAAAATGAATGTGTTGTTGACAAATATTGTCATCGGAATAGATTTTATAGAATGATAAAGAGATTTAAATGCAATTACATGCTATTGCAATGTCACAATTAACCTCGTAGTTCAGACATCGGGATTAAAGGATAGTTGAGAAAAACATCAGTACAAAAATATCGAAGAAATAAATATTGAGAGAAATTTAATTTGTCGCCGAAAAAGACCTTGGGTATTTATACTATACAACACTATGTGTTGGGGGTATTATAAGTTTGATTGGGCCAAAAATTATGTAACACCACGAAATATTGGTTTCCCACATAGGAAAGTATATATGGATCTTCCTATCTCGCCGAGCTGAGTCGATCTAGCTATGTATGTCCGTCCGTCCGTCTGTCCGTCTGTCCATGTTAAGTTGTAATCACTCTACAGGTCGCAATTATGGCCCGATCTTCACGAAATTTAGAATGGAGGTGGTTTAGGCCAGAATAGAACCCTATTGCTTTTGGAGATAATCGCATAATATTTAGGGGTTGAAATGGACCAAATACTGAGAATTTTCCTGATTTTGCAGTTGCTCTGCAGGTCGCAGTTATAGACCAATCGACGCGGCAGTTGGTATGTGGCTAGAGCTTAGGGCTAGGCAGAAGCCTTCCAATTTTGATGGTCATAGGGTAATATTTAGTGGTTGAAATAGACCATAGCATTTGTGTTAAATAAAAGTCAAATTTTCCATTAAACCGCGAATATTTTAAATCCCAGCGAAATCACAAATAGACGAACAGGTCAATTCTGATCGTTACGTAGATGCCGATAGTAAATATATCGGTTATATATAGCGAAATATATACAATTTGTATATACAAAGGAAGGGGATGTCAGTTAGAATGCTTATATCTCAAGAATGGCTGGACCGATTTTGACAAATTTTGTCAAATCAGAATGCCCTCTTGACATAAAAGAACAAAATCTAAAAAAATTGCAGAAAAATAAGCCAATAATGATGTGAATATAGATTTTGTAGTATTTTGTGACATTTTTTTTTATTTTTTCATATTTTTTATCGCATGCGATTTTTTCAATTTGACTTATAATATTTTGTAATATTTTTTCACCTTACAACACAGGTTGGGGTATTATATAAGTATTGAAAATATGGTCCCATCCTCACGATAATGATCACAAGGGTAGGGTTGGGCTCAGAAGGGCTAGGCCTATTGTTTTCAAAGATGCCCGCAATATATTAGGGCTTGAAATGGACCAACAACTAAAAATTTTCCTGATTTTGCAGCCGTTATAAAGGTCACAAATAGAAACCAAAGGATACGAAATCTCGCATAAAGTTAGAATTTAGGACATCGGGTACAATGGACCACTAATTTTGTGTGAAAAAATACCAGCATTACTTACAGGCGGTATCCGAAATACACAAAATGCGAACTTCTGCCATAGTCAAATATAATTACTATTTTACACCCATTACAGTAAGATGGGAACTAATTTTATTTGTCATTTAAATTGTAAATTGGAGACCCCATAAAGTCCACATTTTTCATCATTGTATAATTCAATGACGATTCAACAAAAATTCGGTCCCGTGCTACTTTCTTATATTTGTGATTTGTTCATGTTTTCACAATTTATTTGATATAGATGTACATCTCAAACTTACGTTCCCAACCAATATTCTCTTGGGGGTTACAAATTCAAAAGAATACAAAATTTTCTTTTCTGACCACACATTAGATGTGAAAGTGGACTTAAGGATACTCCAATTTGGGGACTTTACTTAAATTAATTCCTATGTAGCAATTATCTGTATGATTGTTCCTTACCCCAGGGTAAGTACAATTTTTTAGCCAAATCAATTGATGAATGTGGTTAAGACCAATATTGGCCCTACTCCGAAAAATTTATGCGAAGGGGTTCTCTACCCCCTTAGAAACAAAGATGCCAAATAAGGCCCAAAAATAGAAGAAAGTGGCGAAGACCCCAACAATAGCTGAAATCATACGATGGTTATTTATGATCGATATCATGACCTGCAAAAGCGATTTTTGGTATCTTAAATGTTCGGTAAGAATTTTTGGAAGTAGAAATCCTTTTCTTTCTAAAAGTCCCATTCGCTTTACTATTTTGCACCCTTTATATTTGGTATTTTACTGATTCTACTCCCAAAAACTTTTGCATTTTGAGCACTCATTGGACGGATTATTGTCAAATGAAAGAAGTAGGTCCACGCTTTGAAATGAGACCCATTAGTCTTTTTCGGTCATTTTTGTTTGTTTAAATGTGTGCGCATCTTCCAGCTGAAGCACGATGTAGGCTCTGGAGTTGAAAGGTACATGTCAGTTACCATCGTATTTCGCACTTATTTCATTTTTTTGGTGAAAAATTGTACATAGTGAAAAATTATCCTTTATTTTGTTCACAAAAAATCCACTAAATTCAATATAATAATACAAATTGAAAAAAATGACAAATAAAGAATAACAAATTGAAAAAATCTTCAACTTCTTCGCTGATTTTTTACAGCAAATGTCTAAAGATCCTTACAAAGTTTGTCAATAAAATGTACTATTATTTTAAAATTCAATTCCATTGAAATTTTTTTTCGATATTTTCCCGATTTCAGAATTTTTGTAATGAGATATCTTTTTCGTGATTTTTTAGAGATTTTGAAAAAGTAATTATCCTTTAACTTTGGTGTGATCACGTTAAATTATTTCGATATCATATATTCCGTTTCGCCACCACATAATTCGGTACTACACTTCCATGTAACCCGCCTTCAATTTCAGTTCTCAAGAAATCAAGTCAATTAAATAAATTGATATTAATATTCGAATTCAAAAATAAAATATAAAAAACACTACAAATGTACATTAAAAAAAAGTAAGTCAAAATGGAAAAAAATCATGCAAAATAAAACATTACCATTGTACATTTGAAAAGTCAAAATGAAAATGTTAATATATCACATTTTTAGGCGATTTTTTGGATATTATCCTTTTCGGAGAGGAGACAATTCCGAATTTGTGTGAATCGTTAAAATCAGTCCAGCGGTTCTTAAGTTATGAGCTTTGTAACTAACACAACGTACATTTATATATATACTAGCTGGCCCGGTCCGCGTTGCCGACCCGTACTTGTATAATTGTATAATATACTTTGGGTATATTAACTTTGTCATTCCGTTTGTAACTCCTTGAAATACTCATGTCAGATCCAACAAAGTATATATATTCTTGATCAGCGTAGAATTCTAAGTCGATTTCGCGATGTCCGTCTGTCTGTTGTAATCACGCTATCTTTCGAATGTATTGAGATAGAAGGCTAAAATTTTGCACACATGTTTATTTTTCCAGTAGGCAGGTTAAGTTCGTAAATGGGCCATGTAGGTCCACGTTTTCAAATAGCTCCCACATAACGGTATGAATAGTCAAAAATAATTACTCTTTTACACCCGTAAGATGGGAACTATTTTTTTGTCACTTAAAGTGTGTGTTGGAGACCCCATAAAATCCATATTTTTCATATTAGCATAATTCAATGACGATCAAACAAATGTTTGGTCACGTGCTACTTTCTTATATTCGGAATTTTTTCATGTTTCTGCCGCAGTTTTCGACTGAATGAGTCTCAGTTTCACATTTTGGAGTTTATTTCATATGCACGTACATCCCAAATCTACATTTCCATCCAATATTTGTGGGTACTACAAATTTAATAGAATACAAAATTTTCTATAATATCCAGACATTGGTTTGATAATGCCTAGGTGGACAATTATCTGTAAGATGGTTCTCTACCTCAGAGTAGCCTAAGTACAATTTTTAGCCAAATCAATTGATGAATGTGGTGAAGACTAAAATGGGCCCTACCATGGTAAAATTAAGAAGGTAAATTCATTTCAAATAAGCAAACCCATCTCTGCATTTTCTGTAATTTATAGCTTAGAACATATAATGGTTATACCAAAACCTAATAATATTTTTATTATTATTTATTATTATATTATTTAAGGTATCTTGAAAGTTTAGGAACAAATCCATTTCTGACTAAATGTCCAATACGCTCTACTATTTTGAAACCTTTATATTCCCTATTTCGCTGATTGCAGTCCCAATGAATTTTGCATTTTGAGTTCTCATTGGACGGATTATTGTCATGTGAAAGAAGTAGATCCACGTTTTGAAATGAGCCCCCATAACGCTTTGTTGTTCGCATCTTCCAGGTGAAGCACGATGTATGTCCTGGAATTTAAAGCTAAATGCCACTTTTAGACATGAGCGATGGCTATTTACATTTCTATTGGCAAATTTTTACGGGATTTATTATTATTATTTTTTTTTTTTTTTTTTGCAAGATACCACTCCGAAATTATATGAATTGTTAAAGTCCGTCAAGTTGTTCTTCCATTTTAAGCGTAGTAATTAACATTACTTTCTTTTATATGGTGGAAATAATGCTTTATTTTGTATTCCCTTCTGAATACCTAATATCTATAAATAGCGTTTTTCTCCGTTGTCGATTTATACTACCGTAAAAAGAACAAAAAAATCGAAAAGAAAAAACCCTACAAATGTACATTTGAAAATAGTAAGTCAAAATGAAAAAAATCATGCCATATAAAACATTACTATTGTACATTTTAAAAGTCAAAATAACAATGTTCAAATTTCACATTTTTCCGCGATTTGTTTGGATTTTATCCTTTTCTGCCAAGAGACAACTTCGAATTTGTCTGAATCGTTGAAATCAAACCGGCGGTTCTTGAGTTATAAGCGTAGTAACTAACACAACTTTCTTTTATATATATATATCTTATATATATAAATGAAAGTTGTGTTAGTTACTACGCTTATAACTTAAGAACCGCTGAACTGATTTTAAAGATCCACACAAATTCGGAGTTGTCTCCTCTCCGAAAAGGATAATATCCAAAAAAATCGCGTAAAAATGTGATATATTAACATTTTCATTTTGACTTTTCAAATGTACAATAGTAATATTTTATTTTGCATGATTTTTTCCATTTTGACTTACTTTTTTCTAATATACATTTGTAGTGTTTTTTATATTTTTTATATTTTATTTTTGAATTCGAATATTAATACCAATTTATTTAATTGACTTGATTTCTTGAGAACTGAAATTGATGGCGGGTTACATGGAAGTGTAGTACCGAATTATGTATTGGCGAAACGGAATAGATGATACCGAAATAATTTAATGCGGTCACATCAAAGTTAAAAGATAATTACTTTTTCAAAATCGTTAAAAAAATCACGAAAAAAAAGATCTCATTGCAACAATTTGCAAAACGGGAAAATATCGAAATAAAATTCCAATGCAATTGAATTTTAAAATAAAAGTACATTCTATTAACAAACTTTTTTAAGGATCTTTAAACAGTTGCTGTAAAAAATTAGCGAACAAGTTGAAGATATTTTCAATTTGTTATTCTTCTTTTGTCAATTTTTTTCAATTTGTAATATCGTATTGAATTCAGTAGATTTTTTGTGAACAAAATAAAGAATAATTTTTCACTATATACAATTTTTCACTAAAAAAATGAAATAAGTGCGAAATACGATGGTAACTGACATCTACCTTTCAACTCCAGGGCCTACATCGTGATTCAGCTGGAAGATGCGCAGACATTTAATCAAACAAAAATGACCGAAAAAGACTAATGGGGCTTATTTCAAAGTGTGACCCTACTTCTTTCATGTGACAATAATCCGTCCAATGAGAGCTCAAAATGCAAAAATTTTTGGGAGTACAATCAGTAAAATACCAAATATAAAGGGTGCAAAATAGTAGAGCGAATGGGACTTTTAGTAAGAAAAGGATTTCTATCCTTCCAAAAATTCTTCCTGAACATTTAAGATACATAGAAATTTATTCATGTAAAGTCCTTACATTGGAGTATCCCCAAGTCCACTTTCACATCTAATGTGTGGTCAGAAAAGAAAAATTTATATTCTATTAAATTTGTAACCCCCAAGAGAATATTGGTTGGGAACGTAGATTTGGGATATACATCTATATGAAATAAATTGTGAAAACATGAACAAATTACAAATATAAGAAAGTAGCACGGGACCGAATATTTGTTGAATCGTCATTGAATTATACTATGATGAAAAATATGGACTATATGGGGTCTCCAATTTACAATTTAAATGACAAAAAAAATTAGTTCCCATATTACGGTAATGGGTGTGAAATAGTAATTATATTTGACTATTCTGAAATCAGTCTGACCTCAATTATGAGGTGGATAAAACTATTTTTACTTATTTAAATCACGTGATTTTTTTCAGTTTGACATGCTATGTTGTTCTGCTATATTTTCGATTTGGCCTCTATTTGTCATCGATGTTTCGCATTTTACCTTATTTCAAAGGATTCGGCTAAAAATGTGTATTTGGGGGTGAAAATCTTACACAAAAATTTCAACATATCTACAAATTTTAGAATTTTCTCCATGTAATAGTACCGCCTCAAGTCCACCTTTTGGCGGACAAACAGACCGACAGGGGACTTATGAGGGGGACTTATGAGGACTCTAATGCACAATCTGAGGTGCTAATGGGTTTAAAAAAGTAATTAACTTTGGCTATTCTTAAATCTATTAGCCCTCAATTATGAGGTGCACAAAGTACAGTAAATTCCAAATTACTGCTCATTTGACTAAAAATTAAAAACTAATCGACCAGTACGTGAACATTTATAACATTCATATCTTTGAATAACTATGCTTTGACAAATATGCATAATAGACAAAAACTACGGGCCGGCAACGCGGACCGGGCCAGCTAGTAAAAAATAAATAAATAAAAAAGTAGACTTCTGCCAACCCCTTAACTCTAATGCTAAGGGGATAATATTCTGCAATCATCTCCAAAAGCAATAGGCTTCTATTCTGACCGCCTAAAATTTCGTTAGGATCGGGCCATAATTGCAATCTGTAGCGTAATTACAAATTATTTTGGACAGACGGACACACATAGCCAGATCGATTCAGCTCGGCGAATCCTATGTGCGGTAACAATATTTTAAAGTATGACATACATGTTGGCCCAATCAAACTTATAATGCCCGCAACATATAGTGCTGTAGGGTATAAATATCTATCTTCAATTTATTGGAATAATGAAAACTGTATGACATACCTTAAATGCATTTCAATTTAAACACACACAAACACAAATCTTATCCAGTGTCTTGTCCCACTGGCTAAGAAAACTTCATCCGTTTTGTTGTCTAACAAAATTACTTTAAACTAATTTTCGTAGACATTAAATAGGTTCATTCAAAACACTTTTTCATCACACTGCAGACAATTTTAAAACTTTACACATTCCATCATATTTTCCAACGTTCCATGGAAAACACTTCTTTTTTGAATTAACCATCTCCGTTCCGTTTTATCGCAAATTGTTTACAAATCCTTAACTTGTTATTATGACTTATTTCAACGAAAGGAAAAAGTACAAGAACGACAACAAAATGAACAATCCAAATTATATAAAACACGAATATGCTATTTTCCATAAAATGTATTTGCTGCATCATAAGCAGCAGCGGGAAAAATAAACTTTTGCTTTCAATGTTTTTTTCTTTTGGTTTCCTCCGCTGTGTGCTGTCATAAAAGTTTTACGTTTTACTTTTCCGAGTTACGTGCTGTTGTTGCTGATGTCGATGAGTGGTTGTTTCGTTTTGGCCATGAAATGAAAGCCGGATGAAGTTAAGCTGAAATGTTTGTCATCATTCTTATTTTATATTGCTGTTCGTGGTCTTCTCCTTTTATATTCTCCTTGGTTATTTTAGGGAAATTTTTCACTTTTTTGTTTCTTTAGAAAGGACTTAACAGCGGGGAAATGTATCTTAGTATAATTTTTATATAACAAAGATATAAAGAGTGTTGATAAAAAAATTACTGTTTGAATATTGGATTCTGTTTGCATAATTTTTTGTGCAGAAAATTTAATATATTTTGAAAAAATGATGGAAATAATAGAAATTCTATTTTTACAATCAGCGACTATCAGGGTTATTCTTTCTAAGAATACAGCTGTAAGATTAATTATTGGAGGACTACCACACCCATAACCTTGGATTTTTATACCCTACAACACTATGTGTTTGGGGGGGTATTATAAGTTTGATTTGGCCAAAAATTATGTAACACCTCGAAATATTGGTTTCCCACATAGGAAAGTATATATGGATCTTCCTATCTCGTAAATTTGTAATCAAGCTACAGGTCGCAATTATGTCCCGATCCTCCTGAAATTGAAAATGGAGGTGGGGTTAGGGTCAGAATAGAACCCTATTGTTTTTGGAGATGATTGCAAAATATTTTGGGTGTTGAAATAGACCAAAAACAGAAAATTGTCCTGATTTCGCAGTTGCTATGTACACCACAATTATGAACCAAATGACGCGGAAATTTGCATGGAGTTAGAGTTTAGGACTAGGCAGAAGCCTACCAATTTGGGCGGCCATCGGACAATATTTAGCGGGTAAAGCAGACCCTAACTGTTATGTAAAAAAAATAGGAAAATGTCCATTAAACCGCGAATATTTTCAATCCCAGCTAAATCACAAATGCATTAAAAGATCACTTCTGACCATTATAGTGATGCTAATAGCCAAGAAATGTGATATATAGCAAAATAGGTACAATACATATGTAAAAGAATTGATCTTATTTATTCTGCTTATAAATCAAGAACCGCTGGGCCGATTTTCACAATTTACATCAATTCGGAATGGTCGTTGCCAGAAAAGGATAAAATCTTAGAAAATCGCGAAATAATATACCAATCAAAAAGTTATATTTTTTGTTTCATTTTTTTTCCATTTTTGTCATATTTTTTTATCGCATGAGATTTTTTCAATTTGACTTACAATTTTGAATTTAAAATTTTCTAAATTTTTACACCCTCCAACACTACGTTTTGGGGGTATTATATGTATGTCGCAATTATCGTCCGATCCTCACGAAATTTTATATGGGGTGGGTCGGAATTGAAGCCTATTGTTCTTAGGATGTGCATTTAGAGGTTTAAATGGCTAAAAAATTTTAAATTTTTCTAATTTTGTAGTCGTTCTATAGGCCACAATTGAAAACTAATCAACACGGAATTTCGCATCGGAAGAGAGTTGAGGATAGAGAAGAAGTCTGGCATTTTGGATGACCATTGGATTATATTTAACCATAAAACGGACCACAACTTTCGTGTGAAATTGTTTTGAATATAACACGACGGAGTACATGAATAGGGTAAGACAGGGTAACATCTAGGCAGGGCTCCTTGACATTATTTCAAAAACGAAACTTTACAAAATGGATTAGGATATAAGGAGACTGAACATATTGTAGTGTTGTAGGGTATCACATGGTCGGCCCCGCACGACTATAGCCTTTGCTTACTTGTTTAAATTATATCCAGTGATAGTTTTATCACAGCTTGGATTGGTGGATTTTGAAGACTTCTTCCTCAAGGACAATAACAAATATGAGCGGGGATTTTTGGGAGGCTATGAAAGCTGAAACCGTGAACTTTTTTGACACTACTCTTTAAGACAACTAATTCAAAGACTATTACAACAACAGGGTGATTTAAGAAAACTGGTGTTGGGTCCTGTTGGAATGGCCAAGGTCTGCGGCCAAAATGTTTGCGTGCCCAAGTCTTTAATACACCCTCCAGAATATTTTCTCGATAATATTCAGCATTTATTCTGATGCCACGGTCGATTAATACGAGAGGAGAGCGACCAACGGCTGTTATGGCGGCCCACACCATCACCATGACCGGCGCTTGAGTTCTGTTCTGGTGGCCAACCGAAGTTGCTGACCTCAGCTGAACTCTTTGGCAAGTAAATACAATGATTTTGTTTGTTTACAAACTGCTGGACAACGAATGTTTTCTCATTGGAGAACACCAAATTCGGCAGTTCACCACTTTCGGCCAAGCGAAGCAAATCTTTAGCACTTTTGGAATTTCAATGGCTTTAGCCCGAATATCTGCCGAATGGAATATTGCGATATGTTTAGGTCATGAGCCATTTTTCGGCCACCGCGACGCGGGTTTCGATCAGGTGGCTTCTTTACTATTCGAACCATTTCTGCTGATCTTGCTGTTTTTTCCGTTCACTTCCTTGACGTCGGGCTACGGCACAAGTATCACGGTACCGAGCGATGGTTCGAGACACACATTTAAATGCTGGAGTGCTCTAACGGTATCCACTTGTGGTTTTCCAGCCAAATATAAAGAAATTACACTATCACGCTGGAATTCCATCACGAACAACTTTTCTCAAAAAACAACTTCTCACCAATATGCTTTTGTACGCTTGTAAACAATATTATGAGCTGTCACTGGAATAATTTTAACAGCTGTCGTACGAGTGGCTTAGAACTGACAGCAGTCTAAAGTTGGTTGCAGATTTTTTATCTCACCCTGTATAAGTGGCGTATTTTTGAGACTTCTTTTTCAAGGACTACACTAGTTATAAGCGTGGATTTATCAGACTCCTTTTCAAGGATTATCGCTACTATAAGCATGGATTTTTAAAACTTCTTTCCAAGGACTATCACAGCTATAAGCATGAATTTCTAAAACTACTTTTAAAAGGACTTTCACAGCTATACGCGTGGATTTATCAGACTCCTTTTCAAGGACTATCACAGCGCCAAGCAGGAATTTTTTGGGACTACTTTTTCAAATACGATCACAAAAATACGCGTGGATTTTTAAGACTCCTTTCCAAGGACTATCACAGCCATGAGTATGTATTTTTGAGACTAGTTTTAAATGGGCTTTCACAGCTATAACCGTAGATATTTTTAGACTCCTTTTCAAGGACTTTCATAGCTGAAAGCATGGATTTTTTAGGACAACGTTTTCAAGCATTATTATTGCCATGAATTGTTGAGACTTTTTTGAAGTACTGCCACAGTGGACTTTTGAGATATTTCTTCAAAGACATTTATTGCTAAAGAGGGACTTCTGAGACAAGATCTTTCACAGCTAATAGCGTAGAATTTCTGAGGTTACTGTTTTTCAGGAGCTTTTCGTAGCTACAACTGTGAATTTTCTTCAAGGACAATAACAGCTATAATCGTCGATAGTTTGACACTACTTATTCAAGGATTTTCACTGCTCTACGTGTGGATTTTGAGACTTCGTTCTGAATGACTATCATAGCTATAAATGTGGGTTTTGAGATTACATTTACAGGGACTATCACAGCTATAAGAGTTGATTTTGCCCCCGCTTTTTAAGGACTATCACAGCCGTAAGCATGCATTTTGGCATACATTTTCAAGAGTTATTACAGATATAAGTTTGGATTTCTTTAGCCTACTTTTTTAAGGACTATGAGCTTACATTTGTATACCCTTCACCATAGTATGGAGGGTGTATTAAGTTGGTCATTCCGTTTGTAATACCTCTAATATTGCTTACATTTTTTGCTTCGGTATTTTTGAGATTTTAACAGAAAACGGATGTTATTTGTTTTTTTTTAATTGCCAAATTTGTTCTAAATGGTAGATGGTATTCAAAGTTCGGCCCGGCCGAACTTACAGATTTTTTGCTTGTTAAACATATTATTTCAAACACTTTTCGTAAAATTCGAATTTCTAAAAACCATCAGCGACTCTCATTCCAAATCATAATTCTAGCTCATTCCGTTTGTCCAATACAAAGTATTCAATTTTTAGAACATTTTAGTACTTTCGTACCCTTTTTGTACGAATTTTAAGAAAACTCAGACTTATTTTTTTGAATGAAAATGAAAGTAACTTCCGTCTTCTTCTTTCGTTTTTGCTTTGTGTATCCATTTTTTATTAAATTTTTAAATTACTCGTTCTTCATTATTAGCCTTAAATTAAGGTTACCACAAGACGCCGCCCTTTAAATCATTGGGGAGTCAATGAATCTTCTACTGAATTTATAATTCTATGCAAACTATGCCCGTATGTATATCCGAACACTTTGTATTTCAAAGCTTTGTTGATGTTTCGAAAAAAAAAACAACTTTACCTGACGAAACACCGAATGTTGATTGAGAACACAAAAACTACAGTTTCTGAACAAGTTGTTGCAAAGAAAATTAACTTTATCTGACAGGCGGAAGGAAATTTCAATTAAGCCTCTTGCATAACATTTTAATCATGGCATGGCCAAGACAAAAGGAGAAGATTAATTTTCATAAAACCACCAAACCAGATGAAAATTGGAAGCCAACTTTCATTTAATAGAAAATTGGATGGATGGGAAAAAACTTGTTTTGAATAAAATGAAAAAAGGGAGAAAATTTTACGCATTTCCCAGTCGGTTGGTAGAAAGGAACATTTTTTTTGGTATTGTTAAACAAGAACCTTTTTTCTTGGAAATTAAAGAACGGTGGTGAAAATGAAGAAAAATATTGAACAAAACAGCAATTTAACCACGAATATTTTTAATAATAGTTTTAAAGGAGCCACTTTACAAAATGTTTAAAGAAAAATAAGCCATTTTTTCATTAAATTGAAATTATTTTTAAAACGCCAAATACAGGGTGAGATGAAAAAACTGCAACCAACTTCAGACTGCTACCATTTCTAAGCCACTCGTCCGACATCTGTTACAATTATTCCAGTGACAGCTCATCAGATTGTTTACAAGCGTAGAAAAAATATGGCAAATATTGAAAAAAGAACTCGGGTTAAAGCCATTAACATTCCAAAAAGTGCAAGAACTTACACCGCAACCGAAAGAAAAAAGACCCAAAAGAGCTAAAGAGTTGCTTAGCTTGGCCGAAAGTGGAGAACTGCCGAATTTGGTTTTCTCCGATGAGAAACCATTTGTTGGCCAGCAGTTTTTATACAAACAAAATTATCGTGTTTACTTGCCAAAGAGGTCAGCTGAAAAAGTGCACCTTCGGTTGGCCACCAGAACTCATGTGCCGGCCATGGTGATGAAGTGGGCCGCCATAACAGGCGATGGTCGCTATCCGCTCGTATTAGTCGACCGTGGCAATATTCTGGAGGGCGGACATTCCAACAAGACTCAGCACCACCCAAGAAGGGTTACAAAATGAGGTTCCTCGCTTCATTTCCTGCGTACAATGGCCACCAAAATATCCGGATACCAAACCGTTGGACTATTGTTTGTGGAGTATTTTGGAAAGCAAGGTTGGCACTAAAAAATAAGTGTCGATCGCCTTAAGCAAGCGCTTCGCCGGGAATGGGCCAAAATACCGCAAAGCAACATTCGGGTAGCGTGTGACGGTTTCATTGGCAATTTGAAGGCCATAATTCATGCCAAAGGTGACCAATTCGAACAGATATAAACTTATTCTTAAATTTGATGCTATTTCTGACATTTTTTGTTTTAATGCAATAAAATTAAAACCAGTAAGGAAAGTCTTAAAGTCGGGCGGAGCCGACTTTATGATACCCTACACCACTTTGCTAATTTAGTAGAGCTGCGCATAACAATTAAAAGTTGTTATGGGAGAATTCAATCATACACGCTATGATTATAATTAAAAGTTCAAAGGACTAAATAAATTCGGACTTGTATTGCCCATTTGGTGCACAATTAATTTGAAAATTTCGGAAAAAAATATGTATGGGAGCTATATCCAAATCGGAACCGATCTCGATAAAATTTGCAAAGATATTTCTGAGCTTTATTTGATATATTTCCCTGAATATCGTTGTTACGGAGTGCATATTACGGCTGTGGGTAACAAATATAACAAATCGGCTGAAAAGTATATATGGGAGCTATAACTATATCTGAACCGATCTTCACCAAATTTGACATACTAGCTTCTAGATTTAATTCGGTCGTAAGTGCCAAATTTCATCCCATTTGGGCAAATATTAGACGTTTGGTGCACAATCAAAGGTAAATCGGACGAAGTTATATATGGGAGCTATATCCAAATCTGTACCGATCTCGATAAAATTTAGCAAATGCATTTCTGAGCTGCATTTGATATATTTCCCCAAATATTGTTGTTACAAAGTGCATATTACGGCTACGGAGGACAAAAGTAACAAATCGGATGAACAATATATATGGAAGCTATAGCTATATCTGAACCGATTTCGATCAAATTTGCATTCTTATTTTCAGGTCTAATCGTACGTGCAAAATTTCATACTATACGGACTGATATTACACGTTTGGTGCACAAGAAAAGGTAAATCGGACGAAGATATATATGAGAGCGATATCTAAATTTTGACCGATTATCTCCAATTTCAATAGGGTTCGTCCTTGGGCCAAACAAATGATTTGTGCAAAATTTCATCTGGATAGGGCAATAAATGCGAACTGTACTTTGTTTACAAAAATACATTGACAGACGGACAGACGGACATGCATAAATCAACTCAGAATGTGATTCTATGCAGATCATCAAAAGGAACTATGGGTCTATCTCGTTTCCTTTTGCCTGTTACAAACAAATGCACAAAGACATAATACCCTGACCACCTTTTGGTTTAGGGTATAAAAATGTTAAAATTATGGCGTTTGACTTTGTTGCACTTTTTTACCTCACCCTGTATGTCAATCCAATTTTATTTAGATACACAAATACCAAATTCCCTTTTGAGTCCAATTCAAATCACAGTGCAAATAATATTTGTCCTGCATAAATTAAACTTGGTTCCAGATGTTTGATATGCTGGTGTTGTTTTAGTTCGCCATGCTCTGCAACATTCATTCGCCAAGGATCTCATAGCAACCACAAAACAATGATTGTGCCTCTGCGGAAGGATATTTTTTTTTTTTTGTTTTGGTATTCCACAGCAGAGATGGTTTCCTCGCCTTTATTGCCAAAAGTTTTTCAATGCATTTTCAAACAACAAAAATCCTTTCGGCCAGTGACACACTAACTAACAAAAGCAAGAAATTTCATTTCATAAACAATTCGCAAATTTAACTAATCTGCCGCCATGCTACTCGACATAGTAGAATCTTTGTCCGCCATCGTGTTCTCTGTGGTTGTAGTGGTAGTGACGGTGGCAATGCGTTCGTTCCAAATATTGGAAACACTCAACCACCAAGTACTGGTCTTTGTTCTCGAATCGAATACAATGGCAGAAAGGGAAAATGTAAATTTCGAGGACCATCGCCCTATGAAAATTTTAAATGAAAACAATGAGCAAGATTTTGCCAACGAGATTACTTTATTTGAAGAAATCTAAGGATTTGTAGGTTTCAAGATTTCGAACAATGTTGACTCTTGTTTAACGCCCAATTAATTCCTTTGAACTATTGTGGATAATGTTTCTATTGTTTCTGAATTATTTGCTACTTAAAAAGTTCAGACAATGGCTGGAGTGCAGATGCATAAAATTAAAACAATGGAAATGGAAGGAAAGATCTATGGTTATTGAATGAACTTGGCAAACTTGATCCTATGTTTTATGAGGGTTTGAAAGAGTGAAAATATCATTCCTTACCATACCCTAAAAAGTTTATAACGATTCGAAATATTGGTCCTTAACCCCCAACTTAATATCTGATTTATAGTGTGTATGACAGTCAGTCCGTCGGTTTATGCAAAATTGTAATTACTCAACATGAGTAGATCCTTATGAAATGTTACCTGAATGCAGGGGTGGGTGCAAAATAGAAGAAGTCCATAATTATGGGGACAGGTTTTTCCTGTCTTTGGACCTCCGCACACAGGTTTACAATATTGAATAACGATAACGCTCATCAAATGAAAAATAATTCACCGATATTTCCGTCAACTTCGCACAACGCTATATTTCCACCAACATTAGTTCTAATGGGAATAGGTGAGTGACTCATCCACTTTTAATGGTACCTTACCCAATGAGATAAAAAAAAACAGTAAAGAAAGTCTTAAAGTCGGGCGGGGCCGTAGTAGAGCTCCGCATATCTACTAAAAGTTTTTATGGGAGAATTCAATCATACACGCTATGATTATAATTATAATTTAAAGTTCAAAGGACTAAATATGCCGAAGCATTTATATATTTTAAATTCGGACTTGTATTGCCCATTTGGTGCGCAATTAATTTGAAATCGGATAAAAATATATATGGGAGCTATATCCAAATCGAAACCTATCTCGATAAAATTTGGCAAAGATATTTCTGAGCTGTATTTGAAATATTCCCCTGAATATCGTTGTTACGGAGTGCACATTACGGCTGTGGGTAACAAATATAACAAATCGGATGAACAGTATATATGGGAGCTATAGCTATATCTGAACCGATCTTCACCAAATTTGACATACTAGCTTCAAGACTTAATTCGGTCGTAAGTGCAAAATTTCATCCAAATCCAAATTTGGGCAAATATTAGACGTTTGGTGCACAATCAAAGGTAAATCGGACGAAGTTATGTATGGGAGCTATATCCAAATCTGAACCGATCCCGATAAAATTTAGCATATGTATTTCTGAGCTGTATTTGATATATTTCCCCAAATATTGTTGTTACAGAGTGCATATTACGGCTGCGGAGGACAAAAATAACAAATCGGATGAACAATATATATGGGAGCTATAGCTATATCTGAACCGATTTCGATCAAATTTGGCATACTTATTTTCAGGTCTAATCTGATTGTACTTGCAAAATCCCATACTATTTGGACTCATATTACACGTTTAGTGCACAATAAAAAGCAAATCGGACGAAGATATATATGGGAGCTATATCTAAATGTTGACCGATTATCTCCAATTTCAATAGGGTTCGTCCTTGGGCCAAACAAATGATTTGTGCAAAATTTCATCTGGATAGGGCAATAAATGCGAACTGTACTTTGTTTACAAAAATACATTGACAGACGGACGGAGAATGTGATTCTATGCAGATCATCAAAAGGAACTATGGGTATATCTCGTTTCCTTTTGCCTGTTACAAACAAATGCACAAAGACATAATACCCTGACCACCTTGTGGTGTAGGGTATAAAAATTAAACAAATAATCAAAGACTATAGTCGTGCGGGACCGACCATGCTATACCCTACCACCCTATAATGTTTTGGAAAACCTCCCTAGGTCCAAATCCGTTTTAGTCGATTTTGTTATTTTAGTCATCCACAGCCATAATATAATTGAATTGAGTCTAGAAGTTAGTATGTCAAATTTGGTGAAGATCGGTTCAGATATAGCTATAGCTTCCATATATATGGTTCATCCGATTTGTTATATTTGTTACTCACAGCCGTAATATGCAAAATGCTCCGTTACAACGATATTCAGGGAAATATATCAAATAAAGCTCAGAAATATCTTTGCCAAATTTTATCGAGATCGGTTCCGATTTGGATATAGCTCCAATATATTTACCCGATTTCAAATTAATTGTGCACCAAATGGGCAATACAAGTCCGAATTTAAAAGATACAAATGCTTCGGCATATTTAGTCCTTTGAACTTTAAATTAAAATTATAATCATCGCGTCTATGATTGAATTCTCCCATAAACACTTTTAATTGTTATGCGGAGCTCTACTAAATTAGCAAAGTGGTGTAGGGTATCATAAAGTCGGCCCCGCCCGACTTTAAGACTTTCTTCACTGGTTAATTTTAAAATTTTAGTTCCTTTACAGGATTTATAAGTTAAATCTAAATGACCAAGTCAACGAACCTTGAAATCAAAGAGGAGGAAACATAAATACTAAGAACGGGAATTTTTTTTTGAAATAAGCTGTAGTCTACTCCCGATTCGGAGTGTAGTCAATTCAGTAGACCAAAAATAATGTATGAGAATTTACAAATATTTTCTATTTTTTCGTTCTTACTATTATGATACGATTTTAAATAATAGAATTCTTCACTCTGAATGACCTTAAAAGAGATGTGGAGGTGATATAAAAACTTATTTTTTCCCAAAGAATGAAAAGGATTTTGTTTTTTTTTTTTCGAAACAAGCCGGAGTAGTAGACCATACATAATGTAAATAAAAATAATTTATGTCAATAATGTTAATCCTTGTGGATCTAGAAATATTTTCTAAAAAACGCAGAAGGGGAAAAATTTAACGCAGTAACAGCGCCTCAAACAATTATACATTTCAAATGTGTTTCGTTCATACTATTATTGTACCATTTTAATATAATGGAATTCTTCAAGACGGAAAATTAGCACAGAAATAAAAAATATCTCACCTACACTAATCCTTTGCTAAAAACTCAAACTCAGTTGCTGGCAAACACCCACATAGACACCTTAGCATTTATTCTATTCCATTATCCGTAATGACTCATCTGCAGTTATATCCTATTTTCTTTACAAAAAAAAAAAAACACTGCATCCCAGTGCTAATGTTTCCTGTCACTTTGGCAGTTGTTGTTTTTGTTGTTGCTGCTGCTGCTGCTGCATTCGCGTGGCGCTGAGAGAAGAACTTTATTTAATGAAATCAACAACACAGCAAATTTTCTTCGCAACGAGACATGCGAAGGCGAAACACGACAACTGTTATAAAACTAAAGACATGAAATGAAACGAAAGAAAGAAAAGACAAATGAAGAAGCAAATAGTCAGGATTACGATGCATGGAATTCTAGACAAGGGTCAAAGTTCATTATCATGACAATAATGACGGCAATGATAAAGCATATTTGCGAGGAAGATCTCCGCCGTTGTTGTTCGGGGACGATGATGTCCTGGCAGAAGGGGGGTGGTTGTCAGCCCAAAGAAGATTACTTCTTGTATACCAGTTACATGTCAATGAGCGGCAAGGAATGAAAGAAAGCAAGCACATCCTGGACGGCAACATGACTCCGAGAATTCCTGCTACTTAGCAAAAATTAGTTTCATTTAAAAAATGCAAAAGAAGTAAATATGAATTTTAATTAATTTTGTTCATTATGTCGGATGATGAGTTTCAATTCGAAGAACAGGTGTTGCAAAGACATTTGCTCGAAATGTTAAATGGAGAGATAAGTTGTTTTGTGTTAAGAGCAAGAAATAGCACGGCAAGTTGAAATTAACATTTTCTGCTTAATCAGCAACGTAAATAGTAAGTCTAGTAATTAGGCAATGCAAAAACATTTGAAACTTTTCTTAGTAGTCTATAGTAAATTGTTTTTAGCTTGCCAACTTGGCATAATGGAATTTTACGCCACACAATTAAATCATTGGGGAAAGGCGAAAAAAAAAATGAGAGAGAAATGAGAATGGAGATTTTCCACTCCCTCAAGAAACCACGGTTCCAAAGTGGATTGATGTGAGTAATTTAGAATAGCTGATTCTTAAAGTTAGCTGATTCTAAAGTTAATTCTCTACATAGCTTAAGAGCTTAAATTATATCTTGATAGGTAAAGTGGAAAATATTTGGGAAACCTTTGTTATACCTTACAAAAAATTATGTTACACCTCGAAATATGGAAAATATATATGGATCTTCCTGTCTCGTCGAGCTAAGTCGATCTAGCTATGTCTGTCCATGTTAAATTGTAATCACGTTACAGATCGCTATTCCTAACGAAATTTTGCATAAAGGTCAGAATAGAATGCTATTGTGGAGAAGATCACAAACTATTTAGGGTTTAAAACTAGTCAACAACTGAAAAAAAATTTGTGATTTTACAATTGTTCCAGAGGTGCAATTATGGTGCAGTATGGGACTAGAGTTTAGGGCTAGTCAGAAGCCAACCGATTTAAATGGTTAGCGAGCAATAAAATTAGCCAATGAAAGAGACCATAACTTTTTTGTAAAAAATACGAACATTTCTATTAAACCACGAATATTTTTAAATTCCAGCGAAATCATAAATACGCGGAAAGGCCACTTCTGACCTTTACATTGACGCTGATATTCAAGATATCACATATATAGCAAAATACAGGGTGAGATAAAAAAGTCCAACAAACTCCAACGCCATTTTTTAAATTTTATAGAATGAAAGCAAAAAATGTCGGAAAAAGCATTAAATATTAGAATAAGTTTAGATTTGTTCGAATTGGTCACCTTTGGCACGAATTATGATCTTCAAACTGCCAATGAAACCGTCACACGCTGCCCGAATATTGCTCTGCGATATTTTGGCCCATTCCCGGTGAAGCGCTTGCTTGAGGTGATCGACACTTTGGTATTTCTTAGTGCCAACCTTGCTTTCCAAAATACTTCAGACACAATAGTCCAACGGATTGGTATCCGGAGATTTTGGTGGTCATTGTGCGCTGGAAATGAAGCGAGGAACCTCATTTTGTAACCATTTTTGGGTGGCGCGTACTGAGTGCGAGGCGTACTGAGTCCTGTTGGAATGTCCAATGTCTACGGTCAAAATGTTTGTGTGCTCAAGGCTTTAATACACTCTCCAGAATATTTTCGCATGCGATTTTTTCAATTTGACTTACAATTTTGAATTTTTAATTTTCTCAATTTTTACACCTCCCAACACAACGTTTTTAGGGTATTATATGTATCGTCCGATCCTCACGAAATTTTGCATGAGGATAGGGTCGCAATTGAAGCCTATTGTTCTTAGGATGTGCATTTAGAGGTTTAAATGGCAAAAAAATTTACATTTTTCTAATTTTGTAGTCGGAATTTCGCATCGGAAGAGAGTTGAGGACAGAGAAGAAGTCTAGCATTTTGGATGACCATTAGATTATATTTAGCTGTAAAATGGACCACAACTTTTGTGTGCAATTGTTTTGAATACTTCAAAACACTAAGGAGTGCGAAAATATTGGCCAAATTCTCCGGGTCAAAAACCTAAGGGCTCTTTGGCATTATTTCAAAAACGAAATCTTCCAAAATGGATTTGAATGTAAAGGGACTTCGAACATATTGTAGTGTTGTAGGGTATCACATGGTCGGCCCCGCACGGCTATAGCCTTTGCTTACTTGTTTATACTTATACATCTACACGAAGCAAAATCCATTATTAACAAGTGAAAAAGTAGCAAGTTTAGCCGGGCTGAACTTTGAATAAGTATCCTCCACTATTTGGAAGGAATTTGCAAATTGTCAAAAAAAAAAACCGTTGAAAATACTGCTAAAATCATAAAACACCGAATATAGGGAGGTTCCGTTATATGGGGGCTTTACGTAGTTCTGGAACTGCATTTTCAATCACACCCATTAGGAACCTTAAATACGAAAATACCGAATATAAAGAGGTACCGTTTTTTTGGGTCTATACTTAGACATGGACCTGGATAGTAAACTTACTACATGAAATTTAAAGGATGAAGTCGTTAAAATAATCAAAATAGCGAATATAGCGAGGTAATGTTATATGGGGCCTATATGAAGACGTCGACCTGTTTGAGCAATTTTTTGTCATAGGATGTAGTACCCATTAGGAACTTCAAATTCCAAATTTCCGGTGAAAAGTGTAACACAACTCATCAAAATAGCGACACTTCTATGCAATGATGTTTCTTTCATAATGGGTACCCATGTTACTAATTTACAGCCAAGTCGGGTTAAAAATGTAACTTAAACATAGAAAAACATCTGTTGGCCACCAGAACTCAAGCGTCGGCCATGGTGATGGTGTGCGGATTTCACCCTTCTCTCGTATTAATCATCAGAATAAATGCCGAATATTATCGCGAAAATTTTCTGGAGAGTGTATTAAAGCCTTGAGCACGCAAACATTTTGACCGTAGACCTTGGACATTCCAACAGGACTCAGCACCATCGCATTCGGCACGCGACATCTGTTGGTCATGTTTTATGGGGGCTATACGAACACGTAAGCCAATAACAAAGGTCCTGCAGAAATAACACACATCTAAGTAAAATTGTATTAATTCATTTATATCGGTCGCAAGCTAGAGTGATTTCCAGGTTGTCATGCGGACAGACGCACATCGCTAAATCGACATAGAATTTTATGCTGATGAAGAATATATGTACCTTGTGGGGTCTACAATTTATATTTCGAAGTGTTACAAATGGAATGACAAATTTAATATACCCAGCATGCTGTGCTGGAGGGCATAATAAAGAATCTATTTTGTCTAGTATTTATGAGTATGTATGTACTGTTTAATCTCACATGTTAACATTAAACAGACATTGCCAGGCCACAGGGATCCTACACTGCACATTCGCATTACCCCATCCTTTTTCCATTACGAATTCGGCAATCTGGACAATTGAACTAAACTATATTAATTTCTCCTATATTTCACCAATTTATCACAAATTATCCTAAATGCCTACCTTTCATATTCTATGCCCAAACAGTTAATAAACAGTTCGTGTAAATCAAATATAATTAACAAACAAATTCCGTTAATAAATCTTTATTACATGCAATCCATTCTGGTTAATTGTTCGTATTGGCCACGAAAGCAAAAAACTTTCCTCATTCGCACATTCTAAATCCCAAATAATCTGCACATGTTGTCGGTATGAGGAAAGAATGCCAGTAATCGCTGATAAAACCCTACAAATGAATAACAGCAGAAATAAAATAAAGACCGAGGAAAATCTCTATGTAGCTATGTATAAATTTAGGTCCCTTTAAGGGAGCAGAAAAAGGAAACAGAAACAAAAAAAATCCTTATGGACATACATGAATCTATATTAGAAAGCCAGAAAACGAGTAGCTGAGGGTTGGTCATCTAAATCAAGTCTTTGCATCGGAGCCTTCTGTAGCCAACATCTACCATGAAGGATATGAAAAACAATAAACTCACTGGCATTTTGAGAATATCTAATGTCCAAATAAGATACCAACCCCAAAGAATTACAAGACATACACATATAACTGCTTCCCACATGCTATCTTTGAGGCAACTCAATGAACTGGGCCACATGAAATAAGTATTAAAATCTCAAGACGTAAACAAAAAAACAAACAACACAAATGCGAATCAGCAGAACAAAACAAAAAGCCAGAAATACTCATGCAATTTCTTGGTTTTGTTGCTATTGTTTTTTTTTTTTTCGTTTTTGATAATGAAAATCGAAACCCAAATGAAAAATATACAAAACCAACAGAATGGAATACTAGCAGGAGATATTGTGAATGGTAGAGAAGGAGAAACAAGAAGAGTGAGGGCCATGGCATCAACGCCAAATGGGGGTCTGTCAAAATGTAGATAAAAAACAAGCAAACAAATTGTGATTAAAATCCAGAGAATATTTGTGTTGTGGGAAAAAGGAAGCGGAGGTTGTTAACAACGAGGACAGATACTGTGTGAATGCAAAAGAGAGGAAAAGTCGGAATTTCGAAATTAGAATAGCGCGGTCCGCTTTTCATATACAAGGTCATGGATTCAAATAACATCATTACATATGGGACAATATATGATTTTAAGGTTAAAGATGATTTTAAATATTCAGTTCTTAGTCAGTAAAGCCCTAAGATCCGAACAAGATCTGAATAGTGAAAATCAAGAAATTACATTCCAGCAAATACTCCCATTACCATATAATGGTTGTTTTCCAAACTTTTAGAAGCGCATGCATCCCCAAATAAGTAATTATTATTTGGTCACAACAAGTAAAAAAAACACAGTTAAGAAAGTCTTAAAGTCGGGCGGGCCGCCTTTATGATACCCAACACCACTTTGTCTATTTAGTAGAGCTTTACATAACAAATAACAGTTTTTATGGGGAATTTACCAACTATGATTATACAGGGTGAGATGAAAAAACTTCAACCAACTTCAGACAGCTGTCATTTCTTAACCACTCATCCGACAGCTGTTAAAATTATTCCAATGACAGCTCATTATATTGTTTACAAGCGTACAAAAGCATTTCGGTGAGAATTTTCCAGAAAAACATTTATTCGTGATGGAATTCAAGCGTGATAGTGTTATTTCATTATATTTGGCTGGAAAACCACATGCGGCTATCGTTAGAGCACTCCAGCATTTAAATGTGAATACATCTTTTGTGTCTCATATCATCGCTCGTTACCGTGATACTGGCAGCGTAGCCCGACGTCAAGGAAGTGGATGGAAGAAAACAGCAACATCAGCAGAAATGATTCGAAAAGTGAAGAAGCGACTTGATCGAAACCCGCGTTGCAGTTGCCGGAAAATGGCTCGTGAGCTGAAAATTCGGCAAATATTGAAAAATGAGCTCGGGCTAACGCCTTTGAAATTCCAAAAAATGCAAGAACTTACACCGCAACAGAAAGAAAATAGACTCGAAAGAGCTAGAAGAGTTGTTTCGCTTGGCCCAAAGTGGTGAACTACCGAATTTGATTTTCTTCTATGAGAAAACATTCGTTGTCCAGCAGTTTTTAAACAAACAAAATACTTCCCAAAGAGGTCAGCTGAAAATGTCCACTTTCGGTTGGTCAGCAGAACTCAAGCGCCGGCCATGGTGATGGTGTGGGCCGCCGTAACAGCCGATGGTCGCTCTTCGCTCGTATTAATCGACCGTGGCATCAGAATAAATGCCGAATATTATCGCGAAAATATTTTGGAGAGTGCATTAAAGCCTTGGGCACGTAAACATTTTGGCCGCAGACCTAGGACATTCCAACTCAGCACGCACCACCCACGAATGGTTACAAAATAAGGTTCCTCGCTTCATTTCCAGCGCACAATTTCCACAAAAATCTCCGGATACCAATCCGTTGGACTATTGTGTCTGGAGTATTTGGGAAAGCAAGGTTGGCACAAAAAAATACCAAAGTGTCGATCACCTCAAGTAAGCGCTTCGCCGGGAATGGGCCTAAATACCGCAGAGCAACATTCGGCCAGGGTGTGACGGTTTCATTGGCCGTTTGAAGGACATAATTCGTGCCAAAGGTGACCAAATCGAACAAATCTAAACTTATTATAAAATTTGATGCTATTTCCGTTCTTTAAAATATTTATTTACAAATTTATCTATAATTTATGGACTCGAAAACCGCTGCACAGATTTTCCTGAAATTATACTGAAATCGGTTCAGACTTGGATATAGTTCTCTACATATTTTCCGATTTGGCAATATTTCATGCATATATATCAAACTTACTTACTATTGGGGCATGAAATATTGCCAAATCGGAAAATATGTAGAGAACTATATCCAAGTCTGAACCGATTTCAGTATAATTTGGCGAATTTATTTGTGTACCCAATATCCAAATCTGAATCGATTTTAATATAATTTGGCAAATATATTTTCTGATCATATTCCGCCACTCATTCCAAAATATGCATGAAATATTTCAAGCACGATTTGTATGACCGATAAGACCCAATGGGGTAGCGAAGCACACCGGGCAAAGCTAGTTTTCTAATAAACTAAACAATTTTTCAGCGTTTACAACCTTTAAATATTCCTATATGTTTACTCTATCTCTCTCTCTTTTCTCCCAGGAATCACAGATTCTAGCATATATGTACTACGCTACGTTCCAATAATAAATATTTAACAACACTTGACTCAATTCCATTATTTCCCATTATTTTTAAGGGCATTTTTGACATTCAGTCTTAACATAATTTCGCACCCCCTTGTGCCGTTTTGAATTATTTTCTCAATTTTATTTCGATTTGGCGGCACGCGAATCCCCCCTCAACAATGATTCTCAAGGGCAAATAAGATTTGTAAATACCTTCAGGTTGATAATGTCGGCTTTATACTGTCATTAACATAACGATGCCAAGAAGAGGAGGCAGCAGATAAAAACGTAGATCCATTTAAAATTTGCTTTTAAAACCTAAACAAAATCTCGGTAAACAGAGAGGAGGCTGACATTGCTCGTACAACGCGTAATGAAATATATGTATGAACGTTTGCTGTGCGGCATAGCGTGTAACACAGCATGTTGAAGAAGAGCTGTGGAGAAACTTGAAATCCACTACCGGTAGGATAAGTGGTGAGGGTGATGTGTGCGTGTGTGGAAGAAGAAAGCGGATAGCAAAAAGTAAGAGAAAAATAAAGAAAAGTCAATAACTACCAGCCATACAACAACAATAACAAAACACAAATGTTGACGATAATAATGGCGGGAAGGGCGAAAAGTAATTGAAGAACGGCACAACAACAACAAGAACGAATAAACAGACAATAAATTTGATATATTTGTGTTAATGTCTCGCAGAGGCTTAACAAAGGATGAAGAAAAAGAATAAAAAAACAAGAAAGCAAAGGCTACAGTCGAGCGGGGCCGACCGTTGAATACCCTACAACACTATAATAAATGATACAGTTTATATAGGCGAGATACTCGAAAGAATTCCACAAGATATTGTGACAAATATATAAAAGAAAACCATCAGGTTTCGTTCTCTAATTTTCGAATAATAGCAACTTTAACTAATTTGCTAATTTCCAATTTATTGGAAGATGTTGCACGTAAATGGTTTTCCTAGATCTGGAACCAATATTTCCCAAAGACCCATCGTCTCTCAGAAGTGGCAAAAGATTAACATTTATTATTGGCTTTTGACTGAAACGCATCTATATGAGATACAGCCATTAGACTATATTCTTCAACAAAATCAGCGTTAACTAAATAGTCAGAAGTGCGTCTTTCCTGTATTTGTGAATTCTCCAAGAAGTCACTGTAATAGACATTTTCGTATTTTGTCTACAAAAGTTGGCAAACTATTTCACACATTGAATATTTTTGGATGGCCATCCAAAACTGCTTGGCTTTTGCAATGTCCGGTAACCCCCATTCAAATGTGCCTGAGGATCGGGCGATAATTACGACCTGCTGACAATTTTGCAGTTTTTTGGTCCATTTCAACCCCTAAATATATGGCGATCATCTCCAAAAGGAGGAGGCTTCTATTCTGACCCTCATCTTATCCCCATGCAAAATTTTGTAAGGATCGGGCCATAAATGCGATCTGTATATGATATCCTGATATCCTAACTACTTAGTTTTGTTAGCTGTAGAAATATTACCAAATGTTTAATTCAAAATGAAAATATGCCAAAAATATGACAAAATTGAAAAAATATGAGAAAATTTTACAAAATCAATATTTTCATCTTTAGAGAGATATTTTTATGAGATTTTTTTAGACGTTTTTTCTTTCCTGCCAAAAGACCATTCTGAATTAATGAGAACTGTCGAAATCAATTCAGCCGTTCTCGACATATAAGAGATTTTTCAAGCATATCTTCTTTGATAAACATATATATCGCACATATTTTGCTATATATCCGATTTGTTGGATGTTAACATCAATGTAAAGATCAGAAGAATATTCGCGGTTTAATGAAAAATTTTGAATTTTTTCAACACAAAAGATATGGTCTATTTTACCCGCTAAATATAATCCGATAACCACCCAAATTGGTAGGCTTCTTCCTCGCCCTAAACTCTAGCTACATGCGAAATTCCGCGTCGATTGGTCTATAATTGCGACCTGTATAGCTACTGCAAAATACGACATTTTTTCAGTATTTGGTCCATTTCAACCCCTAAACATTTGGCGATCATCTCCAAAAGAAATAGGGTCCTATTCTGACATTAACCTCACCTACATTTTAAATTTCGTGAAGATCGGGCCATAATTGCGACCTGTAGAGTGATTACAAATTAACATGGACAGACGGACAGACGGACAGACGGACAGACGGACGGACGGACATACATAGCTAGATCGACTCAGCTCGGCGAGCTAGGAAGATCCATATATACTTTCCTATATGGGAAACCAATATTTCGAGGTGTTACATAATTTTTGGCCCAATCAAACTTATAATACCCCCAACACATAGTGTTGTAGGGTATAACAACAACGACAGCGACAACATTCTAACAGTAACTTTGAAAGGTTAGTTATTTCTTTCTTTTGTTAACTTTGTAAGAAAACCCACATTTTCTCTAAGACTAATGGAGTTTTAACACACACACAGACATACATATCATCACATGCACACCCACCTGTCAAAGGTACAAAAAGTCCATAATAAAACAATTAACCAATGATGTTATTCGATTAAACAAAACTGACCTTACTGTAGAATAACATAGGCAACATTTAACCTAAAGCCATGGAAAGTTTAGCTTGTTGTCTTTTTGTTAAATCAGAATTTTTCATGACAGAAACTAGATTCACAGATTGAGGAAAAAACCAGTGAAGAAAATCTTAAAGCCGGCGAGACGACTTTATGGCACCTTTGAATATTTAGTAGAGCTTCACATAACAAATAAAAGTTTTATGGGGAATTTATGAGAACTATTATATTATTATATTATATCAACAATGATTATACTTATAATTTGGAGTCCAAAGTAAATAAATATACGAGGGAAATATCCTCCTCTGAGTCGATTTCTACAAAATTTTATTTTTTTTTTAAAGAAAAATAAATTCAAAAATTTAAAAAAAACGTAATTGTTGTAATACTTTAATGCGTACAGAAACAAATAGCTCGGTCTAAAAACGCGTGAACATGCCAGGAACAGCTGATCATGAAAAAAGCAGGAACATGCCAAATTTAGTCCGCATACACGAAGGATTTGTCTTTAGGATTTATTAATTTCATAGCAAATGCCAAGCGTGCAGGAAACTAAAATCTTTTGAAATTTAGTGGCATATCTGTCGCAATTAGAGAATTATAGGTACCAACATACTTCCACGTAATAATCGTATCCTCAATTAAATTGTTGTGTAGTTTTTTTTACTGTTAGCCTTATACCATTGGAAAGGCGTTGTGGGTTAATGCTCCATCATATCCCAATCTGAACCGCCAAACGCAATAGTTTTTACTTTTTTTTTAATTTTGTTGATTGAAAGCAAAAAAATGTCGGAAATAGCATAAAATTTTAGCTGACCTCTTTGGAAAGTAAACACGGTCATTTTGTTTGTTTACAAACTGCGGAAAAAACAAATTCGGCAGTTCACCACTTTCGGCCAAGCGAAGCAACTCTTTAGCTCTTTTGAGTCTATTTTCTTTCTGTCGCGGTGTAAGTTCTTGCACTTTTTCCAATATTTGCCGAATGGAACATTGCGATATGTTCAGCTCACGACCCATTTTTCGGCCACAGCGACTCTTTTGTCTGCAGGTAGGTCAAGTTCGAAGATGGACTATATCGGTCCACGATATCGTATAGCCCCCATATAACGGTACCCCCCGATATTTGGTATTTTGATGTGTTAGTCACATTTTTCAATGGAATTGTCTGAAATTCCACTCAAGGAGTCCCTAGTGGGTACTTTATACCTCGGAAGAGAATTATCTATATAGGTCCACGATATCGTATATCCCCCATATAACAGTACCCCCGATATTCGGTATTTTAATGATTTTAGCCATATTTTTTAACGGAATTTTCTGAAAATCCACACAAGGAGTTCTTTGTGGGTACTTTATCCAGTGGAAGAGAATCATTTATATAGGTCCACGATATCATATAGACCCCATATAACGGTACACCCAGTTTTTCGGTATTTTGATTTTTTTTACCCACATTTTTCAACGGAATTTTCTGATAATCCACACAAGGAGTTCCTTGTGAGTACTTTATCCCTTGGAAGAGAATTATCTATATGGGTCCACGATATCGTATAGCCCCCATATAACGGTACCCCCGATACTCGGTATTTAATTGATTTTTTCAACGGAATTTTCAGAAAATCCACACAAGGTGTTCTTTGTGAGCAATTTAACCCCTGAAAGGTAATTATCTATATAGGTCCACAATATCGTATATCCCCCCATATATCGGCACCTACCGATGTTAGATATTTTAAATATTTTAACAGAATTTTTAAGGGATTTTACTTTTTTGAAAATTTTCTAATTCGTTCCAAATGGTGGAGGGTATTCAAAGTTCGGCCCGGCCGAACTTACTGCTTTTTTACTTGTTTTCTGTAAATTTCTCACCAAAATGCGTTTTTTCGCTTGTAACCAATATAATGAGCTGTCACTGGAATAATTTGAACAGCTGTCGGACCAGTGGCTTAGAAATTACAGCAGTCTGAAATTGGTTGCAATTTTTTTTTTATCTCAGACTGTATGTGCATTTAAAAAACTAAATTTTCTACGTACTTCCGATTCTGATGTTATATCTCCAGTTTTAAGTAGAATTTGTAAAATCTATATAGCCCATGTTACTTTTAGACGATGCTTTAGTATATATTCAAATTGTCCGGAAAATCTATGCTGCGGTTTTCGAGTCCATAAATTACAAACATTCAAACATTTTCCTCGTTTATATATATAGATACCAATATTTTTACCTATCGTCCAGTATTTTTGTCCCATTATTTTTGTATTGAAAGTCTTGGGCCCATTTTCAAAATGCATGGGCTTTATAAAAACTCAAAGACAAGATTCGAAATCAATAGAAGACCAAAACATGTTCAATGTGGGACAAGCATAGGGATATCCACCAAATAATGGTGACATCAGCTTCCAGAAGTTTTAAAAAGGCGTTTTAATTTCTGATGTGGATATAATTTAAACTTCCCTGCTTCCCTTCTAGCATACCTCGAATTAACACCAAATACAGTTCTATAAAAGTTTAACATTCAATAAGGTAAAAACAATATTTCAAACCAACATATTTCCCCCCCTTTAGTACAATAAATAAGGACTACAGATGATAAGTGAACTGACCTTTTTTCTCTCGGTTTTTGTTTTGATTATGTTCTTTCGCTTTGTGGAATCTTGTTGTTTTGATGTCTGTTTTGTACAATTGTATAATACTGTTGTACGTCGATTTCTTTTCTTCTATAAAAAATCAGCAAATTCACCGCATCTTGTTTATTGTTTTCTTGCTGCTGCTGCTGTTTATTTACATTTAACCGCAAAACGAATTGATATTTACTTAAATTGTATTCTTTTATTTTGTTGTATTTTCTTCTTGTGTGTAATATTTGTTTACTTTGTTTTGTTGGAAATGAACGTTTTTTTTTTTTTCTTCACATTTATTTATTTATTTATTTTTTGTTTTGTTATTCTTCCACATGTGATGTGATGACGATGGGAATAAAGATGATAACACTTGGTAAACACTTTGTATTTTTACTCTTTTCTTTCAATTATTATTTAATTTTCACATCAAATACTTAAATTTTATGTTTTGTACAATATTTAATTATTGGTAAATTTATTTGTTATAATTTTTGTTTTCTCAAAAAGGGTTGTTATTTTATTTCGTCTATTGATTATGCAAAAGCCAAGATATTTGTGCGCACATGTGTTTGTGTGTGTGTGTGACAATTTTTGTAATACCGGCGGCTGAAGTCTAGTAGCACACCACCACTGCGTTAGCGAGGACGACGTCGACAAAGACTAGGACAATAATGTAAAATGTCCTTTGGCCATACCGTGTATTTAGCCGTTACAACATGCCATTCATATGACTTTACAGCGTGAACTAAGCACCGAGACCCGCAGTTGCTGTAAGCTAAGCTACTCAACAACAACTGGCATTACAAATTTTACTCTCCAGTTACGTTGTTTTCATTTTCTCTTGGCCATTGTGCTCTTTCGCCCTCTCTCTCTCTCTCTCTCTCTATCTTTCTCTGTCCGTCATGCAATGGAGTTTTGGCTTTTCACATTCGTCACAGAAGTTACAATTTTCGTGGGGGTGGGGATATAAATATAACGGTATTTTGCACCTTTTAGCCGTTGTACTGTTACAAAAAACTCCCACTAACTTTCATACCCGCATACACACAAACCAACAAACATACAATACGCTCACACACTGTGTTGCATTAGACGACTACATACATCCATGGATGTTTGCAGAAAAAATATAAACTTTTTTTGTTTTCTTTTTTACTTAGCAAAACTTCTTTTCACTCTGCCATAAATTCACATTTGTTTCACTCTTCTTTTCATTCACACATTTTTTTGTAAACATTTGCCATTATTATTATTATTATTATTTTTTTCTTTTTCTATTTAGTTGTATTTATTTTATATGAATTTTTTGTTTGTTGCTGCTACTGCTGCTTCTACTTTGCTCCACTTAACACTGGCGCCACATTGCGTCTGCTTTTGTCTGGAGTCCCGTGAATAATGCCAAGTCTGCTGTTTCCTGTTATATTTTTACAACTGTCTTGTAAGCTAAAAATTTGTGTTCACCTTAAAATTGTGTGTTTTTGGGGCCATATGTTGTAGTTGTTGTGTTGACTTAGTTCCGAACGAGCTCTCTCGCTAGTCATATTTTTTTTCTTCTCCCAGTCTGTTCTAAATACCTCTCATTTTTTTATATTTTTCATTTTGCAAAATATTTTGCTCTGTTTATTGCAGCAGCACCCATCTCTCAGCTGGTGGGTGTTTTTAAATGAATGTTGCCAGATTGTAGATGCCTAATTGGCGAGGACATAATGTAATTAGATTAATTAAAACATTAATAAATAAATAGACTGCAAGTATCCGCCATATTGAAAGCGAAAAATTCGAATTAATAAAAAAATCCCTTATATTTTGATTTGATTGATTTGAAAACAAGTAAAACGACATTACGGCAAACGGGAGACAATTTTATACTACAACGATTCTAATCTATTTCGAGTCTTAAATACAACATTTTACATAATTACGTGGGTAATTGCGAATAGGATAACTAGGACCAATATGAATAATTTTTTGACGGCGGTTGTACAAATACCAAAATTTACACAAATCTATTATTACTATGTCATACCCTACAACACTACAATATGTTAGAAGCCCCCTTATGTCCAAATCCATATTGGAAGATTTTGCTTTCGAAATTAGGATTTTCACTAAAGACATTTGCCCAATATTTATACACTCCGTCAGGCTGTTAGTTGTTGTGGTCCATTTTACAGCTAAATATAATCCAATGGTCATCCAAAATGCTAGAATTCTTCCCTGTCCTTAACTCTCTTCACAGGCTTGTCGATTGACTTCAATTGTGTGATCGGAAAAACATTTCTGTTTTTGGTTAATTTAAACCCCTAAATATATTGCGATCATCTCCAAAAGCAAGAAGCCCCTCTGTATCTCAAAAATTTAGACTAATCTATGTGATTTGCTTGTCTACGATATTTGGCTATATTCGTCAACTAAATCAGCATAAAAAATCCAGAAGTTCGCCTTTTGTGTATTTCGGATATCGCCTATAAGTAATGCTGGTATTTTTTCACACAAAATTAGTGGTCCATTCTTCCCGCTGTCCTTTAGTTTCTATTTGTGACCTTTATAACGGCTTCAAAATCAGGAAAAATTTTAGTTGTTGGTCCACTTCGACCCTTAATATATTGCGGACATCTTTGAAAACAATAGGCCTAGCCCTTCTGAGCCCAACCCTATCCTTGTGAAAATTTTCGTGAGGATCGGACGGTATTTGATATACTTGTATAATATCTCAACCTGTGTTGTAAGGTGAAAAAATACTACAAAATATTATATATCAAATTGAAAAAATCGCATGCGATAAAAAATAGGAAAAATAAAAAAAAAAATTTCACAAAATACTACAAAATCTATATTATCGTCATTATTGGCATATTCTTCTGCGATTTTTTAGATTTTATACTTTTATGTCAAGAGGGAATTCTGATTTGGCAAAATTTGTCAAAAACGCTCCAGCAATTCTGTAGATATAAGCATTCTAACTAACATCCCCTTCCTTTGTATATACACATTGTACATATTTCGATATATATAACCGATATATTTACTATCGGCATCTACGTAACGGTCAGAATTGACCTGTTCGACTATTTGTGATTTCGCAGGGAATAAAAAATTCGCGATTTAATGGAAAATTTGATTTTTATTTAACACAAATGTTGTGGCCTATTTCACCCACTAAATATTACTGGATGACCATCAAAATTGGAAGGCTTCTGCCCAGCCCTCTAGCCCCATGCTAACTTTCGCTTTGATTGTACTAAAATTGCGACCTGGAGAGCAACTGCAAAATCAGGTTTTTTTCAGGTTTTGGTCCATTTCAACCCCTAAATATTATGCGATCATCTCCAAAAGAAATAGGGTTCTATTCCGACCCTAGACCCACCTCCATTCTAAATTTCGTGAAGATCGGGCCTTAATTGCGACCAGTAGAGTGATTACAAATTAACATGGACAGACGGACGGACATACATAGCTAGATCGACTCAGCTCGGCGAGATAGGAAGATCCATATATACTTTCCTATGTGGGAAATGAATATTTCTTGGTGTTACATAATTTTTGGCCCAATCAAACTTATAATACCCCCAACACGTAGTGTTGTAGGATATAATGAGGCTTAAATCGTCAAAATACCGAATATCCGATGGAACCTATATATGTGCGCTATAGGAAAACGTGGACCTAGATATTCAATATTCAGCTGAACTGGAACCCATAATGTACTTCAAATACCAACTTTTACACAAATCCGTAGAAAAATATGGGTAAAACTATCAAAATACCGAATATCGGGAGGTACCGTTTGACGGGGGCTATACGAAAACGAGCACCTTTATATAGAATGTTCCTCGATCGGAGATAGAACCCATAATGAACTACAAGTACCCATTTTTAATCAAGTCCGTGGAAAAATGTGGCTAAAACCATAAAAATACCAAATATCGGTAGGTGCCGTTATAAGGGGACTATCCGTAAACGTAGACCTGTATCAACAATGTTCTGTCACCGAAGCTGGAAGCCATTGCAAACAACAAATAGAAATGTTTAGACAAATTGGTGCAGATGTGTGGCTAAAACCATAAAAATACCGAATATCGGGAGGTACAGGGGGGTATACGAAACGTGCACCTTTATACACAATGTTCCTCCATGGAAGCTAGAACCCATAATAAACTACAAATACCCATTTTTAGACAAATCCGTGAAAAATGTGGCTAAAATGATCAAAATACCGAATATCGGGAGGTGCCGTTATATGGGGACGATCCGAACACGTAGACCTGTGTAACCAATGTTCTGTCACCGAAGCTGGAACCCATTGCAAACAACAAATAGAAATGTTTAGACAAATTGGTGGAGATATGTGGCTAACACCATCAAAATACCGAATATCGGGAGGTACCGTTATATGGGAACTATCCCAAAACCAACCATCCTAGACACAATGCAATGTACCGTGCCAAATTTTAAAGCTCTACGTCAAATAATGTGAACTGTATCGTGATTGCAACAGACGGACAGACAGACGGACAGACAGACGGACATCGTTAAATCGACTTAGAATTTTACGCTAATCATGAATATACAGGGTGAGATAAAAAACTGCAAAAAAAATATGACGTCATAATTCTAATATGTTTTTTTTATTTTATATAATGAAAGCAAAAAATGTCGGAAATAGCATCAAATTTTAGAATAAGTTTGGATTTGTTCTAATTGGTCACCTTTCTCACGAATTATGGCCTTCAAACGGCCAATGAAACCGTCACACGCTGTCCGAATGTTACTCTGCAGTATTTTGGCCTCTTTTCGGCGAAGCGCTTGCTTGAGGTGATCGACACGTTGGTATTTTGTAGTGCCAACCTTGCTTTCCAAAATACTCCAGACACAATAGTCCAACCGATTGATATCCGGAGATTTTGGTGGCCATTATGCGCTGAAAATGAAGCGAGGAACCTCATTTTGTAACCATTCTTGGGTGGCGCGTGCTGAGTGCGATGGTACTGAGTCCCGTTGGAATGTCCAAGGAGAATACAAAATTCGGCAGTTCACCTCTTTCGACGAAGCGAAGCAACTATTTAGCTTTTTTGAGTCCATTTTCTTTCTGTTGCGGTGTAAGTTCTTAAACTTTTTGGAATTTCAATGGCTTTACCCCGAGTTCATTTTTCAATATTTGCCGAATGGAATATTGCGATATGTTCAGCTCACGAGTAATTTTTCGGCCACCGCGACGCTGGTTACGATCAAGTATCTTTTTTACTTTTCGAACAATTTCTGCTGATGTTGCTGTTTTCTTCCGTCTGCTTCCTTGACTTCGGGCTACGCTACTAGTATCATTATTTCCTCTTTAAATATTTCCATAAGAAAAGATTTTATGTTTTGATGTGTTCCGAGACATATAGTTTTATTTTGAAGAATATTTTGACATGATCCCGGTTAGGGAGATTTCAAGAAATCTTAAGGTGTTGGAAGCCAATTACAAAATATGATTTCTTAATTTCCACTTACGTTGTACATTCAATCTGGTAACATTCAATTGATTTATAATTTTTCTCTTTGCAGATATTTGTTAACCCCATTCATAAATTGTTCACTGGGGGTAAGTACGAGAGAATATTTGTTTTGCTAAGTGTAATTTGAGTCCAGGACAGTGGTTAAATCAGTTTATAATTCTTTTCAAATTCTTTAGTTGGTAAACCTTTTCTTTTCCATTTCAAGAATTTAAAGTAAACTAAAAACTGTGCATTAATCTCGCTTTAGAAACAAAATATGCAATTCATTCGGCTTTCATTAGTTGCTTTTGATTGTTCTCAAGAACAGTTTTTATATAAATTAATAGTCGATGAAAGTGAGTGGTAATCACAGACATTTGAATTTTAAGCTCAAGGGTATGTATGATATAGATTATGAATTTCTCAATAAGATACTTTTAATTTTTTTGTCATATTCTTGTCAGCCTTCAAGGAAAATTACGCTTATTTAAAATTCTGAAAAACAAGTAAAAAAGTATCGGTCGATTTGCCGACAGATGTATACCCTCAGCCAATGTTTTATTTAAAACATATTTTGACTTCAGTTATGAATTTTCAAACTCTTGACCCTCTATGGAGTAGGTTTTGAATGGGTCAATATTGTCCATTTCATATCGGACCTAAATAAATATGATATAAATATTATTATGAATATAGAAGAAAATCGAAAATTTATATTAAATTTTTGCGAAATGGTTAATTCCATATTCATTTCAGGATTCTGGTTGAGAGACATATATTTAGATGTAGCAAGTTGTAAAGAATATAAATATTGGGATGTGTGAAATTTCAAGACAATCGGATAATAATTATAACTTTCATAAAATGTGATGTAATTTTATGAGAGTTGTAATTATTTAAAATTTTGACCCTTTGTGGGGGATGTACCAGAAGGAGTGGACCGATATTGTCCATTTTCGCACCAGACCTAGCACTGACGCAAATATTAGGATTTGCAAAGTTGGAGCAAAATCAGATTATCGTTTCTATTTCTGTGCAAAAAATATGTATTTTTTGAAAATTTCGACCATTTGTGGGGGAGGTACCAGAAGGAGTGGACCGATATATTCCATCTTAACACTAGACCTTGGGTTAATATAAATATTGTGATTTGTGAAATTTGAAGACAATCGGACTCCTACATCAGATTTTATTATTCAAAATGTTGACCCTTTGTGGGGGAGGAACTTGATGAAGTGGACCGATATTGTCCGTTTTCGCACCAGACTTAGCACTGACGCAAATATTAAGATTTGCAAAGTTGGACCAAAATCGGATTATCCTTTCACTTTCTGTGCAAAAAATATATTTTTTGAAAATTTCGACCATTTGTTGGGGAGGTACATAAGGAGTGGACCGATATATTCCATCTTAACATCAGACCTTGGGTTAATATAAATATTGGGATGTGTGAAATTTGAAGACAATCGGACTCTTACATCACATTTGATGAGAGTTGTAATTGTTCAAAATTTCGACCTTTTGTGGGGGAGGTACCAAAAAGAGTGAACCGATATTGCCCATCTCCGAACTGGATCTAAGTTTGACAAAAATATTACGATGTACCAAGTTTGGATCAAATCGGATACTCCCTTCGAGAGTTATCGTGAGCACCAGCCAGCCTGACAGACAGACGGACGGACGGACATCGCTAGATCGACTCCAAATGTTCTGAAACGGATTTGGTCCAAAGAGACCTAGGGTCTAAAAACGTTATTTCGACTAGGCACGTTTTGACCGTATCAAATTGTACATACCCTCTGTAGCCATATGGCTAAGGGTATAAAAAACGAAATTGCTGGCACTGGAAACTGAATTTCATAGCCATTTACATTATTACTCAGTTTTCTCGAACTAAAATTATTATTGACTACACATTTATATAAGTCTGTTTTTAATGCATTAGGCCATGTGTTACTACTTTCAATCATCACATCACACTTATCCATTAAATAAAAAATCGACTCAATACCACTGTTGCAAATATATTTTTACGTTTAGATGACAAGTGCTAAACATACAAATGTCGCCAAAACCGGAACAAAACATTTATCATACGCACTCCCCATTAGCGGAGTACGCGTATGCGCAATAACTTGTTCGTAAATTTGCCGTTATATGGCTAAGATTGAAATGTTCCTCTCTATGTTCTCATAAATGGTCTCTCACTTTATTTTTGTCGTGGCTGCAAAGAAACTGGGACCGGAACATTTGTGTTGTGTTTTTTGTTGAAACTGATTTTTTAATGGGGTGGCGGGTAGCATTAGTACAAAAACAACATTTCCAAGGGAAATGAAAGTGTGTGTGTGTATGTGTGTTTGTTTATTTTAGAAGAACCAATAATGGAATGAAATGGAATGTGACAAATCAGGCAATGGTTTGTGTCAATGATGACATTGCCATAAAATGTGTTAAGACTTTGTTTATAACGAACAATTCCCAGACGTTAAGTGGAAATAATGACAACTCAATGCCATAGCATTGTTCCATAAAACGGAGCCTAGCGATTTAGGGAAATTTCTCAGAAACTACTGTCAATACTAGGATTATTTTATAATTGATTGTTAGGATAATTGTCATATGTTTTATACCCTACACAACATAGTGGTGGTGTCTTTGTGCATTTGTTTGTAACATGGAGATGGAAGCAAGATAGCCCCATACTTACCTTTGAGGATCTTCATAAAATCGATTTATATATGTCTGTCCGTCCACCCGGTCGTCCGTGAATTTTTGTGAACAAAATGCGGGTCACATTTATTATCCGATTTTCGAAACAATATTTGTTTAGCCCAAGAACGAACACTATTGAAATTTGTGAAAATCGGTTCAAATTTGGGTATAGTACCCATTTATATCTTCAACCGATTTTGGGTTAATTGTGCACCAAATGAATCGGTTCAGATATAGCTTCCATATATATGTTTCATCGGTGTTAAAGTCCTTCACATGCGTAATATGCACTCTACAACAATAATCTTTATTACCGAAAATACCTCTGCCACTGCTCTGCCAAATTTTATCGAGATCGGTTCAGATTTTATATAGCTTCGATATACATCTTTGTCCGATTTTACAGTTGCTCACTATGCTGTAATATTAGCCCAATTCGCTCATGCGGCTCAAAAATTTCATTGTCAAAAAATGATTAGTATTGAAAATAGGCTATGTCGATCCCCAAGCATCGTTACCTCCTGATTTGCGTTTTTCTAAATGCTTTAGGAAGCTGTTTACATTTCGGGTCTCTAGTAGGTATGTGTTCTTCTAATAAAATAATGTCAATTTCTGGCCACTATTTGATCTGAACATTCAAAAGATGCCAAATTTTTCTAAATTCGGAACTGTTTGGCTTAGGTTGGACAGAGGAAGATGGAATTTCTATACCCTCCACCATACATAGTATGCAAGCTATATTAACTTCGTCATTCCGTTTGAAACTCATCGAAATAATAATTTTAAACCCAACAAAGCCCTGTCCGCCCGTCCGTCTGTTGTAATCACGCTACAGTCAAAACGAATTAAGATAGAAAGCTAAAATTGTGCACAGATCTGTCTTTTGTCAGGTGAAGTTCGTTGGGCTTAATCGGTTCACGATATCGTATAGCCCCCATATAACGGCACCCCCCGATATTCGGTATTTTGATGACTTTAGCCACATTTTTCAATGAAATTGTCTGAAATTCTACACAAGGATTTCTCTGTGAGCACTTTAGCACTTGAAAGAGAACTGTCTATACAGGTCGACGATATCGTATATCCCCCCATATAGCGGCACCTTCCGATATTCGATATTTTTATGATTTTAAATACATTTTCAGTGGAATTGTCTGAAAATTCACACAAGGAGGTGTGAGGTCCACGATATTGTATAGCCCCCATATAACGGCACCCACGATATTTGGTATTTTGATGATTTTAGCCACATTTGTCAATGGAATTATCTGAAGTCCACACAAGGTGAGTACATTATACCATGGAAGAGAATTATCTATATAGGTCAATGATATCGTATAGCCTCCATGTAACGGTCCCAACCGATATTGAGTATTTTTATGATTTTAGCCGCCTTATGTTCCTTAGGAGTACTTTACCCATTAGAAGAGAATCGTCTATATAGATCCACCTTTGAGTATAGCGCCCATATGACGGTACCGCCAGATATTCGGTATTTTCATATTTTTTGCGACATTATTTACCGGAATTGTTTCAAATTTCGTACATAAAGTTCGGAACCGTTACTACAACTTATGATAGAAATTACTTATGCAGGACCACGTCTTTGTATAGCCCCCATATAGCGGTTTTCATTTGAGCGGTATTTTTCAACGGAATTTCTTTTGAAATTATTCAAGTTTCTTCAAAATGGTGGACGGTATAAAAAGATCGGCCCGGCCGAACTTAGCTGCTATTTAACTTGTTATACCCTACACCACAAGGTGATCAGGGTATTATGTCTTTGTACATTTGTTTGTAACAGGCAAAAGGAAACGAGATAGACCCCTAGATCCTTTTGATGATCTGCATCACATTCTGAGTCGATTTATGCATGTCCGTCCGTCCATCTGTCCGTGTATTTTGGTATACAAAGTACAGTTCGCATTTATTGTCCTATCCAGATGAAATTTTGCACAAATCATTTGTTTGGCCCAAGGACGAACCCTATTGAAAATGGAGATAATTGGTAAAAATTTAGATATAGCTCCCATATATATCTCCGTCCGATTTACCTTTTATTGTGTACCAAACGTGTAATATCAGTCCGAATGGTATGGAATTTTGCACGTACGATCAGATTGGACCTGAAAATAAGTATGTCAAATTTTCTCGAAATCGGTTCAGATATAGCTATAGCTCCCATATGTATAGCTCATCCGATTTGTTATGTTTGTCCTCCACAGCCGTAATATGCACTCTGTAACAACAATATTTGGGGAAATATATCAAATACAGCTTAGAAATATATTTGCTAAATTTTATCGAGATCGGTTCAGATTTGGATATAGCTCCCATATATAACTTCGTCCGATTTACCTTTGATTGTGCCCCAAACGTCTAATATTTACCCAAATGGGATGAAATTTGGCACTTACGACCGAACTGAGTCTAGGAGCTAGTATGTCAAATTTGGTGAAGATCGGTTCACATATAGCTATAGCTCCCATATATACTGTTCATCCGATTTGTTATATTTGTCATCCACCGCCGTAATATTCACTTCGTAACAACGATATTCAGGGAAATATATCAAATACAGCTCAGAAATATCTTTGACAAATTTTATCGAGATCGGTTCCGATTTGGATATAGCTCCCATATATATTCTTATCCGATTTCAAATTAATTGTGCACCAAATGGGCAATACAAGTCCGAATTTAAAAGATAACAAATGCTTCGGCATAATTAGTCTATTGAACTTTAAATTATAATTATAATCATAGCGTATATGATTAAATTCTCCCATTAAAACTTTTAATTGTTATGCGGAGCTCTACTAAATTAGCAAAGTGGTGTAGGGTATCATAAAGTCGGCCCCGCTCCACTTTAAAACTTCCTTTACTGGTTGGTATTTGGTGAAGGGATAGATATGAATTTCTGAAATTTGATATTTATATTACTGATGGTATATGTGTTTGAGATTTGGTAGTTGTTTGGAAATACGTCCAATATTTGCACGAAAAGTACTGAATGGTACTAAATTTGTCATAGAGCTTAGGAAGAGAGCCAGCACTATGAATATTAGTATTATGATGAGAAGCTTCTTGATTAGGAGATTGGTTTGGAAATACGTAGTATATTCTGTATGAAAAGTACTTAAACGAACTAAATTTGGTATAAAGTAAATGTGGTAGAGCTGGAGTTGCTTAAGTCTGGATTATTTCCCCATTGGCTTTACTTCAAACTACGCGCTGTTCTATCCCGACGAAGAGAAAGATCACTTGGCTGAATCAGCCATTTGATATGACGACCTTTGTTAAAAACAATATTTTTTATAGGTCTAGATAAGAAGGTGGATTGGGATATTGCGTGTGTAGGTGGAGCCAGAATTGCAAAATGTTTTATTCTATTTTCGTATTTCACATTCAAACATGGTAAATAATTTCTGAAAACAATTAACAATTATTCCCTTGAGTTATTCACAATTGAAGTTCAGCTAATTGGAATCCGCATAAAAACTTTTAATAAATTTATAAACTCTTGAGCATAATTTTCCCCCTTTCATTGTTTGTCTTCCAAGAAAACACATTAAAGTATTCATATCTATGTATTTCTATTCACAACATTGTTAATTTTCCTCTTCCTCATCATCGTCATCGTCATTCCCATCATTGGCTCCTTGAGCTGACTGTTGCTTCTGACGAGATTCCTGTCCATCACCGTCAGCTGCTGCTGCCGTCATTGTTGTCGTATTCTCTCCATCATCATCTTCAATGTCTTCCGCTTCAACAAGTTGTACATCATTGCCATCGTCACACACACGTAAATCTGTGCGCTCCAACAGAGGACGTGGCGTAATCGGTAGGAAGGTGTTGCAAATGGTCCTGATCAGTTCGCATTCATTGGGGCGATGATAAACGGCAAATACACAATGCTGAATGATGTCATACATGGTATTGTCGAGGTATTTGAAATGAATGTTGATTTCTTCCTCATCATCGCCGTGTGTCAGGCGCAAGCCGTAAACGCTGTGCAGAATGAAGAAAGGGAGAAAAAAACGGAGGACAAAATAAATATTTATTGTAAATAAGCTCCTAACGTGTGTGAGTAGGTAGGTAGTTAGTTGGGATACATGTGCTCATCTGAATGCCACAATTATAACTTTGTTTGAACAACAGAATTCCTGATGTTGACAAACGGAAGGTTTTTTTGTGAGCTGTGTGAGGATATGTGAAATGATACGCACGATATGGGTTCTCCGACAATTTTCATTTCCACCATTTCATATTTACTGAGGACATAATCCAGGGTTTCATTTGCCTCTTCGGATGTTAACTGAAATGAAAAGGACGAGGACACATTAAGACAGCATAAAAAGCTGAAAGTATAAACAATAACTGAATTGAAACTTAGAATTCTATAGACATCGATGAATGGTATTCCGATCATCACTAAAAACTAATAGATTTGTGTTTGTTTGGAACCTCTTCAAATTTTTGACGTGACTATTAATAAGTCACTAACTGAAGATAGAATGAATGACTGATGCTAAAACCTTTAAGACCGTTATGCGAATTTCTATTGATGTTCTGCTACGAGATAAGGCTGTATATATGTGGACATTCCCCTAATTAGAATACCATGTTTATTGAAATTTTGTAAATGATGAACCATTTTTTTAAGTACTTGTATTCTTTATGTAAATAGTCCGCCAAATAAACTTTTTATTTCCTTTTTTAACTACTAATACATTTTCCCTTAAAATTCGTTTATTATTGTAAAGTATAATCCTTTCGTTTAATGATGGACAATTGTTTTAGTAGTCCACGGTTCAATTTTTATACCCTACACCTCAATGAGGTTATGGTATTATATTTTTGTGCATTTTTTGTAACATAGAAAAGGAACCGATTTTGACCCTTAGTTCCTTTGGATGATCTGCATATATTGTTCATCCGATTTGTTATTTTGTCCTCCACCGTGCCATAATTTTTATTTTATACCTTCCACCATACATAGTGTGGAGGGTATATTAAATTCGTCATTCCGTTTGTAACTCATCGAAATAATCATTTTAGACCCCCAACAACTAAGACGATTTAGCCCTGTCCGTCCGTCTGTCCGTCTGTTGTAATCACGCTACAGGCTAAACGAACTAAGATAGAAAGCTAAAATTTTGTCCAGATCTCTCTTTTGTCTGCAGGCAGGTCAAGTTCGAAGATGGGCTATATCGATATCGTATATCCCCCATATAACTGTACCCCCCGATATTCGGTATTTTGATGATGTTAGCCACACTTTTCAATGGAATTGTCTTAAAATCCCCACAAGTAGTTCCTTGTGAGTACTTTACCCCCTGAGAGAGAATTGTCTATACAGGTCCACGATATCGTATATCCCCCATATAACGGTACCCCCCGATATTCGGTATTTTCATGATTTTAGCCACATTTTTCATCGGAATTGTCTGAAAATTCACACAAGGAGTTCCTTGTAGGTACTTTATACCTCGACAGAGAATTATCTATATAGGTCCACGATATCGTATAGCCCTCATATAACGATACCCCCGATATTCGGTATTTTGATGTTTTTAGCCATATTTTTCAACGGGACGGTCACAAGGGTTTCTTTGTACACAAGGGGTTCTTTGTGAGCACTTTACCCCCGACAGAGAATTCTCTATATAAGTTAACGATAACGTATAGCTCCCATATAACGATACCCCGCGATATTCGGTATTTTGAAAATCCACACAAGGAGTTCCTTGTGAGTACTTTATACGCAAACATAGATTTGTCTTTATAGGTCCACAATATCGTATATCCCCCCATATCAGCACCTTCCTATATTAGATATTTTAAAGATTTTAAAAGAATTTTTAATGGATTTTATTTATTTATTTATTTTTTTTTTTTTTTTTTTTGAAAATTTTCTAATTCGTTCCAAATGGTGGAGGGTATTCAAAGTTCGGCCCGGCCGAACTTACTGCTTTTTACTTGCTTTTTTTTAATTTTTATTGAATGGAAGCCAAAAATGTTGGAAATAGCATCAAATTTAAGAATAATTTTTTTTTTCTCATCGGACAAAACCAAATTCGGAAGTTCACCACTTTCGGCCAAGCGAAGAAACTCCATAGCTCGTTTGAGTCTATTTTCTTTCTGTCGCAGTGTAATTTCTTGCACTTTTTGGAATTTCAATGGCTTTATCCCGAGCTCATTTTTCAATATTTGCCGAATGGAATATTGCGATATGTTCAGCTCAATAGCAATTTTTCGGCCACTGTGATGCGGTGTTCGATCAAGTCGCTTCTTTACTTTTCGATCCATTTCTGTTGATGTTGCTATTTTCTTCCGTCCACTTCTTTGACGTCGGGCTACGCTACTAGTATCACGATTCACATTTAAATACAGGAATGCTCTAACGATAGCCACTTGTGGTTTGCCAGCCAAATATAAAGAAATCACACTATCATGCTTGAATTCCATCACGAATACATTTTTGTTTCTTGGAAATGACAGCAGTTTGAAGTTGGTTGCAGTTTTTTCATCTCACTCTGTATAGTCCACAAGTAACGTCACCTCCCGTTATTTGGTATTTTGATGATATTAGCGACATTATTCAATGGAATTGTTTCTAATTTCGTAGTTGAACTTCAGAATCCATACTACAGCCTGTGACAAAACATTACTTATGCAGGTCCACGTCTTTGTATATCCCCCATGTAACGGTTTTCATTTAAGTGGTATTTTTCGACGGATTTTATTCAATATCCTTCAAATTGGTGCATGGTATTAGAAGTTGGGTCGGCCGAACTTAGCTGTTATTTTACTTGTCCATACCTGATCTTGTGTTGTTAGAAATATTTGTGTGAAATTTTAAGACAACAGTCACATTTTATTAGAAATATGATCGGATGCTAATTTCGCGTTGAACCTTTGTGGAGGAGGTTCATATTAGGTATGTTCATAGTAGGTATGATCTACGTAGAGGTATGATCTACTTTACATAAATTCCCAATATAAGCATTCATTTGTTACGACTAGCTCTGCCAAATATGCATAGCGACGTAAGGTATCATATATTCGGCCTAGTCCGACTATTGACACATTACAGGGTTTTCAGTTAAGTGTATACTAATGAGAGCGCTCTGAATAAACAGAAACAAATTGCCGGAAGAAGAGTCTATGTACAAACTATATAGTCCTAACACATTATTTAAGCCCCTTTCATATTCAAAATCAACAATTTTTAATTCACCTACAAATGGTTGCTATTGAAAAAGTTTTAAACATAACACAGTCTTTTTTTTGGATATTTATTCCTTTTATAAAATTAAGCACTATGATTACGTTTGAATTTTTTTCCGTCCTTACAATTAAAGTCAACTTCAATGCCATTTTCTAGCCATGCTCGGGACCAAATACTGACATCGCAATTCTTGGTTTCTTCGCCATCAATGATGTCAGCATTAATTTTGTACAAAGTTCCTGAAACCGTTTGTTTGGAGGCCGAATGGATCTTGGAGAGCCTGTAAATTTCTCATATCGCATATGAATTAACGAAATCAGTTATCGCCAGTAAACAATACTCACTTATAATTTATGGCATCTTCACCCGCTGCCAATTTCTTCAATGATAATTCTAGGGTTTCCTCGGCTTCCTTAAGGCCTTCGCCTTCCAATTGGCGTGGGGCGCCGCGTGGTTGTAATTTCTATTATAAAAAATTGTATAAGATTTTATATTCTCTAATAATTTTACAAATTTATCTTACTCCGCCAGTTTCAGCCTCGATGGCCACAAATGCAACAGCAACAAGAGTAATTAATAATATCTTATTCATTTTTTTTTTTCAGAAATCTTTTGATACAAACGAAAACGTAACGATGCTAGCTCCACAAAACTCAAAATGAGACTGAGTTTCGATCTCGCTGAGGTTTCTGTTTATACTTTAGATTATAATGTGTAAACATGGACCAGAGAACAGAGATTAATTACACATAAATATGTTTGTATTTGTGTTATTATCAGTTGTTGGTAGTCTTCTCACAATTTCTTGCATATGCAACATACATACATGCATATGTTATAACTCTAGAACAGTGTATTCGGATAACACAACACACACTTATATGTTTGATTTTTGTTATGTTTAGCATAACATTAAGCTAATTCTGAAATTCAAAACATTAAGCAAACATGTAAAATAAATATGATAAAAATTACTTAATATCGAATACTGATAATTTTAAATGTAACAAGTAAATAATGAGTTAAGTTCAGCAGCGAGGGCCAAACCAATACATTGACCTTTAAGACCCATTTCGATTTTCAACGGTGCTAAAATATATTTGATTAAAATTTTATCAACATGTTTTATTCCGTTTGGAAGCTACAGCGATTTCCACAGACGGACTTGCATAAATCGACTCAGAATGTGATTTTACGCAGATCATCAAAAGGAACTATGGGCCTACCTCGCTTCATTCTCTATGTCCGCATTGCCGTCCCTGTGTTATCGTTTATGCTTATTATTTTCAAAATAAGAATTCACAGATCTGGCTCATGTGAGTGGTATAATTATGCCCTGGGGGTATTATAAGTTTGATTGGGCCAAAAATTATGCAACACCTCGAAATATTGGTTTCCCACATATGAAAGTATATATGGATCTTCCTATATTGCCGAGCTGAGTCGACCGTCTGTCCATGTTAATTTGTAATCACTATACAGGTCGCAATTATGACCCGATCTACGAATTTTAAAGATGGGGCTCGAAGCCTATTGCTTTTGGAGATGATCGCATAATATTTAGGGTTTGAAATGGACCAAATATAGGTCGCAATTGTAGACCAATCGAAGCGGAAGTTAGCATGGGGCTAAAGCTTAGGGCTGGACAGAAGCCTTCCAATTTTGATGGTCATCGGGTAATATTTAGTGGGTGAAATAGACCACAACATTTGTGTTAAATAAAAGTCAAATTTTCCATTGACCCGCAAATATTTTTAATCCCCACGAAATCACAAATAGACGAACAGGTAAATTCTGACCGTTACGTAGATGCCGATAGTAAATATATCGGTTATATATAGCGAAATATATACAATGTATATCAAAGGAAGGGGATATTGGTCAAGAATGGCTGGATCGATTTTAACAAATTTTGTAAATTCAGAATGCCCTCTTGGAATAAAAGAATAAAATCTAAAAAAAACGCATAACAAGATGCCAATAATGAAGTTAATATAGATTATGCAGTATTTTGTGACATTTTATTTTTTCATATTTTTTATCGCATGCGACTTTTTCAATTTGACTTAAAATATTGAAGTGTATATTTTGTAATATTTTTTCACCTTACAACAAAGTTTGGGGTTATTATATACAGGTTGCAATTATCGTCCGATCCTCACGAAAATTTTCACAAGTGTAGGGTTAGGCCCAGAAAGGCTAGACCTATTGTTTTCAAATATGTCCGCAATATATTTATGTGTTGAAATGAACCAAGGTTTTACATGGTCGTTGCCGCACGACTATAGCCTTTGCTTACTTGTTTTTATTATAAAAAAATGACTTGACTAAATAGAACTGAATATCCCTGGCAAGAATTTCAATACGTGTTCACATACTGATCGATTTAAAATATTTTAAAAAACCTGTTAAGTTAATGAGAGAGTCATTTCGAATTTCAATTGTTTAGAAAATCGTCCACCTCATAATTATGGGCAGAATGACTCGAGAATAGTCAAAGTTAATTACTCTTTTAAATCCATTACCATAACACCTCAATTTGTGGGTTAGAGTCCACATAACATCTATGATTTTGTATGTCGGTTGACCTGGGAGGTATTGTTGTATGGGGACAATACCAATATATGTACATATTTTGAAATTCTTCTTCCCTACTCCCAAAGTAGCCTAAATACAAGTTTTCGCCAATTCGATTGGAAAATGTGGTCGAGACCCTCGAGCTAAAATCAGAACATTTATATGGGTGCTACATCGAAAATTATCGAAAAGTTTCCTGCCAAGAGGTTTTCTACTCCTTCAGAAGCCAAGATGCCAAATAATGGCCAAGTCAATTGAAAAATGTGACCAACACCCTGGAAATAGCTGAAATCATGGGATACCTTCATATGAGGTATATACCAAAATATGGAAGTATATTTATAATTTTTCGAAAAAGAAACCCGATAGCCTAGGATAAAATATTACTTTTTTTCATATCTTATTTTCTCCTGAAATTATATAATTCGTATAGTTCCACTTACCCAATAAATACATAAAATCTATAAATAACAGACTACACATTATATTAGAGTCCAAAAAGAAAAAACACTACAAATGTACATTCGAAAATGGTAAGTCAAAATGAAAAAATCATGCAAAATTAAATGCAAATGAAAGATTTGATAATTTCTATTTTGATTTTTGGAATGTACAACAATTGTATCAAAATAAAAATTATCAAATCTTTCATTTGTACGCGATTTTTTGAGTTTTGTCCTTTTTCGCCAAGAGACAATTCAAAATTTCTCTGAATCGTACACATAGATGATTCATAAATTATTGTTCATAAATTAATGAAATGTAAAAGTATAATTCTGCTGGCAAAGGAGTTCTATTCAAATAGTTTTTTAAAAAAGTATCTATTTGTAATACAATTTAGACATAAAAAAGCTCCTCACAAAAATAAATTGTTAATAAAGTTACGCAATTTGTTGATTTTCTTTAATGCGTAATCAATTGTATACCAAATTGTAATAATTTATAAATTTATTTATTTTTCAAATTATATTTAAAGAAAAACACTTTTCGTAATGGCACGTTTTTTAGGACACTTTATGGTAATTTGATTTTTACGCATACCCTTGTACAAAGTAATGTCACATGTCTTCTTTCTACTTAAAATGTCTAGCAAATCCGCATTGAATTGATAATTTACCCCATTCACGATTTGTTGGGTACCCGAGTTAATCTGCAAAAGACTTTTGGGGAAATAGATAATTAAATTAAAGTCTAGCATTTAAAAAACCTTACCAATATTTTTGACCCTTTCCTGTTAGCAATTGGCCAAGTGCTCTTTTCAATAATGTTTCGGCAACTGTCAAGTTTTCTCCAGTCAAAGGAGATGGACATCCTAAGCATGACTTGCCTTTGTCGTGTGCATAAATAGAAGCAACCGATATTGTTAATACTAAAATGATTAACTGAATTTTTAACATATTATCCCAAAACACTTTTAATGACTTTTAAAACAAACTAGTATATAATTAAGAAATTTGAATTGATACTTACTTATATAGTTTCTGAAGTATCTCAGATATTAAGCTGAGCACGCCCTACATCCGTTAATACTTAGCATTAAGTTACACATACGTGACAAAAGCCGTAAAATGTAAATTTCGAATTCCAACACTGTAACTAGATAAATAGTTGCCCGCTACTGTTAAATATATTAGATATTTTTACAGTAGTTATTAATAATAAATAGAAACTTGGGCCAATATAGACGATATTCAGTCACAATTATCTAAAGCAGTAGTTAACTGGATAACTACCCATTTACCAAAAACTTAAAAAAATGCGACTAACCTATTGTCTGCTTAAAAGATAAGTTTTATACCCTTCACCATTCTTTTGAGGGTATATTAACTTTGTCGTTCTGTTTGAAACTCCTCGAAATATTTATAACAGACCCTCCAAAGTATATATATTCTGGATCAGCTTAAAATTCTAAGACGATCTAGCGATGTCTGTCTTTTGTAATCACGAGTTGAGATAGAAGGTTAAAATTTTGCATGCATGCATAGTTTACCAGTAGGTAGGTTAAGTTCGTAAATGGGCCATATCGGCCCGCGTTTTCGTATAGCCCCCAAACAACGGTACCTTCCGATATTCGGTATTTTCATAATTTTAGCGACAGTATTTACCGGAATTATTTCAAATTTCATCTTCAAATTTCGTAATGGGTACTACAGCCTATGATGAAAATTTTTGTATGCAGGTCCACGTCTTCGTATAACCCCCATATAACGGTAGATCCCGAAATTCGGTATTTTCATGATTTCAGCGAAATTATTTACCGGAATTATTGCAAATTTTGTATTTGAAGTTAGTCAGGAGTACTAAAGCCTATGACAGACATTTTTGTATTTTGTATCTCGTACCATCGCTCGTTACCGTGATACTGGTAGCGTAGCCCGACGTCAAGGAAGTGGACAAAAGAAAACAACAACATCAGCAGAAATGATTCGAAAAGTAAAGAAGCAATTTGTTCGAAACCCGGGTCGCTGTGGCCGAAAAATGGCTCGTGAGCTAAACATATCGCAATATTCGTTTCGGCAAATATTGAAAAATGATCTCGGGAACTTACACAGAAAGTAAATAGATTCAAAAGAGCTAAAGAGTTGTTTCGCTTGGTCGAATGTGGTGAACTGCCAAATTTGGTTTTCTCCAATGAGAAAACATTCATTGTCCGGCAGTTTGTAAACAAACAAAATTAACAAATGGTTACAAAATGAGGATCCTCGCTACATTTCCATGGCCACCAAAATTTCCGGATACCAATCCGTTGGACTAATGTGTCTGAAGTATTTTGGAAAGCAAGGCTGGCACTAAAAAATACCAAAGTGGCGATCACCCCAAGCAAGCGCTTCGCCGGGAATGGGCCAAAATACCGCAGATCGACATTCGGGCAGCGTATGACGGTTTCATTGGCCGTTTGAAGGTCAAAATAATTTGTGCCAAAGGTGACCAATTCGAACAAATCTAAACTTATTATAAAATTTGATGCTATTTCCAACATTGTTTGCTTTCATTCCGTAAAACTTAAAAAAAAAAAGTAAAAATTATGGGTGCCATACCAATTTCTATATAATTTGACAAATTTATATTCCAAATTTGTAACCGTAACGGTAACCAATAAATATATATGTGCAACAAAATCTAAATTTTTGGGAGCTACCTTCGTTTCTGATACTATACCTTCACTATCATATGGATTTTTAAAAATGTATATAGCCTATTTTACATTCAGGCCATCTTGTAGTATATTTGAAAATTTGCAGGGAAATCTGTTTAACGGTTTTTGAGCCCATAAATTGCAAACAAACATTTTCCCCTTTTATTAGAGCCTACTGGACTAAATCTTAATTTTCTCAAGAAACATGAGATTTTTCATTTTGTGTCATCGTGTCCGGAGCTTCTTTTGTCCCTATGTTAGTTAAATGTAAAATTTGATTAAAAAACAAGCAAAAAAACATTAAGTTCGTCCGGGCCAAACTTTTAATACCCTCTACCTTAGGGTAAAAGAAACATTAGAAGAAATGTGGCAAAAATCAATAAAATGCCGAATATCGGGAGGTACCGTTGTATGGGGCTACACCAAAACGTGGACCTATAATTACAATGTTTCGCCACGCTAACTAGGACCCATTATGACCCACAAATACAAATTTTTCAGACAAATCAGTGAAAAAATGTGGCAAAAACCATCAAAATACGGAATATTGGGAGGTACTGTTATATGGGGGCTATACCAAATCATGGACCCATACATGCAATGTTTCGCCACCGGAGCTGAAAACCATTATGACCCACAAATACCAATTTTTAGACAAATCCGTGAAAAAATACCGAATATCGGGAGGTACCGTTATATGGGGGCTATACCAAAACGTGGACTTATAATTACAATGTTTCGCCACACGAACTAGGACCCATTATGACCCACAAATACCAATTTTTAGACAAATCAGTGAAAAAATGTGGCAAAAACCATCAAAATACCGAATATTGGGAGGTACCGTTATATGGGGGCTATACCAAATCATGGACCCATACATGTAATGTTTCGCCACCGGAGCTGGAACCCATTATGACCAACAAATACCAATTTTCAGACAAATCCGTGAAAAAATGTTGCAAAAATCATCAAATTACCGAATATCGGAAGGTACCGTTATATGGGGGCTATACCAAATCATGGACCCATACATGCAATGTTTCGCCACCGGAGCTGGAAACCATTATGACCCACAAATACCAATTTTTAGACAAATCCGTGAAAAAAATGTGGCAAAAAAACTAAAATACCGAATATCGGGAGGTACCGTTATATGGGGGCTACACCAAAACATGGACCTATAATTACAATGTTTCGCCACGCTAACTAGAACCCATTATGACCCACAAATACCAATTTTTAGACAAATCAGTGAAAAAATTTGGCAAAAACCATCAAAATACCGAATATTGGGAGGTACCGTTATATGGGGGCTATACCAAATCATGGACCCATACATGCAATGTTTCGACCAACAAATACCAATTTTCAGACAAATCCGTGAAAAAATGTTGCAAAAATCATCAAATTACCGAATATCGGAAGGTACCGTTATATGGGGGCTATACCAAAACGTGGACTTATAATTACAATGTTTCGCCACACGAACTAGGACCCATTATGACCCACAAATACCAATTTTTAGACAAATCAGTGAAAAAATGTGGCAAAAACCATCAAAATACCGAATATTGGGAGGTACCGTTATATGGGGGCTATACCAAATCATGGACCCATACATGCAATGTTTCGCCACCGGAGCTGGAACCCATTATGACCAACAAATACCAATTTTCAGACAAATCCGTGAAAAAATGTTGCAAAAATCATCAAATTACCGAATATCGGAGGTACCGTTATATGGGGGCTATACCAAATCATGGACCCATACGTGCAATGTTTCGCCACCGAAGCTGGAAACCACTATGACCCACAAATACCAAATATTAGACAAATCCGTGAAAAAATGTGGCAAAAAAACTAAAATACCGAATATAGGGAGGTACCTTTATATGGGGGCTACACCAAAACGTGGACCTATAATTACAATGTTTCGCCACGCTAACTAGAACCCATTATGACCCACAAATACCAACTTTTAGACAAATCAGTGAAAAAATTTGGCAAAAACCATCAAAATACCGAATATTGGGAGGTACCGTTATATGGGGGCTATACCAAATCATGGACCCATACATGCAATGTTTCGACCAACAAATACCAATTTTCAGACAAATCCGTGAAAAAATGTTGCAAAAATCATCAAATTACCGAATATCGGAAGGTACCGTTATATGGGGGCTATACCAAAACGTGGACTTATAATTACAATGTTTCGCCACACGAACTAGGACCCATTATGACCCACAAATACCAATTTTTAGACAAATCAGTGAAAAAATGTGGCAAAAACCATCAAAATACCGAATATTGGGAGGTACCGTTATATGGGGCCTATACCAAATCATGGACCCATACGTGCAATGTTTCGCCACCGGAGCTGGAAACCACTATGACCCACAAATACCAATTTTTAGACAAATCCGTGAAAAAATGTGGCAAAAAAAAACTAAAATACCGAATATAGGGAGGTACCTTTATATGGGGGCTACACCAAAACGTGGACCTATAATTACAATGTTTCGCCACGCTAACTAGATCCCATTATGACCCACAAATACCAACTTTTAGACAAATCAGTGAAAAAATTTGGCAAAAACCATCAAAATACCGAATATTGGGAGGTACCGTTATATGGGGGCTATACCAAATCATGGACCCATACATGCAATGTTTCGACCAACAAATACCAATTTTCAGACAAATCCGTGAAAAAATGTTGCAAAAATCATCAAATTACCGAATATCGGGAGGTACCGTTATATGGGAGCTATACCAAATCATGGACCCATACGTGCAATGTTTCGCCACCGGAGCTGGAAACCATTATGACCCACAAATACCAATTTTTAGACAAATCCGTGAAAAAATGTGGCAAAAAAAAACTAAAATACCGAATATAGGGAGGTACCTTTATATGGGGGCTATACCACAACGTGGACCTATACATGCAATGTTTTGCCACACGCTCAGGGACCCGTTATAACCTACAAATACCAATTTCCAGATAAATCCGTGAAAAAATGTGGCATAAATCATCAAAATACCGAATATCGGGAGGTACCGTTATATGGGGACTATACCAGAGCATGGACCGAAATATCTCATTTTCAATACCAACCATCCTAGATGCAAATAGCTCTGCTAAATTTTGGCGCGGGCTGTATCGTGATTTCAACAGACAGACAGACGGACATCGTTAAATCGACTTAGAATTTTATGCTGATTATGAATATATATACTTTATGGGGTCTAAGACGAATATTTAAGGATGTTACAAACGGAATGACAAATTTATTGAATGACAAGGTGGAGGGTATAAAAATATCTATATCAAGATAATTTCCATTATAAAATGATTTCAAATATTTTTAAACTCGCACCTTCTTATTCTTGTGAAAGCCACACACGATACAATTGGTTGTACAACTTGGATAGATTGTATTCAAGATTGTATCGTTTGTGGTCCGGTTGTACGAAGTTGTGTCTCGGTTGTACGAAAAATCAAAGATTTGTGATGTTGTAACAACCGATTGTAACATTAGTGAGTTGTGTCGTGTGTGGCTTGTATTATAATGATCATTTTTAAATTTCAAATATTTGCTATATTGCCTGTGCACATATCATGTTATGTATAACCAATTGATCCTAGTAAATATCACTTAATTTTTTACTTATTGATTTAGACTATGACAATCAGATTGATTTGTCCAACAATTAGGTCAAACTTACCATATCTGTAGTTTAAAAAATAACAATTTTTAGTTTCAATGTAAAAAAGTAATATTTGCTAATTTCCTGAAATGATAACCAAAAAAATCAAATGTCCAACACAAAAATTCAAGTTTACTTTTCCCAAAAAAAATAAAACAGATTAAATAGTGAAAGGTTACAAAATGTGTTATAGGCCTAATTAAATATGTCAAATTCATTTACTCAAAATGAGATTACAAAATTTGCACATAAACAAATAAATATGCTGATTATAATCGCGAAAACTAGTTCCATTTTAATCGCTAATCGTCGTTTTTGTTGTTGTGGGATTTCCGAGAGGGCGACATCCAATTAAATTTATTTGCTCTGACACGAATATAACTTTTTTTATATTATTTAAAACTAATGGGCAATTAACATTCTACTGTGATTTCTGCTCTTATGAATATTGATAAAGAGTGCGTAGCTAATGGTGAATAATTCGCTGACATTTGTATAATCTTGTCGAGGGGTTAATCATTTGATGAGAAGAAGTAAAAGAAATTAAGAACAGCTACAACGCAATATAATGACAGATGGCACACTTGGAATTGAACTTTGATTAATTATCAAGAATTTGTTAATTTTTTGAAATTTTTATTGCGCAATATTTGAGATGATCATTTATCATAAACTCTACTACAAAATGGAGAGTATGTTAATTTGTTACATGACATTTGTATCGTTTCAGATTATTTTTCTATTATCACAACGGCATTATAAGCAGTTTTGAAAGCTAATATACTCTGAATTATCACCCACATTTCTGATAGTTGAAAATGTATTTTAAAGATATTTCCTTTTAGGAGGAGGTACGAGAAACAGTAGGCTAATATTTTTTACCCTCCACCACACTATGCAGGGTATATTAACTTTTTCATTCCGTTTGTAACTCCTCGAAATACTCATGTCAGACCCATCAAAGTATATATATATGTTGATCAACGTAAAATTCTAAGTCAAATTAGAGATGTCAGTCTGTCCGTCTGTCTTTCTGTTGTAATCACGCTATCTTTTAAACAAATTGAGATAGAAGGCTAAAATTTTGCTTTCGTGTTTATTTTGCCAGAAGGCAGGTTAAGTCCGTAAATGGACCATGTACCATCATCAGGTACTTTCATGATTTTAGCGACATTTTTCACCGGATTTGTCTCAAATTTGGTATTTGAAGTTCGAAATAAATACTACAGTCGTAGGCAGAAAATTGTTTGTGCAGGTCCACGTCTTCGTATAGCCCCCATATAACGGTACCACCCAATATTCGGTATTTTGATGATTTTACCGTCATTATTCACCGGAGTAGTTTCAAATTACGTTTTTTGATTTCGTAATGGGAACTACAGTCTGTGACAGAAAATTGTCTATACAGGTCCAGGTCTTCGTATAGGCCCCATATATCAGTACAATGCTCACCGAAAGTGTTTGAGATGTCGTATTAGAAGTTCGTAATGGATGCTACAGCCTGTGACAGAGAATTATGTATGTAAGTCCAGGTCTTCGTATAGCCCGATATAACGGTACCACCCTATATACGGTATTTTGATGATTCTAGCGACAGTATTCACCGTTTATTTCAAGTTTCGAATTTGAATATGCCTTTGTAGGTCCACATCGTATAGACTTTAATATAACGGCTTTATTCGGTATTTTTAAGATTTTAGCAGAATTTTTAACGAATACTTTATCCTAAGGTCGATCTACACGGGATACTCCCTTTATTTTTAACTGCCTTTCAATAAAAATAAAGGGAGTATCCCGTGTAGATCAAACTTAAGATAAATTTTGAAGCAATGTTTGAAGAAATTTGTAGGGCAATATTGCCCATTGGTCCAAATCTAATCTTAAAATCACACTCAATATAAGATTTGTATTTTGTTTTTGTATACCTACAATATTATCAGTGGAGGGTATTATAGGTTTGATTGGTCCAAAAAATTATGTACGACCTCGGAATAGTGGTCATGCACATAGGACTCGCGGAGCTGAGAAGATCTAGCTATGTATGACCGTCTGTCTGTCCATGTTTATTTGTAATCAGGTAACAGGTCGCAATTACAGCCTGCTGCTCACGAAATTGAACATGGGGGTGGTAGTAGCCTCTTGTTTTTGGAGATGGTCTCAAAAGGTTTACATTAGGTTTTTTTACACTCTATAACACTATGTGCTGAGGGTATGACATACAGGTCACAATTATCGTCCGATCCTTACGACATGTTTAAGGTTAGGGTTGAACCCAATTGTTTTTTAAATGTACATTTAAGGGTTCAATGGACAAAAAAAAACTAAAATTTTCCTGTTTTTGAAGTAGCTCTTCATATCAAAATTTAAAACCAATCGGCACGGAATTTGCATGAGGTTAGGGTATAGGAGAGGGTAGAAGTCTAGCATTTTGGACGACTATTGGATTGTATTTTCAGACTTCAAACAACTCCGTTGCAAAATGTTATAAAAGTATGTAAATTCTGAATATCTGGAGTTTAGGGTGGCTAAACATTAGGTTCAAGTTTTCATATTTATGAAGCATGTACTGTTAGAGAGATTGATATCAATCAAGAACTTCAGATACGAAACCAAATAAAACGGAAACAAAAATGCTGAAAACTGAAGCTACAATCATAAAATGCCGAATATGGGGAGTTACCTTAATATAGATACTATATGGAAATGTGAACATTACTTACATTATTGATTATTTCGATAAGTTATAAAAAAGAATGGCATGTGGTTGTAAAAAGTGTATACGCAATATGCTGGAATTGGGGGCATTTTTCATTCTTCTCATAGGCAAAACTTAGGATTGATGTTGTAACAAATTGCCTTTATTATTATTTTTTTACAAATACTGTCCACAATGTGATTCCAAAACACTAATCAGTGATCTATGTTTTCAAGAAATGCCAACATTGCTGATAAGCAACATATCTACCAAAACTGTGTAAGGTAGGTCATTATACCACTTATCACCAAATAATTTTGACACACAGCCACAGCAACAACGAATGAAAACACTCTCCCACAAAACAACCACACCGAAGGGAAAAGAGTCATAAATTATTATCTTTCTAAACAAGGAAGACATCGTTTGGTGAACGAGAGAAAATAAGACAGAACGTGTTTAGAAAATCATATAAAAACACTACCTCCACTGAGCAGCTAGTATCAGTCACAGCTGAAGCACAGAACAGAACACATCCACAAAATGATGAAACTTTTCGTTGTTGTATTATTGGCCACATTGGCTATTGCTAAGGCTAGTCCACCCTGTTTGGGTTGCCCATCTGCAGTTGGTGATGAAAAAGGTACCAGCGATGCTACAAATGCTCTTAAGAATTCTTTGGCAAAATTGGCAGCCGGTGATGGTCCTCATTACACGTAAGGCATTTCTTGAAAATATTTTCCGATTCAAATCATCACTTTTTTTCTCACTTCTTTTCTAGGCTTGGTGAGGTCCACTCAGCCACCACCCAAGTTATTCAGGGTTTCCTGTATAAAATTAATGCCGATTTAGTCGACGAACACAAGAAGACAAAAACCTGTGATATTGACATTATTGATTTCAATGATGTAACCGTTACCTTCCATTGTCCCGGCGAAGAACCATTGACCAAGAAACATAGCTCGTAAAGTGATTTAATTAATAAAAAATAAAAACTTATTAAAAACAGTATATGCATTTTTCTTAATTTATAGTTGAGCAAAAGAAAGCCATTATAAACTCCTTAAAAACGATCCGAACCAATATTTCTTGGAAACAAATGAAAAAGTATCGGTTAATTTAATCAGCATAAAATTCTAAACCGATTTAACGATGTCCGTCTGTCAGTCTGTTGAAATCACGATACAGGCCACATTTTTTGACGTAGAACGTCAAAATTTAGCAGAATAATTTGTATTGTGTGTTGTGGATGGTTGGTATTGAAAATGAGATACATCGGTCCACGTTTTGGTATAATCCCCATGTAACGGTACCTCCCGATATTCGGTATTTTGATTATTTTTGCCACATTTTTTACGGATTTGTCTGAAAATTGCTATTTGTAGGTCATAATGGGTCCTAGTTCGTGTGGCGAAATATTGTATGTATGGGCTCACGCTTTGGTATAGCCCCCATATAGCGGTACCTCCCGATATTCAGTATTTTGATGATTTTTGCTATTTGTTGATCAGAATGAGTTCTAGCTCCGTTGGCGAAACATTGTATGTATAGGTCCTCGTTTTTTCCCTATATAGTGGTACCTCCCGATATTCAGTACTTTGAAGATTTTTGCCACATTTTCTTACTAATAAGTCTATAATTTGGTATTAGTGGGTCATAATTGGCTCTAATGTTTCCATTACCCTAAGGTGGAGGGTATTAAAAGTTCGGCCCGGCCGAACTTAATGTTCTTTTACTTGTTTTAATGAAGGATTGTCCTTCATAAAAAATGCATGATGATTTTATAAGGATTGAGCCCAGGAAATATTAAATATATTCAGGAGAAAAAAATACAAATCCTCAACATTTTTACAATTTTTTTTCAGGATCAAACTATAGGTTTCCAAAAAGCATTAAACTTTGTAACATTTGGTACTATGTGAAGGATAGAAGTAAAATATTGACATTCGGCAAGTAGGGTAGACGTATGGAAGAGGTTTTGGAAATGTGTACTGAGGTAAGAACTTTACAATTTGGTTTTGGGTGAACGAATGGAGCAGAAAAATTTATATTTCGATTTTATAGTCACTGTTGGTTGAAGGGGTTAATATAAATGTGTACCGCAAGGCAACAGAAAATGTATATAATTCGATATAGCCAAGGCGTGTCTCTTGGACATAAAGGTTTTATACCCCACAGGGTAGATAAAAAACTGCAACAAATTCAAACGCCATAATTTTTACTTTTTCTTAATTTTATTGAATGAAAGCTTAAAATGTCGGAAATAGCATCAAATTTTAGAATAAGTTTAGATATATTCGAATTAGTCACCTTTGGCACGAATTATGGCCTTCAAACGGCCAACTGGAATAATTTTAACAGTTCTCTGACGAGTGGCTTAGCAGCAGCAGTCTGAAGTTGGTTGCAGTTTTTTCTTCTCACTCTGTATATCTCATTTAAAAATCTGACCTGTCTGCAGATACAAGAAAGCGAAATCTTAGCTTCCTACCACAAGTCGTTTGGACGATAGGACAACGAAGACTAAATCAGCATAGTATTTCATACTGACCAAGATGATTATTAGATGACATGATTATTTCGATGTAAGGAACTTAACATACCCTCCATATCATGGTTGAGGGTAAAATAAACAAGAACATTTCTATTTTTTCCAAAATTTTATTTTTTCAAAACATACTGCAAACATCTTAATAGCTATGAGTTCTAGAAACCTCTTGTTCTTCGGGGCAGTTGAAGGTAATATTCACATCGGTGAATTCAATAATTTTAATATCACAGGTCTTGGTGTGGCCATTCTCATCCTCCAAATCAGCATTTATTCTGAACAAATGACCACGGATGACTTGAGAGGTAGCAGAGTTGATTTTGACAAGTCTGTAAAATAAATTAGTTCAATAAGTCAAAACAATAACGATCGGATTGCTTAAACAACTTACTTGTAATGTGGTCCTTCACCGGCAGCCAATTTTTTCAGTGAATTGTTTAGGGTATTGGTGGCCCTTTCAAGACCTTTGTCGTCGGTCACGGTGGTCACACAACCAGCACAGAATTCATTGGCCTTGGCAATGGCCAAAACAGCAAAGAATGCAACAACTAAAAATTTCATCATTTTCCCGATTTTGTTTTGAGATTCTAATTTGTTGTGTATGCTATTCAATAACTAAACGATGACTGTAGCTGACATCTGGTCACGCCGGACTATTTATACTAACTTCTCATTACATTGTTCGCTATCTCCACAAGCAGTAACATATACACACCCACACATATACGTACATACTTATACATATATTTGATTTAATCTGTTTTCTTCTTCCCATTATGTTTTTGTAATTTATTCTATTGATTATATTTTTCTAATATTCTTATTTTGAGGGGACTCGTTGATAGTGATGCTGATAACATTATCTTATTATACTTTGTCCCACATATTTGAATGTAGAGAGAGAATGCTCGCGAGATTATTTCGGTATATTAGGGATTGATGGATATTTCCATAATGTTAATGATAAATTTGAGTAAACATAATTTATTAATTATCTCCCAGAGATCTGAATCTTACTGTAATCATAAATTCAAAGAAGTAGATAATAGCGACTTGACTCTCGAAAGGTAAAGTACGAAAGTTGTTTGAACGATAGGACAACGACGATCGAGCAGACTGACGTATGGACGTGAACAATAAATACGAGGTAGAAAAAGTTTACGAAATTGTAAGAAAAGATACCTACCTGTCAGAATTATCATAAATATCCATGGAATTAGTTGATAAGTTAATTTAATTTTTTGAGTTAATAAACAAGAGTCGAGAAAAAAACAGCAAGGAAAAGTCAAAAGTTGGGCGGACCCAACACCACTATGCATATTTAGTAGAGCTCCCGTAATAAAATAATTTATTTCAAGAAGATCATACCACCTATCAACATTTGGCTTTAGAGCAGTTATAGTGAACTATAGAGTGCATGACATCACTTGGAGGAGGATTATATCAAAAACATTTTAAAAAGCAGGGCCGAACTTTGACTGCCCTCCACCATTTGAACGCATTTGGAAATTTTCAAAAAATAAAATCCGCTAAAAATTCTCTTAAAATCCTAAAAATACCGAATATAGCCGTTATATTGGGGTCTATATACCGTATATAGGGAGGTACCGTTATATCGAAGCTGTGCGAAGACCTGGACTTGCATTGACAATTTTCTGTTACAGCCTTTAGCATGCATTACGAACTTCAAATACGACATCTCAAACAATTTCGGTGAGTATTGTTCTTAAAATCATCAAATTACCGAATATAGGGAGTCTATACGAAGTCCTAGACCTGCATAGACAACTTTCTGTCATAGGCTGTAGTATCCATTACGAACTCTAAATACGTAATTTGAAACAATTCCGGTGAATAATGTCGCTAAAATCATCAAAATACCGAATATCGGGGGGGTACCGTTATATGGGGGCTATACGAAGACGTGAACCTGCACAGACAATTTTCTGCCATAGGCTTTAGTATCCATAACAAACTTCAAATACCAAATTTGAAACAATTCCTGTGATAAATGTCGCTAAATTCATCAAAATACTGGCAAAATAAACATGTGTGCAAAATTGTAGCCTTCTATCTCAATTCCTTCGAAAGATTACAAATGACGGACAGACGGACATAGCCAAATCGATTTAGAATTTTACGCTGATCAAGAATATATATACTTTTTTGTATTTGGAGGAGTTACAAACGGAATGACAAAGTTAATATATCCTCCATAGTATGGTGGAGGGTATACAAATATATTTCGGCGCCGAGTTGCGCAAAGGAAACGTACGTTCCAAAATTCACTCCTTTTGGGCTGATATTTGCCATTATTTCACAATAAACCTGAAATCGGGTTAAGGATATCTATAGGAGCTATATCTAAATCGATATATCGATAAAATTTAGCAAAGGTATTTCCGATCTCTGGTACCAAATATCATTGTTGTCGAATGCATATTACGAATTTGAGTGTCTTTAAAACCCAATCGGATGAAACATATATATGGGAGCTATAGCTATATCTGAACCGATTTTCACCAAATTTAATGTACTTGCTTCTAGACTTAATTCGGTCGGATGTACCAAAATTCAGGATTTTTGGACTGATTTTGGCCATTTGTTGCACAATTAACCCGAAATCGGTTGAAGATATATTTTGGACCTATGTCCACATCTAAGCCGTTCTCGATAAACGTTGACAAAGTTATTTCCGAGCTTTATAAGATATCTGGTACCAAATATTATTGTTGTCGAATGCATATTACGAATTTAAGGGACTTGAACACGAAATCGGATGGAAATCAGATGAAACATATTTATGGGTGCTATAGCTATATCTAAACCGATTTTCACCAAATTTAATGTACTTGCTTCTAGACTAAATTCGGGCAGATGTACCAAAATTCAGGATTTTTGTACTGATATTGGCCATTTGTTCCACAATTAACCCGAAATCGGTTGAAGATATATTAATAAAATTTGGCAGAGGTGTTTCTCGGCTATACATGATAACTGGTACCAAATTTCATTGCTGTCAAATGCATATTACGAATGTGGGGGACTTAAACACCAAATCGGATGGAAATCAGATGAAACATATACATGGGAGCCATAGCTATATCTGAATCGATTTTCACTAATTTTATGTACTTGCTTTTAGAATGAAATCACGAAATCACGATACAGGCCACATTATTTAACGTAGAGCATGAAAATTTTGCAGAATAATTTGTATTGTGTCTAGGATGGTTGGTATTGAAAATTACATATATCGGTCCACGTTTTGATATAGTCCCCATATAACGGTACCTTCCGATATTCGGTATTTTGATGATTTTTGCCGCATTTTTTCATGGATTTGTCTACAAATTGGTATTTGTGGGTCATAGTGGTTTCTACCTCCGGTGGTGAAACATTGCACGTATAGGTCGACGTTTTGGTATAGCCCCCATATAACGGTACCTCCCGATATTCGGTATTTTGATGATTTTTGCCACATTTTTCACGGATTTGTCTGAGAATTGGTATATGTAGGTCATAATGGGTCCTAGTATGTGTGGCGAAACATTGCATGTATAGGTCGACGTTTTGGTATAGCCCCCATATAACGGTACCTTCCGATATTCGGTATTTTGATGATTTTTGCCGCATTTTTTCATAGATTTGTCTAAAAATTGGTATTTGTAGGTCATAATTGGTTATAGCTCCGGTTGCGAAACATTGCATGTATAAGTCCACGTTTTGGTATAGCCCCCATATAGCGGTACTTCCCGATATTCGGTATTTTAATGATTTTTACCACATTTTTCACGGATTTGTCTGAGAATTGGTATATGTAGGTCATAATGGGTCCTAGTATGTGTGGCGAAACATTGCATGTATAGGTCCACGTTTTGGTATAGCCCCCATATAACGGTATCTCCCGATATTCGGTATTTTGATGGTTTTTGTCACATTTTTTCATGGATTTGTCCAAAATTGGAATTAGTTGGTCATAATAGGTTCAATTGTTTATTTTTTTACTTATTTATACTATTTTTTTATTTTATTTTATTTTATTTTTTTTTATCATGTTCTATATCTTTAAAATTGTATTTTGTCATAAAATGAGTACATTTTCTCCATATAAAAATTGTAATATGCATTTTTGTTACAACTGAATTTGAATATTGTGTAAAAATAAAAAGAGGCATAGAGTCATGATTGACCGCTTCTTGTTTTAACTAGTTTTCAAATAAAAGAAGTAAACAATTAAACTGGAATTTCTTAAATGTTTTTTTTTTTTTTTTTTTTGTATTTTCTCCTTTCCAAAAAATATTTGCCACGCTTATTTGTTCCACTCGAATTGTTTCTCAATGGTTGGTTGACCTTCACAAGCGAATGACACATCCGTGTTTTTAGCCAACAAATGCAGAGTAATTGTTACTTTACACTTTTGCGATTTTTGTTCAACAGAACTTGAATCTTCAGAATTTGATGATAATTGGGCATCGATTGTGATAACCTGATCCAAATTAAATGAAGAGGCTGAATCCACTCTGTAATATTTTAAGTAATATATATAATATTTTTTCAATTTTTGTCTCAATCTCCAACTACTCACTCCATATGAAGATCATCGCCACGTTTACTCATGTTGTGCAACAAACGATTTAAAATAATTTCGCCCACTTTTAATTCAATTGGCTCATCGGGTTTCAAAAGTATTCCCAATATTTCAAAACCACTCAAATCGATTTGATCCAAATGCATGAGATCGTTTAGGACATCACCATTAGAAGAATTTAATGCGACTCCTAGCAGCAGGAGAGTTAAAATGATTTTTGACATATTTTTATTTATTGACATAAAATAACTCAAAACTAGAAAAGTTTAAAATATACTAACAAAGTTACTATAACATGAAGTGGAATTTATAGTTTCACTTGCGGAAACTATTTTCAATTTAAGTTATCTATATGATAATGTACCCCCATTGAAATACTTGAAATATTGATTATAAGAACTTGTTGCTTTATTTTAAATTGCATTGTAAATAAACTTAAAAATATAAATTATTTTTTGCAGCTCTAAATACATTTGGTCTATCGAAGCCTTCATCAAAAGACATTGTAGGCTACTTTTGGGCTCTTTATATGATATTTATATACCCTGTACCTCTCTATGGAGGGTATATTAACGTTGTCATATATTAGCGTTGTAATTCCTCGATAATCATGTTTAATACTCTCAAGATATGCGAATTTCCTCACACTTAGCACATTCCAATTATTTGGTATTTATTAGAACAGGTGTCTAAATCGAATATATCGCCCCACACTTTATCGTACCTCCTGACAAAAGTTCATCATTTTTGCAATAAAAAGAATCAAACGTTTTTCTTCCAAACTTGACACATACGTAATATTTAGATAAGAAAATTAAAAATATTTGTAAAAATACACACTTGCTCTAATGTTCCAATTCTGGTTTGTGGAAGCCCACAGATTACGAATGACTGCTGCCATTTCTAAGCCACTCGTCCGACAGCTGTTAAAATTATTACAATAACAGCTCATTATATTGTTTATAAGCGTACAAAAGCATTTTGGTGACAATTTTCTAGAAAAAAAAGTTATTTGTGATGGAATTCAATCGTGATAGTGTGATTTCTTTATATTTGGCTGAAAAACCACAAGTGGCTATCGTTAGAGCACTCCAGCATTTAAATGTGCATAAATCTTTTGTGTCTCGTACCATCGCTCATTACAGTGATACTGGTAGTGTAGCCCGATGTCAAGGAAACGGACGGAAGAAAGCAGCAACATCACCAGAAATGGTTCGAAAAGTAAAGAAGCGACTTGATCGAAACCCGCGTCACCGTGGCCGAAAAATGGTTTGTGTGCTGAACATTTCGCAATATTCCATTCGGCAAAAATTGAAAAATGAGCTCGGAGTAAATCCATTGAAATTCCAAAAAGTGCAAGAACTTACACCGCAACAGAAAGAAAATAGACTCAAAAGAGCTAAACAGTTACTTCGCTTGGCCAAAAGTGGTGACTGCCGAATTTGGTTTTCTCCGATGAGAAAACATTCGTTGTCCAACAGTTTGTAAACAAACAAAATGATCGTGTTTACTTGCCAAAGAGATCAGCTGAAAATCTGCACCTACGGTTGGCCACCAGAACTCAAGCGCCGGCCATGGTGATGGTGTAGGCCGCCATAACAGCTAATGGTCGCTCTCCGCTCGTATTAATAGACCGTGGCAACATAATAAATTCCGAATATTATCGCGGAAGCCTTGGGCACGCAAACATTTTGGCCGCAGACCTTGGACATTCCAACAGGACTCAGCACGCGCCACCCAAGAATGGTTACAAAATGAGGTTCCTCGCTTCATTTCCAGCGCACACTGGCCACCAAAATATCCGGATACCAATCCGTTAGACCATTATATCTGGAGTCTTTCGGGAAGCAAGGTTGGCACTATAAAATACCAAAGTGTCGATTACCTCAAGAAAGCGCTTTGCCGGGAATGGGCCAAATACCGCAGAACAACACTCAGGCAGCTTGTGACAGTTTCATTGGCCGTTTGAAAGCCATAATTCGTGCTATTTTCGACATTTTTTGCTTTCATTCAATAAAATTTAAAAAAAGAAATGTAAGAGTTATAACCTTTGTCTTTGTTGCTGTGTTTTTATCTCGCCCTGCATAAGTCCACGTATTGATATAGCCCTTATATAACGGTGCCTCTCTATATTTTGTATTTTTATGATTTTTACGATATTATTCACCGGATACTACAACCTGTGACAGAAAATTGCCTATGCAGGTCCAAGCCTTCGTATAGCCCCCATATAAGAGTACCACCCTTTATTCGGTATTTTAATGATTTTAACTACGTTATTCACTGGAACTGATTCAAATTTATTATTTGCAGTTCGAAATTGTCTGAAAATTGCAGGTCCCTCCCTATATACGGTTTTTATATGATTTTAACAGCATTTTCAACGTTTTTATACGCTACAGCACAATGTGTTAGTGATATTATAAGTTTGATTCTCGAAATATTGGTCCCCGACGTAGGAAACTATATATGGATCTTCCTATCTCGCCTATCTAAGTCGATCTAGCTATGTATGTTCCTCCGTCCATCCGTCTGTCCTTGTTAATTTGTAATCACTCTACAAGTCGCAATTATGGTCCGATCCTCACGAAATTGAAAATGGAGCTGGGGCTATGTTGAAAATGACCAAAAACAGAAACATTTTCTAATTTTGCAGTTGCTCTACAGGTCGCAAATTATAAACCAATCGACGCGGTATTTTGCATGGAGTTAGAGAGCTTGGAGTTAGAAGCATGCTATTTTGTTTGGTCATCGGACAATATTAAGCCGGCGACGGACCCATCTGGCAACGCCATAACTTTTGACAGAGATGTCACATCGCTTAATGACATACCGCGTTTGACGCGTCAGTCCAAGCAGATTTTTACCATGAACCAATGCACGCCACGCGAGCGCTCTGAAATAGTTGAAATTTACATTCAACAGATGAAGTCAATTGTGAAAACTCAACGTGCTTTTAAAACATTAAAAAATGTGAGAAGTGCGCCTTCTAAGAACACCATTTTCGACTGGTAAGGCTCTTTCTAATCCGAAGAGGCCATATAAAAGTCGACCAAGGCGATCGGCCGAGAATATCGCTGCCGTTTGAGCCAGTGTTGAGAGGTCCCCAAGAACATCCCAAAAACGCCGTTCTCAGCAGTTGGGCATGGCTCGGTCCACTTAACAACGGATTATTCGCATTGATTTGCATTTGTTCCCGTACAAAATTCAATTGAAGCAAAAAATGTTGCCTGCGGACAAGCCTCGTCGATTGGAATGGGCCCAAAGAGTCATCGAAATGGCCGAAAAAAATGGGTCCGTCGAATATGGGCAACCCTGTACCTAACACGACATAGAGTATAAATATAATGAAAATATCCCCGGGTAAAAACCAAAGGTAACATTTGTGCAGGACAGTATGGCATTATTTCAAATAATCGACTAAAATGTGTTTAGACCTATGCAGGTTCTCCAATACATTATAGTGTTGTTGGGTATCACATGGTTGGCCCCGCACCAATATAGCCTTTGTTTCCTTTTTTCCATATTCTTTCTAAATAGTGGAGGGTATTTAAAGTTCGACCCGACCGAACTCGTTGCTTTTTTTACTTGTTTCTATACAAGTATTTGATCTAGTGCAAATATTGGATATATAGGTTCAATATTTATGGTTCCTATCGGGAAATGTATACATTTACAAACCAATGGTTTCAATACGAAGTCCAATAAGATAAAAATGATTCATTACAAAAAAAAAACAAATATTTCCATGCTTCCAATGGCCTTGCCGAAGAACGGCTCAAATGCGGAATGTCTCAAAATCCAAATATGGGCTTAAGGTTTAATTGGGCAAGTGTTTCCATAAATTTATAAACTAATATTATGTTTTGGTTAGTTAGTTAAATCACCGTAATTTTAAATTTTACTTACATCGGTTAAACACGATGGCGGTACGGTATAGATACACAAAGATCTCTAGAATTAATTAAAAGAAACACATTTTTCTGATATATCTATTTTTTCCATTCAACTCCTCTTATTTCGAATCACTTACAACACTCGTCATTGTAGTGCCAACTAGTGTAACAATCAAAAACAAACGGCTTATCTTTGTTAACATATTTTTATACAATTTATTTTATTTTCAATTTTCTGTCCATCATCACAATGTGTTAACACAGCTAGAATAGTTTCAAAACTGATTCTAAATATGACAAACATTCAACGGATATGAGAAAAAATAACAAAAATTAGATTTTTCACATTTATTGTTTAAACAAACCACACAAATTTATGCAAGTGAAATATGAATTGTTCTAAATCGAAACAACAACGTAATACACAGAATATCAAATAATGTTTTTTTTTTATTTTCCACTTTTCTATTGGCCGGAAGGGAAATGTTGTAGATGTTGTTGTTGATGTTTGCAATGCACCGCTACCCATTCATAGTGATTTGAATAAGTTAAATCTGTACAGTGGGATCATGGGTCGTGTGGATTTAATTGTTCTAGCGAGGAGGTATTGAATGATTTATATGTAAATATGAGATATTTACGGAGGTTATATGTACCAAAATAGAGAGAAGAATATATTGAACGGGGAAGATTATTTAATTAATATTTTTTTTCTTTTTGCAAAACAAGAACCTCGTGGACTTCAAAATCTATTCCGAATATTCTTTTAACCCAAACACTTTCCTCTTAAAAAGAACGGGCTAACAAGTTCTATACTTTCAAAATCCGACCACCTGTACATATTCCATCTTTGCATTAGATCTGATGTAAGTACAAATATTGCATTGAGCATTTTTTGAAACTTGTGAAATTAATTTAAATTTAATCATTAAATTAATTTGTTTAGAATGAAAGCAAAAAAATGTTGGAAATAGCATCAGAATAAATTAGATTTGTTTGAATTGGTCACCTTTGACAATGAAACCGTCACACGCTGCCCGAATGTTGCTTTGCGGCATTTTGGCCCATTCTTGGCGAAGCGCTTGCTTGAGGTGATCGACATATTGGTATTTTTAGTGCCAACCTTGCTTTCCAAAATACTCCAGACACAATAGTCCAAATGATTGGTATCCGGAGATTTTGATGGCCATTGCGCGCTGGATATAAAGCGAGGAACCTCCAAGGTCTGCGGCCAAAATGTTTCTGTGCCCAAGGTTTTAATACACCCTCCAGAATATTTTCGCAATAATATTCGGCATTTATTCTGATGCCACGGTCGATTAATACGAATATGACCGGAGAGCGACCATCGGCTGTTATGGCAGCCCACACACTTACCATGTTCGGCGCTTGAATTCTGGTGGCCAACAGAAGGTGCACATTTTGTTCCTTTATAAACTGCTGGACAACGAATTTCGAAAAAAAAAACAATTCGGCAGTTCACCACTTTCGGTCAAGCGAAGCAACTCTTTAACTCTTTTGAGTCTATTTTCTTTCTGTTCTTTAAAATTCTCACCACCAAATTGCTTTTGTACACTTGTAAACAATACAGTGAGCTGGAATAATTTTAACAGCTGTCGGACGAGTGGCTTAGAAATGACAGCTGCCTGAAGTTAGTTGCAGTTTTTTCTTCTCACCCTGTATCTCGCTATATATGTAACGGTCAAAATAAACCTTTTCGTCGATTTTACTACAAATATTATGGACTATTTTCACCCACTTAATATTACCCGATGACCATACAAATCGGAAGGCTTCTGTCCAGCCCTAAGCTCTAGTCCATTGCTAACTTTCGCGTCAATTGGTCTATAGTTGCGACCTGTAGAACAACTGCAAATTAAGGAAATTTTTCAGTTTTTGGTCCATTTCAATCCCTAAATATTTTGCGATCATCTCCAAAAGCAATAGGCTTCTATTCTGACCATAACCCCACCTCCATTTTCAATTTCGTGAGGATCGGCCCATAATTGTGACCTGTAGCGTGATTACAGATTATCATGGACATGGACGGACATACATGGCTAGATCGACTCAGCTCGGCGAGATAGGAAGATCGATATAAACTTTCCTATGTGGGAAACCAATATTTCGAGGTGTTACATAATTGTTGGCCCAATCAAACTTATAATACCCCATCACATAGTGTTGTAGGGTATAAATATTGTAGGTAGTTATGATTTCAAAAACCTATTAGGAAACCCATTATTTGATGGTTATGAGTGTTTTCAATAACACGAACTTCAATGATTTATGATCACGTCACTCATGCTCTCCGCACTGTTCATTATTCTATGTACGGAACAAACATGAAAAATGATATATGGCAGCAGATATTATTTCGTCATTTCACACCGTGTTATGTGTGAATTAATTTATTGTAATGTTAATTATGTTAAATATCGAAAACATTGTAATTACATGCAAACATATTGCATATTGTTGCATTACATTACTGTTAAGCCACATTATGAATACATCCATTCAGCTACGTTACAAGCAAGCAATAGGGTTGTTCAACATTTTTGTATCAAGTACCCACATTCTAATTTTTTAAGGGTTTAACCAAGGCTGCGGAAACGGCTACGGTATCTAGGAGTTGGAGTCAAAAACTGCTAAGTTTGGCCGGGCTGAACTTTTAATACTCTCCACCGTTTGGAAGGAACTTCAAAACTTTCGTCGAAAAGTACTGCTTAAATGAAAAATGTTATATGTGGGATACGAAGACGTGAATCTGCATGAGCAATTTTTTGTCATAGGCTGCAGTAACGATTCCGAACTTCAAATACGAAATTTTAAACAATTCCGGTTAATAATGCCGCTAATATCTTCAAAATGCCCAATAAAGGGAGGTATCGTTTGTGTGTCGGCTATACGAAGATGTGGACCTGCATAGACAATTTTTCATAAATCTATCTCAATTCGTTCCAGAAATAAGGTGATTTCAATAGACAGACGGACATCGATAAGTCGACTTTGAATTGTACCTTGATCCGGAATTAATATACTTTGTAGGGTCTAACATGAGTATTTCGAGGAATTACAAACGGAATGACAAAGTTAATATATTCTCCATAAACATTTTTTTAGGAAACCAATTATACCCTCAACCTAATGGCTGCAATTATAATTTGGTACGGCAAAATTATTATATGCTTATATAACTTTTATGGAGGACGCACGATAAATATTGAACCAAAATATCCCGTCTTTAGATGGATGAAGCTGGAATTTGGATTTGGCGCCCCTGGCGGTTTGTGATCAAGAAAATGTGTGCTACATGGGCACTAAAAGTACGAAATATCGCTATGTATGATACATTTTAGTATTGGGTGAACAGATATTGCTTGAAATCTGAAATTTGAAATTAGCGTCGCTACTCATGTGTTTGTACGAAAAGCACTAACTAAATACTACTAAATTTGTTATTGGGTGAACGTATAGAGCCGGAATTTTAAAATTTGATATTGAAGTCTCTGTTGGTATCTGGGATTGAGATATGGAGATGGTTTTGGAAACGTGTGCTATAATTGTACGAAAAGTACAAAATAGTACTAAATTTAATATTGAGTGTAGGGATAGAGCAGGAGTGCTAAATTTTGGTATGGATGTCTGTAGTTGAGAGAAGGAGCTGTTTTGGATGTGCGTACTAAATTTTATAATGGGAGAAATTAGAGGGCTGAAATTCAGTAATTTTATATTAAGATCACTGTTGGTATCTTATTAAGTCACTGTACAGGGTGCGATGAAAAAACTGCAACCAACTTCAGACTGCTGTCATTTCTAAGCCACTCGTCCAACAGCTGTTAAAATGATTCCAGTAACAGCTCATTACTTTGGTTACAAACGTACAAAAGCATTTTGGTGAGAATTTTCCAGAAAAAAAGGTTATTCGTGATGGAATTCAGTGGCCGAGAAATGGCTCGTGAGCTGAACATATCGCAATATTCCATTTGGCCAATAATGAAAAATGAGCGCTTCGCTGGGAATGAGCCAAAATACCGCACAGCAACATTCGGGTAGCGTGTGACGGTTTCATTCGCCGTTTGAAGGGCATAATTCGTGCAAAAGGTGACCAATTTGAACAAATCTAAACTTATTCTAAAATTTGATGCTATTTCGGACATTTTTTGCTTTCATTCAATAAAATTTAAAAAAAAAAATGTAAAAATTATGGCGTTTGCAAAAAGGGTAGCGAAGCGCCTCGTGTTCAGCTATTTAACATAAGACTGATTCAACTAACTAATGCTCCCACCCAGTTTTATCATGAGCCCAAACAGACACAAGGACATCCATAGATTAACTCTAAATGTCATGGAGCGGATTGTGGTCAAAGAGACCTAAAAATTAAAACCATTTTTTTTTCCGATGAGAAACATTTTTTCCGTTTCAAATGATATCTATGGCTGATATGGCTGAGGGTAAAATAAAAACAGTAATTTTGGACTTACCAATTATTGTAACAGTCATTATCTGAGGGCACACAGTATTCGACAAAATCGACTGACATATTTACCCTTTTTAGTACAATATATATATTCTATCTTCATTGCAATATGTGGGGAGAATAATTTTCCCATATCTCATTTTATAGACTCATAGCATGTAACCCATTAAATTATCATTTTTCCAAAATATTTATTGTATTTATTGTTCAGTCTTCTTAATAAAAATTAGCTCTCAAATAACCTTCTAGTAATCAACATGTTTAAAAATAGTTCGCATACATTCACATCTTATGGTGATTTCAGTGCCATCAGTTTTCCAAGGCCTGGTCCAAAGATCAACTTCACAGTTATGTTTGAAATTACTTAAATCCAGCAATGTGACAACTAATGTTTTCAACGAGCCCGCTACTAATTGTTCGCTGCCAGCAAAAACTGCACCAATTCTAAACAAATAAATACATTTTTTGTTTCGAAAAAATAACATAACTATTGAAAAATATTGAAGTTACATACCTGTAAAATGGACCATCATCTCTTTCGGATAATTTCATTAAAACTGCACGCAGTTCGTGTTCGGCACTTATTAATTCCAAACGGTGTAATTCTCTTCTACCGCCCATGCGATAACCGCTCTATTAAATGAAAATTGTCGTTACTTGTGTCGAAGATTCGTATTTCAAATTTATACCCACCAATTCACAATTTTCCAAAAATTGTCCTTGAACGGATGCAATCGTAAGTATTCCGAAATAGAAAATCGTTACTTTAGACATTGTTAGGAAAGTTCTCAGATGTGTGTACTACTCAAGTGATGAATTAAAACTGAGACAAAACCAAGAAGATCCCCCTCAAATGTCGTCCAATAACCGGAATAGCCACTTCGATTGTTTGCCCAAATAATTTACACTTTTCAAATTTGTATACAATGACATTACTGTTCGCAGTTAATACGTCAATTAGTCAAGTTTGCGTAGTTTCATTTACTTGGTGGCAAGAAAAAAATCAATATCTATGGTATTCCAGAAAAAATAATATTTTTAGGCTATGACAAACATAGATTGGCTGGCATATAGAAGAGAATGGTACTTTATTAAAGCTTTCTTCAATAAAAAATGCATTGTAAATTAATGTTCTCTTACATTTTGTACACTTTGGTGTAGAAGTTACTATACTCCCAGCCATGAGGGTATATATCGTTTGATGCGACCAAAATCCGCTCATCGAAATAACGGTTTTAGAGCCAAGGTCTCTTAGGACAACATGTGTTGCAGGGCATATGCAGTCGGTATGAGTTTATGCAAAAATGTCCTACGCATCATCGCATCATTTTAGAAGGATGATGTCAAACCCAAAATATCCTTCAACAAATTTCGCTATTAAAAAATTATTTGCATCAATGTTGTCAAATAAACAAACGAAAATATATAAAGCATATATTCCACAAAAATTAAACTAAAAATCTCAGAATAAAACATGTAAATTGATATAACATTTTTTTTAAGAAAATTACATCCGAAATGTATACTTCAGCTACAAATGATTTGTTTTTATTGCAAATGCAATACGTTTCCAATCTACAGGGTTGCCCATATTCGACGGACCCATGACTCTTTGGGCCCATTCCAATCGACAAGGCTTGTCCGCAGGCAACATTCTTTGCGTCAATTGAATTGTGTAAGGGAACAAATGCAAGTCAATGCGAATAATCCGTTGTAAAGTGGACCGAGCCATGTCAACTGCTGAGAACGGCGTTTTTGGGATGTTCTGGGGGACCTCTCAACACTGGCTCGTACGGCAGCGATATTCTCGGCCGATCGCCTTGGTCGACTATTATATGGCCTCTTCGGAGTAGAAAGAGCCTTACCAGTCGAAAATTTTTCGTATAAACGCTTAATGGTGTTCTTAGAAGGCGCACTTCTCACATTTTTTAATGTTTTAAAAGCACGTTGAGTTTTCACAATTGAACTTCAATTGACGCAATTGACTATTTCAGAGCGCTCGCGTGGCGTGTATTGGTTCATGGTAAAAATCAGCTTGGACTGACGCTTCAAACGCGGTATGTCATTAAGCGATGTGACATCTCTGTCAAAATTTATGGCGTTGCCAGATGGGCCCGTCGAATATGGACAACCCAAGAATCAAAGAAAAAAATATTCTGTATCGAATTTAATAGTAAGTCTCTGAACTAAAAAGAATCGCATTCTCAATATGTATCATAAAAATATCAACAATCTTAATTTATTTTAAACCCGAATCAAATTCGCTGCAAATGTTCCCTATAATTTCGCCTTTCAATAGCCATGCTGGTTGTGGAAAATAGAAAGTGGTATAGTATATAGTGTATATAAATGAAAACTCCAAAATAATTTCGGGTTTTTAGGTCAAGCTTTTTCAAGTTTAACAAGTTAAAAAATAGTAAATTCGTCCGGGCGAGCTTTGAATACCCTCCACCATTTGGAACGAATTTGGAAATTTTCAAAAAATAAAATCCGTTAAAAATGTTGTTAAAAACTTAAAATACCGAATATAGGGGTCTCTACGACGTGAACCTACATAGGCTTAGTTTGCATAATCCATTACCATATTCAAATTCGAAACTTGAAATAAACGGTGAATAATGTAGCTAAAATCATCAAAATACCGTATATTGGGAGGTACCGTTATATCGGAGCTATACGAAGACCTGGACCTGCATAGAGAATCTTCTGTCACAGGCTATAGCATCCATTACGAACTTCAAATACGACATCTCAAACAATTTTGGTGAGTATTGTACCTAAAATAGTCAAAATACGGAATATAGGGAGGTACTGATATATGGGGCTTATATGAAGACCTACATACATAATTTTCTGTCACAAACTGTAGTTCCCATTACGAACTCTAAATACATAATTTGAAACTACTCCGGTGAATATGACGCTAAAATCATCATAATATTAATTTTTTTTTTAGATTTAATAGCATTAAATCTCGAGCAATTGTCTGTGCAGATCCACAGAAAATTTTCTGTCTTGAAACAATTCCAGTGAATAAAGTTGCTAAAAACATTAAAATACCGAATATCGGGAGGAACCGTTATATGAGGGCTATACGAAGACTGCACAGGCAATTTTCTGTTATAGGCTGTAAAATCCATTACGAACTTCAAACACCAAATTTGAAACTATTCCGGTAAATAATGTCGCTAAAATCATCAAAATACCGAATATCTGGAGGTACCTTTATATGGGGGCTATATGAAAACATGGACCTACATGGCCCTACATGCCTACTGGAAAAATAAACACGTGTGCAAAATTTTGGCCTTCTATCTCAATTCGTTCGAAAGATATCGTGATTACAACAGACAGACGGACATGGCTAAATCGACTTAGAATTTTACGCTGATCAAGAATATATATACTTTGTTGGGTCTGACATGAGTATTTCAAGGAGTTACAAACGGAATGATAAAGTTAATATACCCTCCATAGTATGGTGGAGGGTATAAAAACTGCAACCAACTTCGGACTGCGGTCATTTCTAAGCCACTCGTCCGACTCGTTAACAAGCGTACAAAAGCATTTTGGTGAGAATTTTCCAGAAAAAAAGATATTCCTGATGGAATTGAAGCGTGATAGTGTTGTTTCTTTCCTCGCTTCATTTCCAGCGTACAATTGACATAATAATTTTATAGCATTATCTCTTTATTTTGTAGCCAACTGGTAATGCATAGACCATTAGTTGCAATTATTTTTTGGATACTAGCAATGCAAAGAATAGAGGGTAGTCATTACTAGTAATGCGAAAGGTTACATACATGTCACCCAATCTTCCTGTTGTATGGTTATTTTCAGGACTTCAGGACTCGATTTTCAATATATCGAGAAAAACATTACTTTTTTAAATTGAACAGATACGCTCACTTCATCAAAATGATGCAGAATATGTTAAAAAAACTACAAGTTCTCCTCATCTATAAATAATAGAAATATTTTGAAATTCGAATAAAAATGTTGTGTGCAACACCACAAACTGTTGCAATCAGAAATCTGACTGCACTCTTTGTGACAAGTTTTATATTTAGTTCAACTATCGATCATCCGACTTGCTCAACAGCGTCGAAATGAAATTTCATATTAAAAATAGATTTTATCGGTGTTGTGACACATTTAATATTCCCCCACCGTTCATTTTCAATAATGTCATTCGTTGTTGTTATGCATTCACTGCGCCATTGGAAAGATAGGAAACGACTTGTTTTTTATCAAACACATGGTGAGAGGGTGTGCAGTACTGATTTAGAACACCCAGCAACAAAAAATAAAATTAATAATAGGATATTTTAAATATTTTCCGTAAAAATGCAGAAGTGGAAATGTACCGCACGATATTTTTGAAATTTCGCCAGTTATTTAGCTATGTATTTTAAATAAAATTTTGAACTAATAACAAGTAAAAAATCAGTAAGTTCGGTCGGGCAGAACTTTGAATACCCACCATTTAGAACGAATTTGAAAATTTTCGAAAAAGATAACATTCGCCAAAAATTCTATTAACATTTAAAAAATATCGAATATAGCCGTACCTAAAATCGTCAAAATACCGAATATAGGAGGTACTGATATATGGGGCCTATACTAAGACCTGGACCTGCATAGGTAATTTTCTGTCACAGACTGTAGTATCCATTTCGAACTTCTAATACCAAATTTGAAACAATTCCGGTGAATAATGTTGCTAAAATCATGAAAATACAGAATATAGAGAGGTACCGTTATATGGGGGCTATACGAAGACGTGGACCTGCATGGCCCATTTACGAACTTAACCAGCCTACTGGCAAAATAAATATGTGTGCAAATTTTTTTTTTCGTTCGAAAGATAGCGTGATTACAGCAGATAGACGGACAGACAAACAGATGGACATGGCTGAATCGTCTTAGAATTTTACGCTGATCAAGAATATATATACTTTGTTGGATCATTATTTCGATTAGTTACAAACGGAATGGCAAAATGAATATACCTTCCATAGTATGGTGGAGGGTACAAAAGAATTGAATTTTAAATGCTTTCCTCAAAAATATTTTATACGATGCAATACAAAAACTAATTACAGGAAAAATCAGTACATTATAAAAGAGGACCAAAGAAGCCAAGACAAACTAAGGTCACACATCAAACGCATATGTACCAAATTTCTGCGGAAGATATATATATATATATATATATATATATATATATATATATATATATATATGTTTATATATATATATTAGATCAAGTTCGATGATTTCCTACATAGGTCAATAGTATAGCCCCCATATAACGGTACCTCCCAATATTCGGTATTTTGATGATTTTCGACAAATTTTTTTAAGAATTTCTCTCAAAATTGGTACTTGTAGATTATAATGCTTCCCAGTTCGTGTGGCAAAACATTGCATGTATAGGACCACGATTTGGTATAGCCCCCATACAGCGGTACGTCCCGATGTTCGGTAATTTGATGATTTTTGCCACATTTTTTCACAGATTTTCCTGAAAATTGATATTTGTAGGTCATAATGGGTTCCAGCTCCTTTAGCAAAAAATTGCATGTGTAGGTCCACGATTTGGTATAGCCCCCATATAACGGTACCTCCCGAGATTCGGCATTTTAGTGGTTTTTGCCACATTTCTTCTAATGTTTCCTTTATCCTAAGGTGGAGGGTATTAAAAATTTGGTCCGGCCGAATTTTATGTTTTCTTACTTGTTTATTTCAATTTTATTGAATGAAAGCTAAAATCTCGGAAATAGCATCAAATTTTAGAATAAACTTAAATTGGTTCGAATTCTAATCGACACTTTATTTTTTTTTTTTTTGTGCCAACCTTGCTTTCCAAAACACTCCAGACTAGTCCAACGGATTGTATCCGGAGATTTTGTGCTGGAAATGAATTGTGCTGGAAATGATTTTGCGCTGGAAATGAAGCGAGAATACTCATGTTGTAACCATTCATGGGTGGTGCGTGCTGAGTATTGTTGGAATTTCAAAGGTCTGCGGCCAAAATGTTTGCGTGCCCAAGGCTTTAATACACCCTCCAGAATATTTTCCCGATAATATTCGGCATTTACTATGATGCCACGGCCCATTAATACGCCCACATCATCACCGTGGCCGGCGCTTGGGTTCTGGTGGCCAACCAAAGGTGCACATTTTCAGGTGACCTCTTTGGCAAGTAAACACGATCATTTTCTTTGTTTACAAACTGCTGGACAACGAATGTTTTCTCATCGGAGAAAACCAAATTCGGCAGTTCACCACTTTCGGCGAAGCGAAACAACTCTTTAGCAGAAAATTGCCACGTTTTCGCATGGATCCTTCATTTGGCATTTTGATTATGTTAGCGAAAATGTTCAAAGGAATTAATTCAAAGTTGTGACAATAGAAACTATCTCTTCTAATATAAAATTATAAACCGCATTTTTGTATAGGCCACCCCCCAGGACATAACGATATATTTTATCCCCCACATAATAGTACCTTCGTTTTATGTCGATTTTACTCACATTTGCAAAGGAATTGTCTCAAAATTGGTATTTGGAGTTCACAATATGTACCGCCTTCTCTGGATTATACAGGTATACGTTTTCATCTAGCCCTAATATATCTGTACCACGGCAAATTGATTACGTGATTTTATCGCTAAATTTTTTACAATAATTTAATTTTCAAAAAAAAAATATTTACACAATGACATTTCTACAGCATCACAGATATGCCATGGATATACAAAAAATAATTTTACAAAGTTATTAAGAATTTTGACTTTCATTTCTTAAAAAAAGAAATAATATAATTAAATATATATGATCTCAAATTTCCCTCTCAGGGATCATGACTTTTGACCACCGTCGGTTCACCGTCACACTCAAACGTAACTTGTACGCCATTTTTCAGCCAGGGTTGGGACCAAATGCAAACTTTAAATCTCTTAGTTGTGCCGTTTTCATCCATTAGATCTGCTTCGATTCGGGTTGATAAGCCCGAAACCACTTGAACTTCACCCGAATAAATTTTCACCAATCTACAAAAATAATAGTTGATTTAAATATTAAAATAACACTAAATTTTTCAAAAATAGTTACTTGTAGTTGGGACCATCACCAGCTGCCAATTTAGACAAAGAATTGTTTAAGGTTTTCTCGATTTCTTCGAAATTGGATACGGGCCTAGAGCCACCAAGAACAGGTACTGAATCATCGGCCATCTAGAAATAAAAAAAATTATGTTAGACCCTACAAAAAATGTATATTCTTGATCAGCGTAAAGTTGTAAGCCGACTACTTAGCCATGTCTGTTGTAATCACGATCTGTCTATTGTAATAATGATAGCTTTCGAACGAACTGTGATAGAAGACATACTTTTTTGTATACAAATGTATTTTGTCAGTATATAGACAAAGTTCGTAAATGGGGCATGTCGATGTACGCTTTCCTATACTTCCCATATCATGGTTCCACCAGGTATTCAGTATTTTGATTATTTCAGCCATATTTTAAAGAAATTTTTATAATTTACAGTTTGTTTTGTGTTCTACATCTTTTAGACGAAATATTTTGCTAATTAGTGACCCTATATAACTGTACTTCCGATATTCGGTATGTTGCCGATTTTATAAACCTTTCCAACGGATTTCTATAAAATTCAAAATTTACAGTTCGCAATGGGTTTTTCCACCTGTTTTCCTACTGCCCAATAGCGGTTTCCTGGGTGTTCAGTATCTTAATGACTCTGACCACATTTTTCAACTTAAATATTTGATTTGATTTATGATATTTAATGTTCAAAATAGATATCTTCCACTTTATCAGATAATGATCTTAAGGAAAGCGAGGACTTTCCTATACATCCCTCATAAATGTACCTCCAAGTATTCAGTATTTAGATCATTTTAACCGTCTTTTTAGCGGAATTGTTTGGTATTTGGTTCACGTTTTGATATAGCCCCCAATATAAGTGTACCGCCCGCTTTTTTCAAGAAAATTGAAAATATAGTCTTCCTAACCGATATTACAGGCATTTAAAATTTAAAATGGAACTCGTACGAATATTAAATCTCCTTCAAGAACAGGTACTAACTCATTGGTCATCTAAAAGGGAAAACAACAACAAAACTTGTTTACAAACAAAACTCAATATATAAATATGTATACAATGAGTACACACACAGTGTATGATTGTGTGTGTAGTCACTTTGTTTTGGGTCGTTGAACGATACACGAAATGTATGGAATCACCTTTTTATAGAATTTTTATGCGTTGATGTGGAATATTTTGTTTATTGTCAATATCTTCCGAAGCGTACACACTGTCGTGTCGAAAAGCTTTAAACGACTGATGTTTACTTCACGGCTGTTACAAATTTAACGAAAAACAAGTGTGTTGTGCATTTTATAGCAAGTCATTAGGGATGTCGATGTTGGAAACTATTTGAAAAATCTCCCATTTTATATGGCAAACAAAAAAATCTAAAACTTAAACTCTCGATACCACCATACTATGGAGGGTATATTATTTTTACCATGCCGTTTGTAACTCCCCGGAATAAACGTGGACCTATATTTATATTCTTCTGTAAATAGGGCTTCTATATAAATATAACTGAAAATTCCAAAAGAAAAATATGATTTTGGTATTTTGAAGGCCTTAGCCACAATTTCTAAGCCCATATATATTTTAATTTGGTAATCAAAGGTACTCGGGGCTTGCAACCTTCCCCGCAAGCTGTTCTCAATAGAGTTACAAAATGAAATGTTCAAGCCAAAGTTGGCAAAAAAACTGTCAAAAAAGTTCAACTTTTAAATATCTCCCATATAATATGTCAGCCCAATTATTGGGCTCCAATTCACATTTTCTTACGAAATGCATTCCTTTATCTACAATAATATGCAGTTCGTTTACATTACTCAAACTTATGGAATATTTTTTTTAACAAAGAGGACAAAGAATGAAGTTTAAACAAAGTGGACAAAAGAATGGCTTGGCAAAGTATAAATCCGTATTCTGTGAGTAAATAAAGGTTGATAATAAAACCAAATGATTATTTGTTATCAAACCAATGTCTGCTGGACAAAACATTGATGCAATTCATTAAGCTTGCAAGACATGTATCACCACCTAGAAGCTGATTTCGAGACCAGACTAAGGCAATATTCTTGCAATCATAGATTTAATGCAACTCGGTTGTTAACTACTTTGAAAATTACTTCCTCTTGCAAGAGCAGTCAGTTATGTGATGAAGAAGAAGGATTGTTAAACATTTTAGTGAAGGGCAAGACTTTAACGTTATGAATAAAGCATCAATCCAAACCATAGGTATATAAAAAGTTATACGGGTTCAGCATTTTTAGAAGTTGTAGACTATACATTTTTCTAAAATAATGATCTTAAGTCACATCCATCCATTTGGAAGTAGTTGGATATAAATGTACTCAAATTTATTTTAGGTCTGTCGACTTTTTTATTGAAATAGTGACACATAGGCCCCCGATTTGTTATAGCCCCATACGAGGGCGGTTCGGAAACTTCTTAGCATATCAATGAAATTCAAGAATATATTTATTTTTCAATATAATCTCCTGAAACTTCAATACATGCTTTTCTAGCAATTTTATCCCTTGATTAAAATAGTTTTCCTCAAGGTCTTAGTGCAAAATTCCGTGTCGATTGGTTTTGAATTGTGACTTGTAGAGCGACTGCAAAATCAGGAAAATTTGAATTTTTTGATCAATTTGATACAGCTTCAAAAACAGTAGGCCTTAATTCTGACCCTAACCATACCCTCATTAAAAATTTCATGAGGATCACACGATAATGACGACCTGCATATAATACCGTCAACACAAAGTGTTGCAGAGTGTAGGAAAACTTTAGAAAATGTACAATTCAATATTGTAAGGCAAATTAAAAAACGCATGCGATAAAAATATGACAAAAAATACAAAATTTAACAAAAATATTCACTTTTTTGTCACATTGTTCACGATTTTCTTAAATTTTATCGTTTTCAGGCAAAATACCATTCCGAATTGTGAAAATCAGTCCGACTTATAAGCAGAATACCTAAGACCTATTTATTTTACATATATAGTATACCTAATTTGGTATACAGGGTGAGATAAGAAAAACTGCAACAAAGTCAAACGCCATAATTTTTATTTTTTTTTTTTTTAAATTAAAGCAAAACATATCGAATATAGCATCAAATTTTGAAATAAATTTAGATTTGTTCGAATTGGTCACCTTTGGCACGAATTATGGCCTTCAAACGGCCAATGATATGCGGTTTGAGCTTTTGTTTGAGGTGATCAACACTTTGGTATTTTTTAGTGCCAGCCTTGCTTTCCGGATTGGTATCCGGAGATTTTGGTGGCCAATGTGCGCAGAAATGAAGTAAGCAACCTAATTTTGTAACCATTCTTGGGTGGCGTGTGCTGAGTGCGCTGGTGCTGATTCCTGTTGGAATGTCCAAGGTCTGTGGTTATAATATTTAATCCGATCATCGGCCGTTGTGGCGGCCCACACCATCACCATGGCCGGCGCTTGAGTTCTGGTGGCCAACCGAAGGTGTTCATTTTCAGCTGACCTCTTTGGGAAGTAAACACAATCATTTTGTTTGTTTACAAACTGCTGGACAACGAATGTTTTCTCATCGGAGAAAACCAAAATCGGCAGTTCACCACTTTAGGCCAAGCGAAGCAACTCTTTAGCTCTTTTGAGTCTTTTTTCTTTCTGTTGCGGTGTAAGTTCTTGCACTTTTTCGAATTTCAATTGTTTTACCCCGAGCTCATTTTTGAATATTTGCCGAATGGAATATTGAGATATGTTTAGCTCACGAGTCATTTTTCGGTCACTGTGACGAGGTTTTCGATCAAGTCGCATTTTTATACCCTCCACCATAGGTATATTAAGTTTGTCATTCCGTTTGTAACACCTCGAAATACACATTTTAGACCCCACAAAGTATATACATTTTTGATCAGCATAAAATTCTATGTCGATTTAGAGATGTCCGTCCGTCTGTCCGTCTGCCCGTCTGTGGAAATCACTCTATCTATCTCTCTTCCGAACGAATTGAAGTAGATTGATAAAATTTTGCTCTAATGTATGTTATCCTTTAACTTCTGAGGTGGTGGTAAATGTTACCCTCCCTTCACATTTTCTTGAAATTCTCTATTCTATTACAATGAATAAAAATTTTGTTTACATAAAAAAATTGTTTTTTTTTTTACTTATTGTAATTTAAAATATACAAGCTTATTTTAAAAAAAAAAAACAAATTATTATCAAATAAAATTTTTAACAAAGTTTTTTTTTCTGTAATGTTTAGAGGGGTAAAATTTACCACCACGTTATAAAATATGTCACCTCAGAAGTTAAAGGTTATGTCTGCAGGACTTTTGGTATTTAAAATGGGTCATGTAGATCCACGTTTTGGTATAGCCCCCATATAACGGTACCTCCCGATATTCAGTATTTTGATGATTTTAGCGAATTTATACACCGGAATTTTTTCAAATTTGGTATTTGAAGTCCATAATGGATACTACATCCTAAGACAGAAAATTGTCTGTGCAGGTTCACGTCTTTGTAGAGCCCCCATATATCGGTACCTCTCGATATTCGGTATTTTAATGATTTTATGGACATCTTTCAGCAGAATTGTTTCAAATTTAGTATTTGAAGTTCGTAATGGATACTACAGCCTATGACAGAAATTTGTCTGTACAGGTCCACGTCTTCGTATATTCGGTATTTTGATTTTATCGACATTATAACCGATTTTTTTTAAGTTTCGCATTTGAATATTGTAATGGCTTATGACAAATGTTACCTACGTTATTATGACAAATGTTACCTACGTTATGTTATTTTAACAGAATTTTTAACGGATTTTTTACTTGTTACTTTTCGAACCATTTCTGCTGATTTTGCTGTTTTTCTCCGTCCACTCCCTCGACGTCGGGCTACGCTACCAGTATCACGGTAATGAGCGATGGTACGAGACACAAAAGTTTTATTCACATTTAAATGCTGGAGTGCTCTAACGATAGCCACTTGATGTTTTCCAGCCAAATATGAAGATTTCACACTACCACGCTTGAATTCCGTCACGAATAACTTTTTTCTGGAAAATTCTCACATTTTTGTACGCTTGTAAAGAATATAATAAGCTGTCACTGGAATAATTTTAACAGCTGTCGGACGAGTGACTTAGAAATTACAGCAGTCTGAAGCTGGTTGCAGTTTTTTCATCTCACACTGTATATCTCATATCTTGGTTATAATCGCATCATTCTAATGGTCAGAAGTGACCTTTTAATATGTTTGTGATTTTTAAATTCTAACTCTATGCAAAATTCCAATATGAGGATTTTTTTCTGTTTTTGGTCCATTTCAGTCTCTAAATATTTTGCGATCATCTCCAAAAACAATAGGCTTCTATTCTGACCCTAACTCCACCTCCATTTTCAATTTCGTAAGTATCGCACCACAATTGCGGCCTGTAGCATGATTACAAATTAACTTTTACAGACGGGGGGACATACTTACCTAGATCGACTCTGCTCTGCGCTATAGATCCATATATAGTTTCCTATATTTTTCCAGAATTTGTTTTTGTGGTGTAATTAGGAAAATTTTCTGGGTGACGTTGATATAAATATTATCTTGATATATAATGAAAATCTATATTTAAACTTTTGATGTAGTCTACGCTATGTAGTATACTGTTCTATGTATAGCTTAGTTGAATTTTATGACAACTAACTTTCTAGAACGTTTTGATGGTTAAAATAGAGTTTTTAAGCAAAAATATACCTTTGGTGACACGCTTTCGTATTAACATTTTTGACGAAAAATAATTTAAACGCACAGTGCATATAAGCATTCTTATTCTTATAAAATGCACAGATCATTGTTTATTAATGTTCTATGGACTATGTTTTCGAACAATTTCTGGCTGTCCCTCACATTGAAAAGTTACTTGGATACCATCTGGCAGCCATGGTTGAGACCATATAATAACCCTGTATTCTTTTGTTTCACCAACACCATTTGTCAAATCAGCATTTATTTCAGTACGAGAACCACAGACTATTTGTTTTGTAGCTGAGTGAATTTTGGCTATCCTAAACAAAAAATAGAAAAACATATGTAAGACAAAAATCATTCAATAATAAAATTAACTTACTTAAACGTTGGTCCTTCGCCAGCAGCCAATTTCAACAATGACTTATTCAAAGTAACTTCCACATCAGTGAGATCTGTAATTGGCGTACGACCACCTGGTCTTATTAGACGTCTTTGTTGTATTTCCTTAACAAAAATTAAAACAATTCTTAAAAAAAAATCTTAGTAAAATTATAAATACACACTTCTGTCATTGCTGTGTTGTGGCCAAATAATTAAATGCCAGCTACTAACTTTTCTGGTAGGGGATTTTTTTCACTATTTGTAGATTTAATTTCGTGTGTATTTTATAGTATACAACAACAACACAAAGAAGATGATGATGTCATGGATGGTGTGTGTGTCATCATGGAATGAGAACATCCCAAAGCCGAATGTATCATATTAAGTTTATTTATATTTGTTTAATATTATTAAGCTTTTAAAGAAATGAATGAAAAATAATTGAAATAGAAGCAATTGTAATTTTATTTAATTTATATTTTAATATAATAATTGTTTAAATAATGCATATACTGTTGTTATTATATAAGGAACTGAAAGCTTGCAGTTTTTAATTTCATTCGTTTTTCTTTGTTTTTTCGTCTCAGGCATTATGTTTCCTAATCACTTTGGGTTCGCCATCGCATTCGAAGGTGACTTCAATTCCATTTGGCAACCATGGTCGAGACCATATTGATACTTTACATGGTTTGACTTTACCGGCTGAATCCTCCAAATCAGCCTCAATTTTCGTCAAGGATCCAGCCACAACTTGTCTAGTGGCTTTGTTAACTTTGCGCAACCTGAAATAAAGAAAAAAAAAATAATGTTTATAATTTGTAAAATATGTTTTTGTAAACAACACTATGCAAATAATTACAGAAAAAACGCAATAGGTTATAAAAGTTGAGCTGAAAGTGAACCAAAATAGAGGAGTAAGCTCCCCCCTCTTCCACATTTTGAAAAGGAGGGTATATTAACTTTGTCTTTCCGATTGTACAATTCCTTAATATTCGTCGTAGACCCCATAAAGTATATATATTCATGATCAGCATAAAATTCGATATCCGTCTGTTTGTCTGTTGAAATCACGATACGGCCCACATTATTTGTCGTAGAACTTAAACATTTGGCAGAACAATTTGTATTGTATCTAGGATCGTTGGTATTGAGGATGAGATATATCGGACCACGTTTTGGTATAGCCGCCATATAACGGCACCTCCCGATATTCCGTACTTTGATTATGTTCGTCACATTTTTTCAGGGATTTGTCTAAAAATTAGTATTTGTAAGTCATTATCTAGCTTGGGTGGCGGAATATTGTGTATTTATGTCGGTATTTTGATAGTCTTAGTCACATTTACCACGAAATCGGTTCAAATTTGGTATTTAAGAAGATTTGGTAGATGGCAATCCTTTAAAAAATAAAAGGTTTCCGCTTTGGTATGGCCCTCATATAACGGCCTCACACACTTTATGGTGTTTTGAAAAGTTTAACAGCATTATCCAAACGGGTTTACTGGTATTTGTAGTTTAAAGTGGAACACGTTTAAATTCAGATACTTTTATATGAACATGTTTTCTTTACCCAATGGTGGAGGGTATTAAAAGGTCGACCCAGGCGATCTTATTTTTTTTTTTTTTGCTTCTTTGAAATTTTGCGGATTAAGATTCCTTTTCTCAAATTATGGTTAAATACTTCCTTTAACGGGATGGTAGCAAGTCGAACATATTTTATCAATGTATTTGTCATACGTCTCTTAAGTCTTCAAAAATCTTACCTAAACGCCAGGATTTCATACATATTAAAAACACATGTTGGGGTTAAAGCTGATCTCCATGTGAATTTAAGCAGAAATCTTCTACAAAGTAAAGAAGCGACTTGATCGAAACCTGCTTCGCAGTGGCCGAAAAATAGTTCGTGAGCTGAACATATCGCAATATTCAATAGCCATTGAAATTCCAAAAAGTGGAAGAACTTACACCGCAACAGAAAGAAAATAGTCTCAAAAGAGCTAAAGAATTGCTTCGCTTGGCCGAAAGTGGTGAACCGCCGAATTTGGTTTTCTCCGATGAGAAAACTTTCGTTCGTTGTCCAGCAGTTTGTAAACAAACAAAATAATCGTGTTTACTTGCCAAAAAGGTGGTCAGCTGAAAATGTGCACCTTCGGTTGGCCACCAGAACTCAAGTGACAGCTATGGTGATGGTGTGAACCGCCATAACAGCCGATGGTCGCATTAATCGACCGTGGCATCAAAATAAATGCCGAATATTATCGCGAAAATATTCTGGAGGGTGTATTAAAGCCTTGGGTAGCAAACATTTTGACCACAGACCTTAAACATTCCAACAGGAGTCAGCACCATCGGACTCAGCACGCGCCACCCAAGAATGGTTACAAAATGAGGTTCCAGCGCACAATGGTCACAAAAATCTCCGGCTTCCAATCCGTTGGACTATTGTGTCTGGAGTATTTTGAAAAGCAAGGTTGGTAGTAAACAAATAAGAAAGCTGTAAGTTCCACCATTTGGGACGAATTAGGAAATTAAAAAAAAAAAAACCATTACAAATTGTCTTAAAATCTTAAAAACACAGAATATCGGAAGATGTCGATATATGGGGGTACACGATATTGTGGACCTATATAGACAATTATCTTTCAGGGGGTAAAGTACTCGCAAAGTAGTCCTTGTGTAGAATTTCAGACAATTCCATTGAAAAATGTGGCTAAAATTATCAAAATACCGTATATCGTTGGGTACCGTTATATGGCGGATATACGATATCGGGGGCCTATATAGACAATTCTTTTCTAGCCCATCTTCGAACTTGAGCTGCCTACAAACAAAAGACAGATTTGTGCAAAATTTTAGCTATCTTAATTCGTTTTGACTGTAGCGTGATTACAACACACGGACAGACGTACAGACGGACAAATGACGAACTTAATATACCCTCCATACTATGTATCTCCGCATACCAATCCGTTGGACTATTGTATCTGGAGTATTTTGGAAAGCAAGATTGGCACTAAAAAATACCAAAGTGTTGATTACCTCAAGCAAGCGCTTCCTCGGGAATAAGCCAAAATATCGCAGAGCAACATTCGGGCAGCGTGTGACGGTTTCATTGGACGTTTAAAGGATATAATGTGCCAAAGGTGACCAATTCGAATAAATCTAAAATTAGGTACAATTCCGAAATGTTTTGCTTTCATTTAATAAAATTTAAAACATGCCAAACTAAAATGTTTTACAATATTTTGAATAATAAATTTTAGAACCCCCAAAGTGGGTCCGTTTGTCCTGCTTCCGAACGAAATGAAGTAGATTAATAAAATCTTACTCAAATGTGTCTGTAGTCCCAGATATTTGGTATTTTGATAATTTGTGTCACACTTTTTATCGAAATTGTTTTATTTGGAACTTGTAATGGCCTATACCTAGTCACGTCTTCGTATAACGTTACCTCCCCATATTCGAGATTTTTTTGATTTTAGCTACGCTCTTCAACTGAATTGTCTTAAACTTGTTGTTTGAATTCTTAATAGGGACTACCTTGTCTGGCAGATAAATGACTGCAGAGGTCGACGTTTTCGTCCGAGATAATTGTAACACCTGACATTCGGAATTTTTAGAATTAAAGCGGAATTTTTAAAGTGTTCAATTTGAAATAATTATCACTTATCAATTTTCACATAAATGCGAAAGCCACTTTCACTGCATGTTATACAACCGGAATTTAGAAATTTTTCATGATTGTTTGGAAAAGCAGTAATCAAAGTTCGAAAATTCCGACCAAATTCATCGCTTTGATAATTGTTTAGATGTTGACAACAATTACTTACTTATAATGCGGACCATCGCCAGCTTCCAGTTTAGACAGGGACATTCTCAATTCCCTTTCAACTTCTTGTAAATTGGTAACAGTCTTTACGCCTCCGGTCATCTGAAATAATTCGATTACAATTAAACTATGATATTCCAATACAAATAGTTACAGTTCCGTACAATTTGTGATTGCACACACATGGTCACCACCAAAATTAATCCCAAACAAATAAGGCTCTTTTTGGGAAACATTTTTTTCACAAAATATTTCAATTCAAAATATCGGCAAGAGAAAATGTCACACACAAGAACAAAACTGTAACGTTTTTAAGTTGTCGCTTCGAAAACAAATAATGAGCCACTTCGATATGCTAAGTGTATTTATATAGTCGTTCAGTTCTACATTGCAACAAGATCTCTGTGGCTTATGAGAATCCAATGGCAAAATTATAATAATATAAAATGAGCCCATAAAAGTAAATATTTCCACATGAATATATTTAAAGAAATATACATACATACATACAGTTATCAACAATATTGGAATGACCACATAATTCGGTGTATGTTTTTTTCTATTATTTCCTCTCGTATGTAAGGGTGTTGAGGAAGTATTGCAAAAATTTTCCTTCGAATACAGTTTCAAACTTTTTGACATTTAATTGACATTTAAGGTTGAAAAATCTAATTTTTAAATTATTTGAATTATATTATTTGAGTGCTCCCACAAACAATATACCGTTATACTCTTATATGCCACCGGCCAATACAAAAATATCAATAATTACACATATGAACGAACACACATAGGCACATGCCGACCGCAAAAAACACCGCTTGCTCCACAGATAGCACTGTCTTTGTTTGCAAAACATTGACCCATCAAACAGATGAAAAAAGAGATGATAAATCGGATGGCATTAAATGTTTATTGAATGTCTACTTTGACAAAAAAAATGTCCTTTAAAATAATTATAACAACAAGTTGTAAATGTACATTCCATAGAGAATATGTAATGTTACTTCCACAGAGATAATATTGGATATTGAAATATATATTTATTTTAATGGAAATCGTTTGCATCATTGGTTCATGGATGCTATCAAATCGTAATAAACCATACCTTCCCGCTGTGACTTAAAATTCAATTTTCCTAGTAATTGTCCAAATTTTTTGTGACGTAATTTTTATATTAGAATTCTATTATAAACAAATAGAACTGTGGAAAATGTAGTTATGACGTTATGGATAAAGACCTTCCTTTTTTGTCTTGAAAAATTGTTTGAAATACTTGGGGAAAAACCTGGATTTTCTCATATAGTTTTACCTATATGTACATATAGCGAAATTGTATGGGATCACACAAAAAACCTGCTACCAAATTAAAAATAAAAATTGTGCTATTATCGTAGGAGGATGCTAAAAATTCATAAAACTTGATTAATAAATGATAGCTTAGAATCTTTTTAGTTTTTTTTTTTTTATAAAAATAATTTTATTATCGCCAAATAGTCATACAGGATAAGATTAAACAAGTAAAAACATTAAGTTCTACCGGGCCGAACTTTTAATACCCTCCACCTTAGGGTAATGGAAACATTAGAATCAATTATGGCCCACTAATACCAAATTTTAGACATATTCCTGGGAAAATGTGGCAAAAATCATCAAAATACCGAATATCGGGAGGTACCGCTATATAGGGCTATACAAAAACGAAGACGTATATATACAATATTTCGCCAACGGAGCTGGAACCTATTATGACAAATTCCAATTTTAGACAAGTCCGTAAATACATACAATATATCGCCACACGAACTAGGACTCATTATGACATACAAATACCAATTTTCAGACAAATCCGTGAAAAAATGTGGCAAAAATCATCAAAATACCGAATATCGGGAGGTACCGTTATATATTATACCAAAACGTGGACCGATATATCTCATTTTCAATACCAATCATCCTAGACACAATACAAATTATTATGCTTAATTTTGACGCTCTATATCGAATTTTATGCTGATTATGAATATATATACATTATGGGGTCTACGACGAATATTTAGGGATATTAAAAACGGAATGACAATGTTAATATACCCTCCTTTTCAAGGTGGAGGGTATAAAAACTGCAAGTCCGACAGCTGTTGAAATTATTCCAGTGAAAGCTCATTATATGGTTTACAAACGTAAAAAAGCATTTTGGTGAGAATTTTCAAGAAAAAAAGTTATTCGTGATGGAATTCAAGCGTGATAGTGTCATTTCTTTTCATTTGGCTGAAAAACCACAAGTGGCTATCGTTAGAGCACTCCAGCATTTAAATCTGAATAATTTTTTTGTGTCTCCTACCATCGCTTGTTACCGTGATACTGGTAGCATAGCCCGATGTCAAGGAAGTGGACGGAAGAAAACAGCAACATCAGCAGAAATGGTTCGAAAAGTAAAGAAGCGACTTGATCGAAACCCGCGTCGCAGAGGCCGAAAAATGACTCAAAAGCTGAACATATCGCAATATTCCATTCGGCAATTATTAAAAAATGATCTCGGGGTAAATCCATTCAAATTCCAAAAAGTGCAAGAACTTACACCGCAGGAGAAAGAAAATAGACTCAAACGAGCTAAAGAGTTGCTTCGCTTGGCCGAAAGTGGTAAACTGCCGAATTTGGATTTCTTCAATGAGAAACGTTGTTGTTGTCCAGCAGTTTGTAAACAAACAAAATGATTGGGCACCAATCCGTTGGACTATTGCATCGGGAGTATTTTGGAAAGCAAGGTCGGCACTAAAAAATACCAAAGTGTCGATCACCTCAAGCAAACGCTTCGCCGGAAGTGGGTCAAAATAACGCAGAGCAACCTTCGGACAGCGTGTGACGGTTTCATTGGCCGTTTGAAGGTCATAATTCGTGTCAAAGGTGCCCAATTCGAACAAATCTAAACTTATTCTAAAATTCGATGTTGTTTCCTACATTTTTGCTTTTATTCAATACAATTTAAAAAAATGTAAAACTTATGGCGTTTTTATCTCACCCTGTATGCATTCTAGCTAACATCCCCATCTTTTCTATATATATATTTTGTATATATTTCGCTATATATATTCGATATATTTACCTGCGGGCATCTACGCAACGGTCAAAATTAACCTGTTCGCCAATTTGTGATTTCGCCGGGATTAAAAATATTCATGGTTTAATGGAAATTTTGACTTTTATTTACCACAAATGTTATGGTCTATTTCACCCACTCCGGATGACCTCAAAATTAGATGGCTTCTACCCAGTCTTATTTTCTAGCCCCAATGATAACTTCTGCTTCGATTGGTCTATAATTGCGACCTTTAGATCAACTGCAAAATCATGAAATTTTTCAGTTTTTGGTCCATTTAAAATATCATGCAATTATCTCCAAAAGCAATGGCTTCTATTCTGGCCCCAACACATAGTGTTGTAGGGTATAAATAGTTTGTCATAACAAATTGTTAACAATGCTTGACGATTAGTCACGATCAGACCAAACCGGATACTTCTTTCGAATGTTATGGTGAGCACCAGCCGACCAGACATATGGACGGACGTTGCAAGATTGATTCTCATTATTTCGATACGGATTTCATTTAAAGATACAAAGCAGTAAATCCATTTTTTTTTTGTTGATTAAGCAGTTTTCACCTACCCTCGAAAGCCATAAAGCCATTATTAAATGAATATTTCAAAAACATCAATGAATCAAAAAAATTTAATTATTAATATGAAATTATTTTTAGATTTTCTATCTTTTGCAGGTAGTATTCGACAAACGCCGGGCAATAATATTTATTTATGTTTAGCCCGGGGTTAACCTACAACTGATATCGCCTATAAAAAAAACATATTTGGTTTACTAATTAGAAACACACGAAAAATCAAAGTTCCGACAAAGAATAGAATGATTAGGATTTAATAAGTTCAAGTGGACTGAAATACGGATAGTACGTTTACAGTTTATAGGATTTTTTTAACCCAGTCAATTTCCGTGCATATACCTCAAATAAATCCGTATAGGAGGTTAACCCGGCCAAGGCTCTAATCCAAATAAACTTTTTTTGCTTGCATGAAAAAGGTTTACCTTGACGGAAATATTGAAAAATTGTTCACACACATATACGTTTCTGTGGAATTATTGATAAATACAACTAATTATATAAAAATAAATAATTTGGGGTTTTATGCTACAGGGACTACAAACATACAAATTACGTTTTATAGATACACCTTTTTTATTTATTATCATTATTTCTTTTTATAAAAAAAATCAAAAATTCAAAATGCTTAGGCACTGTGGTGCTTCGTCAATGTTGGTTTACCTTCACATTCAAAGGTAACTTCAATGCCATTATCTAACCATGGACGCGACCAAATAGTAATATTACATTTTTGTGTTTTTTCTTCTTCGTCAATGATATCAGCTTCAATTTTAGTCAAAACGCCTTCAACAACTTGTCTCGATGCTTTGTAGACCTTGCTCAATCTAAAAGAACAACAAATGACTTGTTACGAAAGACGCATTAGATAAAACGTTTAAAACATTAACACTCACTTGTAATGAGGTCCATCGCCGGCATCCAATTTCGACAACGAGTTTTTCAATTCTTGTTCAACCTCAGTTAGATCCTCTACAGGTGAAACGCCACCAGTCTGAAAAATAATGATTAAATAAAAATTAATTAAAAATAAATTAATGAATCAGTAAGTTCGACCGGACCGAACTGCAGAATACCATCCACCATTTGGAAGGAATTTGCAAATTTTCAAATAAAAAAGTCCGTTGAAAAATACTGCTAAAGTTACACCATTGGGGCCTATATGTAAATATGGACCTGTATATGCAATTTTCCATCATAGACTATAGTCCCATTTCAAACTTCAAATACAAAATTTGAATAAATTCCGGTGGATAATGCCGCTAAGATCATCAAAATATCGAATATACCGCTATCTGGCGACTACACGAAGACCTGGACCTGCATATCCGTCATAGGATGTATTACCCATTAGGAACTTCAAATATGAAATTTGAAACATTTGTCTCTTTATACCAATTATATGGAGGTACCGTTAATAAGGGGCTATACGAAGAGGTGGACCTGCATGGGAAATTTTCAGTCATAGGCTGTAGTACCCATTAGGAACCTCAAATTCCAAAGTTAAAACATTTCCGGTGAAAAGTGTGACACTAAACATCCCAAATACCGAATATCAGAAGGTACAGAGATTTGGGGACTATACCAAAATTTAGACCTATATTGACAGTTCTATGCAAGGATGTTTATTACAAACCCCAAGGTTTTTTCAAAACCCAAGGTTTTGTAGACACAACACACATCGACTAACATTTTAACAACCACCTTCATTTCTTTCGGAAGCTAGAGTGATTTCCACAGACGGACAGTCAGATAAACGGACGGACATTGCTAGACCGACATCGAATTTTATGCCGATCAACAAGAATATATATATTTCGAGGTGTTGCAAACGGAATGACAAATTTAATATACCCTCCATACTATGGTAAAAGTTTAAATTATTGTGAAATCAGTTAAAACTTTCGAAAATACTGATTTGTGGTACATTCAGTTTAAAATTAGCATCTGATGAGAAATGAGGAAAAAGACATAGACACTATCCTGAGGGCCACTTTCTGTCCCCCAAATAGGTTAGCAATGGCATTAACTTCTTATGACGAAAATGCGGGTCAAACAAGACACACAGTGTATGTAGGCTTAGCCGGAAGATCATCCCTGCGGACATCTCGAACCTTTTCCTGACGGATAGAACCCATGGACATGATCGAAGTCTGGACCGATCTTCAGGGCTAATTTCTTCCAAATTTCCAAATAGGATGGCAGTGGCATTAAAATCGATCACTGCGTTTTAACTTACCATTTGTGGAACTGCGAAAGTAACAGCCACAGCAACACTCAGTAAAATGAATAATTTGGTAGTAAACATGTTAGTTTTATAATTTAAACTAATAAACACTTGGTATTGTCGTCTTGACAATGGAAACTTCGAAACTAATAGACGTTGTCATGCAAACGAATAAATTTATAGAATTTCGAGTTACAATCAAGATTTTTGTGTCTATAACACACAACAATTGGTTAACATCCATTCGTACATATTTACATATGTAACGATTTTTTGTATGTGTAAGTGTATCTATCTGTTTGTATTTTTATCAATTTCTTTGCTCTTCAAATTGATGATGATTGAAAAACAAACGAAAAAAACAACATTTAATTGGGTGTTTACCCGTAAGGGTTCATCAATAACAGATAATGATTTCATTTTCTGATTTTTAACAAAATTCAGGGCTTTCTTGTCTTCAGTCAAAGGTAATAAAAATTGAATCTGTGATCTGTTATAATTATACACAGTATAAAAGTCAATTTTTTATGAGGTTTAGGGTTTTCTGGTCCAACTATTTTTTAACGAAACCGAAGGATTTTCCAATATTTTGCAATGAGCTTTACAATATTTAATATAGAGTATAATTACAAGGAGTAGTTATATTTACAATTTGATCGTTATCGGCCATACGGCTTAAACTTGCATATTTGGGGATAAAATTTGAATTAAAAACAAGTAAAAAAGCTGTAAGTTCGACCGGGTCGATCTTTGAATACCCACCACCATTTGGAACGATTTTGGCAATTTTCAAAAAAAAAAAATAAAATCCGTTAAAAATTCTGTTAAAATCATAAAAATACCGAATGTAGCCATATATTAGGGTCTATACGACGACATGGACCTGCATAGGCAACTTTTGTCATAAGCTATTACAATATTCAAATGAGAAGCGTGAAAAAATATATGTTTATAAAGTAGCAAAAATCATCAAAATACCGAATATAGGGAGGTACAATTTGGGTTATAAAACGTGGGCCTGCACAGACAATTTCTGTCATAGGCTATAGTATCCATTACAAACTTGAAATACTAAATGTGAAACAATTCCGATGAATAATGTCGCTACAATCATCGAATATAGCTAGGTGCCGTTATATGGGGGCTATACGAAGACGTGGACCTGCACAGAAAATTTTCTGTCATAGGCTGTAGTACCTATTACGAACTTCAAATACCAAATTTGAAACATTTCCGGTGAATAATGTCGCTTAAATCACCAAAATACCGAAAAAAGGAGAGGTACCATTATATTTGGGCTATACCAAAACGTGGACCTATATCACCCATTTTCAATACCAAAAATCCTGCAGACATAATACACATTTGAGTAAAATTTTATCAACCTACTTCATTTCGTTCGGGAGCTAGAGTGATTTCCACAGACGGACAGACGGTTCATAACAGACGATTCGTAATGGATACTACAGCCTAAGACGGAAAACTGTCTGTGCAGGTCCAAGTCTTCGTATAGCCCCATATAACGGTACCTCCCGATATTCGGTATTTTGATTTTATCGACATTATAACCGATATTTTTTAAGTTTCGCATTTGAATATTGTAATGGCTTATGACAAATGTTACCTACGCAGGTTCATGTCGTCGTATAGACCCTAATATAACAGATACATTCGGCATTTTTAAGATTTTACCAGAATTTTTAACGGATTTTATTGTTTTTGAGAATTGCCAAATTCGTTCCAAATGGTGGAGACCCGGCCGAACTTACTTCTTTTTAACTTGCTTTTTTTACAGTTATGAGAATAACAACAATCATTCCCAAAAAACACCTACGTTTAAGAACAACACATTCTATCTACCCCACCTTGATCATGTGCGTGTTTTTTTAAGTTTGATATAGCTACTTACACGTAGATTTAGCGCAAATGTTTTCCGTAAAAAAGTAAACAGTTCCAAAAAAAGTTTATATTATTTCCAATATGTATTAGGCTATATATTTAAAAAGAAGATTAAAAAGCAAACAAGCTAACAGAACTGTTGAACAGATTTGTTCTTTTTTTTTGTTTTTGTAAGTAACAAAACTCTAATTTTACTCATTAATTCTAATTAATTAAATTAGTATTTTGTACAGAAACAAACATATTTTTTTTTCTTTATTTTTCAGTTCCACTTTTTCGTCTTTGGTTCGGCATGTACCAACCACAAAACAAACAAAGCTACCCTTGGACAAAGGTACCAAAAAGGAAAAAAAACAAAACGGGGTGAGCAAAATAAAGAAGTAACGTATTTTACTAAGATTAATTTTAAATACCTAAATAAAATTTTACAAAAGAAACAAACTTTTTTCACGCAATTGGTGTGGCTGTAACGATCCAAAGAAACCATAAATTTCATAAAATTGTTTCTAATTCGTAGAAAAAACCTAACCATATAAACAACTATTGGCACTGTGGTATTCTTTCATAAGTAGTAGGCGGCAGCAGCATACATAGATTGTTTTTAAATGTGTATGGGTACATGATCCAGCAGTTGGGCACGATCAGAGAATACAGCTGAACACATTTCACACTCAAAATATCGTTGGGGCTTACGGGCAGGTGAAGGATTTGCCTGGGCGGCTGCTGCAGCATTAGCATCAGCAGCCGATACCACTGACGAAATGGAAGAAAACGAATTCACATGGTGATGATGGTGACTATGCGGTGATGAACTTGAGACCGTGCTGAAACTATCCACCATGCTGTAGTCTAGAAATGATGTTGAATTTGTTAAAGATTTTGTAGGCTTTGCAGGTTCTGTGCGGGCAGATTTCGAAGATTTGATCTGTGTAACTCCACTCAAATGACTGTTAGATGATCGTTTGTGAGAATTGCTGTTGATGGCAGTCTTCATGTTACTTAGTTGGTCATTGGCAAATTCAAAATATTTTCTATTTGAATTTACATTCCGTTGAGATCTGGACGATTTAGAAATTCTACGCGAGCTGTGTGAAGTATCAACCACATTCAATTCCATGCCAGCTGAACTCACGGCTTCAGAGGTGTTAACCGAACTAACACCGTTGACAATTTCCCTCAAATCCGGTGAGGTAGGTTCAATTTTGATCAAGTGTTGTTCTTCCTCTGATTGTTCAGTCAAGAACTGTGTCGATGACTCACTTGTAAAGCGTTGACGGGATCCACCCAGTTTATCTGATTTGAGCGGTGATCTCAAGATCTCATCAAGATCATTGCGTAATCCCGAGGCTTCTAGTAACAGATGTGCATCGTACAGATCATTATTATGGCGGGCATTTGATTGAGTTCTATGATGAACATTTGAGGATGATGAAGTGGATGACATTACATGTTGGATTCGCATTAGGGGTGGATTGTCATTCTCCTGTTTTATGTGCAAAGGACTACAACTGATTTGTTTAGGTGGATGTAAGGCTGGTGAAATAATGTCATAATCATCGACTATGCCAACGGATTTGGGAAGAATATCTACACTGGTGGTTTGGGTACGAGTGACCACTGATTTTGATTTCTTTTTGCCACCCTCAACAGATGATACAGTACATTTTTCGGTGCGTATCATTTGGGGTCCTTTACTATGTTTGCTGGCGCTGGATTTTTCTGTCTTGCTTTTACGACCTTTACTCGTCGTGCTGGTTGAGTTTTGGTTGCTGTTGTTACTTCCCGTCGTGGAGTTGGCAATCTTATCATTCCTGGTTATTTGCACTTGTTGTGTTCTCTGTGCAGTTGATTCACTTTGTTTGGATTTTCGTTTGGCAGGTTGTGTTGTTGTAGTTATGCCTATGTCAACGGCATTGTTTGTCGAGGGTCCGACCACTAAACTATCAATACTTTGTAAAGTGGTTTCCAAATTGGAAAGCAGTGACTTATATGTCTCGTCATTTGATGTTTTTGTTGACCAAATCTTGTCGCTGCTGGTTGAATTGAATCTGGGCTTTTTATTACCTTCACTGCCATCGACCATTGCAACATCTAAATCAAAATTATCTGGGTCGAGTTCAATGTGAGATTTTTTCTTTGACGCAGATGTTTTGGATGTCAAATGCCGACTATTGTTAGTTTCCAGCATATGGGTGGATGTGTTGTTCTTTTGTCGTTTGGATTTTATGGTTGTCGGAAGTTCATGATTACTGGTTGTATTTTCTGTGGATGTATTGGTCTCTGTCATTGCCAGCAAATCGTCAACATTGTCCATATCGAAATCAGATAGATCCAGGTCACTACAATTATCGCCATTTTGTTTGGATTCTCGTTTCAGACGGGCAATTTCATGGGGTTTCAACTTGCGCCGTCGTTTGTATTTTCGAGGACCAGTCTAAAATACGGAAAGGGGAAAATTACAACCAACATTGTTTTGTAAAATTATAATACTTACCACAGGCTGTCTTTGCATTGCGGTATTCATGTCACTATGCTGTATAAGATGTTGAATCAAATCTCCCGATGAAGACAGGTCTGCTCCACAAACTGTACAATAGTAAGTTCCCCGTTTTGTGTCCAAGCCCGAATGATGCGATCGAATGTGTTCCCTTAAAACAACACGTTGATTAAAGGCCCTTGGACATACTGAGCAGGCGTAAGGTTTTTCACCAGTATGTATTCGCTCATGTTTCCTTAAAGTGCCACCATCAGCAAAGGCTTTCCAACAAAATCGACAACCGTATGGTCTCTCCCCGGTGTGTATACGTACATGAATTTGCTGAGAACTTCGCGAACCAAATGTTTTACCGCATTCATGACAGGGAAACAATTTGCCGGCTGAAGTTGTACTATGCGAGTGACGATGATTCGACAGCGTGCGGCCGTCGGGAAATTCTTCATGACAAACATCACATTGCACCGATTTGTCACGATGTGATGCCATGTGACGCTTAAGACGGGCTTTATTATGGAAATTTTTACCACACTTCGAACATGAATGACATTTTTCACGTGAATGATCCCATGCATGTTTGATTAAGGCTTTGCGATCTCGACATTCTTTGCCACACAAAATACACGAGTTTTCCGTCATTTCATTGGCGTGTTGAGATTGTAAGTGTTTCTTAATAGTGGGTTCTTCGAAAAACGATTCACCACATAAAACGCATCTGGAATGACAAATTAAAAGCAAATAAAGTTGACATATTGAATTGTCGGAATTTCAAACTTACTTAAAAGGCGGGTAACGAGCATGAATTTCAGCATGTGCCAACAAATCTAGGGCTTCAGCAAATGTCTCACCACATGTATTGCAACAGTGCTGGTCTTTACTGCTATCACCAACTCCGCTGCTTCTACCACCACCACCAATATCAGCACCATTTTCGTTTGATTGATTGTTGTTCTTTGCATGACTTTTGGCATGTCTCCTGAGCAAATCCTGTCGATGAAAAGACATTCCACATTCACTGCAGTAAAATTCTCCATATAATTGCTGTTCGGACTCGGATTCACTTTGGGTTTCATCTTCTCCTTCATTTGGATCGTATTCAGAATTACTTTCCTCAAATTGATGAGTCTTCTGATGATCCGATAGGCTAGCTTGGTCCCAAAATAGCTCATTGCACTGGGGGCATTCGAATGGAGAATCATTGCGGTGACTCTACAATTGAAAAAAGAACAAAATTTAAATAAAGAAAAAACAATTAAAAAATCAAGACCTTAACACAATTTCACTATTTAATTTTGGATCAGATTAGTTTCAAGAATGTGTTATAGTCGTAACATTTTCGTGTTGAGTACACATTCATCTAGTATTGGACACTAGATTCAACTCAATCATCATATCCAAAATGATTAATAGTATAATTGTAGTTCCATTTTATTCACCTACCTTGGTATGAGCCAACATGGCTTTTTCTCTGGAAAAAGCCAAACCACACTGTTGGCAAACAAATGGTTTATTATCATCGATAACAGGAAAATGTAAGATGGGTTTCTGATCCGGCTGTTCCTTTTGTACATTTTGCAAGGCGGGTGCTGGTGTGTCCTGAGTAAATTCTATTGCTGTACTACTAGAATTTGGTAACTCATCACATTGAACAATGCTATAGGTTGTGGCTAAATTAATTGAGCTACTAGTATGAGGTACATCGACAACATATGTGTCTTCCTTTGGCTTGAGACGACTTATACGTCCCCTAGGTGGTGCTGTTGTCGATGTTGTTGTTACCGTTGTAATGATTGTAGGCGATGTTAATGAATTGCTATTATCCATTAATGGATGTGAATTCATTTGATCGGAGGTAGTTTGTTGTTGCTGTGGATTCTGTTGTTGGTATTGTTTACGACTAGATTTTATTGGTATTGTAACGGAATCTTCAGGCACACTCCAATCCTGCTCATAATAATGATCATTGGAGGTGCGCTGTGACGATGAGGTGGTATCGGTAACGAAATTTATAACTGAAGTTTAAAGAAAAAAAGGATAATTTTGTTTATGTATTTAAAAGTTAAACATAATTCATTTTTACTTACAATCACTATCATCCATTTGTGGTTCTGGTATAGCTTCTTCAGCATGCGCTTTTAAATGATTTATTAAATCCTGTCTTCGCAAAAATCTGGAACCACACAGTTTACACAAATGTGGTCTATCATTTTGATGTGCCACCATGTGATTCATAAGACTGGCTTTCTTGCGAAACCGTCGACTGCAAAAATCACAAGGATATGGTCTCTGAGCAGAGTATTCATCTTGTACTGTGGGCAGGGGAACTTCAATATCCATTAATACTTGGGAATTAGAAATAATCTGTTCGGCCGATATTTCAACCCTAAAAGAAAAGTGGTGTTAGTTCGCTTCGTTCCTTTTTCTTAAGGATGATTTTGAGGTTTGAGTATGTCAATGGAATCAGATGAATTTAAGACCATGTAACTTGTCGTAACATTATGTGGTTGAGTACATGGTCATCAAGCATAAAATGCTAGATTCAACTCAATCATCATTATCCAGTTGTGGATCTTTTTTGTCAAATTCATTTCATGATATATTTTATAGAGAAAACATTAAGGCCGATAACATCTATAGCATTATAAAGAAGAGTAGATAACTACAAATTGTTCGTCTTATATGTATAACATGGGCGTATTTTCATACACATAGTGGTAAGGGTATTATGTCTTTGTGCATTTGTTTGTAACATGGAGAAGGAAGCGAGATAGACCCATAGTTACTTTTGAGGATCTTCATAGAATTACTTTCTGAGTTGATTTATGCATGACAGTCCGTCTGTCCGTCCGTCCGTCTGTCCATGAATTCTTGTGAACAAAATGCAGGTCGCATTTATTATCCGATTAAGATGAAATTTTGCACAAATCATTGGTTTGGCCCAAGGACGAACCCTATTGAAATTGGAGATAATCGGTAAAAATTTAGATATAGCTCCCATATATATCTTCGTCCGATTTGCCTTTTATTGTGCACCAAACGTGAAATATCAGCCCGAATAGTATGGAATTTTTCACATACAACCAAATTAGGCCTGAAAATAAGTATGCCAAATTTGCACAAAACGTCTTATATTGGGATGGAATTTGGCACATACGACCGAAATGAGTCTAGAAGATAGTATGCCAAATTTGGTGAAGATCGGTTCAGATATAGCTATAGCTCCCATATATATATTGTTAATCAGATTTGTTGTATTTGTTACCCACAGCCATAATATGCACTCCACAACAACGATATTCAGGGAAATATATCAAATACAGCTCAGAAATATATTTGTCAAATTTTATCGAGATCGGTTCAGATTTGGATATAGCTCCCATATATACCTTTATATGATTTCAAATTAATTTTGCACCAAATGAACCATTTGGAACAAATTTAGATATTAAAAAAAATAAAATCCTTAAAAAATTCTGTTATAATTTTAAAAATACCGAAGATAGTATATTGGAGTGTATACGACGTGGACCTGCATATGCATTGTTTGTCATAAGCCATTACAATATTCAAATTCGAAACTTGAATTAAACGGACAAAATGTAGCTAAAATCATCAAAATGTCGTATATAGGGAGGTATCGTTATATCGGAGCTGTGAGAAGACCTGAACCAACATAGACAATTTTCTGTCACAGGCTGTAGCATCCATTACGAACTTCAAATACGACATCTCAAATAATTTCGGTGAGTATTGTACCTAAAATTGTCAAAATACCGAATATAGGGAGGTACTGATATATGGGGCCTATACGAAGACCTGGACCTGTATAGACACAGACTAAAGTTCCCATTATGAACTCTAAATACGTAATTTAAAACAATTCTGGCGAATAATGACGCTTAAATCATCAAAATACCGAATATTGGGAGGTACCGTTATATGGGGGCTATATGGAGACGTGAACCTGTACAGACAATTTTCTGTCATAGGCTGACAGAATGAATGACAAAGTTAATATACCCTCCATAGTATGGTGGAGGGTATAAAAATATGGCAAGAGTACTTTAATCAAATTTATCTTCGAAGAGAAAATCATCGAAAAGTCGACCAATATTATGGAACTTTAAACATAATACTACCACATGCAATATACACGGAAGTTTTGTTTAAACATTACAACTTTTAAGACTAACGAATTTTTAACACTGATTCTAATGATCCAATTTCACCTTTGCCCATTCCGTTGGAACATAGTAATTCTACAATTACGACAAATATTCTCAATTTATTTCTTTTTTAATGATTAACATGTTTATGGTTTCCTTACCTTTCTTCACCTTGATGCTGCACCCAATCATCGGTTATGACTTCTTCGGTTACCATTTGGGGTGATCTATCGGTATAGTAAATATCCCCACCTCCTCCTCCACCTGTACCACCGCCGCCGCCACCTCCTGTATCTTCGTGTTGTTGTATCAACGCTGCCTGCTGCATAATGGCATCACAATCGATTTGTTCACCATCACTGGCCGACACGACTACAGCACCATTCTTGTCCGTTCCATTGGTGGAGATTATTTCGGCAACCATTTGTCCGTCTCGTGCCATAAATATGAGATTTTCGGCAGCAATTTGGTCAATGTTATCTGTTGCATCATCATCTTCAGTGGCTATGTAGTCGGACGATGTATTGCCACCAGCCATTAGTTCTTCGTCACAAGGTGGCTGTGGATCAATAATCAACTGGCCGGCAGTTTTCATATCGCCTGCAACACCGCGGACTCCACCAACATGGCCAGTGGAGTGTTTCTGATGCACGGAACTATGTTGTATCCATTGTATGCCACCATATTGACCGTCCATAGTTTATCTTTAACACTTTTCGTCCGGGCAAAAACTAAAAATTGCGTTAGAAAATCGGTATTTATTAGCAAAAACAATAACAACACACGAATAGCTAAGAAAGACCTCCTGCAAATAAACCTCTGTCGAAAAACACGTTGTTGCAATAGGAGAGATTGTTTGCTTTGTTTACTTCTCTGATTGACAGCAGGCTCAATTTACTGAACATCAACACAGACTGAACATACCCAATGCTCAAATTAGAAAAGTCAATAAAGCCACCAATGTCCCTTGAGAATGGAAGCCAAAAAATTAGGAATCACAAACACATGTTGTGTATGGTAATATGACTTTCTTTTCTTGTTTTACAATGTGGCAACTACACACGATTATTTATGTTCCACCGTTGTGGAATGTGTAATTTTATAGAGCGGCAACACAGCATTATCGACATCATATGTTTTTTGGGGGTAGATAGCACAGTTCACATATAAACACACACACGAACTCCGCACACAAAAAGCCGACACTGCCGAACACCACCACACTACCACCACCATAACACATCTTTACCATCAATGTTCATGAAAAAATTCCAAGTTATGAAGAAAATGCCAATTTTACTCCATCTTCCAATAAAATGTTTGCTTTAAGGTTATGGCCAAATGAGGTTATGACCATTTATTTATTTACATTTCAGTGACCGCCTCGGTGCCCTTTCAACCACCTCAAACTCATAAACTGAACAAATACGGGTCAACGAAAATCTCACAGCACGATTACATCACATGTGCTCTCCATTTTCTACGAAAAGCACGTTTTTATTTTCACTAATTTTGTGGTTCACAGCTCAAATTTTTGCCAGGCAAATTTTGTTTTCGACTTTTTGGTTATTGACATTCGGAATTTTGAGGTTATTTTTATTGCAGAACTTTAGTGCAGTGTTTTAACATCGACTAATAGCAAAACTTACAATTTTATAACATTTCACTACCCGAAATGGGAATATTTTGAATTTTTTGTTAGAAAATGCAGCAAACTGCGTAGGTTTCTTACGACAACTGACGGCACGACGAGCATTTTGTATTGGCGTTTACAAACAACCGAACGATGTGTCTACTAATCTTATTGGATAGCAGCACCAAGTGGACTGTGAATAGCGCACGATTGTGGGTAATGCAGTGTAAAAAAAAGCTTATTTTTTTGGAAATTTCTTTAATATCACAAAATAGGTTTTTTAGGCTAAAATTATTAATTTGGTATTGAGATTTGTGTGGTTTATTAATATATAAAAAAAAGAAATAACCAAAAAACCGAAATTTATTTATAAACAAATGCGACGACGTTGCCATATAGGGCTATCCTAAAAACAGGTTGCAGTCTTAGATCTACGATTTCGAGTTACCACTTTTCTATATACGTTTCATTCAGAGTTGATATTTGTTAGACAGTGATCTAATTTTATTAAAATATTTAAAAAAAGAGAATATTATTTATGAGCAAAAAGTCCACCGTAAATTACGACTTGAGTTAGACTATTGTTGTGTTCCCGAACTTTTCTAATAGTTAAAATAAAAAAAGAGATATTTGAAATTTGCTTCGAGGGAATTACGTTGCCCAGAAAATAGAGATTTTGCGATATTTACTAGCTGCCGCAAAATGATACTTGGAAATAAAATTCAAATGAAGCCTTACAGACTTATGAGGCTAATATTTTTGTTTTTGTATTCTTCCTTGACTTATGCCTTCTAAACATCGGGAAAATGAAAAAATATTTGGTCGCAAATGAACATAAATTTGGCAATTTATGGACGTCAAATAAAAAAGTGAATGTTAAAGATAGTTAAATACTTTCGAATTATTTTTATATTGAAAAACATCGCTTTTAAATTTGTACAGCGCTTATTTATTGAAATTACAGGTTGCAGATTGGGTTTTCCAAGATAGCAAATCAATACCTTTAAGTTGTATGCAAAGTATAAAACTGACTTAATTTTAGTGTGTAAAAAGCTATAAAAATCAGTTGAAAATGTTTGGATTGTGAAAATAGCAACAAAGGTAGAAGTACATCAATAAATTTCTGTGGCCTCTGGACTCTGGTTCTATAAAAACATAAATGAAAAAAAACCTTAATAATCTTTTTAATTTGACATTGTTTTTCTTTATGAAATTATTCATAATACATTTTCTTATGCCATGTTTATGTTACAACTTTTTGTAGGGTTAACCTACTTTGAGAGGATTTATTTGAAGTACGAGTAATGGATATGATAATTTTAATCTAAATCCAGCGGGTTAACTCATTTGTATGTAAACGTTCTGTTAGATTGAGAATTTAGGACCTGATGTGTCTAATCTTTATAAGCTCAAAGTATCTCAAAACCTCACTCATTAAACAATGTAGTTTGCCCTTTCTTTTTAAATTTGCCATCTTATTGTTGTTAAAATTTGTCATCGCAATTTTTCCATTAAATACTATAGGCCGGTAGAAGAATATAGGTAGATGCAACAACGCTTGAGACCATTGATACGACAAAAACTTTAAAATGTTTTTTATATATAAGTAGATTTTTATGTCTTTTCTTATACGATGTGATTCGGGGGTTATTATAATTTGTGTTTTTCAACAATTTTTACAAATTTCAATAATTTCAAGATTTCCAATTCCAAAATCGGTTTGACAGTTCATTGTCCCACCAGCTGTGTCGATGCGACTGCCTGTATTCTTTTACCATGACCATGGTAGAAGAATATAAGTAGACGCGTCGACACAGCTGCTGGGACAATGAACTGTCAAACCAATTTTGGAATTGAAAATGTTGAATGAAAAATTATTTAAATTTGTAAAAATTGTTCAAAAAACGCGAACTATAATAGCTTCCGAATGACGTAGTATAAGAAATTATATAAAAATGTACTCATATTGGAAAAAACATTTACATTTTTTTGACATATCAATGCTCTCAAGGATTGGTGCATCCATGGTACAATGAAGAGAAGGTAGGTCAACTTTGAAAAAAATTCAAGTATAGAGGTCTACCTGTTTGGCTTGTAATGTCAAAATTAGTATCAAAACAATAAAAAATCAAACAACTTGTTGCATTTATTTTGAATAAATAATTGAAAACCGCGATAACTGAATGAAAGGTCAACACTTCTTTTCAAAATCATGTACTATATATCTCTAAAGAATTATTTCGCTACAAAAACTCTAGATTTTGTCGATGCATGCGTTGAAATAAACATTTTGAAAACATCCGAATTTGAATATTTTCTGATCAATTTTTTTGTTATTGAAAAGAAAACACATACATAAACAAATAAAGATGACATATTAAGCCAAGAAAATAAAAAAATTAAAATCATATGGTATCATAGCCCTACCTTGATATCATTGTACCATGGATGCATCTAGCTGTATTCTTCTGCCATGACCATGACTATAGGCAATGTCGATACTGGCATTAAAAAGCGTCGTGTATAAACGACAGGTTAAACAATCAATATGTTCCTATCATGAAGTAGAATACGATTTTAATGTAGGTGGTACTTCTTCTCATTGTGTACAATAAGTTATTGCATATTTTAGGAGTTACTGAAATAATGTTCGATGTTTAAATTCTGGCATTAAATTAAAGCCATACACTATTTTTAACGATCTGGACGGCGATGAAATTGATCATGATAATTACTAAATGATAGAGATAGTGTACTAGATATATAGATACTTGATCCGTCCAAATCGCTTTGTGGCGATTAGGTCTTCGAACATTATATTATGATTTGTTGAAAATTTTAGTTATATCCAGATAATAATTTGCAGATTTTAAGATTTTTTAATGTGGAGTCAATTTTGGAGCTGTAGGCAACTCCGTGGTAAAAACTATCAAAATAACAAATATGGTTAAATGGTGGCTATACCCAAACGAGGATATATCTAATATTCCATAAATGTGAACCTATCTGGAGAATTGTCTGTCAGAGGAATGATTACCAATTTTGAGCTTCAAATACCAAATTGCAGACAAATCTATTAAAAATGTTGGCATTAGAAGTACATAACAGGTACTCACATCTTTGTTAGAAAATGTTCACATGGTAGATTTATATTGGTAGTTTTAAAGGAGAATTTATGTCCCGTGGAAAACAGAATTGTTACTGTTTCGAATATCTTTAGTTTTTAGGGAAAATAAAAATTTAATACCCTTACCAATGTTCAAATTAAAGTAAGAATTTCCATGGTGCAATAATTTACAAGGCAGACTATAGAAATCATGTGAATACAATATTTTCTTATGGTGCACTATCCTCTACAACACTTTAATTTTCCACAAGTTCCTGTACATCTGAAACCCCTTGGACTGGAATGAACGAATCCCTCAAGATATTGGGATACATAATTGGATACTTAAAAGATCATTCTAAATACCAGGTTTTAGAAATGAAGCAATAAATTCCGATTTAAAGTCATTATTACAGCATCAATGTAGAGGTGAAATGTGCTACTTTTATGTACTTTTGATTTTGTCGGAAACTAACTTTCAGTATAAAAAATATTCGTGGGTGAATAACAATTTTAGTACTTTTCACATAAGTTTCCATTTCACGCTAATATTATCCGATGACCATGGTGGGCTTCTACCCTGTCTTAAAGTGTGACCTCACGCAAAATTACACTTTTTTGTCCTTTTCGACCCCTTAATATTTTGCGAGCAGCTCCCCAACAATAGGCTTCTATTCTGATCCTTCTTCCATGGAAAATTTCGGGAACGGACCATAATTGCGACCTGTAGCGTTATTACAAATTAACATGGAATGACTGAGAAGCGTGGATCTAGGACCAATATATCTAGGTGATATAAACTTGTTGGTCCAATGTGTTGTATGCTATAACAATTATACCCGAGTTTTATTTCCCCTCCAATTATGAAAAAAGTATTCGAATAAGCAGATATGCTCTACGATGCTAACACACATCATTCTCGCAAAACATTCAACACAATCACACTGCTTACGAATCGATGAGAAACAAGTAAAAAAAACATTATGTTCGGCCGGGCCAAACTTTTAATACCATCCACCTTAGGGTAAAGGAAACATTAGAAGAAATGTGGCAAAAACCATTAAAATGGCGAATATCGGTAGGTACCGTTATATGGGGGCTATACCAAATCGTGGACCTACACATGCAATGTTTCGCCAACGAAGCTTGAACCCATTATGACCTACAAATACCAATTTTCAGACAAATACGTGAAAAAATGTGGCAAAAATCATCAAATTACCGAATATCGGGAGGTACCGTTATATGGGGGCTATACCAAAACGTGGACCTATAATTACAATGACTCGCCACACGAACTGGGACCCATTATGATCTACAACTACCAATTTTCAGATAAATTTGTCAAAAAATTGGCAAAAATCATCAAAATACCGAATATTGGGAAGTACCGTTATATGGGGGCTATACCAAATCCTGGACCCATACATGCAATGTTTTGCCACACGTACAGGGACCCGTTATAACCTACAAATACCAATTTTCATACAAAACCGTGAAAAAATGTAGCAGAAATCATCAAAATACCGAATATCGGGAGGTACCGTTATATGGGGACTATACCAGAACGTGGACAGATATATCTCACTTGCAATACCAACCATCCAAGACACAATACAAATTGCCCTGCTCAATTTTGGCGCTCTACGTCAAAAAATGTGGGCTGTATCGTGATTTCAACAGACAGACGAACAGACAGACGGACTTAGTTAAATCGACTTAGAATTTTATGCCGATTATGAATATATATATATACTTTATGGGGTCTACGACGAATATTTAAGGATGTTACAAACGGAATGACAAAGTTAATATACCCACCTTTCCAAGGTGGAGGGTATAAAAACCAAATCACCCACTGCTGCTGCATTCATACCACCCACTAAAATAATTTATGTTCTTCCACATTATAGAAACAACAACAAAATTACTAAGTAAAATAAACAATTGCTATTATTTTTCATTTCAGGGAGAAGATTCGGTGGAATCTTCAAGAGAAAATTCTCCGCTTTTTTGATTTGAAATCTTGCAGGCAAATCAACAGCCTGCTAAATGTAAACGAAAATCTTTTGTGAGAGTAAGTACAAAATCGTATGTTCAACAACAGTGCAACGGGAGTGGGTTAATAATTTGGAAAATTTAAATTAATTAATTTAGCACATTATTGTTTTTTGTTTTTTATGTTTTTTATAAAAATAACGTTTATTAAGTGGTATTCATGCCTTATTATCAGGGGGTAAGGCATGAATACCATGGTTATGATAAGAGCCACCAGTCGTCAACAGTTCCCTTGGTTTTTACCTGGTGATATTCTCCCGAGGAGTTATTTAAAAAAGCTAGGACATAGCCTAACAATTTTGCAAACGAAAATAACTATGGTATTGCAACAAATAAATACCGACGCATTCGTTTTGGACACGTATCCTTTACATATTATTTTTATCAGTGCTGTGTTAGGTGCAAAAATGGATAATATTGGTCCACTCCATCATGTACCTCCCCCACAAAGGGTTAACATTTTGAATAATTATATAAATTCTCATAAAATGCAAAATATGAATTCGATTCTCCTCAAATTTTTATTTTTATATTTTTACTAATACAAGATTAGGTGTGAAGATGGTAGATATCAATCCACTCTTTCTGGTACCTCATACACAAATAGGTCAAAATTTTGAATTACCATGAAGTTCATAAAACTCGAAATGAGCATTCGACTTTTTTCAAACTTGGCACATCCCAATATTTTTATCAACACAAGATTATATGCGAAGATGGAATATGTCCGCATATTCCTCTCTTACCTCCCCCAAAACGGATCAGCATCTTGAATAGTTATTACTCTCGGAAAAAAGCGCAATAAGCATTCGATTCTCTTCAAATTTCACACATCCCTCTTCAAAAATCAGTTCTGATTTGGATATAGCTGTCATATACAGAGTGAGATAAAAATTGCAACTAAGTCAAACGCCTTAATTTTTACATTTTTTTTTAAATTTTCTGAATGAAAGCAGAAAATGTCGGAAATAGCATTTTAGAATAAGTTTAGATTTGTTTGAATTGGTCAACTTTGGAACGAATTATGGCCTTCAAACGGCCAATGCAACCGTCACACGTTGCCCGACTGTTGCTCTGCGGTATTTTGGCCCATTCCCGGCGAAGGGCTTGCTTGAGGTTATCGACACTTTGGTATTTTTTAGTGCCTACCTTGCTTTCCAAAATACTCCTGACACAATAGTCCAACGAATTGGTATCCGGAGGTTTTGGGGGCCATTGTGAGCTGGAAATGAAGCGAGGAATCTCATTTTGTAATCATTCTTGGGTGGCGCGTGCTGAGTGCGATGGTGCTGAGTCCTGTTGGAACGTCCAAGGTCTGCGGCCAAAATGTTTGCGTGCCCAAGGCTTTAATACATCCTCCAGAATATTTTCGCGATAATATTCGACATTTATTCTGATGCCACGGTCGATTAATACGAGCGGAAAGCGACCATCGGCTGTTATGGCGGCCCACACCATCGCCGTGGCCGGCGCTTGAGTTCTGATGGCCAACCGAAGGTGCACATTTTCAGCTGACTTCTTTGGCAAATAAAGACGATCATTTGTTTGTTTAAAACTGCTGGACAACGAATATTTTCGCATCGGAGAAAACCAAATTCGGCAGTTCACCACTTTTGCAAAGCGAAGCAATTCTTTAGCTCTTTTGAATCTATTTTCTTTCTGTTGCGGTGTAAGTTCTGCCGAATGGAATATTGCGATATGTTCAGCTCACGAGCCATTTTTCGGCCACTGCTCGCGAGTTTCGATCAAGTTGCTTCTTTACTTTTCGAGCCATTTCTGCTTTTGAGTAAGTTCTTGCACTTTTTGGAATTTCAATGGCTTTACACCGAGCACATTTTTCAATATTTGCCGAATGGAATATTGCGATATGTTCAGCTCACGAGCCATTTGTCGGTCACTGCCACGCAGGTCGCTTCGTTGATCAAGTCGCTTCGTTACTTTTCGAACCATTTCTGCTGATGTTGCTGTTTTCTTCCGTCCACTTCCTTGACGTCGGGCTTCGCTATCAGTTTCACGGTAACGAGCGATGATTTATTTATTTACATTTATCGATAGTCACTTGTGGTTTTCCAGCCAAATATAAAGAAATCACACTATCACGCTTGAATTCCATCACGAATAACTTTTTTCTGGAAAATGCTTTTGTACGCTTGTAAACAATTAAATGAGCTGCCACTAGAACACTTTTAACAGCTGTCGGACGAGTGACTTAGAAATGACTGCAGTCTGAAGTTGATTGCTGTTTTTTCATCTCCCCTTTATATGCGATATCTTGTCATCAGCCTCAATGTAACGGTCAGAAGTGACCTTTTCGTGTATTACCGATTTCGTTTGAATTAAAAACATTCGCTGTTTAATGGAATTTTTCGTATTTTTTACATAAAACTTATGGTGAATTCCAAGTCGATTGGTCGATAATTCTGATCTCTAGAGCAACTGACAAAACCAATAAATGTTTATGTTTTCAATACATTTTAACACTTAAATATAGAGATCGTCTCCAAGAGCAATAGACTTTTATTCTGACCATAACCCTCCCTCCTTGCAAAATTTCGTAAGGATCGGACAATAAATGCCACCTATAGCGTGATTACAAATTGACATGGACAGACGAACAGTCGGTCGCACTAACAACTTAGCTACAGTTACGAAGATTAATTGCTGTTTAACGACGTACGTCGGCAAAATTTATAGCATTATTGTATTTTTTTACGACAGAACTCGCGTCCTTAGATTTGGTAGTCTTCTCAATACTTGGAACTATAGAAATAATTTATTTTGACATGTATACACTTTATAGGAACAACTTTTTATTTTTAGCTTACTGGTAAGGTAGATTGTATGGAGTTGCTATTACTTGAAACAATGAAAGTGGCACATAAGCTTACTTAATTACTCTTAGATTCCGGCATCTTGGCAAAGTGCCACTAATTCCCATACAACACTCGTATTGATAAAATGCCCACAAATATTTGAAAAGAATTTCAATTTTGCTATTGAGGAGCAGCAGCAACCAACCGTATTTTTTTGTGTGCTTTTTGTAATGAATTTGCTCGCAATTTTTCGTGTTGTTGTCTCTCGTTTTTTTGTATATATTTGAGAAATGTATGTTGCTGTTGTCCCGAGCGTTGAGCGTTTGACGCTTTCGTTTTGGTTTTTCTCATCACTTTGCTTGGTGCGCGGTAGATATTTTCGCGTCTTGACTCTTTGGCTGTGTTCGTCGTCGTGTCGGCCTTTTTTAGGGGGGATTTTTAGCTCGCAAATGAGGCGGTGGCGGGTGGGTGGCATATGCTGACGATGGTGTGTGCTGGTATGCGAATGTTGTTGCTACTGCCTCTGTAGCTGCTGCGGCTGCTGTCGTCGCAGTTGGGCTGAATTCATTTTACATTTCGAATTTTGTGTGTACGTGAAGACAGTTGTTGATCAACGCGTTACGTTGGACGGGATCGTGCGCTAATACAAAACGTTTGTGTGTTGTTCTTAGGTTTTTCCATTATTTATTTTTTCTAAAGCGTGCCCGTGTTCTGCGGTGTCGTTGTTGTTGGCCTATGAAAAACGGGACGCTGCAAAAAAGGGAAAATCTATCAGAAAATGATAATATTATGGAATTTTTTGCAAGATTTATGTGAAAAGTAATCAAAAACGAAAAGATAGATTGGAATAGTCCCTAAAGAAAATCGTGCCAGTGTATGTGTGTGCGTGAGTGTATAAAGAACTGAATGTTATTCTTCTGCCGAAAAAAATAAGAAGAGGCGCCATAAATTCTGCATACCAAATATGGCATTCGCCAGTTCCAGTACTATGTAGGTGCATTAAAGCCCAGTCATTCATGGTGTTGTGGTTATCGTTTAGAATTGTTTACATTCCAAATCCTTTGATGCAGCACTGCAAGTGTCAGCAGCAGAGCAACAGCATTCATTGTCTTCATGTAGAAATTATTGTGGTTTTCCATATTGGTTGTTTCCATTTTTGTTTTATTGCCGCCGAGGAAAAGTTCCAGCATTTCGAGGCAACATGTAACGGTCAAAAGTGCACACAGACAGAAAGAAACGAAATATTTTCCTTTCCTCATTTTGTTTTGTAAACTGATTTTGACAGTGATGACATTCTACGTCAGCTGTCGATCAACATCAACCAGTCAGTCAGCCATAAACGATAAAGTCAAAAGCGCCCATAAATATGGTGGCTTTTGAGGCCAAAGAATTATGGATATCAAAAATGTTAAGGCATGCATTCGTGGTGGTGCAGTGGGGATGAAAAGGGTGTCAAGAATTTGGGTGATGACTTTTGCGTGCCTTTAGCAATGCCACATGGAAATCACTGTGTTTAGACCATACATTTATTCTAGTTTTCGATGGGAATATATTCTGGTATTCTATCAGAAGCCCTCCTCTTGATGAGGCCTTTCATTAAAAATCCTCTATTTTCAAATATTTTAGAAGAGCTAATGATGAGAATACTTTTGGTATTCTACCAGAAGATTTCTTGTTGTTTTAAACGAAAACTTTTCGGTGTTTTCTGTTCTTTTCCCGCGAACTGACAATCTGGGCTTATATAAGAAGGGTTCTTTTAGAGAACCTTCTGTTTTTCTGTGGAAAGACCTTATGGTTATCTGTGAGAAGACTTTCGACCTTTCTGTACAAAAATCTTCGATATTTGGTCTGCTATTAGAAAACCCTCTGGTCGTCTATGAGAAGATATTTCGCTCTTCAATGAGAAGACCTTCTGCTCTTCGACGAGAAGATCTTCAGTTCTTCGACGAGAAGACCTTCTGTTCTTCGACGAGAATACCTTCTGCTCTTCGACGAGACGAGCTTCTGCTCTTCGACGAGAAGACATTCCGCTCTTCAATGAGAAAACCGTCCGCTCGTCCATGAGAAGACCTTCTGTTCTTCTATGAGCAGATCTTCTGCTCTTCTATGAGCAGATCTTCTGCTCTTCTATGAGCAGATCTTCTGCTCTTCTATGAGCAGATCTTCTGCTCTTCTATGAGAAGACCTTCCGTTCTTCCATGAGAAGACCTTCTGCTTTTCGACGAGAATACCTTCTGTTTTTCGATGAGAAGACCTTCTGCTCTTCGGTGAGAAGACCTTCTGTTTTTCGATGAGAATACCTTCTGCTCTTCGACGAGAAGATCTTCAGTTCTTCGACGAGAAGACCTTCTGCTTTTCCGGTATTCCACCAGAATACATTCTGGTCTTACGGAGAGAGAACTTCTGCTTTTAAATGATAGAAGACCTTTTCATCACTCTTTTTTTTTGCTTTTGATAGTCCACGAGAGTAGGTCTTCTGGTCTTCTATGAGGGAAGACATTGCGGTATTTTAGGAGCGATAACCATCTGGTCTTCTATAAAAGAAGACCTTCCGTTCTTTTATGAGCGAAGACTTCATGTTCTCCTACGAGAGAAGACTTTCTACATTTCTGAAGATCTGGTTTTCTATAAGATCTTCTTGTCCTCAACACACCGATCCAGTTCGGACTGGAACAATTCTTTGTTTGAACAATAATTTCTGTTATTTTTCATCTCTCAACAATATGTGTTCTCTTTTTTGCTACTGTCTGACCACTCTGAAAATGCTTCAGATGCCACAAAGACACATATGTACATATGTATGTAAATATGTTCGTATGTAAATATCAGTCTATAATAAGTAGCAATAAAAATATGCGAGGATTACAAGCTACACAAAAAAAAAGAGACGATAATGACGATTAACATCAAAAATATTTCACTCCCATCCAACCACCAACCCCAACACGTCGCACTGGTCGATATGTTGGTTGGCGTTTTTTTCTTCTGCCAGCGTTCTGTCAATTAGTATTCCAATCATTTGCTATTTTGTTTATAACAATCGTTTTGCTGTACAAGATGGGACGTTGTGGCTATTTGGCTTGACTGGCTTATGTCTTTTGCCTTTGCTGTTATTCCTCTTGTTGATATTGTTGTTGTTACTTATTTATTTTTTTGCTAAAAAAACGCACTTTGTTGTACATCGATCGTTTAATGTTCGCTCGCACTTTCATACAAGAAAAAGCGATTTATTTTCTTCTTTGCTTTGATTTTTTGCACACTGCATGCGCAGGCGTGTGTTCAAGCATATCTTGCGCTTTCGTTCAAAGAAATCGAATGTGCGAATGTAGTGCTAATCATCGGTGTTTAATTCAAGAATTAACATACAGAAAAAAGAACTACAAATCGGGTTATGTTGATTTTTCCCCCTCGCTTCTCGGTCCGCCTATGTTCTTATGTTCTATTAAAATAAAAAATTCTTGTCGATTTTGCATTCATGGTATAAATTCAATATTTTTTGCACACGCGCACTTACATACCTACTGCGTGCTGTTGACACAAAAAAGGAAACTTGATAAATTCATGTTGCAATTCTTTAAATTCTTAAATAAATCCTTGTGGATGGTTAATTTGCCCTTTTTTGTTTTGACATTTTCCCCAGAATTTTGATGAAATCAAAAATATAACTTTCATAAGCATACGACTTTCATAAGCATACGACGTGTCTAAAAGTGAAATGAATAAGACGATCATAATATTGACCTGCTAAAGTAAAGAGTTGTGAACATATTTTACGTACGTATGTTAGCTGAACTATTGGTGGTCATTTGAGACGCCAATACACAGTGAATCCAAACGCTGTAAATTATTAAAATCTGGTAAGTAAGAGCTATTGATGTGGTAATTAAACTACAAAGATTCTTATTTGTCCTCGCTAAAAGATTTTATTGTTTTTGTATATTTCCGTGATTTTCCAAAGAAATGTTTTGGAGATTTTTGCCAATGCTTTCTAACAATTCTTAATACCAATAATGGCGGCTGGTACCATAATATTGAACATTGACCAGAGTTGGACAAATTTTGTTACATTTTGAAATAAAGCGATAACCTCAAAAATACCTTAAATAATGAGAATTATTCAAATATATTAAGTCTGACATTAAAATATTCGTACGTAGGTCCAATCCAGTTCCACTGTAATTTCACTATCAACAATCCAGGCGTTCCTTCTGCTACTCTTTGTCATAAAAAAACAATATGTGCGTTCGTACGTATATACAGGGTGAGATGAAAAAACTGCAAATAAATTCAGACTGCTGTCATTTCCAAACCACTCGTCCAACTGCTGTTAAAATTATTTCAGTCACAGCTCATTACAGCTCATTGCTTGCAAGCATACAAACGTATTTTGGTAAGAATTTTCCAGAAATAAAGTTATTCGTGATAGAATTCAAGCGTGATAGTGTGATTTCCTTATATTTGCCTGGAAAACAACAAGTGGTTATCGTTGGAGCACTCCAGCATTTAAATGTGAATAAATCTTTTGTGTCTCGTACTATCGCTCGTTACCGTGATACTGGTAGCGTAGTCCGACTCAGGGAGGTGGACGGAAGAAAACAGCAACATCAGCTGCAATGGATCGAAAAGTAAAGAAGCGACTTGATCGAAACCCGCGTCGCAGTGGCCGAAAAATAGCTCGTGAGCTAAACATATCGCAATATTCCATTCGGCAAATATTGACAAAATGAGCTCATGGTAAGGCCATTGAAATTCCAAAAAGTGCAAGAACTTACACCGCAACAGAAAGAAAATAGACTCAAAAGAGCTAAAGAGTAGCTTCGCTTGGTCGAAAGTGGTGAACTGCCGAATTTGGTTTTCTCCGATGATAAAACATTCGTTGTCCAGCAGTTTGTAAACAAACAAAATTATCGTGTTTACTTGTCAAAGAGATCAGCTGAAAATGTGCACCTTCGCTTGGATACCACCATTTTGGCCGCAGACCTTGGACATTCCAACAGGACTCAGCCCCATCGCACTCAGCACGCGCCACCAACGAATGGTTAAAAAATGAGGTTCCTTGCTTAATTTCCAGCGCACAATGACCACCAAAATCTCCGAATACCAATCCGTTGGAATATTGTGTCTGGAGTATTTTGAAAAGCAAGGTTGGCGCTAAAAAAAATACCAAAGTGTTGAACACCTCAAACAAGCGCTTCGCCGAGAATGGGCCAAAATACCGTAGAGCAACATTCGGGCAGCGTGTGGTTACGGTTACATTGGCCGTTTGAAGGCCATAATTGGTGCCAAGGGGGACAATTCGAACAAATCTATACTTATTCTAAAATTTGACGCTATTTCCGACATTTTTTGCTTTCATTCAATAAAATTAAAAAAAAAGGTAAAAAATATGGCATTTGACTTTGTTGCAGTTTTTTTTATTTCACCCTGTACATTGAAATTGGAAAAGTAAAATTGGCACACATTATTTAACGTTTCATATCGGATAAATCTTATTATTTCGATGATGGTGGCGACCACCATACTTCCAGCGAATGTGCGTGACGCCATGTGTAAACAAATGCAGACTTAATGCAAAAAAACAGCCGAGAACTCCCACACGTTTAACATTAATAATAATGAAAAAAACAATAATTACTATTAAATACACAAATTCATATCGAACGTCACGATTTGTTCCAAAGAAATTAAATTCCCGAAATTTTCTCGAGAACTGATGGTGAACAAATAAATAAATAAACAAAGACACACATTCAATGATCTTTTTGATTATTGTTTACGTGTAACACACTTTGTTTGTGAGTTTTTTTTTTGGTAAAGTGAGGTTTCCCATAAAGAATTAAATGTGCAGTTTTTGGGTTAAACAATTTTCCAAAAAAAAAGTGCAACTTGTGATCCTCTATAGGAAACCTACAAGCATAGATCAGAAATACGATATAGTTTCACTCTTTGCTTGAATTCGAAAGGAAGTACACATACGAGTAAGAAAAAGATATCGAGTATACTCGAGAGTAAAATTAGCTGAAAATCGAGCTGATTCAGATAAAAAAGTAAAAAAGCAGCAAAGTTCCGCCAGGCCGGAGTTTTAATATCGTCCATCATTTGGAAGAAATTGCCGAATGTAAAAAAAATTGAAAAATGCCGCTAACATTTTAAAAATTCCGAAAATCAATTGTTATAGTTCATGGGGTTATACGAACTCAAAATTCCGAAATTAAAATAATTCTGGTAAAAAATGTGGCTAAAATTGTCAATACACCGAATATCTGGAGGTATCGTCACATGGGGGTTATATGAAGACGTGGACGTTTATGGAACACAATCTACCACTTCAAATCCCTAAATTCTGTTAAAAATGACTAAAACAGCCAATGCACATTACATTTGACGGCACAGTTGTACGGGACTATATCAAAATGTGGACCTTTGTGGCCCATTCTCAATGCCAAAAATTCTACGGACCTAAAATGCATTTCAGCAAAATATTATCAACCAACTTCGGTCGGGTCGAACTTTCAATAACCTCCACTGTGAGATAAAGAAAACATTTATTAAGTGTCTGGATTTTATATTCGAACGTGTTTCACTTTAAACTGTAAATGCTGGTTATATCGCTTGGAGAATGCATCCGGTGCATATATCACGAAAACACCGAATATCGGGCGGTACCGTTATATGGACCAACACGTACAAGGATTTACACCAGTGACAGAAATCATTACTAAATTTTAAAGATCCTATAGAAACTAAAGACCTAAAGAAAATCTTTTACTACAGAGGGGCTTAAACCCATTACCAACTCTTTATGTAAAATTTGATACAATCTCTTGAAAACTGTGGCTAAAATATTTAAAAATAGCGAATATAGGGAGGTATCACCTAGATCAATTTTTCTTGTACCGCCCCCGAAATTTTTCAAAATTTCCAAATTGGATACACTTCTGAATGACGTACGAGAACGTGTGTAACATAGATACGAAAACGTGGACGAAACGTAGAATAACACATTTCCAATAGCAACTATCCTAGACACAATACATACTTACAATACTACTATTGTGCCAAACTTCAAGCATCGCTAAGTCCACTTAGCCCTTCCACACTTAAAATTTTTTTGTAGGCTCGCCTCGAAAGAGAAATAAACACATAATTCGCGAACGCTCCCACATAAAGTGTAAAGAGTAAACGTGTAACACTTATACTGTTCGAGCACTCCCGCTCGCGTTTGTGCTTCACTCTCGAGTAAATCTCAACTCTGCCTAAAAGCGGTATGCGATAAGCGGGTGACATTTTAGAAGCTATTTAAAGTTCTTATTTTTTAGGAAATTTCTGAAAGAAAAATAATAACTCTTGAAGGACTTCTCTCTAAGAGGGTCTCCACCAAGAGGGTAAGAGCTCCAAGAGGCATTTTACTCATAGAATTCTTCTGGGACTTACGGATGTTTAGTTTTCCTACACTTTTCTATATTTTAGATGAAAAATTTAGTTTTCTTTATTTTACTCCCATTTCCCCTACTTTGTTCGAAATGCATTTCTGGGTCTAATCTATGAAAGACCTATTAAGAGTTTCGCTATTTATAGAAGAAATCTTAATAGTTTTCTCTGTGAAAGACCTATCGATGAATCCTTTACTATTAAAAAATATAAAAATATAAGAGGATCTCTTGAAGATCCTATCTCTACAGAAAAAATAATGTCTTTTGTACAGACCTTTTAGAACTGGCAGTATCTTTCATGCCTTGAAGACTTCATAAAAGTTATTTATGGATTAGGCCCTTTACCTATTAAAGAAGCTTGGAAAAAGTTCCATGGAAAGAATAAATTTTAAATGTCTTCTTAGAAAGAAATATCTCTTAAAGCCTTCTACCAACAAAAGATCTCTTGATGGTCCTCTATCTATAGAAGAATCTTCAAAGGTCTTCTTAGAAAGAAATATATATTAAAGCCTTCTACCTACAAAAGATCTCATGATGGTCCTCTATCTGTAGAAGAATCTTCAAAGGTCTTTTACACATAGAAGACCTCCTTAGAGTCAAGTTTATAGTGAAGTCATCATAAAAGTCTTCTATATATAGATAAGGCCTCTGATAGGTTTCTTATCTATATCAAAATTTTGGAAAATGTTCCATATAGGAACGACTTTTTTAAATATCTTCTATGAAGGAAATATATCTTAAAAGTCTTCTACATATAGAAAATCTGGTAAGGGTTAAATGTTATAGACAAAATATCTTCTATGAAGGAAATATATCTTAAAAGTCTTCTACATATAGAAAATCTGGTAAGGGTTAAATGTTATAGACAAAATAACTTAAAAGCCTTCTATATACAGAAGACCTCATTAAGGTCCTCTATCTGTAGTCGATCTTTTAAAAGGCCTATCTGCAGGTCTTCTTTCGATCTATTTTTAGAATACTAGAGTTGAGTTTGTTTAGGTGATCTTCTAAATAGTATGCGGGCTCACATTACGACTCGTATCTGTGTAGGCAACCTCTTCGTATTCTCTTTTTTATACCATCCACCATAGTATGGAGGGTGTATTAAGTTTGTTATTTCGTTTTTAACACCTCGAAATATACATTTTAGACCCACAAAGTATATATATTCTTGATCAGCATAAAATTTTTTGTCGATTTATCGACGTCCGTCCGTCTGTGGAAATCACTCTAGCTTCCGAACAAAATGAAGTAGGTTGATAAAATTTTACTCAAATGTATATTATGTCTGCAGGAATTTTTGGTATTGAAAATGGCCCATGTAGGTCCACATTTTGTTATAGCCCCCATATAATGGTACCTCTACATTTTCGGCATTTTGATGACTTAAGCTATTCTATTCACCGCAAATGTTTCAAATCAGGTATTTGAAGTTCGTAATGGATACTACAGCCTATGACAGAAAATTGTCCGTGCAGGCCCACGCCTTCGTACAGTCCCCATATAACGATACCTCCCGATATTCGGTATTTTGGCAATTTTAGCGACATTATTTGCCGGAATTGTTTCAAATTTGGTATTTGAAGTTCGTAATGGATACTAAAGCCTATGACAAAAAATTGTCTGCGCAGGTCCATTTCTTCGATATAACGGTACTCCCTACATTGGCTTATGACAAAAATTGCATCTGCAGGTCCACGTCGTCGTATAGACCCTAATGTAATGGCTACATTCGGTATTTTTAAGATTAAAAAAGAATTGCCAAATTCGTTCCAAATTGTGGAGGGTATTATTTTTTACTTGTTTTTATACCCTCCACCTTGAAAGGAGGGTATATTAACTTTGTCATTCCGTTTGTAACATCCTTAAATATTCGTCATAGACCCCAGCATAAAATAAAATGTCGATTTAACGATGTCCGTCTGTCTGTTGAAATCACGATACAGCTCACATTATTTGACGTAGAGCACCAAAATTTAGTATTGTATTGTGTCTAGGATGGTTGGTATTGAAAATGAGATATATCGGTCCACGTTCTGGTACAGTCCCCATATAACGGTACCTCCCGATATTCGGTATTTTAATGATTTATGTCACATTTGTTTCATGGATTTATCTGAAAATTGGTATTTGTAGGTCATAACCGGTCACTGTGCGTATGTACCCCATATAAAGGTACCTCCCGGTATTCGGTTTTTTAATTTTTTTTGCCACATTTTTTCACGGATTTGTCTATAAATTGGTATTCGTTGGCCATAATGGGTTCCAGCTCCGGTGGCGAAACATTGCATGTATGGGTCCATTATTTGGTATAGCTCCCATATAACGGTACCTCCCGATATTCGGTGTTTTAATTTTTTTGCCACATTTTTCCACGGATTTGTCTATAAATTGGTATTTGTTGGTCATAATGGCTTCCAGCTCCGGTGGCGAAACATTGCATGTATGGGTTCATGATTTGGTATAGCTCCCATATAACGGTACCTCCCGATATTCGGTAATTTGATGATTTTTGCCACATTTTTTCACGGATTTGTCTAAAAATTGGTATTTGTAGGTCATAATGGGCGAAACATTGTATGTGTAGGTCCACGATTTGGTATAGCCCCAATATAACGGTACCTGCCGATATTGGGCATTTTAATGGTTTTTGCACATTTCTTCTAATGTTTACTTTACCCTAAGGTGGAGGGTATTAAAAGTTTGGCCCAGCCGAACTTAATGTTTTTTTACTTGTTTTGGTTATCTTGCTGTGCATGCAGATTCGAACCAGCGATCCAATGTTTTGTAGCGGTACAGCTCGATCTGTGCCGCAGTAACTTACTACTTGGTATGATTAATGTATGTTATTTTGCCTTCTAAATTAGAAGAATAAGTCATTATTTTTTACCACGTGGTTGTCATTACCAGTAATGTTGAAAGTGGCTCATACGCCTAACAATTTTTTTGCTGGTCATTTCCTCATTTTGTCGGAGTCGTGAACCTCTTAAAAGCCTTCTTTATAAACAATATATTACAAATGTATATTTTTGTCGTGTATGTCTGAACCTGTGTGCATATATTTATTTCCTACGTAGGGCATATTTTCTTGAGCAAATTGTGTTGATTGATATTAATGAACTCTAGAAGAGATCTAAATTTCTTATTTAATTGTCCATGGACATCTTTGGCGCATAATTACCCAACCAATACTGACGGCTCGGCTCGGCCCGGCCCGGACATTGAACATCAAACATTCTGCTCGCCGATCATATGTTATTCAATTCGATGGATGGATGGAATTATTGTTGATTTAAATAAATAAACCAGTAAAGAAAGTCTTAAAGTCGGGCGGGGCCGACTTTATAATACCCTACACCACTTTGCTAATTTAGTAGAGCTGCGCATAACAATTAAAAGTTTTTATGGGAGAATTCAATCATACACGCTATGATAATAATTATAATTTAAAGTTCAAAGGACTAAATATGCCGAAGCATTTGTATCTTTTAAATTCGGACTTGTATTGACCATTTGGTGCACAATTAATTTGAAATCGGATAAATATATATATGGGAGCTATATCCAAATCTGAACCGATCTCGATAAAATTTGGCAAAGATATTTCTGAGCTGTATTTGATATATTTCCCTGAATATCGTTGTTACGGAGTGCATATTACGGTTGTGGGTAACAAATATAACAAATCGGATGAATAATATATATGGAGGCTATAGCTATATCTGAACCGATCTTCGCCAAATTTGACATACTAGCTTCTAGACTCAATTCGGTCGTATGTGCCAAATTCCATCCCATTTGGACAAATATTAGACGTTTGGTGCACAATAAAAGGTAAATCGGCCGAAGTTATATATGGGAGCTATATCCAAATCTGAACCGATCTCGATAAAATTTTGCAAATGTATTTCTGAGCTGTATTTGATATATTTCCCTAAATATTGTTGTTGCAAAGTGCATATTACGGCTGCGGAGGACAAAAATAACAAATCGGATGAACAATATATATGGGAGCTATAGCTATATCTGAACCGATTTCGATCAAATTTGGCATACATATTTTCAGGCCTAATTTGGTTGTATGTGCAAAATTCCATACAATTCGGGCTGATATTACACGTTTGGTGCACAATAAAAGGCAAATCGGACGAAGATATATATGGGAGCTATATCTAAATTTTGACCGATTATCTCCAATTTCAATAGGGTTCGTCCTTGGGCCAAACAAATGATCTGTGCAAAATTTCATCTGGATCGGACAATAAATGCGACCTGTACTTTGTTTACAAAAATACATGGACAGACGGACAGACGGACGGACGGACGGACAGACGGACGGACGGACATGCATAAATCAACTCAGAATGTGATTCTATGCAGATCATCAAAAGGAACTATGGGTCTGTCTCGTTTCCTTTTGCCTGTTACAAACAAATGCACAAATACATAATACCCTGACCACCTTGTGGTGTAGGGTATAAAAACAGCTGATCATGGCCTGCTTTTGACGTCTTCACTCAGCGAAAGACACATACACATTCACACACCCATTGATACATGCAAACAAATATAAATTATTTTATGTTTGATGATTCTGCTGGTGGTGGTGGTTGGTGTGGTTTATTGACTGGCCGGTTGACTGATGTATGTTCATACATGTTCTTTCATTTGTTGTTTGATAATAAAATAAACTATTTTTAAAATTAAAAAAAGACCGCTATTTTGTCATTGAATACAAACAATTAATTTGTTCCAATTTTGAAAGACATTCAAAGCAGAATGAGAACAAGACGTCAGCTAGCCAAACACAAAATTCACAAATTCAAAATAATTTTCTTTTTCATGGATTTTTATGTTTTGAACAGCACAACAAGTGTTGCAAATATTCATGTTTTTTCTTTTCTTTGTTTTGAGTTCTGTCGTAGATGAAAATAAAAATAAATTTGCGTTGTGACGATGTCTATTTGTCTGTCTGTGCATGGGTCCGCCAGTATTTAGGTCTGTCACTAAGTGGCCGTCCTTCACAATTGTTAGTCGATCAAGTATCCTAAATGGGTGGGTTAGAACGCCGCCAAACAATTGGCGGAATGTGTGCCAATATACATATGTATGTATGTTGGTATGCACACATTTTGCTTTAATTTCTTGTGTTCTCTGTCTGCTTAAAATTTTGTAAATTGTATTGTTTTTGTTGCTGATCGGTTTGTTACTTCTTCGTGGGTATACTTTCCCCGTTTTGCCCATGTTAAACAATTCAAATTGTTTGTTGTTATAAATGAATGAGTGATCTGTGTACAAACATACACATGTAATAAAATCTACAATACAATTAAATTAATTAAATTTAGCACAGTATTTCGAAAATAAGTGCAAATGCTAAATGAGACAACTACAACTCAAAAAAAAAAAAAAAAAAAAAAAAATGTAGCCGTAATTTCCACTATCAGCATTACTAGTAATGACTACGGCATACCCTTTGGATTACCAGTAAGATAAAAAGCTGCAACAAAGTCAAATGCCATAATTTTTACATTTTTTTTAAATTTTATTGAATGAAAGCAAAAAATTTTGGAATAGCATCAAATTTTAGAATAAGTTTAGATTTTGTTCGAATTGGTCACCTTTGGCATGAATTATGGCCTTCAAACGGCCAATGAAACCGTCACTCGCTGCCCGAATGTTGCTCTGCGGTATTTTGACCCATTTCCGGCGAAGCGCTTGATCGATACTTTGGTATTTTTTAAGTGCCACCCTCGCTTTCCAAAATACTTCAGACATAATAGGCCAACGAATTGGTATCCGGAGATTTTGGTGGCCATTTGTGCTGGAAATGAAGAGAGGTACCTCAAGGCTTTAATAGCCCAAGGCTTTAATACACCCACCACAATATTCGGCATTTATTCTGATGCCACGGCCGATTAATACGAAAGGAGAGAGACCATCGGCTGTTATGGCGGCCCACACCATCATCATGACCGGCGTTTGAGTTCTGGTGGCCAACCGAAGGTGCACATTTTCAGCTGACCTCTTTGACAAGTAAACACGTTCATTTTGTTTGTTTACAAACTGCTGGACATCGAATTTTTTCTCATCGGAGAAACCCAAATTCGGCAGTTCGCCACTTTCGGTCAAGCGAAGCAACTCCACCTCTTTTGAGTCTATTTTTCTTTCTGTTGCGGTGTAAGTTCTTGCACTTTTATGAACTTCAATGGCTTTACCCCGAGCTCATTTTTCAATATTTGCCGAATGGAATATTGCGATATGTTCAGCTCATGAGCCATTTTTCGGACACTGCGACGCGGGTTCCAATCAAGTCGCTTATTTAGTTTTGGAATCATTTCTGCTGATGTTGCTGTTTTCATGCGTCCACTTCCTTGACGTCAGGCTACGCTACCTGTATCACGGTAACGAGCTACGGTACGAGACACAAAAGATTTATTCACATATAAATGCTGGAATGCTCTAATGATAACCACTTGTAGTTTTCCAGCCAAATATAAAGAAATCAAAATATCACGCTTGAATTCCATCACGAATAATTTTTTTCTCTGGGAAATTCTTACCAAAATGCTTGTGTACGCTTATTAACGCGCTGTCACTGGAATAATTTTAACAGCTGTCGGGCGAGTGGCTTAGAAATGTCAGCAGTCTGAAGTTGGTCGTAGTTTTTCATCTCACCCTCTATAAACCTCACCATAGAAAGGGATTCCGAAACCAAAAGTTTAAATTCTCAACTCTATTTCTTCCCCATGTAGCGCTTTTAGTAGTTTTTTACAAACCACCTTCAAATATCGACCCCACACACCAAAAGTAACCCTAATGAAAAATTTCAGATTCAGCACACCTTATACTAAATTTAGTACCATTTAGTATTTTTCGTATAAACGTAGTACCAAATACCAACATCAAATACCATAATTCCAAAATTCAGATTTCCGGCTCTATCCCTTTTTTAAATACCAAATTTAATACCATTTAGTGCTTTAAGTATTTGTTTGTACGTATTTTCTCAACCACCTCCAAATCTCAAACCCAACTCGCCAAATGACCTTAATGTCAAATTTCTAAATCTAACCCTTCTTCATATACCACATTTAGCACTATTCAATGCTTTTCATAGGTTTTAGTACATATTTTCCAAACCACCCTAACATCAACAGTGACCCTAATGAAAAGTTTCAGATTTGAAGCACTATCCGCTCACCCAAAAAAAAGAGATATTTAGTATTTTTTTTTATAATTGTAGTACGAATTTCTAACACCACCCCTTCATTTAAAGCGTTCCAACCAGTAGTGATCCCAATACCATCATTTTAAAATTCCAGCTCCATCACCAAGTACGAAATTTATTACCATTTCGTACGTGTTTTTAAAATCACCTCCATATCTCAACTCTACCTCACAAAAGTGACCCAAACACCAAATCCCTATACCTTCGTAATATATCAAACTTAGTACCATTTAGTATCTAAACCACCTATAAATCGTAACCCAACACATTAACAGTGATCCATTGAACCAAACCCCAATTTTGTACCAAAGTAAAGTTGTTACACTATGTACGCATTTCCGAAGCCACATCCTGATATCAAATTAATTATTTGTCAAATGCCAAAATATGGGATCTATCGGTTCACAAACTACGAAATAGTAACAAAGGTAGTGCTTTTATGTACTTTTAGCACATTTATGGTTCGGATATGGTTTAATTTTATCCGTTTGACCAATACAGTGGATTCAATTTTAAGTACATTTCAGCCTAATTTAACCCCAAAACAAGTAAAAAAACATTGAGGTCGGCAGGGCCAAACTTTTAATACCCTCCACCTTAGTGTAAAGGAAGCATTAGAGCCCACTATGACCCACATATACCAATTTTTAGACATATTCATGGGAAAATGTGCCAAAAATCATCAAAATACCGAATATCGGGAAATACGGCTATATGAGGCGATACAAAAACGTGGGCCTATACATACAGTGTTTCGCCAAAACTGGACCTAGACAAATTCGCGAAGAAATGTGGCAAATCCATTAAAAAGCCGAATATCGGGAGGTACCGTTATATGGGGGCTATACCGAATCGTTGGACCTATACATGCAATGTTTCGCCTAAGTAGCTAGAACCCATTATGACCTACTTGGTGTTTGTAGGTCATAATGGGTTCTAGTGTAGGTCTAATGGGTTTTCAGATAAATCCGTGAAAAAATGTGGCAAAAATTATCAAATTACCGAATATCGGGAGCCACATCCTTATGTGGGAACTATATCAAAACGTGGACCCATACATACAATGTTTCGCCACACGAACTAGGACCCATTATGACCCTCAAATACCAATTTTTAGACAAATCAGTGAAAAAAACGTGGCAAAAACCATCAAAATACCGAATATCGGGAGGTACCGTTATATGGGGGCTATACCAAATCGTGGACCCTTACATGCAATGTTTCGCCACCGGTGCTGGAACCCATTATGACCAACAAATACCAATTTCTAGACAAATCTGTGAAAATGTGGCAAAAAAATCAAAATACCGAATATCGGGAGGTACATTTATATGGGGGCTATTCCAAAGCGTGGACATGCAATTTTTTGCAACACGAACTGGGACGCGTTATGACCTACAAATACCAATTTTCAGACAAATCCGTGAAAAAATGTGGCATAAAAGGTACCGTTATATGGGGACTATACCAAAACGTGGACCGATATATCTCATTTTCATTACCAACCATCCTAGACACAATACAAATTGCTCTGCTAACGCTCTACGTCGAATAATGTGAGCTATATCGTGATTTCAACAGACAGCCGGACAGACAAACAGACATCGTTAAATCGACTTAGAATTTTATGCTGATTATGAATATATATACTTTATGGAGTGTTACAACCCTCTTTTCCAAGGTGGAGGGTATAAAAATGCAAAATTCCAGCCTCTGCCGTTTCGCTCCGGATTTAAAACCCTGTTCTAAATTGTTATATCTTTAATAAAGCATGACTAAATCAACGTAGAATTTTACGTTGACTATGCATGTTTTAAATAGGGCTCCAAACAGAATTTTAATAATTCCTTGGAGTAGTCATATTATGTATACAACTCAAATTTTTATTTCACCATCTTTAAAGAATAATGATTCTTCATGCCGCCGAGTTTGGAAAATGTCCAGTACCAAGTCTTTTTTGTGGCCCACTGTATGCCTTTTCACATAAAACTCAATTTAAATCGCATAAAAATACACAGAACACTAAAAGCATAACCTTGTGATATAAATAAATCGCCACAAATTGATTTATTTTAATTTGTCTGCAATATAAATATTATTATTAAGATTTTAATTTATTTTTATACATAAATTTTATGATTGGTGGATTTAATTTTTTCGTTGGCTGCTGACTTTGATTACTTTATTGTTGTGGTGGAAAAAAATTCAAAATCGATTCACTTTTTTTTTTTTGAGTCTATGTCTGTATTAATATTTTATGGCAAATACGTGCCGGTGAAAATTAAGTTTATTTTTTTTTGCAAAAGAATCTCGAGACGTTTTTGATTTGATGCCGTTTGACATTTTCTGAATATTAATAAAGATTTAATTGTTGATGCACGCGTTATTTTCAGTTAAGGTGACGACTTTTATGGATCATTTCGAATATTTTGATGTGAACAATAAAGAAACGAAACTGAAATTGCAAACAAGAAAAATATCGGAAGGAACAGTATATTTTTACCCTTCAGTATGAGAAAAATTGCAATATTATAAAAGTTGTTAATAACGCGATGAAGTAAATATTTATCCAGGGCAAGCAACTATAGATTTTCTCCAGCAATAAGTCCTTAATGAAAATTGTAATATTTATCTTCCAAACACTTATCCTATCATCATTTCTATTTCGATACGTGAACCAAATGGAAAATTTTTGTCCAAAGCAGTTTTAACAAATGTGTAATAAGAGACAATTAAAGTATATATTTATACCCTACACCACAAGGTGGTCAGGGTATTATGTCTTTGTGCATTTGTTTGTAACAGGCAAAAGGAAAAGGAACTATGGGTCTACCATAGTTCCTTTTGATGACCTGCATAGAATCACTTTTTGAGTTGATTTATGCATGTCAGTCCGTCTGTCATTTATTATCCGATTGAGATGAAACTTTGCAAACAACATTTGTTTGGCCCAAGGACGAACCCTATTGAAATTGGAGATAATCGGTAAAAATTTAAATATAGCTCCCATATATATCTTCGTCCGATTTGCCTTTTATCGTGCACCAAACGTGTAATATCAGCCCGAATAGTATGAAATTTTGCACATACAACCAAATTAGGCCTGAAAATATGTATGCCAAATTTGATCGAAATCGGTTCAGATATAGCTATAGCTCCCATATATATTGTTCATCCGATTTGTTATTTTTGTCCTCCGCAGCCGTAATATGCACTCTGTAACAACAATATTTGGTGACATATATCAAATGCAGCTCAGAAATACCTATGCTAAATTTTATCGAGATCGGTTCAGATTTGGATATAGCTCCCATATATAACTTCGTCCGATTTACTTTTTATTGTGCACCAAACGTCTAATATTTGCCCAAATGGGATGGAATTTGGCACATACGACCGAATTTAGTCTAAAAGGTAGTATGCCAAATTTGGTGAAGATCGGTTCAGATATAGCTATAGCTCCCATATATATATTGTTCATCCGATTTGTTGCATTTGTTACCTACAGCCGTAATATGCACTCCGTAACAACGATATTCAGGGAAATATATCAAATACAGCTGAAAAATATCTTTGCCAAATTTTATCGAGATCGATTCAGATTTGGATATAGTTCCCATATATATCTTTATCTGATTTCAAATTAATTTTGCACCAAATGGGCAATACAAGTCCGAATTTAAAAGATACAAATGCTTTGGCATATTTAGTCCTTTGAATTTTAAATTATAATTATAATCATAGCGTGTATGATTGAATTCTCCCATAAAAACTAAATTAGCAAAGTGGTGTAGGGTATCATAAAATCGGCCCCGCCCGACTTTAGGACTTTCTTTACTGGTTTTATATATATTTTTAATAAAATTTAGGTAATAACCCAAAATACCAGATTTATTTTTAAATTCAAAATTCTATTGTAAATGTCTAATTAACGTAAAATAATACCACCAGCAAGACTTTAATATCGATTCTATATAATTTTTGGTGTACCTGTAAATTTGGTGTAATCATATAAATATGTTACGAACTGAATGATACAAATAATATACCATATTGTGTTGGTAATACATTTACAAAAATTATTCACAAGTCAACAGCAACGAAATGCTTAATTTCAACTACAACAATGAAGAATATTATTCATGAATTAATGGAGTGTTGAAAGCAGAATTTATAAAATGTTTATGAAATAAACAAAGACTGAGGATTGCTGAAAGTGAAATGAACGTTACAATTTGCAACATGGGCGAGATACGAAATCTTTTTCGAACAATAGGGTGAGATAAAAAAAAACTGCAACAAAATCAAACGCCATAATTTTTACATTTTTTTTTTAAATTTTATTGAATGAAAGCAAAAAATTTCAGTAGATAAGTTTAGATTTGTTCGAATTGGTCACCTTTGGCACGCATTATGGCCTTCAAACGGTCAATGAAACCGTCACATGCTGCCCGAATGTTACTCTGCGGTATTTTGGCTCGTTGCCGGCGAAGCCCTTGCTTGAGGTGATCGACACTTTGGTATTTTTTAGTGCCAACCTTGCTTTGCAAAATACTCCAAACACAATAGTCCAACGGATTGGTATCCGGAGATTTTGATGGCCATTGTGCTCTGGAAATGAAGCGAGGAACCTCATTTTGTAACCATTTTTAGGTGGCACGTGCTAAGGCTTTAATACACCCTCCAGAATATTTTCGTGATAACATTCGTTATTTATTCTGATGTCACGGTCGATTAATATGAGCGGGGATCGGCAATCGGTTGCTATGGCGGTCCACACCATCACCATGGCCGGCGCTTGAGTCCTGTTGGAATGTTGAAGGTCTGCGGCCAAAATGATTGCGTGCCCAAGGCTTTAATACACCCTCCAGAATATTTTCGGGATAATATTCGGCATATATTCTGATGCCACGGTCGACTAATACGAGCGGAGAGCCTTCACCGGCTTTTATGGTGGCCCACACCATCATCATGGCCGGCGCTTGACTTCTCATGTCCAACCGAAGGCGCACATTTTCAGCTGACCTCTTTGGCAAGTAAACACGATCATTTTGGTTGTTTACAAACTGCTTCACAACGAATGTTTTTTTGAGAATACCAAATTCGGTAGTTCACCACTTTCGGACAGGCGAAGCAATTCTTACCCCGAGTTCATTTTTCAACATTTTCTGAATAGAATATTGCGAGATGTTCAGCTTACGAGCCATTTTTCGGCCACTGCGACGCGAGTTTCGATCAAGTCGCTTCTTTACTTTTCGAACCATTTCTGCTGATGTTACTGTTTTCTTCCATCCACTTCCTTACCGTCAGGCCACGCTACCAGTATTACGGTAACGGGCGATGGTACGAGACACAAACGATTTATTCACATTTAAATGATGGAGTGCTCTAAGTGTTTTTCTAGCCAAATATAAAGAAATCACACTATCACGCTTGAATTCCATGACGAATAACTTTTTTATAGCAAATTCTCACCAAAATGCTGTTGTTCGCTTGTAAAAAATGTAATGATCAATCACTGGAATAATTTTAACAGCTGTCGGACGAGTGGCTTAGAAATGACAGTAGTCTGAAATTGGTTTCGGTTTTTTATCTCACCCTGTATTACAACGTTTGAAGTTTGGACCAAATCGGATACACCCTTCGAGAGTTATAGTGCGGCCTCTACCCCTAAATCGACTCCAAATGTCCTGAAGCGGATTTGTAACAAAGAGATCTAGGTCTGAACGCCTTGTTTCGATGAGGCACGTTTTGGCCATATCAAATGATATATATCCTCTGTAGTCATATAATTGAGGGTATAATTAAACCAATTGAAGGTTAAAGTCATAATGATTTATGCAAAATTCTCCAACATAGCATAATTTTATAAGGATGACGTCAGAGACAAAAATATTAAATTTTCATACTGATGCTTTCTCTTCTTGACTTTTGGCACGATATTTTTGTAAAACTTGTACTTCCGCTTAGAAATTCACTTCCGAGTAGAAATGAGAAAAATCTGTGCTCTGATTACAAATGTTTTTCTGTAAAAACTGCATCCTTTAATAAACATATGCAGGATAATCAAGAAAGCCTTCTAAAAAATTGTCACCAAATAAATCTGTTTTTTTGCTTGGGTCACTTGACCGCCTCGTTGTTGAGCTTATCTTCGTCTATGCCTTTGTCTTTTTATCTAATATTTATTTTCTATTCATCTAATACCTCAAAACCAATTCCATCTGCGAAATTGAGAGCTGTTGTTTTCAAATTGTGAAAACAACGGAAACGTATAGAATTCTGATCAAATCATTTGCATGCAAATTATTCACTATTTATTTAATTTCCGAGAACACGAGGAATTCATTTTCATTGGAAAAAGTGTGAATAATCGCACATGCAAATAGCCCTGCGGAAAGAAAATTAAACAAAAATACGATTAATGCTTTTCATGCAAATGGTCGATGAAAATCACGTAAATTGTATTGCAAACAGTAGCAAATTAGGCAAATCGCAATGGCAACAATTTACAATAGTTTAACAAATAATTTACATGCCAGACACACTCATACAAAATTTAATGTAAAATGATGAAGAATTGTTCCCTTCCAACTCCTGGCTATTCCATTGCCCGTGCAAAATGTAATTATAATGATGATGATGATGTTGCTAATCATCATCATCATTAGATGACGTTGTTCCAAATAGTCTTTACTGTGAGTCAAATTCTGTCGAGTTTTTATTTTTAATTATGATGCCTGAAAACCACTATGCATTACGTTATGATTTTGCTCTGGTGTTTGGTCGGTCCTTTGCGAATCTTTAGTCATATTCATCATAAATCATTAAAATACTTATTTTCGGCGAAAATGATAATGCGAAGAAGTAGAGAAAACATATGCACATTTTTTTGGATCAAAACATTTGTGTGTTTTTTGTGATTGTTTTTTATTCATATTGCGTATTTGAAATCAATGGGGGTGGTGTGGGAAGTGCAAGAATAAGTTTTGAAAATTTTAAAAATTATAAGTATGAAAAACTTACCAGTAGGACACGTTTTATTTTCGGTCAGGATTTACCCCAATGAAACCGGTAGTCGAATAGTCACACCATTGATATTCACTCCGTTATATGAAGGCATACTCGTAGATTGTCAAAAATAAAATTAGACTTTCAATTTTTTTTTTCGAATTTTTATACCCTACAACACAATGTATTCTATTTGATTTACATAAAAATAAAGTTCGAACTGATATATAATTCAAGATCCAAAGTAGATTGGAAAAGCCGAATGAGATTTCCCGACTACAACAAAATAAGGTAGTGGATGGTGAATAATAATATCTCTTATAAAATGTGAAATAAGAATCCGATTGTCCTCAAATTTCGCAAATCTCAAAATAGTTTAACACACGATCTTGTGTGAACGTCGGCATATCCAAATATATTAATTAACACAAGATCTGGCGTGACGATGGAATGTATCGGCCCACTCCTCTTGTACTTCCCTTACAAAAGGCGTCACCATTTTAAATAACAAATCGATGATTAAAATCATCGCATCGCATTCCTTTTAAACTGGACACAACCTCATGGTTTCACAAACACATAATAAAGTGTGTGAAGATGGAATATCGGGGTACTCGTTCAGCCTTTTGTGGGGATGGCAAAGGCTAAAAATTTTGAATAATTATAACTCTTATAACATGCGAATCAACAAAGGGGTTCCTCCAAATTATGTATGTCACAATACTTTTACCAACCAGAGATCAAAGATGAATTTTATCGGTTACTCTTCTTGGTAATTGTGGGAAGTCCACATTTTGAATAATTAAAACACTTTTACCTGCACAAAAAAAAAAAAAAAAAAAAACAACCATTTCTGGATCGTGAATAACACAGCACAATATTTAATTTGGGGTGCGAAGTTTTAAAATAGGTTAATAATAAAAATCATATAACTTCCATATCATGGAATCGAATTCCCTAGTTGAGAGATCAGCTAAAACTAGAAGTCTGAGAAAGGGTAGGTTTACTCCTGTGCGCTCCGACATAAAACAAGTTAAAAAGTATCAGTCGGTATTACCGACAGATATATACCCTCAGCCTATGTTCGATTAAATAGTCGAAATGTATTTGACTAGTGTTACAATTATTCAAACGTTTGGCCCTCTATGGAGCAGGTTCCGAAGGAATGGACCAATATTGTCCATTTCGTATCGGACCCAAAAATATGATATAAATATTCCGACGTTACTGGTATGGATTATATCGACACACTCCTTCACTTTATGTGAGATATGTAATAATTTTTAGAAAATGTTAAAATGTGCGTGATGTACCAGATAGAGTCTACCGAAATATTCCATTTTTATACTTCATCTGATACAAATAAAAAATATTGAGCGAAATATTGGGCAAAATTACAAGAAAGGATATTTATTTCCAATTTTATGCGAAATCATAAATTCCGATAAATTTCATATTCATATCAGGCTTCTTATTGAGAGAAATATTTGAGCATAGCAAGTAGTAAATAATTGCTAAATTGTTTCGAAAGTTATGACAGATAAAATCATAGAAAATTGTGACCCTTTGTGGGTGAGGTACCGGAAGGGGTTCGCAGATATATATCAACTTCACAACAGATCTTGTGTTGGCAAAAAATGTGTATTTGCTTATTTCGATTTATTTGAGTGTTTTGTTTTTCAAAATCTTGAACCCTATGTATGGGGGAGCTACCAGAAGAAATGGTTCGATCTATACCATGGAAATATTGAGATATGCCAAGTCTAAATGGAATCGGATGTTAATTTGGCGTTTTATGAGCTTCAGGGATATTCAAAATTTCGACACTTTGTGGGGGAGGTACCAGAAGGAGTGGACCGATACATTCCATGTCAACATCAGACCTTAGGTTAATAAAAATATTGGGATGTGTGAAATTTAAAGACTATCGGACTCTTAAATCACATTTTATAAGAGTTGTAATTATTCAAAATTTTGACCATTTGTGGGGGAGGTACTTGATGGGGTGGACCGATATTGTCCATTTTCACACCAAACCTAGCACTGATGAAAATCTCCGAACTCGATCTAAGTTTGACAAAAATATTACGATGTACCAAGTTTGGATCAAATCGGATACTTCCTTCGAGAGTTTTCGTGCGCACCAGCCAGACAGACAGACAGACAGACGGACGGACGGACGGACGGACATCGGTAGATCGACTCCAAATGTTCTGAAACGGATTTGGTCTAAAACCGTTATTTCGACTAGGCATGTTTTGACCGAATCAAATGATATATACACTCTGTAGCCATATGGCTGAGGGTATAACGAGTAAAGAGTAAACTTTGTTTTAAGCACGTACTCTCCCAGCCCTGCCGCTAGTGAGTATTATTCACTCGCAAGTAAATCTAAGCACAGACTAAAACCTTGAAAACCAACCATACCGAAATCCAACAAGCTTTTCAAATGATTCTCGGATTGTATATATTTGGATTCATGATTATTTACTTGAAGCACTTGTTGTTCGAAGAATTTCAAAGTTTCAAAGTTTATTAATTCCCCCCTACAAAATAAAGGCAAACTAATAATTTTTATTAAAAGAGAAGACATATTATAATCAAATCAAAAATGCCCTTAATTTTGTGCAGTACAAAACAGACACAGATAAAAAAAATGTTGACTACGAACGCACTGGATCACTTGAACTTGAGGATAGGATTGGAAGCCCAGATTTATGTCAGTAGCAAAGATTGAGTGAAACATTTGACTGAAGATGACTGTCACCATTCCACATTCTATTTGAGTTTGTTGTGTTTCTTATTTGTGTAGTGTTCTGTACATTTTTTTCTACATCTACTTGAATGCCAAACAAAAAAAAAAAAAAGAAGAACACACTATAAAAATGTCATCTTAAAATGTCCCAAAAGTTTCATTCCAAAGTGGGACTTTTATTTAAATCGAACAAAGTGCCACAGCGTTTGCAGCCGCTATAAAAATAAAAACACTGCCTCTACCATCCACCATCCAGCACATCAGTGGTCGAGTAAACAGCGCATTTACCTAAATTGGAATTTCCGGTAAAAACAGAAGAAGATGATGAATAAAAAAGCTGTATACTCGGACTCAGAGTCGACCGGCTTGGCTATATTGGGACAAATGGAACGAGAACAGCAACTGAAAAAAAAAGATTGTCAACATGCTTGCAATCAAGCAAAAAAGTATAATGAAATAATTTAACTTATATAGAGAATAATAACGGTGTAAGCCGTTACGAGGTTAGTTACATTAAGTCAGGAAATGTATGTAATATTTAAGTTTTGGATAAGAAATATATTAGACTGTATTGCCGATCTCTTACTTGGAAAAAACCTCAGGTTTTGTTACATTTACGCGGAAAGTGTTATCGAACACAAAATGGCATCACAAAATAAATTTGAGCAGTGTACAAAATACTTTGTACATCCTTTTGTGTGCGGTTGAGGCGCTGGGAAAATCTAACAATTAAAAATAAATATTTAAACACTATCAGTTTCCCAGCGGTCATAAAATACCACATGTGTACAATTCAGTGATCTTGTGCGCTGTCGCATATGGTAATGTGTAAAATAATAAAGTCCATGACCCACACATACACACAATTATCGATGCGCCAGTAGGTAGCCAAGACCACTTGAATGAAGGGACAAACAGCTACGCAATGGTTCATTGTAAATCTAAAAATAGATAAGGACAATTGTGTGGCTGCGAATAGGTTAAGTTAGATCAGTTTTTGTAGCAGTTAAGAACAATATTTTTGAAAATAAAATCAGATTTAAACCAGCAACCCAAACGAGCGGTTGTGTTTTATTTCTCAGGAGTGAGATTTGGAAATGATCTCAACACAGAGTGTTTTCATTCTCCTCCCAAACATTTGGTCCTTCGAGCCGGATCGAGAATGGATTCTACACCCGAACAAAGCGGTGGTCTATCCTTCTCGATGCAAGAATTGATTATACACCCGAACGAAGCGGTGTTATATCTTTTCTCGCTATAAGAATTGAATCTACACCCGAACGAAGCGGTGTGTTTCTTTTCTCGCCAAAAATTCGTTTCCCTCAAAAGCGGCGGATACAATCAACACCTATACAACACTAACTACATACAACTTTAACAACATCGAGTGTGGTAATAGCAGTAAATCAACTCACCAACCACAAAACTCAACAACAACAAAATCTTCAAGAAATTTAATCACCGATCAACAACAACATTTTTCAAAGGACTTCCTCAAAATGCTTAGCTGCCAAGAAGCTGGATCAAGAAGTGGAGCCGTTTACCTAGCAGAAGGCTTACATTATTATAAGTATTAACTGTTTACAAAAATCAACTGTCCCTTTAACTGTCCCTTTGGTAAAATCAGATTTAAAAAATAAAACTAAATGTATACATATTAAACCCGGCCGGGAGAATGTACAAAATACTTTGTACATCCTTTTGTGTGCGGTTGAGGCGCTGGGAAAATCTAACAATTAAAAATAAATATTTAAACACTATCAGTTTCCCAGCGGTCATAAAATACCACATGTGTACAATTCAGTGATCTTGTGCGCTGTCGCATATGGTAATGTGTAAAATAATAAAGTCCATGACCCACACATACACACAATTATCGATGCGCCAGTAGGTAGCCAAGACCACTTGAATGAAGGGACAAACAGCTACGCAATGGTTCATTGTAAATCTAAAAATAGATAAGGACAATTGTGTGGCTGCGAATAGGTTAAGTTAGATCAGTTTTTGTAGCAGTTAAGAACAATATTTTTGAAAATAAAATCAGATTTAAACCAGCAACCCAAACGAGCGGTTGTGTTTTATTTCTCAGGAGTGAGATTTGGAAATGATCTCAACACAGAGTGTTTTCAAGCAGATACAAAGCATAAACATGTATTTACACCCATGGAAATTATTCCTTTCCTTCCATACCATCCCCGTTAACTTGTAATTGCATAGAAAAGTAACGTACGATTTCATTTAATATATATATTTTTTCTCCAACAAAAAACAATTTCAATTTTGTTTTCATTCAATTTTATGCAAAACACAAAGAGTAAGTACTCGTCTCCAACGTCACAATCATTGTCACCATTAGTGTGCGCAGTCAGCATCATCATCATCATTTGTTAGTTTGACATTTCCATTTACTTACTCTCGTCGCCTTGACGTAAATATTCGAAGAGAAACTTTCATCGATTCCTTTATCAATATCGATGTTCAAATGATAGCATCTTAAGGATTTATTTGTTGAATTTAAATATAAAATTTATTTTTGAGTATTACAGTGGTTTGGTATTTTCTATTTTGGTATCTTGTTATACAGAATAACATACAAAAAACTACAAATTTTTTATACACTCCACCATATATAGTATGGAGGGTATATTTAGTTCGTCATTCCGTTTGTAACTCATCGAAAGAATAATTTTAGACCCAACAAAAACACTTGATCAGTGTAAAATTCTAAAACAATTTAGCCCTGTCCGCCCGTCCGTCTATTGTTATCACGTTATAGTCAAATCGAATTAAGATAGGAAGCTAAACCCAGATCAGTATTTTGTCTGAAGGCAGGTCAGGTCCACTATGTCGTATAGGCTCCATATAACGGTACCCCCGATATTCGCATGATTTCAGCCAAATTATCCTTGTGAGTACATTACCCTCTGGAAGAGAATTGTCTATATAGGTCCACGATATCATATATCCCCAAAAACTGATTTTGCAGTTGCTCTACTGGTCGCAATTATAGACCAATCAAAGCGGAAGTTAGCATGGGGCTGAAGCTTAGGGCTGGGAAGAAGTCTTCCAATTTTGATGGTCATCGGGTAATATTTAGTGGGTGAAATAGGCACAACATTTGTGTTAAATAAAAGTCAATTAAACCGCGAAAATTTTTAATCCCGGCGAAATTACAAATAGACGAACAGGTCAATTCTGACCGTTAAGTAGATGCCGATAGTAAATATATCGGTTATATATAGCGAAATATATACAGTGTGTATATAAAAAGGAAGGGGATGTTAGTTAGAATGCTTTTATCTCCAGAATGGCTGGACCGATTTTGACAAATTTGGTCAATTCAGAATGCCCTCTTGACACAAAAGTATAAAATCTAAAAAAATCGCAGAAAATATGCCAATAATGATGTTAATATAGATTTTGTAGTATTTTGTGACATTTTTTTTATTTTTTGCAAATTGCAAATATCGTCCGATCCTCACGAAAATTTTCACAAGGGTAAGGTTGGGCTCAGAAGGGCTAGGTCTATTGTTTTCAAAGATGTCCGCAATATACCAGGGGGTTGAAATTAACCAACAACTTAAAATTTTCCTGATTTTGCAGCCGTTATAAAGGTAACAAATAGAAACCAAAGGACACGAAATCTCGCATAAAGTTAGAGTTTAGGACAGCGGGTACAATGGACCACTTTGTGTGAAAAAATACCAGCGTTACTTGCAGGTGATACCCGAAATACACAAAAGGCGAAATTTTGGCTTTTTTATGCTGATTTCGTTGACGAATATAGCCATATATCGTAGACAAGCAAATCGTATATATGAGTCTAAATTTGGAGATACAGAGGGGCTTTTTGCTTTTGGGGATGATTGCAAAATATTAAGGGGTTCAATTGAACCAAAAACAGAAATGTTTTGCCGATCACACAATTGAAGCCAATCGACACGCCTGTGAAGAGAGTTAAGGACAGGGAAGAATTCTAGCATTTTGGATGACCATTGGATTATATTTAGCTGTAAAATGGACTACAACAATTAACAGCCCGACGGAGTGCATAAATATTGGGCAAATGTCCCTAGTCAAAATCCTAATTTCAAAAGCGAAATCTTACAAAATGGATTTGGACATAAGGGGGCTTCTAACATATTGTTGTGTTGTAGGGTATAACATAGTCGGCCCCGCACGACTATAGCCTTTGCTTACTTGTTTTTTTTTTTTTTGGTATGAATTATTTGCATTTTTTGGAATTTCAATGGCTTTATCCCCAGCTCATAATTCTATATTTGCCGAATGGAATATTCCGATATGTTCAGCTCATTAAGTTGGATCTTTACTTTTCGAACCATTTCTGCTGATGTTGATGTTTTCTTCCGTCCACTTCCTTGACGTCGGGCTACGCTAAAACGCTATCACGGTAACGAGCGATGATACGAGACTCAAAAGATGCATTCCAGCAAAATATAAAGAAATCACAATATCACGCTTAAATTCCATAACGAGTAACTTTTTTTTCTGGAAAATTCTCACCAAAATGCTTTTGTAGGCTTGTAGACAATATAATGAGCTGTCACTGGAATAATTGTAACAGCTGTCGGACGAGTGGCTTAGAAATGACAGCAGTCTGAAGTTGGTTGCAGTTTTTTCATCTTACACTGTATAAAAGAAAGTAATTTTAGTTACTACGCACATAACTCAAGAACGGGTGGCCTGATTTTGAAAATTCACAGCGTTTCGGCATGTTCACTTGAAAACAATAAATCAAAAAAAAAAAAAAAAAAAAAAAAAAACAAGTGAAAAAGCTGTAAGTTCGGCCGGGCCGAACTTTTAATACCCTCCACCATTTGGTACAAATTTCGCAATTTCCAAAAAAAATAATAAAATCCGTTTAAAATTCTGATAAAATTTTAAAAATACCGAATGCCTATACGACGACGTAGACCTGCATAGGCAACTTTTGTCATAAGTTATTACAATATTTAAATGCGAAACTTGAAGAAAAATCTGTTTATAATGTAGCTAAAATCATCAAAATACGAAGGCGTGGACCTGCACAGACAATTTTCTGGCATGGGCTGAAGTATCCACTACGAACTTCACATGCGAAATTTGAAACAATCCCGGTAAATAATGTCGCTAAAATCATCAAAATACCGAATATCGGGGGGTACGGTATATGGAGGCTATACGAAGACGTGGTCCTACATGGCCCATTTTCTGTTTTATGCTGTAGTATCTATTACGAACTTCAAATACCAAATTTGGAACGATTCCGTTAAATAATGTCGCTAAAATCATCAAAATACCGAATATCGGGGGGGTACCGTTATATCGGGGCTATATGAAGACGTGGACCTATATGGAGTATTTTTTGACTTAGGCTGTAGTATCCATTACGAACTTCAAATACCAAATTTGAAACGATTCCGGTAAATAATGTCAAAATACCGAATATCGTGGGGTACCGTTATATGGGGGCTATACGAAGACGTCGACCTGTAAGGATAATTTTCTGTCTTAGGCTGTAGTATCCATTACGAACTTCAAATGCCAAATTATACCAAAATACCTAATATCGGGAGGTACCGTTATATGGGGGCTATATGATAACTTGGACCTACATGGCCTATTTACGAACTTAACCTGCCTATTGGCAAAATATACATGTGTGCAAAATTTTAGCCTTCTCTCTCAATTTGTTCGAAAGATAGCGTGATTACAACAGACAGACGGACAGAATTTTGCATTGATCAAAATATATATACTTTGATGGATCTGACATGAGTATTTCGAGGAGTTACAAACGGAATGACAACATTAATATACCCTCCATAGTATGGTGGAGGGTATAAAAAATGCATAAAAATGTGCTAATAAAAGTTTTTGTTCCTTTAATTTTTATAGCGCAGGATTTTTTTTTCAATTTAGCATTCTAAAATGAAGTTCACATTTGTTATTTTTATTATTTTATTGCTTTGAGTTCTGTATGTAAAATGAAGAGCATGAAATAAGTGCACAATACGATCTTTCCTGACTAGAATTGGAATCTAGCTTTCCAATCCCAGGTCCTATATCGTACTTCAGCTGGAAGTTGCGAACACATTCAAACAAACAAAAATGACCAACACAGCTGTATGAGGCTCATATGGAAACGTGAACCTACTTCTTTTATATGGCCTACTTCTTTCATCCGTCCAATGAGAACTCAAAATACAAAATTCATTGGGGCTGCAATCAGTGAAATACCGAATATAAAGAAGCACTACAATAAGATTTTAACAGATTGGCGGACAGACAGACGTAAATTGCTTAATTGTCACTGAATTTTACTATGATCAAAAAAACAGTCTTTAAGGGGACTCTAACTCACAATTTATAAACGGTTGATATATACTTTTTAACAGCTGTGATTTTTATATTGGATTCTAACTCTCAAATAAAAACCTATGGCTGAAAAATAGGATTAGGCTTTTTAAAATACTTTTAATCGACTGGTGCCAATTATTATTTGTAACAAACTTTTTTTTTATATGCACTAAATACTAAAACTACGGGCCGGCAACGCGGACCGGGCCAATTCGTATATTATAATAATATCGTATAAAAAATCCATTACCAACATTTATTACATTGAAATAAAATCGTAAACGTTTTTAAATGATTTACATTGTCAAGTCACACTGAACAGAGTTCTCGAATAAACGAACACGAAATCTATGTAAATTAATTAAATTCTGTTACGTTTTTTTTGTTTTGTTTGTTTGTGTCATCCCTTCCCATTTTGTTAAATATGTTTTAATGGCTCAAACGCTGACCACTGAAAATGTTGATATTTGATAAGTGGATATCTAAATAATCTTTCAATGTCGTGATAATGTCTAGTTAATGTCTAACTTTGTGCATGAAATTCGGTTGTCATTGTTGGCGTCAGAGAATATCAGAACATTTAAAGCGTTCAATGACCTGAATTTCCTTAAATGTTAATTAATTAAAGCTTTTGTAGGAAATTTTTGTCAAAGTGATGGACATGCGATAAAAGAAAATGTGACTTTTTGTTAAGGCGAGAATACATTAAACGCTTTTTTGACTGGCTTAAGTCGTAGGCTGGCTTCTTCGGAAAAGAACCTTTAGGAATATATTCCGTACAAAAACTGATGACGTTTTTTAAGGGATTATTTTCCAGGGAGGTCAAACGCCTCAATTTAATTTTTTTAATGTTATTGAATGAAAGTAAAAAATGTCGGAAATAGCATCAAATTTTAGAATAAGTTTAGATTTGTTCGAATTGGCACAAATTATGGCCTTCAAACGGCCAATGAAACCGTCACACGCTGCTCGAATGTTGCTCTGCGGTATTTTGGCCCATTCCCGGCGAAGCGCCCATATAACGGTACTTCTCGAAATTCGGAATTTTAATGGTTTTTGCCACATTTCGTTGCAGATTTGTCTAGAAATTCGGGAAACACTGTATGTACAGGGTTGCCCATATTCGACGGACCCATCTGGCAACGCCATAACTTTTGACAGAGATGTCACATCGCTTAATGACATACCGCGTTTGAAGCGTCAGTCCAAGCAGATTTTTACCATGAACCAATACACGCCACGCGAGCGCTCTGAAATAGTTGAAATTTACATTCAACAGAAGAAGTCAATTGTGAAAAAAAAAAATGTGAAAAGTGCGCCTTCTAAGAACACCATTAAGCGTTTATACGAAGAATTTTCGACTGGTAAGGCTTTCTAATCCGAAGACGCTATATAAAAGTCGACCAAGGCGATCGGCCGAGAATATCGCTGCCGTACGAGCCAGTGTTGAGAGGTCCCCAAGAACATCCCAAAAACGCCGTTCTCAGCAGTTGGGCATGGCTCGGTCCACTTTACAACGGATTATTCGCATTGATTTGCATTTGTTCCCGTACAAAATTCAATTGACGCAAAGAATGTTGCCTGCGGACAAGCCTCGTCGATTGGAATGGCCCAAAGGTCCATCGAATATGGGCAACCCTGTATAGTTCCACGTTTTTGTATAGCTCCATATAGCCGTATATCCCGATATTCGGTATTTTGATGATTTGTGGCACATTTTCCAATTAATATGTCTAAAAATTGGTATATGTGGGTCATAATGGGCTCTAATGTTTAGTTTACCCTAAGGTGGAGGGTATTAAAAGTTTGGCCCTGCCGAACTTAATGTTTTTTTACTTCTTTAGTGCCAATCTTGCTTTCCAAAATACTCCTGATACAATAATCCAACGGATTGGTATTCGGAGATTTTGGTGACGCTGGAAATGAAGCGAGGAACCTCATTTTGTAACCATTCATGGGTGTAGCGTGCTGAGTGCGAAGGTGCTGAGTCCTGTTTGACCTTGGACAGGTCTGTGTCCACAATGTTTGGGTGTCCAAGGCTATAATAAGCTTCCAGAATATTTTCGCGATAATATTCGGCATTTATTCTGATGCCACGGTCGATCATCAGGTGTTATGACGGCTAACACCATCACCATGGCCGAAATGCTTTTGTACGATTGTAAACAATATAATGAGCTGTCACTGGAATAATTTTAACAGCTGTCGGACGAGGTGCTTAGTAATGACTGCAGTCTGAAGTTAGTTGCAGTTTTTTCATTTCACACTGTATACCCTTTGTTCAAAGAGCTATAAAGATAACTATATGTGGTAGGCCAGCGCCAACTCAAAGTCTTGATAACAATTAAAGAAGGTGAAAAGTTGATCGCGGTCTCAATAACAAATGCCATAAATACAGGGCGAGATGAAAAAACTACAACCAACTCCAGACTGCTGTCATTTCTAAGCCACTCGTCCGACAGCTCTTAAAATTATTCCAGTGACAGCTCATCATATCGTTTTCATGCGTACAAAGGCATTTTGGTGAGAATTTTCTAGAAAAAAAACGTTATTCGTGATGGAATTCAAGCGTGATAGTGAGATTCCTTTATATTTGGCTGGAAAACTACAAGTGGCTATCGTTAGAACACTCCAGCATATAAATGTGAATAACTCTTTTGTGTCTCGTACCATTGCTCGGTACCGTAATACTGGTAGCGTAGCCCGACGTCAAGGAAGTAGACGGAGCATCAGCCGAAATGGTTCGAGAAGCAAAGAAGCCACTTGATCGAAACCCACGTCTTAGTGGACGAAAATGGCTCATGAACTGAACATATCGCAATATTCCATTCCATTCCATTGAAAAATGAGCTCATGGTAAGGCCATTGAAATTCCAAATTGCAAGAACTTACACCGCAACAGAAAGAAAATAGAATCAAAAGAGCTAAAGACTTGATTTTCGCTTGACCGAAAGTTGTGAACTGCCCAAATTGGTTTTCTCCGTTAAAAAACATTCGTTGTCCAGCAGTTTGAAAACAAACAAAATGATCGTGTTTACTTGCCAAAGAAGTCAGCTGAAATTGTGCACCTTCGCTTGGATACCAGAACTTGGTCGCAGACCTTGGACATTCCAACAGGACTCAGCCCCATCGCACTCAACACGCGCCACCCAAGAATGGTTAAAAAATGAGGTTCCTCGCTTCATTTCCAGCGCACGATGACCACCAAAATCTCCGGATACCAATCCCTCGGGAGTATTTTGGAAAGCCAGGTTGCACCAAAAATTACCAAAGTGACGATCACCTCAAGCAAGCGCTTCGTCGGGATTGGACTGAACTACAGCAGAGCAACATTCGGGCAGCGTGTGATGGTTTCATTGGCCGTTTGAAGGTCATAATTCGTGCCAAAGGTGACCAATTCGAACAAATCTAAACTTATTCAAAAAATTGATGTTATTTTCGACATTTTTAAAAATCTTTGATTCAAGAAAAAAAATTGAAAAATTTTTATCTCACCCTGTATACCCTTCGTTCAAAAATCTATAAATATTACTATATGTAGCAGGCCAACGCCAACTTTAAGTCTTTATAACAAGGTAATGAAGGTGAAAAGATGATCACGGCCTCAGTAACAAATGTAAATAATAAACCTAAATTTCAATGCCATAACTCTGTCGTTTAGACAAAAATATGAACCTAACTGAGGCGCCTCATTTACATTCTAAAGTCTACTAAAGTTTGTTGTCTTAACAACAAATTAACAACTGTTATTGCCACCGCAAAGCTTTCAGTTCATGTCTCGTTGCTAAAAATGTATTCATTGGCGCAGGCCAAAATAGGAAGTTCTACCCAAAATAGAGGTTTTCGGTTTTGCGGTCAAACATGCAGACATAACAAAAGTATAACAAATTAAAACAACATTTTGTGGTTTCCACTGAAGACGCACTAGAAATTAATAATTAGCTTTTAAACGCCATTAGCAGCAGCAAATGCCGCCGTCATTTGATGAGGCTTGCAACGTTGTAAACTCCCACAACAATTTCTCTAGAAAGCCAATCATTACAAAATCAACACCACTTTAAATGAATTCACATTCTTAATATGGGAAGGGCTAGACAAGGTTTGAGAATGAAATCAAGGAAAAAATAAAAAGACACTGGGATTTTCCCACTGACAATCCATCATGTGGTCATTGAATTGCAGGAAGTTAATCCACACCTTGTCTATGTATTGGCGGGGCTAATTAAAACTGTTTCTATGCAGCTCATAAAAAGTTCTCAGTAATAACAATATAATAACAATAATAATAATAAAAAAATTAAAATTTCCCAAAAAACAAAAAAGAGTTGAAATAAAAACAAACTCCAACTAAATGTAAGAAAAAACATAAACATCTACAACCCTGCTAACGGTTAGACCCCATCACTGTCCATTAACATCATCAGTTATGACACGCACTTGGCCAATGCTCAATTCCGTCAATGTGTGACCATTTCCGTTTTGATGCACCTGTGCCATATCCGCTTTTAACAACCCAGTCATATGCAAAGTGCTTCACAGCAACAACAACAGTAGCAGCAGCAACGTAACACCAACTACAAGTACTGTTGCACCATAAAACGCCCCGAGTCTAAACTTGGAGACACCCACCACCTAGTGACCTCTACTAGGAATTGAAATGGGAAATGAATGTAAAACAAACGGACAGCCAGCCAGCCAGCCAGTCAGGCCAATACATCGGCCACAAAACCTTAGATAACTAACCAATAGCTTCTAGCTGACCACAATTGACCACCACACAACCGTTCAATTCCATTTTGATCATAAAATATTCATTATGATTGTTTCCAATCGAGTTTGTCTGCCGTCCTTCTCCCTCCATCCCTCCGCCGACAGCAAACGGTTTAGGAATATTATCCATTTGCTTTTCAATTTGTTGTCAGCCGCAAGCTACAATTATTTTGAGTCCCTCACCCCTGCCCTTATCTCCTCCTCTCTCGTCAGGCAATAGTTTGTCAACAAATGTTGTTGTTGCTGCTTTAGTATTGGAAAATTATTTGCTTCCGTTATGAAGCAAGAAAATACTGAAGAAAATAAAATTAGCTATGCAATTTATGTTTATATTAAGTCTGGGGGATGAACAACCTTAGGCACTTCGGCGCTTAGGTGCAGGTGATTTTCATCTGTTAAAGTCACGATAGAGCTAGCAATGTTGAAGTAGATTGTTAAAATACTGAACATGCAAACATGTTACTTCTGCGATGCTCAGTAGCGAAATAGAGCTGTATCGGTCAATGTTTACATAGTCCTCAATACTATGGTACTTCCAGCATTTGAAGGTTTCAACAGCACCTTCAAACAGAGATAGCTGCAATTTAAGTAAATCCCCTAAAAAATGTTCAAACAGTTACACATGTCTAAATCATCAACAATTTATCGCTGATTAGTTAAATAATCTAAAGAATCTGGGTCTTATATGTTACGATCTGTTTTCGATTTTATGGTCCCTTATTTATACCCTACGCCATACTGTGATATTATGTTTTTGTGACTTTGTTTGTAACATCCGATTTATGTATGTTGGTCGGTCCACATTTATAGCCCGATTGAAATAATATTTTCCAAAAATCCTTTGTTGGGTTCAATGACGAATCCTATTTAAATAGGTGACAATCGGTCCAGATTTAGATATAGCTTCAATAAATATATATCTTTATCCGATTTCAAAATTTTTTGAGCGCCATATGTGTAATATTCGTCCAAATAGGAGGTATTTCGGCCCATCCGACAAAGTACAGCCTAGAAGCAAGTAGTTCAAATTTGTGAAAATCGGTTCAAATATTGATCCCATATGCAGGGTGAGATAAGAAAACTGCAATAAAGTCAAACGCCATATTTTTACATTTTTTTTTAATTTTATTGAATGAAAGCAAAAAATGTCGGAAATAGCATCACATTTTACAATAAGTTCAGATTTGTTCGAATTGGTCACCTTTGGCACGAATTATGTCCTTCAAACGGCCAATGAAACCGTCACACGCTGCTCGAATGTTGCTTTGCGGTATTTTGGCACATTCCCGCCGAAGCGCTTGCTTGAGGTGATCAACACTTTGGTATTTTTTAGGGCCAACCTTGCTTTCCAAAATACTCCAGACACAATAGTCCAACGGATTGGTATACGGATATTTTGGTGGCCATTGTGCTCTGGAAATGAAGCGAGGAACCTCAATTTGTAACCATTCTTTGGTGGCGCGTGCTGAGTCCTGTTGGAATGTCCAAGGTCTGCGGCCAAAATGTTTGCGTGCCCAAGGCTTTAATACAGACTACAGTATATTTTCGCGATAATATTCGGCATTTCTTCTGATGCCACGGCCGATTAATACGAGCGAAGAGCGACCATGGTCGGCGCTTGAGTTCTGGTGGCCAAGCGAGTGTGCACATTTTCAGCTGGCCTCTTTGGCAAGTAGACACGATCATTTTGTTTGTTTGCAAACTGCTGGACAACAAATGTTTTTAATCGGAGAAACCCAAATTCGGCAGTTCACCACTTTCGCCCAAGCCAAGTTTTTGCACCCCGAGCTCATTTTTCAATATTTGCCGAATGGAATATTGCGATATGTTCAGCTCACGAGCCATTTTTCGGCCACTGTGATGCGGGTTTCGATCAAGTCGCTTCATTACTTTTCGAACCATTTCTGCTGATGTTGCTGTTTTCTTCCGTCCACTTCGTTGACGTCGGGCTACGCTACCAGTATCACGGTAACGAGCGATGGTACGAGACACAAAAGATTTATACACATGTAAATGCTGGAGTGCTCTAATAATAGCCACTTTTGGTTTTCTAGCAAAATATAAATAAATCACTCTATCACGCTTGAATGCCATCACGAATAACTTTTTTTTTGGAAAATTCTCATCAAAATGCTTTTGTACGCTTGTGAACAATATAATGAGCTGTCACTGGAATAATTTTAACAGCTGACGGATGAGTGACTTAAAAAAGTCAGAAGTCTGAGGTCATCTCACCCTGTATGCTGTTATTCTTCAGGATCTTCTAATAAAGTACTACTTCCCAGAGGAGCAGACGGATGTGATCGTACATTCTATTCTATCTGTTACAGTCGCAGAACTGTCTATAAAGACGGTGAAAACTTCGAGCATCGTAATATTTTTATTTATATTTTGATTGGGTGTGAAAATGGTTTTTTAAATGACCTCCATAAACAAAATTATCGTTCCTCACTCTTAGAGTTTACTATAACTCTATTTCGAGCTTTTCGACTCCGGCTCTAATTTTTTAAAGAGGATTAACTCGCGAACGCTGCTTAAAACAAAAGAGTGGAGAGTAAACTTTATATACAACTCGCACCCTTCGAAATCTGAGCCCTGACAAATTATGATCACATCTTCGAGAGATACAACTGTCCGGAAACTACAGTCGTAAACGAGCAATGCTTTCGTAGTTTATATGCAACGACATCGGCATCGAGAAATTAAGTTTGCTCTATTATTTATGCTCCCAAGAGCTCTCTCGTTCGAATTCAAGTGAGTTTCATTCTTCGGAGTTTTGTAGTCGAACGTGCACGCTCTGTACCGCAGTTAATCATTACTCCATACGGTAAAAAAGTATTTATTTTTGCTCGTTAAGTTTAGAGAAATAACTATGTTTTTAGCTTGTTTGTAATGTTTCCAATAGTGAAAAAATATATTTTAAATAAACATAAAAAATCCTTTCCATAATGAATTCCATTAAAATTTGTCCACCTCCGGCATTTTCAGGATCCGAAGACATTTCAATGTCCCATCAAACGTTGATCACAGTTCAATGTCTTCAACGTTGATGGGCTCAGTGATATTGATTTGTTGTGCGTCTTTGGGACCAACACTACTGAACAACTCCACCCAGTTTTGGTGTCACGAATAAGCCTCCTGGATTTTCCGCAGCAGACAGGGTATCTGTTTGTTAATAAGCCTGACAATTAAACCTGCCACTGTCATTGCAATATTTTATGTCAGCTGTGTGCAATTGCATGTCCATCGTGTTGTTGTTCCTACTTTTGTACTTAGAATATTTAATTACAACTTGTTGTTATTATTATTTTGTTGTTGTTTTGATTTTGCATTATTTTTTGATACCTCATTTATTTTCTTCGCACCATGCGAATTGCAGAACAGAGAAAAATTATGCATGTTTTCTTTTTTAAATTTAACATTTGTTTTTATTTTTCTTTGCAGGTCAATGATCGTTTAATGTGCCTTGCAAGTGCACGCGATTGTAAAATAAAACACAAGTTTTATTTTTTTAGTAAAATTTATTTTAAAATCAAAACTACACCATCACTCACAGGCGCACACACGTTCTACCAAAATTCAATAGCATTTGAATAAAGGCATCGATCGCATCAACCTGAAGTCGCAAACATAACGTTTCCGCCGGATATACAAATACGGTTTTGGGGAGAAGAAAAAAAAAACAAATAAAATAAAAAACAAAACGAAAAAGAAGAGAGAAACAAACCAAAAATTAAAAGTTATTGTTGTTGGTAGTCGCCGCCGCCACCCATATTGCCACACAACGAGTAGCCACTGCCAAAATAATAAAAAAAAAAATATTATTGTTATTATTATTTTTATGGTGTTCAGGAGTGTTTGTTCGAATATACAACGATTATTTACAATCACTACTACCTCGACGACTGCGAACGGTACCTTCACCAATTGAACTTCAAATTTGCTTTGTGGACAATCACTTTTCCGAAGAGGTAGTGCTGCTGCTGCTGCCGCCGCTGTTGTTATTGATCGTTTTAAGGAAGCTCACGCCCCACCATTGGCCAGTATCGATTGTAATTAAATAAAATAAGAAATCCGTTTAAAATGTCTGTGGGTAAGTGCAATTGTAGTAATTTTTATTTACATGCGTATTTTTATTATTTACTATAAAAAGTTTTAAAATTTTTTAGAATTTAATTGTTTTTGTTTTGAATAAAATTGCATGTTAAATTTTGAAACTATGATGTATTGAAAATTGCCATCGAAATTGGAAAAAACAGGTGATGCCCTTAATTTTAAACCAGGCCAAAGTTTTATAAGGCGTCAGATGGATTCTAAGAATATATATTCTATTCAAGTTTGTGAAAACGGCGTAAGTCTTTACGACTTTTAAAATATACTAAAGCCCAGACTTCCGTCGTTATTGGGGACCGGAGAATCGCGACGCAACTCTAAACGACGCAAATCGAATCACCTTTTTCTATACATATACAAAATGCACTGACATTTAATTTACTGGGGAAAATATTGAAAACAAATTATCAAAAAGAAATAACCAAACAATAAATTAATTAAATTAAATTATACATATCTGAAATTGCAAATCTTTTGAATGCACATTTCTTTTGTCTCATTCATATTATGACATTTAAGGGTAATTAAGGGAAATTTAGCAATTAAATGAAGATAACTTCATTCTTTATTTCATTTATGGCTGCTGATTGCTTTGTATTTAAATTTTAACAACAGATGTTCAACAATGTTAACAACAGATTGCAGCATAAATATTAGCGTTTGTTAAAGAACAAAAATGTGAAAAATACTCAAGAATAATCATATAAAATATCATCACGACTATTCTTTTGTGAATATTAATATGGGTCTTAAACTAAATATATTAAACCGTCTAAGAGTGGCCAAAATAAAACAAGTTAAAAAGCAGTAAGTTCGGCCGGGCCGAACTTTTAATACCCACCACCATTTGCAACGAATTTGGAAATTTTCAAAAAATAAAATCCTTAAAAAATTCTTTTAAAATTTTAAAAATACCGAATATATATAGGTCTATACGACGTGGACATACATAGGCATTGTCTGTCATAAGCCATTACCATATTCAAATTAGAAATTTGAAATAAATGGTGAATAATGTAGCTAATATCATCAAAATATCGTATATAAGGAGGTGCCGTTAAATTGGAGCTGTGCGAAGACCTGGACCAGCATAGACAATTTTCTGTCACAGGCTGTAGCATCCATTACGAACTTCAAATACCGCATCTCAAGCAATTTCGGTGGGTATTGTACCTAAAATCGTCAAAATACCGAATATAGGGAGGGGGCCTATACGAAGACCTGGACCCGCACAGACAGTTTTCTGTCACAGACTGTAGTTCCCATTTGGAACTCCAAATACCAATTTTAAAACAATTCCGGTGAATAATGTCGCTAAAATCATCAAAATACTGAATATAGGGAGGTACCGTTATATGGGGGCTATACGAAGACGTGGACCTGCACAGACAATTGTCTGTCTTAGGGTGTAGTATCCATTTTGAACTTCAAGTACCAAATTTGAAAAAATTCCCGTGAATAATGTCGTTAAAATCATCAAAATACCGAATATCAGGAGGTACTGTTATATGGGGGCTATACGAAGACGTGGACCTGCACAGACAATTTTCTGTCTTAAGGTGTTGTATCCATTTTGAACTTCAAATACTAAATTTTAAATTACTTCCGGATAAAAGGTCGCTTAAATCATCAAAATACCGAATATCGGGAGGTATGGGGGCTATACGAAGACATGGACTTGCACAGACAATTTTCTATCTTAGGGTGTAGTATCCATTTGGAACTTCAAATACCAAATTTGAAACAATTCCGGTGAATAATGTCGCTAAAATCATCAAAATACCGAATATAGGGAGGTACCGTTATATGGGGGCTATATGAAAACGTGGACCTACATGGCCCATTTACGAACTTAACCTGCCTACTGGAAAAATAAACATGTGTGCAAAATTTTAGCCATCTATCTCAATTCATTCGAAAGATAGCGTGATTACAACAGACAGACGGACATTGCTAAATCGACTTAGAATTTTACGCTGATCAAGAATATATATACTTTGTTGGGTCTGACATGAGTATTTCGAGGAGTTACAAACGGAATGACAAATAATATACCCTCCATAGTATGGTGGAGGGTATAAAAAGGAGTATCAATAAATTATACATTGGTATTTACTTAGTTTAACCGACCCCATCTAATGTGCTCCAATCAACATTCATTCATAGATGTCATATGCGTTGCATTCGATGATAATCTTTTATTTGATTTGTTTATGATTTAATATTAGAAGAATGTAAACAAAAACTTAAAAGATAACAACACATCAATGTGTTGGGGTAGCTGCAGTAGTAGTAGTAGCAGCCACAGCATTTGGGGTCAGTAACCAGATGTCAGATACTACTGTGTTGTATGTGAACATAATTTTAATGATTTACATGCAATTGAACATGTGTATTACAATAATGATATCAAAGGGGATTACAGATGCATGATTGTTTTGGAGGTCACAAAGCATTTAAACATTCGTTAAAGTTTTGATAATTTTAAAAATATTTTAATACGCACATTTTTACATTTATGTGTTCGATTTTGAACACGCAAAATTAGCAAACATATTGCGTATTAAATATAAGTTCAGATTATTTTTTATACCCTCCACCATACATAGTATGGAGGGTATATTAAGTTCGTCATTCCGTTTGGAACTCATCGAAATAATCATTTTATACCCAACAAAGTATATATATTCTTGATCAGCGTAAAATTCTAAGACGATTTAGCCATGTCCGTTCGTCTGTTGTGATCACGCTACAGTCTAAACGAATTAAGATAGGAAGCTAGATCCCTCTTTTGTCTGCAGGCAGGTCAAGTTCGAAGATGGGCTATATCGGTCCACGATATCGTATAGCCCCCGCGATATCGTATACCGAGCTAGCGCCTCAATCCTCTTTCCAGTAATGGTTAAAATCGCGTAAACATCTGTCAGCAAGAGAAAAAGAAAAAAACTGCAACCAACTTCAGACTGCTGTCATTTCTAGGCCACTCGTCAAACAGCTGTTAAAATTATTCCAGTTGCAGCTCATTATATTGTTTACATGCGTACAAAAGCACAAAAAAAGTTAGAGCACATCAGCATTTAAATGTGAATAAATCTTTTGTGTCTCGTACCATCGCTCGTTACCGTGATACTGGTAGCATAGTCCGACGTCAAGGAAGTGGATGAAAGAAAACAGCAACATCAGCAGAAATGGTTCAAAAAGTAAAGAAGCGACTTGATCGAAGCCCGCGTCGCAGTGGCCCAAAAATGGATCGTGATCTGAACATATCGCAATATTCCATTCAGGCCATTGAAATTCCAAAAAGTGCAAGAACTTACACCGCAACAGAAAGAAAATAGACTCAAAAGAGCTAAAAAGTTGCCTCGCTTGGCCGAAAGTGGTGAACTGCCGAATTTGGTTTTCTCCGATGAGAAAACATTCGTTGTCCAGCAGTTTGTAAACAAACAAAATGAAGACGATCATTTTGCCAAAGATGTCAGCTAAAAATGTGCACTTCTGCTCCTATTTATCGATCAGAATAAATGCCGAATATTAACGCGAAAATATTCTGGAGGTTGTATTAAAGCCTTGATCAGGCAAATATTTTGGCCGCAGACCTTGGACGTTCCAACAGGACTCAGCACCATCACACTCGGCACACGCCACCCAAGAATGGTTACAAAATGATATTCCTCGCTTTATTTCCAGCGCACAATGGCCACCAATATTTCCGGATACCCATCCGTTGGACTATTGTGTCTGGAGTATTTTGGAAAGCAAGGTTTGAAGGCCATAATTTGTACCAAATGTGACCAATTCGAACGAATCTAAATATATTCTAAAATTTGATGCTATTTCTTACATTATTTGCTTTCATTCGAGAAAATTAAAAAAAAATGTAAAAATTGTGGCGTTTGATTTTGTTACAGTTTTTTTTTATCTCACCCTGTATAGTAGAATTTCATGAAAAATAATTTTGCGGAATATTAGGACTTGTTACGAGCTGTTAATAATTTTATTAAAGAGGATCCCTTTGCTAACTCGGTTGATATTAGATTGTCGGCGAAATAAGTTCTCATACTATTATCAGTAAGATTGGCAAAGACAGTGTATGTGAAGGAAAATTATTATGAAAGTTTCAAGAACGATTGTGGATGCCCCTTCTATTTCTTTTACTTTGCGATGTAAACTTTCAAAACGCTTACGCACGCCTGCCAGTAATTTTAAAGGCTGTCGTCAGTTAAAAAACAACTGGTCATGAATCTATATTTTATAGTCATTACATTTATATCTATATATATAAAAGAAAGTTGTGTTAGTTACTACGCTTATAACTTAAGAACCGCTGGACTAATTTTAACGATTCATACAAATTCGGAATTGTCTCCTCTCCGAAAAGGATAATATCCAAAAAAATCGCGTAAAAATGTGTTATATTAACATTTTCATTTTGACTTTTGAAATGTACAATAGTAATGTTTTATTTTGCATAATGTTTTTCCATTTTGACTTACTTTTTTCTAATGTACATTTGTAGTGTTTTTTTTATTTTTTTATTTTTTTTTTTTTTTTTTTTGAATTCAAATATTAATACCAATTTATTTAATTGACTTGATTTCTTGAGAAATGAAATTGATGTCGAGTTACATGGAAGTGTAGTACCGAATTATGTGGTGGCGAAACGGAATAGATGATGTCGAAATAATTTAATGGAATCGAATTTTAAAATAGAAGTACATTCTATTGACAAACTATATAAGGATCTTTAAACATTTTCTGTAAAAAATCAGCGAACAAGTTGAAGATTTTTTCAATGTGTTATTCTTCTTTTGTCAATTTTTTTTTTCAATTTGTATTATCTAATTGAATTCAGTAAATTTTTTGTGAACAAAATAAAAAATAATTTTTCACTATATACAAATTTTCACCAAAAAATTAAATAAGTGGGAAATACGATGTTAACTGACATCTACCTTTCAACTCCACTGCCGACATCGTGGTTCAGCTGGAAGATGCGAACACATTTGAACAAACGAAAATTACCGAAAAACCCTAATGGGGCTCATTTCAAAGCGTGGAACTACTTCTTTCCTGTCTCAATAATCCGTCAAATGTACAATCAGAAAAATACCAAATATAAAGGGTGGAAAATAGTAGAGCGAATGGGACTCTTAGTAAGAAAAGAATTTCTATCCTTCCAGAAATTCTTCCCAAACATTCGAGATACCTTTAATCGCTTTTGCAGGTCATGATATCGATCATAACTCACGGATAAGGGTACAACCCGATTTCATATTTATATAACCATCGTATGATTTAAGTTTTTTTTGTGTCTTGGTCACTTTTTTAATATTTTGGACATTATTTGGCATATTTGTTTCTAAGGAGGTAGAAAACCTCTTCGCATAAAGTTTGAAATTTTCAGAGTAGGGCCCATTTTGGTTTTGACCATATTCATTAATTGATTTGGCTAAAAATTGTATTTATGCTACCCTGGGGTAGGAAACCATCATACAGATAATTGCCACACAGGAATTTATTTAAGTAAAGTCCCTACATTGGAGTATCTCCAAGTCCACTTTCACATCTAATTGGTGGTCAGAAAAGAAAATTTTGTTTTTTATTGAATTTGTAACCCCCAAGAGAATATTGGTTGGGCCACGTTTTGTTATAACCCTTCTTTAAATGTATCCCTGATTTCAGCTGTGACCGTGGTCTTGGCCACGTTTTTCAACTGATTTGGCCATTATTTGCTGTATTTAGGCTACTTTGTGAGTAGAGAACCGTCTTACAGAAAAATGTCAACATACGTAAATATTTTGGTACAGTCCCCATATAGTCCCCAGGCCCGCCGATCTATAGTGATGTTTACCGATTGGCGGACAACAACGCGGGTATTGTTTAATCGTCATTGAATTTTACTATGAACAAGAACATAGACTTTTTGGGGACTCTAATGCGCAATTTGAGGTGCTATGGTAATGGGTGTAAAAGCGTAATTAACTTTGACTATTCAGAAATTATTTTGATTAGTCGAATCAATATTTATATTAAAATTTGTTCACCTTTATGAGCTAGATTTGTGAAATATTATGCTATGCTAAATTTGCATTAAAGACTAAAACTACGGGCCGGCAACGCGGACAAATCCGAGGAGAAATGTGACAAAAATCGTCAAAATAACGAATTTCGAGAGGTACCGTTATATGGGGACTATACCAAAACGTGGACCATTTTCAATACCAACCATCCTATACACAGTACAAATTGTTCTGCTAAATTTTGAAGCTCTACGTCAAATAATGTGGACTGTATCGTAATTTAAATAAACAGACATACAGACGGAGTCTATGACGAACATTTAGGGATGTTACAAACGGAATGAAAAAGTTAATATACCCTCCTTTCCAAGGTGGGGGATATAATAAGCATTAAAGACTAAAATTACGGGTCGGCAACGCGGACCGGGCCAGCTAGTATTTTCATAAAGGGAAAGGTCCCAAATACTTTGAATTGACCACCATTTCTGTTTCCTAAACACACAAAAGTACCTTCCAGCATTTTAACGGAACCGAAACAAATGCCACTTTTATTCCAACATTAGATAGTATTGGATTGACTGACCGTTTGAATTTTGTGTAGAATAAATCTTTGATAATCTCCGCCCGAACATAAAACGCATCTAACGTAGATATTGGCTAAATAAAGTGTAACAAATTGATGAATGACCTTTAACGAAGCTCACACAGCTGAGTCAGTCAGTGTGTCGGTTAGTTAGCTATGTATTGAATACATGTGTGCGCACAGCTACGCAAATACTTATCTGTCTATCTTCTATTTGAATTAACATTCGCATAGACAAAGAAAGTGTCCCCCATATGGATAAACCGAACAGGCCACTTCATTTCTGATCATTCGTTTACGAAGCAAAACGCGATGATTTATACTTTCTCTATTAGCAGTAATTCAAATCACAGCATTCCTTTGTCGCGCATTATCATAAACTTCTGGCATCATTTCAAAATTTACTTGATTTTCTTTTTTCATTTGTGTGTGTGTGTGTGTGAGTGAGTTTTCATCTATGCAGCCGATGTTGTTGGTTCTGTGATACACATTTCTAGTGGAGCGCAGCAACAATGGTGAGCATGGCGGGCTAATGATGATGACAATGATGCTGGTCGTGTTGGTGGCGCTTTCCCATAAATTTGAACGTGGGTAAATGACGACCACAATAAATTGCATGCTCCATTAGCTGCAGTCACAATACTCTCTAAAGATGGGAAAATAACATAGTCCAGAAGACAACAAACACCAATCTCCATAAATATTTACATGTTAAGAATATTTTACAGATTCAAACCAAAAAAAATGGAAGCAAATTCGAAAATAGTTTTAGGAAAATTTCGCACTTTTCCTTCTCCAATAATGATGAAGAGGAATACTTCAAATTTTACAATTCCCACAGTGAAATCAGGCACCAAACACCAAGAAATGTAGGGGGAGGTATGGCAACCTCCCCATATTAGCTACTATGCCATGTTAATCATGTATATGGACACACACATGCGTCTAACATTGGGCTAGGATCATTATAGGCCCATTTGCACTAATTGTTTTTGTGTACAGTTTTGGAATTTGCGGCATAGAGAAGAGCACACACACACTTCAAGTGGTCTGGCAGGGTTCTTAGGGATCTCCATTTGATGGATGATAAATTGTTTAACGTTCTGGGAAATTGCCAATGTTCTAGTGAGAAGTGTAGCTGTCTTAGAATAGGCATATTTGGAGAGTGTTGGAACAAAATGAAGACATCAATGTCCATGTCCACTTGTTGTGTGGTTTTTAAGGTTAGTATGGGTTGGCACTGTGGGTATATCCCAACAGATTGTGCTCTGTCAAATGAAGAGTTTAGTGTAATGTTACGCTGGCTCTTCGGTAACGATGGCATTGATGTGTTGAATTAATATCAGTACACTTGTTGTAGTGTGTCCATGGCGTCGCTTGAAAATTGAACATGAGAGAACAGTCACAACTCCATTAATAACAATGAATTCATAGAACATTTTCTGCCCTTGCAATATGATACTGGGAGGTATATTGATTTTGTAAATCCGTTCGAATTTGAAGAAAATTTATCAAAGAGCTACAAAATACAAAAGTTGAGTTAAAAAGAGAGGCATTTTGGAAGTTTAAATCGCAAAGTAACCTGAAATAATGAAAAAATAAAATTTTACGAAATCTTTGCATTTTATAACAATACGAGGATATTTTAATGAAAAATTTCAAACCTCAAGCGAGTGAATGTTTAAAAAAATTTCAAAAACTCAATTTAAAGGGATTGTAGTAATTCAGAATATTCCTTAGAATCTTTGCATCTTATAACATTACGAGAATCAAAGGTGTGTTTTTGGTTCTTAAAAAAATGTTAAAAAAAACTCCATTTGCACGGGATTGAAGTAATTTTAAAGATTCCTCAAAATTAATTGCTACGAAATTATACTATACGTCTCAGAATACATTAAAATTCGTAACTTTTTCTATAAACCCTAAATTTATAAATATTAAAAACAAATTCAATAGTAAAAGCCGTACTCCAATTGAGTACATATATACAGGGTGAGATAAAAAAAACTGCAACAAAATCAAACGCCATAATTTTTACATTTATTTTAATTCTATTAAATGAAAGCAAAGAATGTCGGAAATAGCATCAAATTTTAGAATAAGTTTAGATTTGTTCGAATTGGCACGAATTATGGCCTTCAAACGGCCAATGAAACCGTCACACCATGCTCGAATGTTGCTCTGCGGTATTTCGGGTCATTCCCGGAGAAGCTCTTGCTTGAGGTGATCGACACTTTTGGTATTTTTTAGTGCCAACCTTGTTTTCCAAAATACTCCAGACACAATAGTCCAACGGATTGGTATCCGGAGATATTGGTGGCTATTGTGCGCTGGAAATGAAGCGAGGTATCTCATTTTGTAACCATTCTTGGGTGGCGCATGATGAGTGCGATGGTGCTGAGTCCTGTTGGGATGTCCAAGGTCTGAGGCCAAAATGTTTGCGTGCCCAAGGCATTAATACACCCTCCCGAATATTTTCGCGATAATACTCGGTCGATTAATACGAGAGGCTGTTATGGCGGACCACACCATCAACATCGTCGACTGTTGAGTTCTGGTGGCCAACCGAAGGGGCACATTTTCAGCTGACCTCTTTGGCAAGTAAACATGAACATTTTGTTTTATGCCAAGCGAAACAACTCTTTAGCTCTTTTGAGTCTATTTTCATTCTGTTACAGTGTAAGTTCTTGCACTTTTTGGAATTTCAATGGCTTTACCCCGAGCTCATTTTTCAATATTTGCCGAATGGAATATTGCGATATGTTCAGTTCACTAGCCATTTTTCAGACACTGCGTCGCGGGTTTCGATCAAGACACTTATTTACTTTTCGAACCATTCCTGCTTATGTTGCTGTCTTTTTCCGTCTACTTCCTTGACGTCGAGCTACGCTACCAGTGTCACATTAACGAGCAATGTTACGAGACACAAAAGATTTATTCACATTTAAATACGCTTGAATTCCATCACGACAAACTTTTTTCTGGAAAATTCCCACCAAAATGCTTTTGTACGCATATTAACAATATAAGTAGCTGTCACTGGAATAATTTCAACAGCTGTCGGGCAAGTGGCTTAGAAATGACAGTAGTCTGAAGTTGGTTGCAGTTTTTCATCTCACCCTATATATGCACCCCTGTTTTTAGTTATTGCGAGGGTTTTAAGCATATTTTTAATTTTAAAAGAACTGACCAAAAATGCCCCTCTTGTAGCTCTAAATGTTTGCAAAAATGTTAAAGATCGAAAATTCTTACACGCTCTAGAAAAGAGATTTTAATATCAGTCAAAATATATACAGATATTTGCAACATATATACAAAGTATGAGATTTGATAATATAAATTTCGGTATGTTTTGAACTGGATAAATTACATCGATTTAGTCCGAATATGCTGTACTTTCTAGCGAAAAATCCTAAATGCGACACACACAGGATTCTATAATCAGCATTCTCTACTTCTGTTCAATCGATTGCCAACTCTGTCTATTCGATATGACTCAATGCACTGCAGGTGATGGTATATCACTCCGTCGACATCACGAATCATTCTAATAATATTTCATTCATAAAATATAAAAAAAAAACTTTTTCTCCGAACTATCATCATGCACTTGTTAGAGTTTCAATCATTTTATATTCTAAGAAATTTCATAAACACAGAGGTGATTTATACAATTGAGTCTCCAATTTTTTTAGAATTTACTTTTTTACATAAATTCCTTGCTAATTATGGCACATGTTCAGCCATGTATGTACAATTGTACAATATGTCTGTGTGTTGTCTGTGATCATAAACATGTGCGTGATATTCACATGATTTCAATAACAATTTAGATTCTCTTCAAAACGCTCCCTTCTTGCAGCAACAGTAGAGTCACATAGTCTATCCCGTCAAACATCTGCTGCTGCTGGTCTTGTCTGTCTACTGAAAATTACTGCAAAAAACACGCACAAGTTGTGAATGGGGTTTTAATTAATTGCATAACAATTAACGCATTGAAATATGGAGGATCGTTTTGGTTTTTTTTTTTTTAGCACAGACTGTGATTTTTTCATTTTTGTGTCTAGTTGTATGCCTGGCTTTCGTGTTTATCCATTTTAGTTGTCCTCTATTCAAATGTAAATTTAGATGCAGCACTTTTGTGAAAATTGTGCTACAAAAACAAAAAAGACAAAGGAAAAAACTTTGATTGAGAGTTTATTGTTGACCCACTTGTAAATGACTGAAACAAAAGAGAATAAATGGGTATTGAAAATGGTAATTGGTTGGTAATGAGGTTGTAATTGGCTTTTAAAAAAAGTACGTTGGCTTCGCCTTTAATGTAATGCCTTAATTTTGATTTATTTTGTTTTGGTGCTATCGGAGAAGGGGCCCTACCATATTGAAATTTTCCTTAATCGACTTATACCTATAGTGTCAAATAAATTAGGAGAAAGGATAACCTGTTAAAAATATGCAGTGAGACAATCAGATGAAAGAAGAAAAATGCATTCCTTGAGTATAAGTATGTCTATTTACAAAAGATCAAGAATTATTTTTATTTGGTACCAGAATATCCACCTAAAAAGGTCTTCTCATATAAAACGGGAAGGTCTTCTTATAAAAGACTGGAAGGTCTTCTCGTGAAGACGAGAAGGTTTTCTTCCAGAAGACGGGAAGGTCTGCTCGGTGAAGATCAAAAGATATTCTCATAGAAGACGGGAAGGTCTTCTCTGTGAAGACTGGAGGTCTTCTTGTAGAAGACGGGAAGGTTTTCTTATAGAAGACTGGAAAGTATTCTAACAGAAGACGAGAAGGTCTTCTCATAGAAGACGAGAAGGTCTTCTCATAGAAGACCAGAATGTTTTCTCATAGAAGATAAGAAGTTCTTCTCATAGAAGATCATAAGTTCTTCTCATAGAAGGCCAGAAGGTCTTCTCATAGAAGAACAGAAGGTCTTCTCATAGAAGACCAGAAGGTCTTCTCATAGAAGGCCGGAAGGTCTTCTCATAGAAGGCCGGAAGGTCTTCTCATAGAAGACCGGAAGATCTTCTCATGGAAGACCAGAAGGTCTTTTCATAGAGGACCAGAAGGTCTTCTCAAAGAAGACCAGAAGGTCTTCTCATAGAAGACCAGAAGGTCTTCTCAAAGAAGACCAGAAGGTCTTCTCATAGAAGGCCGGAAGGTCTTCTCATAGAAGGCCGGAAGGTCTTCTCATAGAAGACCGGAAGGTCTTCTCATGGAAGACCAGAAGGTCTTTTCATAGAGGACCAGAAGGTCTTCTCATAGAGGACCAGAATGTCGTGTCATAGAGGACCAGAATGTCGTCTCATAGAGGACCAGAATGTCGTCTCATAGAGGACCAGAATGTCTTCTCATAGAGGACCAGAAGGTCTTCTCATAGAGGACCAGAAGGTCTTCTCATAGAGGACCAGAAGGTCTTCTCATAGAGGACCAGAAGGTCTTCTCATAGAGGACCAGAAGGTCTTCTCATAGAGGACCAGAAGGTCTTCTCATAGAGGACCAGAAGGTCTTCTCATAGAGGACCAGAAGGTCTTCTCATAGAGGACCAGAAGGTCTTCTCATAGAGGACCAGAAGGTCTTCTCATAGAGGACCAGAAGGTCTTCTCATAGAGGACCAGAAGGTCTTCTCATAGAGGACCAGAAGGTCTTCTCATAGAGGACCAGAAGGTCTTCTCATAGAGGACCAGAAGGTCTTCTCATAGAGGACCAGAAGGTCTTTTCATAGAGGACCAGAAGGTCTTCTCATAGAGGACCAGAAGGTCTCCTCATATAAGGCCAGAAGGTCTTCTCATAGAAGACCAGAAGTTCTTCTCATAGAAGACCAGAAGTTCTTCTTATAGAAGAACAGAAGTTCTTCTCATAGAAGACCAGAAGTTCTTCTCATAGAAGAACAGAAGTTCTTCTCATAGAAGAACAGAAGTTCTTCTCATAGAAGACCAAAAGGTCTTCTCACAGAAGATCAAAAGGTATTCTCACGGAAGACCAAAAGGTATTCTCTCAGAAGACTAAACGTTGTCTCAGAGAAGATTAGAATGTCTTCTTAGAAAAGACTAAAAGGACTTCTTATAGAAGACACAAAGGTCTTCTCATAAAACTTGAAAAAGGGTTTCTATGGAAAAATATTGTCTCATAAAATACCAGAAAAAGGATTTCTCCTCATGGAAGATCAATGGGAGGTCTGCACACAGAAGACCAGAAGGCATCCGCTTCTCAAGGTTCAAAGTGTTTATTCTCGAAATCTTTTTATTACATAAGTGCCAAAAATTACTTAATTTATTAAAAGCAAGCCATTTTCGAATTGTATAGTTTTATTTTCCAAGATCTCTTAAAATTAAGACAATTAGTGATTACAAATTTAATAAAATGACAACAATAGTTCAGTTCGGAGATATGGATAAATATCTGACATTGAAAAAAAAAAAAACAATCTTTGACAAATTCTTTCTTATTTTTAGAAAACTCTAATTAAATTAAAAAAACGTCAATTTTTAAATATCGTTTCTTCGATTTGTTATTTGAAACATTTGTTAAAGAATATCTTCAAGTAGACACTCTCTTCCTGTCACCCAACCACCCCATGATCATTGTCATTATAACACCAGACATTTCAATTATGCGGAAACAAATTGATATTGGAAACAATAAGATTTAGTACGTTCACATTAAAAAGCTATGGAGAATATTTCATTTCAAATTCCCTAAAATAACATATGCCTAGGAAAAACCTGTACATCTCCCCCAAAAAATACACAAAAAGGAAAAACTAGTTCCCAAAGGGATTTATGATGATATGGCATTGACATCTAACAACATCACAACCTGTAGTGTTAACATAGCTGACAGCAAAACAAAATTGTTGCTAGTTTTACTTTGGCGTTTCTATTCATTTCAAGGTATAGGTGTGTGGATCAGACGGCATGCAAACGAATCGGCAACTATTTTTAGCAACTATATTTCCATTGAAAAAAAAGAAAAAAAAAAACACACACGCACAAGGAACGCATCTGACAAAAAGATGCACCTCATTACTAAAAAAATAAAGCAGTTGTTGTAAAGCATCTTCGAAATGAACAACTGCTGGCGTTGTCGTGTCGTTTGTTCGTTGGTGGTGTTCTCTTTCCTCTCCTCCTTAGGAAAATTACAACAATGCACATGCGCTCGTGCTTTAAAAAACGGCAATATCTCACATTTTTCCATTCATTGTTAAACAACAATGATGAGGATGATGGGGGGATGGGGGAGATGGAAATTAAAAACCATGCATTATATTTTGTAGACATGAGATGTGGATAATATGGGGACAATCCCACACACACGGCATGTTCTTTCGAGAAAAAATAACGAAGTAAAGGGATTTAGTTTTTACTAGAGGATCAATGAATCGCAGGGAAGATTCTTTTTAATCCACCCAACACACATTTTCAAAGTGTGAAATTTTGTAATGAAAACAGAGTGGCAACCGTTAACCCGTACACTTCCATGCCACACCAAATAAGGGTCGATTTTCAAATGAAAATAATTAACATTTGTTATTTTAAACATTTTAATAATGATGATGATCATCATCATTAGAGTTGTGGCCATGCCCGGGAGAAGTAAAAAACGAGGTGTTGTTTTCAGCATTTCAATTTCGTGTTTTGCTGTGAAATCTGTTCAACAGATGTGGATTGTGAGCTCGTACCAAAATATGTTCCCTTGGGAGAAATTAAAAAAAAAACACACTAGGTGTATAGCAAAACAGGCGGCACCCATCGCTACCATACAGTTGCATTTGTGAACAAAGATATTTTAGATTTCGTAGTTGCTTTTACAATGCGCTGTCTTAGGAAAATTATATTAAGCTGTATATTATTTTTGCAACACCTCGAAGTCATAGAAGTCCCCATATAGTATGATTCACTATCAAAGATAGAACTTTGACATTTTGTACAGGCATTGATTTTATTCCCAGGAATAACAATATATTAGCTCACGTTTAGCACACAAATAAACTCCTGATTTTCTTTGAAGCTTCTGACCAAATTTCCGAACTAAGCTGCTGTAATTTAACATTTCGGTTTCTTAATGGCTAGACAAACTCCACGCAAAAAAATAAAATTTAGTTCCACTTTAAGTATAGATGTAGGTCCACCTTCTAATTTTCGGTATTTGGAATCCAATCTTCAAATCAACTGAAAATTAACTTTGCGGGTTTATTTTTTATAGATTAGCCCTTAAAAAATATTCACTCTAACTATAGCCTTCATATAATCGAAATATTAGGGGAAAAGCTGTTGAGTGAGTGTATAAAAATACAACTTATGAGTATTTTTATACACTCACTCAACTGACAAACATATCCCTCATCAAAAAAAAAAAAAAAAAAAAAAAAAAAACAGAAAACCCGGTTCGTTACTTCTGATACTTTGCCCACAAAAGTTTAAAACAAATCTTATAAAGGGTGAGATAAAAAAAACTGCAACAAAGTCAAACGCCATTTTTTAGTGCCAACCTTGCTTTCCAAAATACTCCAGACACAACAGTCCAATGGATTGGTATCCGGAGATTTTGGTGCCATTGTGCGCTGAAAATAAAGCGAGGAACCTCATTTTGTAACCATTCTTGGGTGGTGCGTGCAGAGTGCGATGGTGCTGAGTCCCGTTGGAATTTCCAAGGTCTACAGCCAAAAGGTTTGTGTGCCCAAGGCTTTAATACACCCTCCAGAATATCACCATGGTCGGTGCTTGAGTTCTGGTGGCCAACCGAAGGAGCACATTTTCAGCTGACCTCTTTTGCAAGTAAACACGATCATTTTGTTTGTTTACAAACTGCTGGAGAAAGAATTCATCGGAGAAAACCAAATTCGGCAGTTCGCCATTTTCGGTCAAGCGAAGCAACTCGTTAGCTCTTTTGAGTCTATTTTCTTTCTGTTGCGGTGTAACTTCTTGCACTTTTTATACCATCCACCATACTATGGAGGGTATATTAATTTTGTCATTCCGTTTGTAACTCCTCGAAATACTCATGTCAGACCCTACAAAGTATATATATATATATATATATATATTTTTGATCAGCGTAAAATTCTAAGACGATTTAGCCATGTCCGTCTGTCTGTCTCTCTCTGTCTGTTGTAATCACGCTATCTTTCGAACAAATTGAGATTGAAGGCTAAAATTTTGCATACATGTATATTTAGCCAGTAGGCAGATAAGTTCGTAAATGGGCCATGTAGGTCCAAGTTATCATATAGCCCCCATATAACTGTACCATTTTTCGCTGGAATTGTTTCAAATTTGGCATTTGAAGTTCGTAAAGAATACTACAGCCTAAGACAGAAAATTATCTGTGTAGCCCCCATATAACGGTACCTCCCGATATTCGGTATTTTGATGATTTTAGCGACATTGTTTACCGGAATCGTTTCAAATTCGGTATTTGAAGTTCGTAATGGATACTACATCCTAAGTCAAAAATGAGCCATGTAGATCCACGTCTTCATATAGCCCCCATATAACGGTACCCCCCGATATTCGGTATTTTGATGATTTTAGCGACATTATTTAGCGAAATCGTCCCAAATTTGGCATTTGAAGTTCGTAATACAGCAGCATAAAACAGAAAATGGGCCATATAGGTCCAAGTCTTCATATAGCCCCCATATACCGTACCCCCCGATATTTGGTATGTTGATGATTTAAGCGACATTATTTACCGGGATTGTTTCAAATTTCGCATGTGAAGTTCGTAATGGATACTTCAGAACATGCCAGAAAATTGTCTGTGCAGGTCCACGTCCACTTATAGGTATTTTAATGATTTTAGCTACATTATAAACAGATTTTTCTTCAAGTTTCGCATTTAAATAGTGTAATAACTTATGACAAAAGTTGCCTATGCAGGCCCACGTCGTATAAGCATTCGGTATTCTTAAGATTTTAACAGAATTTTTAACGGATTTTATTTTTTGGAAATTGCCAAATTTGTACCAAATGGTGGAGGGTATTAAAAGTTCGGCCCGGCCAAACTTACACCTTTTTTACTTGTTTGGAATTTCAATGGCTTTACCCCGAGCTCACTTTTCAATATTTACGGAATGGAATATTGCGATATGTTCAGCTTACGAGCCATTTTTCGGCCAATGCGACGCTTCTTTACTTTTGAACCATTTCTGTTGATGTTGCTGTTTTCTTCCGTCTACTTCCTTGACGTCGGGCTACGCTACCAATATCATGGTAATGAGCGATGGCACGAGACACAAGAGACAAGATTTATTCACATTTAAATGCTGGAGTGCTCTAACGATAGCCTCTCGTGGTTTTCCAGCCAAATATAAAGAAATCACACTATCACGCTTGAATTCCATCACGAATAACTTTGTTTCTGGACAATTCTCAACAAAATGATTTTGTGGCTTGGAAATGACAGCAGTCTGAGTTTTTTCATCTCACCCTGTATGCAATTGTCTGTCGTAGGCTGTAATACGCAGTAGGAACTACAAATACGAAATTTAAAAAATACTATACGAAGACGTATACCTGTTTGAGCAATTTTCTGTCATAGGATGTGGTACCCATTAGGAACATAAAATTGCAAAGTTTTCAAAACTTTGAAATCATTGACAGTTCTACAAGAGGATTTTTCGTACATAAGGGGAATATATGCTGACAATTTATATCAAATTTGGGTTAAAGTTATGACTAAAGCAACCAAAATCCCTTAAATCTGTGGTTGCAGTTATATGGCGGCTATATCACAACGTGGACCTATATAACACGTTATAAACTTACTTTATTTCGTTCGGATTTATATATACATTGTGGGGTCTAAATGTATATGTCGTGGTATTACAAACGGAAGGACAAACTTAATATACCCTCCATATCCAACAAACCAAATAAATCTATATTAGCTATAAATCTACCATGCCTTAAAGATGATATATTTACGCTTATAAGGGCTTCGGAATTCAAAACTAATAATATTTTGTTTAAACTCCCGATATTTGATTTAGCATAAAATAATCAAAACACGCAGCTCGTAATGGGTCACAAATTTCCAAAGTTAACCCACAGCTGTGAATATGCAGAAAATGGTCATAACCACCACTAAATCACTCATGTCGATAATTTTTCATTCAAAAATCTCCTTACAGCTGTCAATCATAAGCGAAAAACAAATTGGAAATGCATAAGATTGATTTGGTTTCCTAGACATGGGATCACCCACAAAAAGTCTATGATTACAACATTTTAGAAAAGTTTCTAATTTACATCAATAACAGCCCACTCCCTTCTCCAAAAGAAACATATTACAGAATTACAGAAAAATAACCCCACATTCGGGAAGAAAACATTGAGAACACGCGTCGTTAAGTTTCACGAAATTTGATCAACAATTATGAAAAGATGAACGAACGAACGACCAGTCAGTCAGTCAGCCAGCCAGCCCGTCTTCCAGCCACAAAGGAACAGTAAGAATCAATGGGAACTTTGTTTGTTGTCTTAATTTAATTTTGGTTATTTTGTTGCTGTATCTGCTCATTGCAAGCAAGCGCGCTCTCATCAGCGCAACAGCATGCGTCGTCGTTCGTTGCATGCATCAAATTTTGAAGCATTTATTCCACAGCCGAATATGAGGTGTATAATTAAAAGTTTTACGCTATCATTGATATGAAGAATAATACTTTTCATAAATTAATTATGAGCTAAAAATATGAATGCTTTACCCTCCCGCACAATCTGTATGAAAAGAAGGAAGGAAGGAGTGGTGCATGACCGGATGATAAACTCTTAAAGCCCACAATAATTGTTAATAATGAAATTATTTTGATTGAAATGGGGCACTTGAATGACTGTTTTTCTCAAATTTAAATTTAATTGATGTGGTTAATTGACACGTGGAGTGGGATAGGTTTGTGCCAGTGCCTACGTCACTGAGCTATAAGGGATGTACCGTAAATTATAAAACTAAAACAAATGGTACAAAGTAATGAGTTCTATGCTATGAGAAGTAGAGATAAAACTATGATTCCCGTACAGTATGTCATTTTTTGGTTCACATATTAAAGATACTGGAGTCGATTATAGCGGGCTTTGCAGCTATTAGTGTGGAGTTCTTAAAAATTATTTGAAGTCTTGGAAGTTACAATTTTTAGAATTAATTTTTTTCCAATGAACGTAATATTAAATAGCTGTTACATTTGGGAAATTTTTAAACATCGGATGGTCGCATTATAATTTTTTTTTGGATTTTCAAAGCCTCAATCTTGGTTCATAATTGATTTTATTTTAATTTAATTTTTGAAATATGTTTTTGACCTACAGGGTGTGATAAAAAACTGCAACAAAATCAAACGTCATAATTTTTACTTTTTTTTTTAATTTTATTTATTGAAAGTAAAAAATGCCGGAATTAGCATAAAATTTTAGAATAAGTTTAGTTTGGCACGAATTATGTCCTTCAAACGGCCAATGAAACCGTCACACGCTGCCCGAATGTTGCTTTGCGGTATTTTGGCCCATTCCCGGCGAAGCGCTTGTTTGAGGTAGTCGACACTCTGGTATTTTTTAGTGCCAACCTTGCTTTCCAAAATACTCCAGACACAATAGTCCAACGGTTTGGTATCCGGAGATTTTTGGTGGCCATTGTGCGCTGGAAATGAAGCGAGGAACCTCATTTTGTAACCATTCTTGGGTGGCACATGCTGAGTGCGATGGTGCTGAGTCCTGTTGGAATGTCTAAGGTCTGCGGCCAAAATGTTTTGTCCAAGACTTTAATACAGTCTCTAGTATATTTTCACGATAATATTCGGCATTTCTTCTGATGCCACGGTCGATTAATACGAGCGGAGAACGACCATGGCCGCCGCGTGATTTCTGGTGGCCACGCGAATGTGCACATTTTCAGCTGACCTCTTTGGCAAGTAAACACGATCATTTTGTTTGTTTACAAACTGCTGGAAAACGAATCTTTTCTCATCGGAGAAAACCAAATTCGGCAGTTCACCACTTTTGGCCAAGCGAAGCAACTCTTTAGCTCTTTTGAGTCTATTTTCTTTCGGTGGTGTAAGTTCTTGCACTTTTTGGAATTTCGATGGCTTTACCCCGAGCTCATTTTTCAATATTTGCTGAATGGAATATTTGCGATTTGTTCAGCTACAGGCCATTTTTCGGCCACTGCGACGCGGTTTTCGATCTTTCCTTTCGAACCATTTCTGCTGATGTTGACTTTTTTCTTATGTCCACTTCCTTGACGTCGGGTAACGCTACCAGTATCACGGTAAAGAGCGATGGTACGAGACACAAACGATTTATTCACATTTAAATGTTGGAGTGCTCTAACGATAGCCACTTGTGGTTTTCCAGCCAAATATAAAGAAATCACACTATCACGCTTGAATTCCATCACGAATAACTTTTTTCTAGAAAATTCTCACTAAAATGCTTTTGTACGCTTGTAAGCAATATCATATAATTATTTTAACAGCTATCGGACGAGTGGTTTGGAAATGACAGCAGTCTGCAGTTTTTTTATCTTACCCTGTATGATTGTGGTTTTAAAATATTTTTAAATATTCTATGAATGTGGATTTTTAAATAATTTATCAAATACTATGCGTTTGGAGATTTTGTATGATTTAATGGTTTATCAAGGACTATCCTAGATTTAAAAAATAAATTTATCGACATCGACTCTATAATCAAAAAAGCCACCTTTCTCCACTAATAAACAAACATTGTTTTCATAATAACAACAATAATGGGATTACGACTAACTATTTTGCAACAACAAAATACTACGGTATCCAGAACAAATAGGCCAACACTGTTCGATATTTAAATATTTTAAATTATTATATTAATTTTTATTTTTTTTACAAATTATTTATCATACAGCTTTTTGAAAATTGATTCTCAAGTATTTTGTAAATGTGTTTCAAGGTTCTTAAAGATTTTGTGGAATAGGATTTTGCGGGTTCTGTATGTTTTAACAAATTTTCAATAAAAGACTGTAGAGCATTTCGGAGTGCATTTTGTGCATGTTTGGTAATTCTCTTATATACAACTCATTATTTTATATCAGTCCTCAATATTCATAGTCCTCGAGAAAATATTTTTACAAATCCACGAATACAAATTTTTTAAATCCTCTCGAAAATTCTTAAGAAGTACATTTCCACAAAATCTGAAGGTGTGATGGTTCGACCATAAAAAATTCCATAAATATCCACAGATAATATCAACACACATAAATTCCACATAAAAAGTAACAAGTGGAAAACGTGCTAATGATATCCTTGCGATAATATCATCGACAGAAAAAGGACACACTTGCACCTAATCTCGAGGACAAGTGTGTACTGAATAATTGATGACAAAAAGTAACTACTTTCCAATAACAAACTCATTCTCAAAACGGAAGTAGCCTCAGAGACGGTGCTGAATTTATCTAGGAATCTGACAATTGATGACCATAAAAATCATGTTCTTGACAAAAATCAATTTTACCACAATCTTTCTCTTAGATAAAGATATGAAAAGAAATTGTGATTAAATATCTTCGTCATCATAGAATCGGAAGTTGTTGTTGAGGATAATAGAATAATGTGTGTGTGTAGCTCTAACAAAGAGCAGTCAGGTAGTTAAACGCATTATATTCACACCTTAACCGTTTGTGGGCGTGAAGTTAACTGTAGACAAATTTTATTATCGAGATAATAATCTGTTGAATTGTCCCTTTTGTTTAGGGACATTGAGTGCCGGAGATTTGCCATAGGAAAATGAGGGATATCCTTTATGATGTGTTCTTCATCGCAATGCAGCCTCTATATACATATTATTATTGGAATCTCTGTGCACATGCAGGGTGAGATAAAAAACTGCAACAAAGTCGAACTCCATAATTTTTAAATTTTTTTCTTAAATTTTATTGATTGAAAGCAAAATTGTCGGCAATAGCATCAAATTTTAGAATAAGTTTAGATTTGTTCGAATTGTTCACATTTGGCACGAATTATGGCCTTCAAAAGCCAATGAAACCGTCAAACGCTGCCCGATTGTTGTTCTGCGGTATTTTGGTTCTGCGCTTGGTTGACACTTTGTATTTTTTAGTGCCAATCTTGCTTTTCAAAATACTCCAGACACAATAGTAAAATGGATTGGTATCCGGGTATTTTGGTGGATATTGTGCGCTGGAAATGAAACGAGGAACCTCATTTTGTAACCATTTTTGGGTGGCGCGTGCGGAGTGTGATGGTGCTGAGTCCTGTTGGAATGTCCAAGGTCTGCGGCCAAGATATTTGCATGCCCAAGGCTTTAAAACACCCTCCAGAGTATTTTCGGTTGATGGCGTATGGCGGCTCACACCATCACCATGGACGGTGCTTGAGTTCTAGTGGCCAACCGAAGGTGCACATTTTCAGATGACCTCTTTGGCAAGTAAACACGATCATTTTGTTTGTTTACAAACTGCTGGACAACGAATGTTTTCTCATCGGAGACAACCAAATTCGGCAGTTGACCACTTTCGGCCAAGGGAGGCAACTCTTGAGCTCTTGTGAGTCTATTTTCTTTTTGTTGCGGTGTAAGTTCTTGCACTTTTTGTATTTCAATGTCTTTACCCCGAGCACATTTTTCAATATTTTCCGAATGGAATATTGCGATATGTTCAGCTCACGAGCCAAATTTCGGCCACTGCGACTCGGGTTTAGATCAAGTCGCTTCTTTACTTTTCGAACCATTTCTGCTGATATTGCTGTTTTCTTCCGTCTACTTCCTTGACGTCGGGCTATGCTACCAGTATCACGGTAACGAGCGATGGTGCGAAACACCAAAGATTTATTCACATTTAAATGCTGGAGTGCTCTAACGATAGCCATTTGTGGTTTTCCAGCCAAATATAAAGAAATCACACTATCACGCTTGAACTACATCACGAATAACTTTTTTTCTGGAAAATTCTCACCGAAAAATTTTTGTACGCTTGTAAATAATATAATGAGCTGTCACTGGAACAATTTTAACCGATGTCGGATGAGTGGCTTAGAAATGACAGCAGTCTAAATTTGGTTGAACTTTTTTCATCTCACCCTGTATAGCTGAGTAATGTTATTACAACATTTCATTGAAGTTTTTAGCACGTTGCACACGAGAAAATTGGTTTCTGATATTTTCCGAAAAATAATCAACTCTAAGTATATTATATCGGCATTTCCGTTTCCAATAACACCAATGGCATTAACACGCACCACATTCCATGTGGCAAAGAAGACCATTAATGTTTTGGAACCATTAAAGGATTTTTTTTTAATTAAATGCTAATTTTATTTAACCACACACACACATAGAGCCACACAAAAATCCAAATTGTTCCGGTCTAATGGATTTTCATCACACTATTTTGTCATAGTGTGGCCAGTTTTTCGTGGAATTTAGTTCTTGAAATCTGAGAAATTAAATGTGAAATCTTAAGAAGTCATTAAAATTTTGTTTTATGACCAACAAATAGTTCTGTTTCCGATTGAGTCTTTGTGATTGAACTCCTGCCGCGTTACGCTAATGTGTTAGAAACACCATAAAAATTGACAGTCCTTAATAAACTCCCGGTGATTTTAATGGATTTCGGGTTTAGAAACGTTTTCTTTTGTTTTTACTACTTTTTAAATAGTATTTTATTCAATTGAAATAGTTTTGTAATGGACCAAAAGGAAAGTATTTTAATTTTTTATTTTACTGAGGTATTGATTGTAGGAATAGAGATTTGAGGTCAATATTGCAACATGTGAAAATTAAAAACAAGTAACCAAAGAATATGTATAGCCACGCGTTTGGGCGACCATATGATACCCTACAACACTACAATATATGAGAAACCCTCCTTTGGCCCAAACCCATTTTAGCCGATTTTTTTTTAAATAATGCCATAGAGTCTAGCACAAATGCTACCTTTGATTGTTGATCGGGGCATTTGCCTATACTTACACATCTCCATCATGCTGATTGGTATTCAAAATAAAATGTACATAAAAAAATCAAAGTGCTAGACTTCTGCCCTGTCCTTAACACTTTTTTCTTGCAAAATGCTGTGTCGATTTACATAGAAGTTGTGGTCTATTTTACCCGCTAAATTTTGTCCGATGGCCAAATAAAATGTTAGGCTTCTGCAGAGCCCTAAACTTTAGCCCCATGCTAAATTTCGCATCGGTTGGTCTACACAGGGTGAGATAAAAAAACTGCAACAAAGTCAAACGCCATATTTTTAAATTTTTTTTAAATTTTATTGAATTATAGCAAAAAATGTCGGAAATAGCATCAAATTTTAGAATAATACGAGCGGAAAGTGACCTTCGGCTGTTATGGCGGCCCACTCCATCACCATGGCCGGCACTTGAGTTCTGGTGACCAACCAAAGGTGCACATTTTCAGCTTACCTCTATTGCAAGTAAACACGATCATTTTGTTGGTTTACAAACGTCTGGACAACGAATGTTTTCTCATCGGAGAAAACCAAATTCGGCAGTTCACCACTTTCGGCCAAGCGAAGCAACTCTTAAGCTCTTTTGAGTCTATTTTCTTTTTGTTGCGGTGTAAGTTTTTGCACTTTTTGGAATTTCAATGGCTTTACCCCGAGCTCATTTTTCAATGTTTGCCAAATGGAATATTGAGATATGTGCAGCTAACGAGCCATTTTTCGGCCACTGCTCGCGGGTTTCGTCCAAGACGCTTCTTTACTTTACGAAACATTTCTGCTGATGTTTCTGTTTTCTTCCGTCCACTTCCTTGACGTCGGGCTACGCTACCAGCATCACGGTAACGAGTGATGGTACGAGACACAAAAAAAAATATTCACATTTAAATGCTGGAGTGCTCTAACGACAGCCACTTGTCGTTTTCCAGCCAAATATAAAGAAATCACACTATCAGGCTCGAATAACTTTTTTTCTGGAAAATTCTCACCAAAATGTTTTTGTACGCTTGTAAACAATATAATGAGCTGTCACTGGAATAATGTTAACAGCTGTCGGACGAGTGGCTTAGAAATGACAGCAGTCTGAAGTTGGTTGCTGTTTTTTTCATCTCACCCTGTACATAGGAAGATCCATATATAGTTTCCTATGTCGGGGACCAATATTTCGAGGTGTTACATAATTTTTGGCCCAATCAACACATAGTGTTGTAGGGTTTAATAAATAATTAAGAATTTTGGTAAATTTTATTAGAATCGAATTTTTTTGAGAAGTTAGTGATTAAATTTCTAGTTTGAAAACTTCGATAAAATCTTGTGATTTTAATTCTTTATGCCACCTACAGTGTTCTTTAAGCTAAATTTGTGAGTTAGTCTGTAGACGAGGGACTAACATTACAATGATTAAAAACTCCTTGAGCTACACAATCTATAAAATCTCGTACCAGGTAGTAATGTTCCAACATGTGTTGAACATTCCAATTAATAACAACATTAAAACTTCAAACATTTTTCCTCAACTTCCTCTGCTGTAAACATTTCTTTAATTGAAAATCATTTCAAACATTTTCAATTCATTATGATAGATTTTTCTTCTTTCAATTCTTTTTGGGAGTTTATTTTCATTAACCCTTCCAAGCCATTAGCATTTGACACAAGGGAAAAATGCTGCCACCACTCACATGTGTTGAACTCCGAGGCCAAGTGACCTTACCTTATAAAATATTTACATACATACATATGTTGTTCACATGTATGTATGTACGTTTGTACACATGTTAAATATGTTGTTTACTTGTTTTTTTTTTTGTTGGTTCCATCCGGAAGTATGGCATCAGACTGTCGGTGTTTAATGTTGCAGGTGATTTTGTTTATTGATTTTTTTATCGTTTTCAATATTTTCAATACGAAAAATCGAAGAACAAAATTATAATTCCAAAAACATTTGTCATATTCAAAATAGATGCATAGATTAGTTAAACGCTGGTATAGCTCCATGAACAGTGTATTGACCTGTACACGTGTAAGGTTGTTAAAACGTGTAGTGGTACGAAATAGAGTGAACTAAAACTTTGAAAAGACTTCCTTTAAAAATTATTTTACACGCCGAAGACTTTAGAAATGCTTTGTATAGGAAGAACACCTTTAAAAGGATTTATATGGACTGGAGCCCTTAAATGTCTCTATGGACATAGAAAGCCCTATATTGAATCAACACCTTTATAAACCGTTGAACTTCTCTAGACCAGGAGTTCTTTAGGAAGAATTCTCTATGCAAGATATCCCTTATATATGATGAATACCTTTAATATCCTTCTATAGTCCTAGTTATTTTAAAAGGAATTTAATATACTGAAGACCTTTAAAAAGTCATTTATAGACCGAAGACTTTCTCTAGACATAATGTCCCTCATAAATATCAAAAATTTGTTATTGGCTGAAATTTTTAAAGAGTTTTACATCAAAGAAGTTTTTTTTTTTGGTCTATAACAATTTCTCTGGGCAGAAGGCTTTTTATATAAACCGAAGACCTTTAAAAATAGTTACATACATTGAAAACATTTAAAACTTCTTAAACATTTTAAATGTCCGAATCAGATCAGAGGTCTTTAAGTGGTCTTTTCAAGGCAGAAGACCCCATATATAAACCGAAGACGTTAAAAATCCTTCTATTCACCAAAGACCTATTAAAGGGGTTCCACACACCAAACTTCTAAAGACCTAGAACATCTCTAGACAGAAGTCCTTAAAGAGGTTTCTAAAGAGAGAATATCGTCAAGAAATCTTCTATAATCAGACGGCCATGCGATTTATTTAAGAGACTCATTTCTTTTAATATTCGTTATAGTGTACCCCTTTAGAAGATGTTCATATAACTGTCATCCCAATAACGTCAAAAAGAAGTGAACACAGAACGCAGGAAAGACTAAACGGTCTACGGCTGATGACAAGCATTAAAATGTTTGGGAATTCTCTATTGCAGCGAAGAAGTACATTTGGTCAAAAGGTTCCTAGCCCCCATATAGCGTTGATTAATTTAGAAGGATACAAGTCTGAAAATTTGAGAAGACTTACAGGTGTCTAAAAGATATCTTAATTTTAAGACTCTCCATTCCACAGCGGCCGATCTCGAAGAACGGACTTGCCTTTTTATGGGAAGACTTTTTCAAGCGTTGCAGTTTCTACCTTAACGTTAACATCACCTGCAGTGTAAAACTGTGAATCGACTGAGAAGGTCAAATGGTGACCCCTAAGTCACATTCTAAGGCCAACAGATCATCCTCGGTTGACGGTTATTGGCAAAACTAAGTAGAAGATTGAACTATGACTGGCGTTTAGGGGATATAAATGGGACTTTGTCTTCTCTGAAGAAGGAAATCCCCAGAACATTACATTCATCCGGGAACACTTTACAGGCCATTATGGAAAACTGAGGTGGAAACCAGCAGTCTTAAGACTTCGCAAATATAGTCGGTACTTTCTGAGAAGATATAAGATGCCTACCCACACATTAGTGGATGTGGAATGTATTCTGGCGATTTTGGACACAGCTATCTTCCGGAGAGTGAACAGAGGTTATTCAGTATGACTCTTGATATTCAGTATGTACTCGTGGCTTAGATTCTGATCTGTCTCGCGCTAACACAGTGAAGTAGATAAAAAGTAGATAAAAACCTAATAAAGAAGGCCTTTATAAACTAAAAACAATCAAAAACGTAAAAAACAGGTTAGAATGTCGAAGTCGGACTTTCGTCACCCACACCATTAGGAAATTCCCAAATCTAGGATCGTCAATAAAGCCATTGTTGAAAATATACTTCTTTGCTAAAAGTTTATTAAAAATTGTGGTGAAAGCCATTAGAAACCTATAGAAAACCAACCGCGTCGATTGGTTCAAAATTGTTGCCTATAGAGCAACAATTGTGCGATCATCTCCAAAAACAACAGGGTTCTATTCTGACCCAAACTCCAGCTCAATTTTCAATTTCGTGAGGATCGGACCACAATTGCGACATGTATTGTGATTACAAATTAACATGTCCGTCCATACATGGCTAGATCGATTCAGCTCGGCGAGATAGGAAGATCCATACAAACTTTCCTATGTGGGAAACGAAAATTTCGAGGCGTTACATAATTGTTGGCCCAATCAAGCTTATGATTCCCTCGACACATAGTGTTGTAGGGTATAAAAACAGACATATATAACCATTTTTTTAAGAATAATTGTAAATCATAATATTTACCTTTTGTGTGGGAGGTACAGGAAGGAGATCAGATCTTTGATGGAGAGGTACCAAAATGGGTAGACCGATATATGTACTATTCACACCGGAACTGGTGTTATTAAAAATATTAGGATACATGAAATTTGAAGATTTCATGATTACTTCGCATTTTATGAGAGATAAAATTATTATTAAAAATTGGACCTGTTGTGGAGGAGGTACCAGAAGAAATGGTCCGACATCTTCACACCTGATTTTGTGTTGATAGAAATATTGGAATGTGTGAAATAATCGGGCTTTTATTAAACGTTTTTTAAGAGTTATATTCCAAATGTTGACCCTTTATGGGGGAGGTATTTGGTGGGGTGATCCGATCTATTCCGTTTTCACACGAGATCTCTTGTTGGTAGAAATATTGGGATATGCGAACTTTTCACATTTTATAAGGGTGATATTTATTCCCAATATGTATGCTTTTGGGAGGAGGTATTTGATGGCCATTTTCGCACCTAATCCAACACTGACAAAAAATATTTGAATTTGCAAAAAAAATCGAATGATCCTATCTATTTATATGAGGTAAATTATTTTCTTTGAAAGTTTTGACCTTTTGTGGAGAGAAGGAGCGGAACGTTGTGGCCCATCTCCGAACTGGATCTAAATTTGACAATAATATTACGACATGCCAAGTTTTGAAAAAAATCGGTTGTCTCTTAGGTTTCATTAAGCAAATCTCAACTGAAACCAAAATAAGTACAGTTTTATATTTCCAATGTGAAAAGTAAGAAATCTTGGATTTAGGCACACGAAACACTTATATTCCACCCCCAAATCTTGAAGAACGCATTTTTATAACAATAAACTGTTCTATTTAAAGACAACAATTTGCTGCCCCCTGAATGTCTGCAGATAATTTTATAAAGGCACGCATGCACTTGTAACAACAAACGTTAACGGTTGAAGCAAAACATTTCCATACCTCTTTGTCTCTGCCCGGCAAAGGAATTATGTGCAGGGCTATGAAGCCTTTCGTTTCAAACCTGTACTTTCTTCTCCCCCATTGGTTTTATTTCTCATTTCAATAAAATTTCAATTACAAATGATCTTCAGTGTAATGATCATCAGATATTCAAAACGTTCTCTTCCTGTTTGTTGTGTTTTCTTTTGATGCCCCCTTCCTCTTTATGTTATGTTGGACGTGTGCGTTCGACGGTTTGTTGCCGCAATGCTGCCTGCCTGCATTATGTTGCATTGTCTATACTTTTATGATTTTTCTCTATGGGCTACTACATTCTAAGGTGATTTTGTTCCTTATGTCCCGTGTTTGCTTCTTTGTTAGTTAGTCGTATTTTGAACTGCTGTTCGTGTTATGGATACGGAAACAAAAGAAAAACAAAACTTGGTATTGAACATTAATGTCTTGTTTTGATATTTTGTTGTTGTGTTGGTAAGCGTCGTTTGTAGCCCTTATGAAATGGTAGCGGTGGATCAAATTGTAGCCGTCTTAATATAGGTATGTGTACATCACGGGTTTCTTTTGAGCGATGAAATTGTTTATTGTTATTTTAGCTATGTATTCTTGTTATGCAAACCATTATTTGCTTGTTTTTCTTATTGATGTTTTCATACGTAATAAATGCAGGCAGAAGTGAGGGGTTGATGGGTTGATTGGAAGGCTTGTCTACCGATAGTTTGTCTGGTCAATTAAATTATAATGGAAGGGTATTTATTGAAGACTTTGGAAAATGGTGACGTTAAATCGGAGTACTATGTTTTAGGTTCTTTCCTTATAAACTTAATAAAAGTTATATTATTCTTATATATGAAAACATTAGATCTGATATGTACCAGGGTCTTAATACTTTGCATGGCAAAAGTAACCTAGATAGAGCCGAAATTTTCCGATTAAGATTCTATGGAATCCTTGCCCTCAAACGAGTTAGTAATAGGGGTATTTTTGATCATTTTTATGCCCTCCACTATACTATGGAGGGTATATCCACTTGGGGTATTGAATGAAAGCAAAAAAAAAATGTCGAAAATAACCGAAATATCATTAAAATGTCGAAATAGCATCAAATTTTAGAATAAATTAAGATTTGTTCGAAATGGTCACCTTCGACACGAAAAACCTTCACACGCTGCTTAAATGTTGCACTGCGGTGTTTTGGCTCATTCCCGGCGTAGCGCATGCTTGAGGTGATCGACACTTTGGTATTTTTTATTGCCAACCTTGCTTTAGAAAATACTCCAGACACAATAGTCCAATGGATTGGTATCCGGAGATTTTGGTGGCCATTGTGCACTAGAAATGAAGCGAGGAATCTCATTTTGTAACCATTATTGGGTGGCGCGTGCTGAGTACGATGGTGCTGAGTCCTGTTGGAATGTCCAAGGTCTGCGGCCAAAATGTTTGCGTGCCCAAGGCTTTAATACACCCTCCAGAATATTTTCGCGATAATATTCGGTATTTATTCTGATGCCACGGACGATTAATACAAGTGGAGAGCAACCATCGGCTGTTATGACGGCACACACCATCACCATGGCCGGCGCTTCAGTTCTGGTGGCCAACCGAAGATGCACATTTTCAGCTGACGTCTTTGGCATTTTGTTTGTTTACAAGCTGCTGGACAACGAATTTTTTCTCATCGGAGAAACCCAAATTCGGCAGTTCACCACTTTCGGCCAAGCGAAGCAACTCTTTAACTCTATTAGGTTTATTTTCTTTCTGTTGCGGTGTAAGTTCTTGCACTTTTAGGAATTTCAATGGCTTTACCCCGAGCTCATTATTCAATATTTGCCGAATGGAATTTTGAGATATGTTCAGCTCACTAGCCATTTTTCGGCCATTGCGACGCAGGTTTCTATCAAGACGCTTCTTTCCTTTTCGAATAATTTCTGCTTTTGTTAATGTTTTCTTCCGTCCACTTCCTTGACGTCGGGCTACGCTACCAGTATCACGGTAACGAGAGATGTTACGAGACCCAAAAGATTTATTTACATTTAAATGCTGGAGTGCTTTAACGATAGCAACTTGTGCTTTTCCAGCCAAATACAAAGAAATCACACTATCACGTTTGAATTCCATCACGAATAATTTTTTTCTGGAAAATTTTCACCAAAATGCTTTTGTACGCTTGTAAACAATATAATGAGCTGTCACTGGAATAATTTTAACAGATGTCGGATGAGTTGCTTAGAAATGTCAGCAGTCTGAATTTGGTTGCAGTTTTTTCATCTCACCCCGTATATGTTTCATCCGATATCACATTCGTAATATGCACTCCACAACAATGATATTTAGTACGAGATATCAGATACAGCTCAGAAATATCTCTGCAAAATTGAATCGAGAACGGTTATGATTTGGATATAGCTTTCATAGATTTCTTCATCCGATTTCATGGCTACTGTGCATCAAATATGTAATTCCAGCTCAAATCGGATACATTTTTGCACATTCAACTGCATTTTTTCATTTGGTAAAGCTCGGTTCCCATCTATCTATCGCTCGGATTTATAATTTTTTATATAACCCTTCTCGAAGCCATTTGATAGACTCTATAGCAATATTATTTGACACGAGCGGTACAAATACCTCCCTCAAATTTGGTGAAACAATTAAATTTTGTTTCGAATTCCATTAAGTTTCGTATCTCGCAAAACAAACGCTCTTTAAACACATTTCGAAAAAAATAGCAATGACATGCAAAATGTAAGCACAACTCTTCCGTATTCAAGCAAAATTGTCACATAAAATGGGTGGTGCTTCACCCCGTTTACAAATTCTTTACGCCAATAATTCTAATTGAAAACATGCCTTTGACTCCCAGCAATTAACATCAACCTAAAAAGTGCATTTCGAACATTGCTTGCAAAGCAATTTTGGTAGCAAATACACACGAAAACTCCTCCATATGGTAAAAATTACCCAAAAAGTAATTGCCACAAAACATGGCGCAGACAATGCCAACCAGCCAGCCAACAAGAAAAACAACAAAACAATTAAATGTATCCTAAATAAGTACTACAAGCGAAGGGCAAAACTAAAGAAACTCCCAGAAATATTTGACATGTTTGCAACAGCTAACATATGGGAAATGGGAAAGGAGACCATTTGCAAAAATAACCAGGGACAATAAGAAAACAAGAACAACAACAATGTAATTCCGAAAATATACAATAAGAAAAAAGGTCAGTGTTCTACCATGAAGAAATGTAAATGAGCACTTAAGTGGTCAGCAGCGGGATATGGATAATTGGAAAATTTGTTTAAAATTCTAATTAAAAAAAAAAAAAAAAACAATATACATTGATATTTGTTGCAAATCTTTAATCTTAAATGTTCAACAAATTCCCATATTTCAACAACTGGAGGTCATAGTGTTTTGTTACTACATCACAGCATACAACGGATTCTCTGACGAGAGAGGTACGCCGTAACCCCCCTCTGAAATGATTTAGATACATTCTGCGTCCTACAACTAAATTTTATGTCAAAATAGCAATTACCCGAAATTTCCTTAAAAAAATTTAAGAATAGTTTCAACAGTCCGTTAGACATATTTAACATACATACATCATACATTGTACTAAATATTCAGACATTAAAGGATTTTCGGATGAAGAATAATAAGAAAATGTTTACTTTTTACACCAAAACTTCTTTAAAATGCAGTCATTTTGAAACATACTGAGATGAATATTAGTAAAACCATGTCCATCCAATTTTCTGTCCAAAACTATTTCAAGGTCTAAATATATATACCCAAAGAACCAAGAGTGACCTATTTAATTTTAAATTTTAGAATTAAATCTCAATTCCAACATTTTGTTCCACTTGAACTACTCGTAAGTTCATAGTACGCATTTCACAAACCACCCTTCCCTCAATTGGAAACATCAACATTGACATCCATATTAATTTTCAGAATTTTAGCTCTATTCCTCCACCTTCAGCCAATACCAAATTTGGTTCAATTAAACACTTTTCGAACAATTTTAGTACACACTTCCAAACCCATCACCCAAATATCAAGTTTTAGAATTAACATAATCACATCCATATCTCAATTCCATATACAAACAGGGACCTCAATATACAATTTTAAGATTCTAGCCCAATCTCTTCATCCAGTACGAAATTTAGAAGCATTTAGTACTTTTCGTACAAATATAGGACGCATTTCTGAAACCACCTATCCAGGCTACACATGAACGGCGTCCCAATACCAAATTTCAGATTTCAATACCAAATTGTACCAAAAATAGCCCTGCTTAGTACTTTTCGTGCACATGTAGAACAAATTTTTAAAAAAAACCTCTTTGACCCAAACTTACCACCAACAGGGACCCAAGTAACAAATTTCAAAATTTCAGCTTTATCCGTTCAGCCTAAACCAAACTGTTCCAAACTTAGTACAATTTTGTGAAGTTGCACAATTAGTACATATTTCCAAAACCAACTAATCAAACATACTTTCTATCTTTGATTCTCACAAATTTCAGAATTCTAGCTCATTTCGTTTGTCTACACCAAAGTATTCAATTTCAAGTATATTTTAGCACTTTTCCTACTCTTTTAGAACAAATTTCAAAAACCCAGCCTCGTCACACGCCAACACACCAAGTCTGTCAGTCGTGCAAAATTCCAAGATACTATCTTCAGCTGTTTTAGTCAGTCAGTTAATTCACTATTCTTCTATATACAGGGTGAGATGAAAAAACTACAACCAACTTCAGACAGCTCTCATTTCCAACCCACTCGTCCGACAGTTGTTAAAATTATTCCAGTGACAGCTCATTATATTATTTGCAAGCGTACAAAAGCATTTTGGTGAGAATTTTCAAGAAAAAAAAGTTATTCGTGATGGAATTCAAGCGTGATAGTGTGATTTCTTTATAGTTGGCTGGAATACCAAAAGTGGCTATCGTTAGAGCACTCCAGCATTTAGATGTGAATAAATCTTTTTTATCTCGTACCATAGCTCGTTACCGTGATACTGGTAGCGTAGCCCGACGTTAAGGAAGTGGACGGAAGAAAACAGCAGAATCAGTAGAAATGGTTTGAAAAATAAAAAAAAGGACTTGATCGAAACCCGCGTCGCAGTGTCCGAAAAATGGCTCGTGAGCTGAACACATCGCAATATTTCATTCGGCAAATATTGAAAAATGAGCTCGGGTTAGAGCCATTGAAATTCCAGAAAGTGCAAGAACTTATACCGCAACAGAAAGAAAATAGACTCAAAAGAGCTAAAGAGTTGGTTCTTTTGACCAAAAGTGGTGAACTGCCGAATTTGGTTCTCTCCGATGAAAAAACATTCGTTTTCCAGCAGTTTGTGAACAAACAAAATGATAGTGTTTACTTGCCAAAGAGGTCAGCTGAAAATGTTCCACCAAAACTCAAGCGCCGGCCATGGTGATGGTGTGGGCCGCCATAACAGCCGAAAATATTCTGGAGGGTGTATTAAAGCCTTGGGCACGCAAACATTTTGGCCGCAGATCTTGGACATCCCAACAAGACTCAGCCTCATTTTCTCAGACTCATTTTTTTATCTCACCCTGTACTGTAGGCAAAATATGCTCTATAAAAATGCTAGGTTAAATATGCAGACTAATGTAGGATATTGCCGGTCCGTCTGATTCTTGTCCATTCCTTACTGTTTCTTATTTTTTTATTTTTGGTTTCCAAAAAACTAAAAGTGATTTTGACCATATCGTAAGAGCATGGAAATAGACAACACTTGGCTGGGTCATAAAAAAACGTATGTGCCAGTGTGACTAGCTTCAAAATACTCGGAAAAATAAAACCACATAGAAAATAATTGAAACACTCAGCTAAGCGTGAAGATACCGTAAAAATTGGAACCATATAAACTCATACATGTATGCTAATTGAATTGAAGGAAAATACACACTTACAACCAAGGAGCCCAATATTGCCAATGTTACCAAGCACAACATTGCCATGATCTTGAAACGCCTGAATGGAGCAAACCAATGAAGCGCAACACAAATTTTTAAATGAAAATTAAAACATAAAAAAACAACTGCTGCCGTAAACCATAAAAAACACACGCCACCAGAGGACATGAATTGGAAAACTATTTTCACAACAATGTCTTCTAGATATTGTATTTTTAAGTGCTCCAAGTGTTACAATTATACCAAACAAAGAATAATTTGAATTTTGTTCTTCCTCACAGTAGCTCTTCCCCCTTAAAATAGAACCTTACCACTCTTAGTTGCCACATTGGGGAATTCCACACACCACAATGGTAAAGTCAACGGAAAAATGTCTCTCTCTCTCTCTTTTTGCTAAGTGGGGTTGGTTTTTATGACCGTTGCGTCTGATGTTCTTGTCTAGTGCCACTCATAAATCTGTAAACGCCAGAGTACTTTTCCCAATGCAATTGCATGCCATAAACTTTTGATATCCTGTTTTGTCTGTCAAATTCCTTGTTAAATACTCAATAAACCAAGGAAGGCATGCATATGTATATCGATGTGTGAGTGTGTGGATACTGGAAAATTATGTTTAGTTGCTGCGTTTGCGCATTGCACATCCACCCTCTCCTCCATCCATTGACACTCGTGTTAGTAACGGTTATGATGTTTAGCTGCTGACAGGTTCATTTCCTTGTTGCGCCCACCCTTTCCTCTTAGAAAGTGAAGAGTTTTTATTGTTACGATCAGCACGCGTGATTCTGGCTAAGTGTGAACGATATGACAGAAATTTGTCCCCAAAGATTTGTACCTTTACCTTTTCGGTGAAATTTTCGGAGGCGCAACTGTCAATCATCAATCTCATTAAAGTGAAAATAATTTGTGAGGGTTTCGTTACGTTTGTCAATCTTGAATTTGAATATGAGGGAAAGGATTTGGAGAATGCATTTTGTATTGTTTAAAATTTTGAAATGGGTTATATTGAGGAAAGAATTGGTGTTGTGGCCACATGTCTTTGGAAGAAAGCTAAAGGTAGGAAGTTTGACATTATTTTTGGAATTCATTTCTGGTGTTTAACATTGAAATTAGTTTGAATTAAATTTTGATAATAATGAATTTTCATAGCTCGAATAATTTTTTTCTACTTTTTCCCTACATAGACTTAATATATGACTTAATATATTTATAAATGTTCATTGTCTGTTGAAGTAATTCTGTAAATATCATTTTAATCGACGAATATCGATTTAGATTTGGATATAACCTCCATATATGTTTTTATTTGATATTTAGTCCGCCATTGCGTACACCGAAATAATAATTTTAGACCCAACAAAGTATATACAGGGTGAGATTAAAAAACTGCAACAAAGTCAAACTCCATAATTTTTACTGTTTTTTCTATTTTATTGAATGGAAGCAAAAAATGTCGGAAAAAGCATCAAATTTTAGAATGTTGCTCTGTGGTATTTTTGCCCACTCCCAGCGAAGCGCTTGCTTGAGGTGATCGACACTTTGGTATTTTTTAGTGCCAACCTTGCTTTCCAAAATACTCCAGACACAATAGTCCAACGGATTGGTATCCGGAGATTTTGATGGCCATTGTGCGCTGGAAATGAAGCGAGGAAACTCATTTTGTAACCATTCTTGGATGGCGCGTGCTGAGTGCAATTTGAAATTGTCTGAAATTCAACACAATAGCAACATTTTTTACCGGAATCGTTTCAAATTTCGTATTTAAAGTTCGTAATGGGTAGTACAGCCAAGACGAAAATTGAAAATCCTGATATTTGTTATTTTTATGATTTTAGGGACAATATTCACCGGAATTGTTTCAATTTTCTTATGTGAAGCTCGTAATGCGTACTACAACGTATGGCGGAAAATCGTCTATGTAGGTCCACGTCTTCATAAATTCCACACATAACGGGACGACATATAAGTTGCACGAAATCGTATATTCCCCATATAAACTCCCGATATTCGGTATTTTAATAACTGGAATTTTCTGAAAACACACACATGGAGTTCCTTCTGAGTACTTTACCCTCTGGAAGGGAATTGTCTATATAGGTCCACGATATAGTATAGGCCCCATACAGGGTGATATGAAAAAACCGCAACCAAGTTCAGGATGCTGTCATTTCTAAGCCAATCGTCCGACAGCTGTAAAAATTATTCCAGTGACAGCTCATTATATCGTTTATAAGCGTACAAAAGCATTGTGGTGAGAATTTTTCAGAAAAAAGTTATTCGTGATGGATTTCAAGGGTGATAGTGTGATTTCTTTATATTTGGCTGGGAAACTACAAGTGACTATCGTTAGAGCACTCCAGCATTTAAATGTGAATATATCTTTTGTGTCTCGTGCCATCGCTCGTTACCGTGATACTGGTAGCGTAGCCTGACGTCAAGGAAGTGGGCGGAAGAAAACAGCAACATCAGCAGAAATGTTTTGAAAAGTAAAGAAGCGACTTGATCGAAACACGCGTCGAAGTGGCCGAAAAATGGCTCGTGAGGTGAACATATCGCAATATTCCGTTTCCAAAAAGTACAAGAACTAACACCGCAACAGAAAGAAAATAGGCTCAAAAGAGCTAATAAGTTGCTTCGCTTAGCCGAAAGTGGTAACAGCCGAATTTGGTTTTCTCCGATGGGAAAACAGTTGTTGTTCAGCAGTTTGTAAACAAACAAAATGATCGTGTTTACTTGCCAAAGAGGTCAGCTGAAAATGTGCACCTTCGGTTTACCACCAGAACTCAAGCGCCGGTCATGGTGATGGTGTGGGCCGCCATAACAGCCAATGGTCGCTCTCCGCTCGTATTAATCGGCCGTGGCATCTCGAAAATATTCTGGAGAGTGTATTAAAGCCCTGGGCACACAAAAATTGTTACAAAATGAGGATACAAATCCATTGGACTACTGTGTCTAGAGTATTTTGGAAAGCAAGATATTTCCGACATTTTTTGCTTTCATTTTAATTAAAAAAAAATGTAAAAACTATTACTCTGTTGCAGTTTTTTTATTTCACCCTGTACAACGGTTCCGACAATATTCGCTATTTGGATGATTTATCGATTTTTCACCGGATTTGTTTCGAATTTCTTTTTAAAATTTGTAATTACCACGTCTTCGAATAGCCCCCATATAATGGTTTTCTTTGAGCGGTATTATTCGATGGAATTTTTTGGAAATTTTTCAAGTTCCTTAAAAATTGTGGAGTGTATTAAAAGTTCGACCCGGCCGAACTTATCTGCATTTTACTTGTTATGCATTAAATGCGTGCTATTTTTTCAAATTTCATCTACAAAAAATAATTCTGCAAAAATTCATGAATGTCGGCTAAAATTTAGCTCACATTGGCTCATATTTAAACCTGTACAAAAGCATTATATGTTCCCAATATGAATTATAATTCGAGGGATCATTACGAAAATCGAAAAATGCAAGCAAAGTCTATAGTCGCCGAGGCCGACTATGTCATGAAACATCTATAAAACATAATGTATTATTACGTTTTAATAATGTGGGAAAATTTACATTTCCTTCCAAATAATAGGAATTATAAATATCTAACATATTAATCCATCACATTCACAGAAAAAGACGCCTGTGCATTAAATGCGATCAAATATGATTAAGAAATATAGATCTTTTGTAAACATACCCAATGTGACAAACATCAAATATGAGAATGCCGCTGACTTATTTCCCCAAATATTCCCACAATATTTAAAATTCAAATCGAAAAAAACGCCACAATATTTTGAGAAAAACATACAGATATGGAAAATATATGGAAATTTCTAATACCCCTAATCCCATGGATATTTCTAAGGATTAAAAGAAAAAATCCTCAAAATTTCAGAAACCCTAAGAGAGGGAAATTTTTCTTATTAGCAATTCCGGCAACAACTCTCCCTGCACACGGTTGCACGCACAACCCTCCTTCTCAGGTGATGGCGGCGGTAGTAATCGTTAAGGTGATAACGTGTGGCATACAAAACAAATACTAACTAATACACCGGCCGGTCGACAGACAGACAAAGAGACATGAAAGCAGATATGTGGCTTCATGATTGTTGTTGACAAAACAAAACAATAGAGGTGGTAGTAAACCAATAATCCAGCCATCCATTGCCGCCGAACGAGCAATCCATCCATACCCTGTCGATCAATATTCATTGATCATTGATTTGCCTGAAACATAAAACACTCACACTGAAAAGGAGTTGGCCAAAACAAAAACATCGCCTAGAACCATTGATTGGTTAGTGTTTATGGCGTTTGTCCCGCCAAAGGTTGTTATTCTGTCTGTTTTGTTTTCCCTTACCAATAGACAGCCAATTTGTTAAGAATTCTAAGCGTGAATACCTTCGCCTTCCATTCAGGTAACAATCCATAATACAATTACAACAAAAAGGCGCCGTGTAACTTAAAAGGAAAGGAAAAGAAAAATTTTCCTACTGGAAAAACTGCTTTAGCCTACCGTAATACACACACTCAGCCAATGTGTGGGTGCAATATGTTCCAACTGCCCACAAGCCAATTGTTGTTTATTAAAACACTTACTTATTGGTAGTTAGTACGAGGATCATTGTAGGAAATTCACAATGATTTGTATTTTTCCAAGAATAAGGTAAAATTTAATATTTCCATTTCCATCTCTTATTGTCCATATGATCAATTAGTTAAAGTAAAAGAATTGTGGAATTTTTGCGGGGAAAGATATGTAATAATTTGTGGAAATTAATAAGTGCGCGTGAGGTACCAGACATAGTGGAAGGAAGAATTCTACTTCATCTAATACTGAAAACGAATATTGAGATTAGCAAAATTAAAAAAAAATCGAACACTTATTTCCAAGTTTATGTTATTTTTAATCAAAATTGAATCCTTTTGTGGGAAGGTCCCAGAACGAGTGAACCGATGAATTCTAGATTCACATTCGATCTCTGGTTATCAAGATTTATAAGAATCGCAGACATGTTTCGTGTTTCGTATATGTGAGATATAAGTATTGACAATTGTGACTCTTTGTGTGTTAGTAGAGATTTTAAAATGTATCGGATGCTTATATTGAAGGAAGTGTTTGTGAGCTTCATCGTTATTTAAAATGTTGACCCCTTGTGGGCGACGTACTAGAAGGAATGGACCGATTTCACCTTCCCACCAGATATTGTGTTAATAAATATATTTGAATGAGTTATATTTGAACAGAATCCGATGCTTATTTCATAGAGTTATTATTATTCAAAATGTTGACCCTTTATGTTGGAGATACATTTTCGCTCCTGATATTGCACTGAAACAAATATTGGGATTTTTAAATTTGAATAAAATTGGATGACACTTTCTTGTTTTATACGATTTTTTTTTTTTTTTTTTTTGAAAATTGTAACTTTTTGTGAGGGAGGTACCGAAAGGAGTGTCCATCTTCGAGCTCGATATAAGTTTGACAATAATATTACGATGTATCAAGTTTGGATAGCCTCTTCGAGAGTTATCGAGCGCACCACCCAGACAAACAGACGGACGAACGGTCGTATAAAATTATATACAGGGTGAGATAAAAAAAATCTGCAACAAAGTCAAAAGCCATATTTTTTACATTTTTTTTTTTAAATTTTATTGAATGAAAGCAAAAAATGTCGGACATAACATACAATTTTAGAATAAGTTTAGATTTGTTCGAATTGGTCACTTTTGGCACGAATTATGGCCTTCAAACGGCCAGTGAAACTATCACACGCTGCCCGAATATTGCTCTGCGACACTTTGGTATTTTTTAGTGCCAACCTTGCTTTCCAAAATACTCCAAACACAATAGTCCAACGGATTGGTATACGGAGATTTTGGTGGCCATTGTGCGCTGGAAATGAAGCGAAGAACCTGATTTTGTAAACTGTCTGCGGCCCAATGTTTGCGTGTCCAAGGCTTTAACATACCCTCCAGAATATTTTCGCGAGCATTTATTCTGATGACACGGTCGATTAATACGAGCGGAGAGCGACCATCGGTTGTTATGGCGGCCCACACCAGCACCATGGCCGGCGCTTGAGTTCTGGTGGCTAACCGAAGGTGCACATTTTCAGCTGACCTCTTTGGCAAGTAAACACGATCATTTTGTTTTTTTACAAACTGCTGGACAACGAATGCTTTCTCATCGGAAAAAAAAACACTCTTTAGCTCGAAGTAACTCTTTAGCTCTTTTGAGTCTATTTTCTTTCTGCTGCGGTGTATGTTCTTACACGTTTTGGAATTTCAACGGCTTTACCCGAGCTCATTTTTCAATATTTGCCGTATGGTATATTGCAATATGTTCGGCTCACGAGCCATTTTTCTGCCACTGCGACGCGGGTTTCCATCAAGTCGCTACTTTACAATTCGAACCATTTCTGCTGATCTTACTGTTTTCTTTCGTCCACTTCCTTGAAGTCGTGCTACGCTACCATTATCCCGGTAACGAGCGATGGTACAAGACACAAAAAATTTATTCTCATTTAAACGTTTGAATTCCATTACAAATAACTTTTTTCTGGATAATCCTCACCAACAATATAATGAACTGTCACTGGAAAAATTTAAACATCTGTCGGACGAGTGGCTTAAAAATGACAGCAGTCTGAAGTTGGTTGCAGTTTTTCAATCTAACCCTGTACATATTCGTAAAATTCTGAGTCAATTTAACGATGTCCATCTATTCGTTTGTCTGTACTTCTTTTTTTTTAAATTAATATACAGCTCAGATTATTTGATGTATAGCTCAATATAGCGGTACCTTCGGATATTCGATATTCGTTTTTACAGCTCGTATGGGTTCTACCACCTGCATCTGAACATTTTCTATATTGGCCCACAGTTTTCTGTATTTTCGGTATTTTTATTGTTTTAATAACATGGTTCAAAATTTGGTATTTGAAATTCGAAATAGATAACAACGCCTATGGCAGAACATTTTCTATAAAGGTTCACATAGAAAATGTTCTGCCATAGGCGTTGTTATCATATAACGGTACCGTTGATGATCATATAACGGTACCGCCCACATTATGGTATTTTGAACACTAAACTGCATTCTTAAACGATTTCACGGAATTCTCAATTTTAAATGGAACTGACATTCTAGAGATACATGTATTGAGTTCAATCGGCCGATATAGGAATACCGTTCACCATCGAAAAACATAAAGAAAACTTGTTGGATTTAAAATCCCCCAAGCAGCACCCCATAAAGTAGAAAAATTAGGTTAGGACATTCAAAATAGCATTTCAAAACCTGGATGACCTTAATTTTTTCTCCATAATGTGTTCTTTCTATTAAGATTTCGACTCGAACCCTCATAGCTCCCTACATCGGAATTAACCAAGTGTTGGTCTCATATAATAAAATTTTCTCTAGGGGATTATATCATCTAAGAAGTCGAATAATTATATTGTGGCGTATGTGTTTGTAAACTGCATTTTAAGCCTTAAAAATGTAAATATTAGGGAGGTACCGCTACAGTGGATTAATGCTCACGCGTTGTTGTCAATTGGAATGCCACATTAACCCCAAACTTCAAAATATAGACGTTTCGATAAACAACTGTGACTGAAAGCTTCATAGTTATACTTAAATTGATATTAAATAAATGAATTTAATATTTTAAATAACATAATTGTAATAATTGTCTAATTGTAAGGATAGTTCCCCAAAAAATGTATTTGTGATCAATTGCCGAGGCTATAAATTTGTCGGAATACCGATTGAAATTTTCTTATTTTTTTAATAATTCCGATTTGTCAATCTCTGGAAGGGTAGTCTTTAAATGAGCTTGGAGACAAATTTAGGATATCGCCATTAAAACCCATACTTGTTTGCATTTAAATAATATTGATTTATACCCAACTAATAATGAAGATCCATCCTCTCATAAAATTTGCACTTGAAGTTTTAATAACTAGCCTCGTTACTACGCGGGAGGATCAGATAGTAAATATATCGCCATTACAACCCCTACTGGTTGCATTTAAATACTTCCGATTTGTACCCAACCAATAATAAAGATCCACCTCTCATAAAATTTGCACTAGAAGTTTTAATAACAGCCCTCGTTAGTCCGCGGGAAGATCAGATAGTGTTTTGTTTTGGTCAACTTCACAAAAAAGACAATCTTTAAGTGTAAGGCCAGAGGGCACACAAAGAGAGAAGAAAACAAAGCAAATTTTTCACTCTCATTGCAGTGATTACCGATGCTGTTATTGTTGTCATTGTTCTTGTTATTACTGTGTTTCATACACATTTACGCATTTAAAACAATATGCATTAATTGTATTCGGCATTGCAATCAGACAAAACGAACCGGGCAAAAGACAGAGAAGAGCAAAGATGGATGGATGGATAGATAGATGTTTGAATGATTCGAAATGGAAATTGAATGGAAAATCTAGACAAAGCCAACAACAACAACATCAACTACTACTATTACACTTACAGTACAGAGATTCGATTGAGCGGCAAAATAACAGAGTCGAGCAACACGCACTTATGCTACATGTACTTACAACGTACGCACCAAGTGTCCAGTGCCAGGCAACAACAACAGAAAATATTTGTGCTAGCACCACACATAGCAGAAGAATAGTCCAACAACCATACCCAACCAACCATCCATCCATACATATGGGCCTCATACAACAAATAAAACAATGTGTGTAGCATATTCCTACTCCTATGCACTCGGGCGAATTGAATGTGAATATGAAAACATAATTGTTGTTGTAGGCGTAATGTTGTTGTGCGTAGCTCAGGAGCGTGTGTGTGTGTGTGTGTACGTACGCGTATGGCATTGTTTGTGTGCTGCTTGCTCTTCAGGGCTCGTGGTGTAGCAAAAGAAACATGTTGCACATAAGTTGTGTGTTGTGGCTTGTAGAATGATTTTAGAACGTTGATTTTTTTATTCCGTTTCGGGATGTCAATGCAATCAGACGCATAACGGCACCACACTGTAGCAGAAAAAATCAAAACAAAAACATATAAATTTGTAAAAACAAAATAATACCAAAATAATTAAATAAAATACATAAGATTTAAAACATTAACGTGAAAAATATCATTGAAAATACTAACAAACTTGTGAAGTTTTGAAAAGTTCTTATATACAAAAAAGCGCGGCTTTTTGATTTTACATGTATTTGCGATAACCAATACTAAGACAATTTGTGTATAAAAACAGCAACAACAATAATAATGCCACAAAGAAAAACAATACCAGTAAACAATTTTGTCATATTTGTGTTCTTATCATAACCACCCAAAGTGTATTGTGGCTCCCCCGAAAAAAAAAAATGTGGCTTGTGTTTACAAATAATAAAAACAATAATCATAATTACAACAACAACAACAGAAATAAACACCACGAATAACAACGACAATAAAAATAATTATAATTGTTTAAATAAATTGCATTTTAAGCATTCAATAATTTTTGGTATTTAAGAGAAAGTTTATGGGTTTTCGAAAATGTTCAACGACATTGTTGATACAAGCCTAAATATCAATATTTGTATAACAATGACCAGCCATCAACAATCAGTGTAGTAGTTAGTAGTGCATAAACAATTAATATTTCGAACGAATCAGTGGAAATTACAAAACAAAAACAGAAAAGTTTTGAAAACAAATCGCAACATAGCCAATTGAAGATTTTGGCATTTACAATTGAATTGGCATTTAGAAGTGGATTTTTTGCCTGTTGTTTTCACACACACACACAAAAGCCAGTCATCATGTTTGTCACAGTGGATAATGCAACAAATACCTTCTTCTCAGGTAAATATTGGTCGATTTTGAAAACAAATTGGAATTTTTGGGGAAATTTTTGATAATATTTTATTTTGAACACATATTATGGGGTATCTTTGTCAGACGCGATAATCTGCAAATCTTTGTGAGGAATTTTTGAATTATGTGTTTGTTTTTGTGGGAGAGAGCGAAAAAGAAGACAGTTTCTCTCTTCTCTTACAGAGGTTCTCAGCAAAATCCTCCTAAAATGTTTTACCATAGACAAATAAAGGTATAGACTAAAAAGTTTTAAAATTTTCCCTTCCGGCAGATGTTGTTGATCTTGGGCCAGTCAAGTCACCCAGGGCTAGTGAAGTCACTCGACTTCGAAAATAATTTATTCATTTTTCTGCTATTTAAGTTCTATATTTTTATATTTCACGACATATTTGGATAATGTAAAAGTAAACAAAGTCGATGTTTCGTTTTTAATTGATAAATAATAAGGAATCATAAAAATATTTAATATTTTGTATTTTGAGAGAATTGAGTGAGTCTACTGAACCTCTCTCACAGCATAAACGACATCTATTGGAGCACTTTTTTTTAGAGATAACAGATGAGACAACTTTTTAGTCTATACCAAGGCTAGGCAAAGAGTATCCCTTGGGATATCTGTGTGTTCACCAACACAATTGTAAAAAATAAATTGTTTTGAATTTTCTGTCAAATTGGTTTTGGGAGAATATTTAGTTTTGTTCGAGCAGTCGATGAGGAAGGTGCTGTCGGACATTTTTATGAATACACCGTAAGAAATATTGGATCAAATAAATATATCTTACTACATATTTAAAACAAATATTTCCGAAATTATAAAAATTACAACTATTAAGATTTGTATACTTGATTGATTTATTTTTGACCGAATTTGTATAAAGAGGGAATTCATTTCATATTGACCGACAAATTAATTGTCATTCTAAAGTAGTAGATATTTTCATATCCCCCGATTTCTATGAAATGTCATGTACAGTCTTAGTCAATTTTAGGAAAAATTGCAAGATGCGATGTTTATCATTCTGTTTGTAATTTATGGAAATAATCTGTTAGAACCCAACGCATAAAATTCAGCATAAAATTCTACGACTATTTGCGTATGTCAGCCTGTGGAAATCGGTATTACTTAGATCGTTAGCATATTATGTCCGAAATTATTAAACACAAAAAAAATTATATAAAATTTCTGAAAATGTCAACTTATATACTTTTTAATTTTAAAATAAATAATAATTGAAATAATTCTGCAAATATATCTCCGAATTGTCTGTCAAAATATTAATTTTTTACCAACGAAGTTGTTTTTAAAACAGACAATTTTAAATTGAAAATTTAAAGATAACAAATTATTTCTCACTCTGTAAAGAGAGGCAAAAAACACTTGCAATATTTTGTTATGTCAAAACATATACAATCACAAATTTTTTTTGAGGCTCTCTGCCTTGCCCTGGTCTATACCTAATTTGTCTATGGTTTTACTGTCTGACTTTCGAGTTATTAATTTGTTTAGATTATTGTTCATATAAAATTATTGTAAAGTAAAGGTTTCCGAAGAATATAAGTCAATTACTTTTTAATGGATTTTTCTAAAAAAATTTAAAATTGATCATTGTTTGGCAGACGAATTTCCAAAACCCCGATTTTCGGGAGTACTTTCATACATTATTTTCGAGGAATATTTCTGGATATAAATGCAATTTTCCGAAAAAAAAACTTTTTCAATACCTTTAAATATTTGTAATGATTTTTAATAAATGACCCCAAAAAAGTCCTGCTCAACAACGCAATCTCGCTCACATGTCAAATTTCGCTTCGCTCTTTTAAATCATCCAAATGCAGTGTTAATATACAGTTTATTTATTCATTTTTATACCCTACAACACTATGTGTTGGGGGTATTATAAATTTGATTGGGTCAACAATTATGTAACATATCGAAATATTGGTTTCCTACATAGGAAAGTATATATCGATCTTCTTATCTCGCCGAACTGAGTCGATCTAGCTATGTATGTCCGTCTGTCCATGTTAATTTGTAATCAATCTAGAGGTCCCAATGGAGGTGGAAGTTGAAATGGACCAAAAACTAAAAAAATTCCTGATTTTGCAGTTGCTCTACAGGTCACTATTATAGACCAATCGAAGCGGAAGTTAGCATGGGGCTAGAACTTAGAGCTGGGCAGAAGCCTTCCAATTTTAATGGTTATCGGGTAATATTTAGTGGGTGAAATACACCATAACATTTGTGTTAAATTAAAGTCAAATTTTCCATTAAACCGCGAATATTTTTAATCCTGGTAAAATCACAAATGGACGAATAGGTTAATCCTGACCGTTACGTATATTCCGATAGTAAATATATCGGATGTATATAGCGAAATATATACAATGCGTATATATAAAGGAAAGGGATGTTAGCTAGAACGCTTATATCTCAAGAATGGCTGGACCTATTTTGACAAATTCAGAATACCCTCTTGGCATAAAAGTAGAAAATCTAAAAAAATCGAATAAAAAGATGTCAATAATGACGTTAATATAGATTTTTGTAGTATTTTGTGTCACTTTTTTATATTTTTTATCGCCTGCGATTTTTTCAGTTTGACTTATAATATTGAAGTATACATTTTGTAATAATTGTTATATGCAGATTGCAATTATCGTCCGATCCTCACGAACATTTTAGGCTCAGAAGGGCTAGGCCTATTGTTTTCAAAGATGTCAGCAATATATTTAGGGGTTGAAATGGACCAACAACTAAAAATGTTCCTGATTTTGCAGCCATTTTAATAGAAACCGAAGGACACGAAATCTCATATGAAGTTAGAGTTTATGATAGCGGGTAGAATGGACCACTACTTTGGTGTGACCAAAGCATTGATCACAGCGATATCCGAAATACACGAATGCAAACTTCTGGCTTTTTTATGCTTATTTCGTTAACGACTATAGCCAAATATCGTGGACAAGCAAATCATATGAGTCTAAATCTGGAGATACAGATGCCCGTCTTGCTTCTGTAGTTGATCGTAAAAAATTAGGGGTTCAAATGAACCAAAAACAGACAAAATTTCCTGATCACACAATTGAAGCCAATCGACACGCCTGAGAAGAGAGTTAAGGACAGGGAAAAATTCTAGCATTTTGGATGACCATTGGATTATATTTAGCTGTAAAATGAACCACAACAACTAATAGCACGTCGGAGAGCAAATGTCCCTGGTCAAAACTCTAAGGGAAATATCTTATTGTAGTGTTGTAGGGTATCACAAGGTCGGCCCGCACGTCTATAGCATTTGCTTACTTGTTTTTACTGAATTGTGACACTCTTTGATTTTTTATTATTTTTTGTACCTTTTTTTGTGGAAATTTAAGTTCTCTGGTAAAGCTTTCAGATTCTGATATTTGTACAAATTTAATAGGTGATAACTTCGGTTTCTTATTCGGTTAACTTTTCTTCTGATTTTCATAAAAAATTCAACAAAGTTAATGGCTGCTTACTTCCCTCTCCATTCACAACAGTCTCCCACATTTGCTTTGGAAAATTGAGACAGAGAGAGAGGGAGAAAGATAGAGAGAGAAAATGGAACTTAAACTGAACCCGAATCACAGCTTAAACCCATTTACTTTTAACAGAGATAAATATGAGTGGGAATGAGAACAAGCTTCATAACCCAACAATAATGCCGGCCATTTGTTGCCGTTTCTCTCTATTTGCATTAAGATTAATTGCAATACAGGGACACATTGACAAGTAACGAACGACGAGGGCAGCACCCTTAGTTCACCTACCACAACTCAACTAACACACGCACATTCACGCATAATAGTTAATTCAAATGGCTATTTCCGTTTCATCTCTGGGCTTTGAATTTTGATTTTTAGTACTGATGTTATTTTTTATGTTTAATAAGCGGAAGTTAAAACAGATGAATAAATAAACAAATGGCAGGCAGGCAGGCAGAATGAATGAATTCCATTACAAAGAGTGTCTGGCAATTCTTTATTGAATGAATTATCTGTGTGCAGACGATAATGCACTTTACAGAAAAATGTGTGGAAAGAAATGCATAACTAAAAACTTTAATTGCTTTCCCTTTTATTTGATTTGTTTTTGCAGATAATCCCTATTATTTCTACAATGACCCCAAGTCACCGACGACACCAGATTCTCAGAGTTCCAGTAAAGGTTTCTCCATATTCAAGAGGCGCAACTCTAAAGGAAATAGCCCAAAAGTAACAATACCGGAACAAACACGTCTAATTACATCGGCAAATCTAGATACGACAGCCACACTGACGCTGGGCAGTCCTCGAGGGCAATTTGGTTTTCAGCATGTAAGTAGAAAGAAATAAGAAAATGATATAGTTTTCCCTTATGATAATTTGTTGTCAATTTTTTTTTCAACAACTTCCTCTGCTTTTGTTTGGCTTTCTTTTCTTATGCTTTAAACATTTTAGCAATCGTTTGAACTACAACCATTGATGTCCCAACATCTTCCCCACCACCAAATCACATCATCTCTACACCAAAGACGTCAACGTTCGACGAGTTCACATTCGGAAACTTGCCGCGAACGTTTGGGTTCTTGCAGCGAAGCATCAACGCCCAATCATAGTTTTGATCACGACGACTGCTTCAGCGGTCCCCTATCGCCAAGGTAAGCAAGCGAGCATTGCATTTTGATCGGTTTCCTTGATCTTTTGACATTGAAGGGAAATGGAAACTAGTGCAGCTGTTGACAGTTCATTTTGTTTGTAGGCTTTCCGCAACAAATCGTGCGGAAATTTGCCAAAGTTACATACACTAAATGTTTTTTACATGATATTAATTTGGGATTTTTTTTTTATTTGTTTTTTTTTTTTTGCATAGCAAACATCATTCACATCATCATACACTGCCATCAGCTGGCGGACGACGTCATTCGTTTAGCAATTGGCGTCATGCTAGTGAACGTCATGCTTCTTCATCTTCAAATCATCATCATCACAAAAATATTGCTTCCAATATAACAACAACCGATGAAGTGCCTCAAATGATGGCACCACGACCACCGGTTATATCGCCAAATAAATATCGTGGCGGTGGTAGTTCACATAGGAGACGAGGTAAGTTTTGTTTTTAGTTTTTTTTTTGCAATATTTTTTACAAACACTTCAAAAGGCAGCTACAACAGAAACTCCTAGGATGTTGTGTTGATTTGCTTGATTCCGATTTTGAACATATATTTTAATTCTTGAATAAAACCAAACCAAAAATGGTGTTTCTTAAGCAATTTATCCCAAAAAAGTGTTTAAGTGTCATTTGAATTCCAATTTAAAATCTTTCTAAGCCCCTTCGATATTCGATATCAGGAGTAGGCATATGGTTCAATTACTTTTCCAAAAACGTTCACATTTCCGTCCTAAACATTTTAAGCGCAATACTCAAGTATATGCTGTTGCAAAATTTAACTTCGTTTCAGAGTAGAATATCAAAAATTTGCCAGAGCGTTGATTATAGAAGTTGAAAATTTATATCTCCGAACGAGTTTTACTCTCTACTCGCATTCGAGAAAAGGCACTCCTGAGAGTAAAAAAAATCGACCATACTCCTTTTTCACTTTAGCTTGAATAAGATCAAGCAGGGGATAAAATTCGCTCGAAATCGAACAGATTCTACTCATGGCGAGTAGATGACGCGATTTCACTTTTAGATCAAACTCTTAACCCATTTCGAACATGTTGCCTCCCACTCGAATTTCTCAAACAGAAGTATTCTTCTCTTTACATGAAAAATAATAACCGTCGGTGCCTATATTAATGAGTTACCTACTTTTGTTAACAAAGTAACTACTTTTGTAACTATTCTTACGATAATGTAAATCATTTTAATATGAATTTCTTATCCTGTATTTTCTATGCTAAACTCCCAATAAATATCTTCTATAATTTTCCTTTTCTTCATAAAATCAATTCTCTACCCCACCCAAAAACCATCAAGATGTTTGCTTTTACAGTCAATCAAAAAGACATGAAATAATTGAGCACAAAATAGTGCAGTTCATATTTTGCATCTGCATCACTTTTCTATGATGTGTTGGCTGGCAGGCAACAGCTTTCATTGATGGAGTTTCGAAAACAGAGGGAAAGAAAACTTTGTTTTTTTTTTTTTTTTTTAAGGAAAAGAAAATATTGCACATCATATCTCCTCACTGGAAAGTTGTAAAACGAAAAAGGTCAGACAAAGAATGCAGTTCTGGTAATAAATGATTCCGGCGAAAACTTCGGCATGTTCAAGTAATGGCAGGTGTTTATGGCCAGATATGGAATGGTGTTGATATTCAGCAGGCTACAATGTTTACAATGGAAGAGAACTTTGATATATGGCTATGACTGTTGCTCTGTTTTTGCATCTTTTTTACATGTTAGTTTTTGTTAACTTGTAATTGTTTATGAGGTGTTCAAATTTTATAGAGTTTACACATCGCTATGATGCATGGAGCTCATGAACATGTGTCCATAATTCGCTTTCCTTTTTTTTCAAAGCATATATCATTCATTCCATTCATTTACTCGATTGGCAGACATGGATATATTTCTAGAGAACATCTGCTGTTCACTATTTTTTCTTTTTCCATTTTTTTTTGTTGGTTGTTGTGTTTTACTTCTCGTAAATGTTAATGTCTGCTATTTTCTTTGCTTTAAACAAAACATACAAATTTAAGACACAAAGATGCTCAAAATCTCTCCTCTGTTTTTCCTTGTTTCGCATTGCTTATAATTCCTTGAATCAATTTTCGTTTTTTACATGGAAATAAGTCGAAAAATCGATTCAAAACTTTAGCAATGGATAAATTGCTTAATATTTTTGGGAAACTAAATATTTGTAAAACGTAATTCTTGGAAGTGGAATATGAAGCGTTGAGTTATAAAATTAAAAAGTTATTGGATGATTTTTCATCTGAAATAGGGGAAATTGAAAAGTTTTGTTGTACATCTGCTTGCTTGTTGGAGACTCCGGGTTTTTATATCCTCCACCATTCTATGGAGGGTATATTAACTTTGGCATCCCGTTTGTAACTACTCGAAATATTTATAATAGACCCTACAAAGTATATATATATTCTGAATCAGCGTAAAATTTTAAGACGATGTCCGTCTGTCTGTCTGTCCGTCTATCGGTCTGTCTGTCTGTTGTAATCACGCTGTATTTCGAACGAATTTAGATAGAAGGCTAAAATTTTGCATGCATGCATAGTTTACCAGTAGGCAGGTTAAGTTCGTAAATGGGTCATGTCGGTCCACGTTCATGTATAGCCCCTATAAAACGGTATCTCCCGATATTCGGTATTTTCATAATTTCGCCGACATTACTCACTGCAATCGTTTCAAATTTCGTATTGGGAGATCTTAATGGTTACTACATGCTATGGAAAAAAATTTCGTATGCAAATTCGTATGGACCCTATAAACCGGTACCTCCCGATATTCGGTATTTTCATGATTTTAGCGACATTATTTATCGGAATTATTTCAAATTCCGTATTTGAAGTTCGTAATGGGTGCCACAGCCTATGACAAAAATTTTGGTATGCTGGTCCACGTCTTCGTATAGTCTCCATATAACAGTTTTCATTTTAGTGGTAGTTTCCGGAGGTTTTTTGAATTTTTTTCAAGTTCCTTCCAAATGGTGGAAGGTATTAAAAGTTCGGCACGGTCGAACTTGGTCGCTTTTTTACTACTTTTGTTTTGATTTCATTTTACAACCAAATCAGTTATAATTTCATAATTCGGGCTCTCAACGGTTAGTTGAACTGCTCGCAAAAATATTTCATGCATAACAGAAACTTCTATATTCGATTTTTCCAAGAATTCGATCCCGGTTTCTAACCAAATCAGATAATATTAATAAGATATTCATATTTCAGATTCTCAGTTTACAGTTTAAATCCTCCATCAAAAAAAACCTAAGTTTGATATTTTAGGGATGTTAAGGAAAATATATTTGGTCATATATGAAATTTTCACAGGGTGAAGGGTATAAATTCGAAATCGAATAAAAAATGAACTCGCTCGAATCAGAGCGGAAGTACTCCTGCGAGTAAAAAACAGAAATTGAGCAATAACTATTTTCTTATGGGACTCGAGCGACTATGCTTTGCTCGTTTTCGAGTAAGAGTAAAATCCACTAGAAATCGAGCAGATTATATTTCGGCTGAGTACTTTTTCATTTTTTGTCAGTGCGTGTATTTTCTCAATCCATAGCTACGAATGAATCAAACCCAAACACGTTAAAGAGTATTGTCGCCAATCGGTACCTAAAAACATATGGTAGTGTGGTTGAATTTGTTGTTTTTGTACACAAAATACATCGGTACCCTGGTTCTGCTGTTTTACTCTTCTTGGCGATCTCTTCATCTTCAAGGAAAAATCAAAACTTTTTTCTTTTAAAAATTACACCAGTAAATAAAATAATTGTTTCCACTCGCATTTAAATTTAGAGTAAACTCTTACTCTATACCCAGCATTTCGAGTCCCACTATAATTTTTTAAACAGAAGTTATTCGCGAGTTCTCCTACATAAAACAAAGGGGTGGAGAGTAAACTTCTAGTAAAATATCCTACTCATCGTGTTAGTTTCACTAGCGAGCCCCTCAGCCCCTCAGCTTAGGTAAAAAGGCCCTAGAAGACTTTTACGAAAGGCATCAAATCAAGATAAGTTACTCTTAAGGAGTCTTGCAATTTAGAAGGTCCCTTCACCTACAACATGTTTTCGTGCAAGATATTCTTCTGTATTTCTCCTCATAGCTGCTGCTGTCAATTAAAGTCTGTTGTAAAATACTGACGTTTCTCAATAGTTCTTTTTTTTTTGGTATACGACTTGATGTCCCGACCGAAAACCAATTACAAAGGTAGACAGCAGCGCTTATTAATTCCTAACCATCATTTTCGAAAATGTCATTTTTATTTCATAAATTCAATATTGTCCATGTCACACTGACGTTTAAATGCCAGTTTTTATTTGCATTGCAACGAAAACAAGAAGTAGCGCACAAAAAAAAAACCTAAACAATTTAAGCCAGACTTGTAACTGCTAAAAGATGCACAACAAAAAACTGTTGGGGACTCTTGTAGATTACAAGTTGGTAAAATTCATGGTTGTCTTCACCAATTGACGTCTGAGACTGTCATTGTTATTTTTAGCAGCGAGTGAGTGAGTGCTCTGCACTTTAGTGACAATGATGATAATTTCCTTTTTTTCTGTATTGTAAGGCAGTAACTTTGACAACAAAAAACAACAACAACAACATCAAGATACAATGAAACTTTGAGTGATACAACAACAGCAACAACAATTGCATAGTCAATACACTTGTTTCAATACTCACACATGCATTGTGAATATTTTTATGGATGATGTCGTCTTTAATATTGAAAAACAAAAAACAATGTGGCGCCTAAACTTGGATGCCCTGCCACCCGCTCCCGGCCAAGCTATCCATCTTATCCCTCCCGTTTTGACTTTACGATGTAAACGTGCTAAACTAAAGCAGTATGAATGTATATATATTTGTCTACGGGCTGATGAAATTATAACGCTTTTGCTGTCGTCTACAGGATGTCAAGATTGTTGTTGCCAATATTTTTGATTAGAGGTTGGTTACCTGTCTATGCCACCACCACGAGCTTGTTAAGTGTTAGAACCAAGGCAGTTTTGTTAGCTTTTCAAATCCAAGTTTGTTTTTATTTTACTTTTTAATTACTTGGGGACTGTCATTAGATTTTAAAGACAAGATTTGCATTAGATTGTCGGATATTCTTACAGTAAACAACGGCTGTGTGTTGATTGTTATCGCTTTCAAAACTGTCCTAATAAATCACTAGTATTTTGATTGATAGCTCATTGTGCGGGGAATATTAATTTAATTGTTTTCTAATTTGTTGTGCAAGAATTTAAAGAATTTTAATGCAATTGGAAATTAAATGTTTAGTTTGTGTGCGTCTATATTGTAATAGTTTCCGTCATAACTAAGACGAACACAAAATTACTCTTTAAAGTGGAAAAGGTGTATGAGGGAAGGGACATATACATATATTGATTAAATATAATTGCATGACTTAATTGAAAGTTGCATTTTTGGTGCCTACTTTTAGGAGAAATCATATGTAACTTTATTAATTAGTTTTTTTACTCGATTTTACCCTTAGAGAAAACTCTTTCTCAATTTAGAGCATTTTAAATCCAATTTTTGTTTTTTAAACGGGAGTAACTAGCGGGCAAGAGTTGAGAGTAAAATTCGTGTAAAACTCCTACTCTTCAAGCACTCCTGCTCGCAAGTGTTTTTTACTTACAAGTAAAAAAAGCTCGAACAATTTTTTTCTGCGAAATGTTTGCTTGGTTTTACGGGAAAATACTTCTTATTCCCTTAGTTTTTCTTTGTTTGCCAACACAGAGATTCAAACCAGCGACCATAGGCTTGGTACTCCGACATGCGTATTCTGTGCCGCCCTTACTCATAACTTGGTAGGATAAATACAGGGTGCAAGGTGGATAAAAACTGCAAAAAAGTCCAAAGCCATTATATTTACATTTTTTTAAATTTTTGATTTTTTTTTTTTAATTTTTTGAATGAAAGCAAAACGTGTCGGAAATAACATCAAATTTTAGAATAAGTCTAGATTTGTTCGAGTTGGTCACCTTTGACACGAATTATAGCCTTCAAACGGTCAATGAACACGCTGCCCGAATGTTGCTCAGCGGCCATTTCCGGCGAAGCTCTGGCTTGAGGTGATCGCATTTGGTATTTTTTAGGGTCAACCTTGCTTTCGAAAATACTCCAGACACAATAATCCAACGGATTGGTATCCGGAGATATTTCTGGTATCTGTGCGCTGGATATGAAGCGAGGAACCTCATTTTGTAAACATTCTTGGGCGGCGATGGTCCTGTTGGAATGTCCAAGGTCTGCGGCCAAAATGTTTGTGTGGCCAAGGCTTTAATACACCCTCCAGAATAGTTTCGCGATAATATTCGGCATTTATTCTGATGCCACGGTCGATTAATACGAACGGATAGTGACCATCGGCTGTTATAGCGGCCCACACCTTGGCAAGTAAACACGATCATTTTGTTTGTTTACAAACAGCTGGACAACGAATGTTTTCTCATCGGAGAAAACCAAATTCGGCAGTTCACCATCTTTGGCCAAGCGAAGCAACTGTTTACCCCTTTGAGACTATATTCTCTTTCTGTTGTGGTGGCAGTTCTTGCACTTGTTGGGATTTCAATGGCTTTACCCCGAGCTCATTTTTCAATACTTGCCGAATGGAATATTGTGATATTTTCAGCTCACGAGCCATTTTTCGGCCACTGCGACGCTGATTTACCATTTCTGCTGATGTTGCTGTTTTCTTTCGGCCACATTCTTGACGTCGGGCTATGCTACCAGTATTATGGTAACCAGCGATGGTACGAGACACACAAGATTTATTCACATTTAAATGCTGGAGTGCACCACTTGTGGCTTTCCAGCCAAATATGAAGAAATCACACTATCACGCTTGAATTCCGTAACGAATAACTTTTTTTCTGGAAAATTCCCACCAAAATACACGCTTGTAAATAATATAATGAGCTGTCACTACAATAATTTTAACAGCTGTCGGACAAGTGACTTAGAAATGACACGAGCCTGAAGTTGGTTGCAGTTTTTTCATCTCACCCTGTATTTTGACTGCGAGATATTTTCAAATGTACTTTTTTTATTTTTTTAATTCATTTAATATTTGTTTACAGTTTCATCGCATAGATAACAGAGAGTTCAAGAATGTCAATACCACAATGCAAATGGCTGAAAATATTTATAACTTCATATAAGTACATGTACTTTTATGGGAAACACTTTTTAACCAAATATGGTGATTACCTTTGGTTGTCATTTTATTTTTTCTTTTCAATGTTTGTGTGGCTTCTTTTTTTAAGCTATCTGTTATTATTGCTTATTTTTTCATGAAAATGGCACGAGCTGCTTAAATATAAACATTTGTATTTTATAAACACTTCCGTGCCATTTACAGACGAAAAAAAAATCATTTGAAAAACTACTGAAAAATTGATGGTTATGTGGTAGTGTGTGAGTTTTAAGTTCCTACATTTTTTCTAATGGGGTTTATGTTACAACACTGCCTGGTGTTTGCAGAACCCCACCTCTTGATATCATAGGCCATATTTTCTTTGGCACTTTTGTTATTACAGCTGCCATTAATATGGTCAACGGAAATGTTGTCAATTTGGCCACATGTCCATAGATGTCAGTGAATGTCATTCCTTGGTTTTGTTTTACAAAAATAGAAAATCATAAATACGTAAAATGTTTTTTTTTTTGTTTTGGAAAAAATGTATTTAAAATTAAAACTATTTTAATGGCCACAACAATTAAATATAGGGAAGTTGAAGGCAAAATTTGGCAATTTGTTGTAAAGTGATAATAAAACTTTTTTAAATTATTTTCAAATTACAAATATTTATGTTATGTTTAGGTTGTTATTATTATCGAATATACGACTTCTGTATACCATAGTTTCGGTTTCAGTATTTTTGATATTTTCGTTGAGATAGTGCTACAGTATTGGCATATTAATGTGCATTTCGTGTTGTGTATCTGTATGTGTATATATTTTTCTACTTGTTTGTGCTTTATGTTTTGCTCCCTACAATAATTTTTAATTTTGACATATCTGTCATCACACACAACCAACCATCAAGATTTTCCACATCATGTATTTATGCATTTTTGGATAAATACGTGATTTTCATACAAAACTATTTGAAGATGAACTTGAACTTAAAACAGCAGTTCAATTTGATATGGTCGCAGTGGACAGATGGTAAGTTTGTAAAACAAAAAGTGAGAGAAAAAAATAAAAAAAAGCAGAACTACAGTAGCTGATTTTGTTGCGTATCATTGCTGGGAACATTACACTACAAATCTTCTGCTTTATCAGTAAGCTAAGAAGTAATCAGTTTTTCCTACAAAGCTAAAAAGCCTTTCCAAAGTTTCTTCGTAGAAGTCATTCATATATGACATATAATGACATTTGCAGGATTGTAAATATGCTGTTAATAAAAAAGAAGAGACTAAAAAAGAAGATCTTAAAATATGTTACGTTTAAAAGTTTAAAATTTTATTAATGGATATTAAAAGCTGCTGTTTTAAATAAAAGGCCTTACAAAGTAGTATAAAGGTATATCCCCTTAATTCTACCAACCATTTTATTTTCAATAAATGCCACCATATTCTTTTCTCATGATGAGAAAAAAATCCCAAGAATTTCAAATGCCATGACTTCTGGCATTATCATGGCATTTCGTTTTTATTTCTCTTTTTCTGCTTTTCAACATAGAAAAGAGCAAAGGAATTTATAAACACTTTCTAGAATTTCCAAGGACTAGGAGCTAAAAGGCAAACAAACAATAGCTTACCTTGTCACATCGAGAGGCAAACATTCATTTTCATGTTAATCCTTAAATCATAAAATCGTGACCAACATAGCCAATATTTTTGTTCTGTAAAAAAGAAAAAAAAAAAAAAAAAACAAAATAAAAAACACACTATAGCAAATTAACATAATCAAATGCAAAAACAAAAAAAAAATAGAAAAAAATTCCATAAAATAAAAACAACACACACACAGCAAAAAAAAAAATAATCCTTAAAAGGCAGAAAACAACAATGCGCATGCGCGTGCACACCTGATATATGCGCATGGGAATGGATTAACACAGCGGCAAACAAGTATATATGTTTGGCAAACAAGAAATAATGCCTGAATTCATTAGGTTTTTTTTCGCATACAATTTAAATAATTTTACCGAAAACAAACAAGAAAAACGCCATTAAAATCCTACAATATTGTTGCTACTACATATGTTAATGGTTTCAAATGAAATTATGATTTTTAACCGGTGGCAGTCATTCTGTTGGTTTTTTTTTTGTCATAAAATTTCAATCACGTTTAAAAATTCAAAAAAGTAAGAAAAAAAGACAATGCGATTCCTGTAAGAATTATTTGATTGTTTGTTCTTTGCATGGTTTAAAGCCGTTTTGTTTTTACCTTTGTCGCCATTTATTGGCGTCTTTATGCACATTAAGATTTAAACCTGGCATGATTTAGTGTTTTGTGGCTTTTTTGGTGCCTTGTTTTTCTATCATGGAGTATTTACTAACTTAGTGGTAGGATAAAAACTGGGTGAATATTGGAAAAAATATATCAATGTGTCCTTAAAACCTCTAAAAACAAAGAAAGAAGCTCTATAAAAAAGATCCGTTTTATGGAAAACTGTTTTTATGTCCCAGAGATTTCTGTGATTTCGTAATAATTTCTGTAAAAAATATATATTCGAGATCATCGAATATAGATATAGGAAAGCTATAAAGGTCTTCTATGAATAGAAGAGCTTTAAAGGTCTTCTATCAATAGAAGAGCTTTAAAGGTATTCTATCAATAGAAGAGCTTCAAATGTCTTCTATCAAGAGAAGAGCTTTAAAGGTCTTCTATCAAGAGAAGAGCTTTAAAGGTCTTCTATCAAGAGAAGAGCTTTAAAGGTCTTCTATCAAGAGAAGAGCTTTAAAGGTCTTCTATCAATAGAAGAGCTTTAAAGGTATTCCATCAAATAGAAGAGCTTTAAAGGTCTTCTATCAATATAAAATTTTTAAAGGTCTTCCATTAAAAGAAAAGCTTTAGATGTATTCTATCAATAGAAAAGTTTTAAATGTCTTCAGTCTATACAAAGGCTTTAAAGGCCTTGTATGAATAGAAAAGCTTTAAAGGTCTTCCATCAAAAAAGTTTTAAATGTCTTCTTCCTATAGAAAGGCTTTAAAGGTCTTCTGTCTATAGAAATGCTTTAAAAGTCTACCAATAGAAACGCTTCAAAGGTCCTTTACCAGTAGAAGAGCTTAAAAAGCCTTTTATTAGAAGACGAGCTTGAAATGATATTCTATCCAAAAAAGTGTTCTAAAAGGCTTCTATCAATAGAAGAGCTTTACAGGGCTTCTGTCAATAGAAGAGCTTTAAAAGTTCTTCTCTCAATGGAAGAACTTTATTAGGTATTTTATCGCAAGAAAAGTTTAAAAAGGTCTTCAGTCAATAGGAGAGCTCTAAAAGGCTTTTATCAAAAGAAGATCAGTAAAAAGCCTACTATCAATAACCATAAATGAGATTCAAAAAACTTTTAAATGACCTCTATCAATAGAAAACCCTTAAAAGGTCTTTAGAAAGTTTGCTATTTTTAGAATACCATATGTATCCAAATCTTTAAAAATGACCAAGGCTAGTTTTATAACAAATGGTCAATTTTAATTATAGTCAATTACCTAAATTACAATAAATTTAAATTAATTTTCACACCTTTCATAATAAGTGATAATTGATTATCTGATAAATTATTTATTTGCTTTATTTGCCATAGGCTTGAATGAAAAACTCAACAAATTGGCCAACCTTTTGTTAGCGTCAATATGTCTTCTGGCTTCTTTCACAATAACACCAAAATGTCTTAAAGACCGTTAATAAGCCACATAATTGTGACATTTTAACTGTATTTCCTTGATTGAGCAAATTTCTAATACAGACCAAATATGGTCTAACCATTTACCACATCATAGAAAACCCAAACTACCGCTAACATGACTTGACTTCTTTTAATAAACCTAAATATGACAATTTAAAGTCGTGAAAATGGAGAGAGAAAAACAAAAAACGCATGCACAATGAAAGAATGGTTACATTTACCAAAAGACCTAATAATTGTTTTGGTCATAAAGCATTTTTTTTAGATGGCAATTCAATATTTTTAATTAACACTAAACCAAATTTATATGACAAACGGCGTCAAGACATTTGTGTAGACGTTAAGGCGGGATAGGTAAAAATTGTAAATTATTTTGAGGCACAAAAATAAAACTATGCAATGTATTAGTGGCATATGAGAGGCTTAACGTTTGTTGTGTTTTTACCATTTTGAAAATTGTTTATTAACCAGGCACGTACCACGTACATACGGAAAGCAGTGGCAGTGGCGACAAATATCATCATATGTATGGATATAATGTTCGGTAAGCAATTTATACGTTTTCATTACTTATACGTCGAGTTGGCTCAGGCGTGTGTTTAAGCCATGTTTGTATTGAGTTGGTTGCTTGCTTGTGTCTATACTCAATGCACAATTGTTATTTATTAATTTTCTTTATAGTTTCAACGTACTCTCCCACTCTTTGTACTCTGCCACATGAGAGGCAGATAGAATATCTTTATTTTCGCCTTAATGGCCATAGGTTCTCTCTTTCTGAGTTTTGTTTAATTCTACTCTCTTTGTAGTTGGCCGTTTCGTCGTACTCGTTGGCCATTTACCATTCGAGCTGTGTTGACGTTCGTTATTGGTTAGAAGTTTTTTTTTCGGTTTTTGTCGACGAGGTTTTTCAACACCAGAACCAAGCAGGATTATTAACACTCGACATAGTAGTTGTGTGTATGCGTTTTACAGAAGAAGTTGAAGGTCTCGCTGGCATACGCTTGCGCGCGTCTCTAAAGAAAAGAAAAAAACACTTTTTGTCAGATTGAAAACAATTGTCGTTCGATTAAAAACCATTTAATATTTCCTAATAACGCATCGTATGTGTAGATTTCAAGAAAAATGTAAAATTTTACACTACTATAGACGTCATATGAAAAAAACAAATGCATATTTATTTATTATAGCCAAAAATAGTGAATTTTTATGAAAAAGCACAAATAAGAGAAAAAATTTAGATTTTTTGGCTAAAAAGAAATTGAGAATTTTGAGGATATTTTTTCGGGGAAATTTTGCCTCCAATTTAATCGCTGAGTGTGAAAAGAAAATCAGTTCGTTCAATCCTCGTTTAGTATCTAAAGACTAAAGATGGTTTTGAAAATGGATGAAATTGAAATGGATACGTTCTGTTGTGGTAAGTGGAAAGTTGCAAAATAAATTAAAAATGGAAAATTAAAAAAAATATATAATATATATTAAAAAAATAAAATATGAATGTCATGAAATAAATTAATTTTCATTGATTTTCAGTATATACACGGTTAAATTTCTGCTTGAGCAGAGAAATTTTAGTAAAAAAATAAATAAATTCAAAAATGTTCATTTGTGATTTAAATATTTCATTTAATGTACAAAATATTTTACATCGCATTGAAATTTTGCAATTGAAATTGGAATTTTGTCAATTATAATTCGAAATATGAAATTTATTATACAAACTTAATACCCTTGAGATTCAAATCATTTAATATTTAATAAGATTTTTCTAATTTAAATCGAATTATTTTCATTCATATTTTTGAAGCAGTCGAATTCTGCTTGCAATTCAAACTGTCTCCATTTAATTTCAAACTGTCAAAGTCGTGTATTTTGAAACTTTGCATATTGCAACTTGAATAACTCGAATTTGAATTGTGATAATTGGAATACCAAATGGAATTATTCGAATTACAAATAAAACAATTCAAAATACAAATAGAACACTCATAATACAATTTTATTTAATTATATTTTTAATAGATAATCGAAATACAAACTAAAAGATTTTAAATCACAAATGGAAAACTGCGACTCATAAATAAAACAATTTTAATTTACAATTTAATTAATTTGGAATTCCAGTGAAAAAGTTTCATTTTGAAGACAAAGACATTATTCGAATTACATTTGAATTTTGTGTAAATAGTTAATCACATTTTGGAAAAGTACCTAAAGTGAAATTGAGACAATTTTCTTATGGCAATCATTTTTTTTTTTTTTTTTTTTCTTTGAATAGTTTCTCAGAAAACTCGATAAAGTATTTTCTTGGTATAAAAGTAAAGATATAAAGTATTTTCTTGATATTGAAGGTAAAGAGTGAAAATGAAATTAAAAAAATCTGTTTTTCACTTATTAAATGGAAACATACAGGGTGAGATAAAAAAAAACTGCAACAAAGTCAAAAGCCATAATTTTCAATTTTATTGAATGAAAGCAAAATGAAATATCATCAAATTTTAGAATAAGTTTAGATTTGTTCGAATTGATCACCTATGGCACGAATTATGGCCTTCAAACGGCCAATGCAACCGTCACACCTTGCCCTTGTTGCTCTGCGGTATTTTGGCCCATTCCCAGCGAAGTGCTTGCTTGAGGTGATCGACACTTTGGTATTTTTTAGTGTCAACCTTGCTTTCCAAAATACTCCTGACACAATAGTCCAACGGATTGGAATCCGGAGATTTTGGTGGCCATTCTGCGCAGGAAATGAAAGAGGAAGAGGAACCTCATTATTTAACCACTCTTAGGTGAGGCGTGCTGAGAGCGATGATGCTGAGTCCTGTTGAAATGTCCAAGGTCTGCGGTCAAAATGTTTGAGTGCCCAAAGTTTTAACAAACCCTCCAGAATATTTTTGCGATAATATTCGGTATTTATTCTGATGCCACGATCGTTTAATACGAGCGGAGAGCGACCATAGGCTGCTATGGCGGCCCACACCAGCACCTTGGACGACGCTTGTGTTCTGGTGGGCAACTGAAGGTGCACATTTTCAACTGACCTCTTAGGCAAGTAAACACGATCATTTTGTTTGTTTACAAACTGCTGGACAACGAATGTTTTCTCATCGGAGAAAACCAAATTCGGCAGTTCACCACTTTCGGCCAAGCAAAGCAACTCTTTAGCTCTTATGAGTCTATTTCCTTTCTTGTACTTGTTGGAATTTCAACGGCTTCACCCCGAGCCTATTTTTCAATATATGCCGCTTCTTTACAAATATAAAGAAATCACAGTATCACGCTTGAATTCCATCACGAATAACTTTTTTTCAGAAAAATTATCACCAAAATGCTTTTGTACGCTTGTAAACAATATAATGAGCTGTCACTGGAATAATTTTAAAACCTGTCGAACGAGTAGCTTAGAAATGACAGCAGTCTGAAGTTGGTTGGAGTTTTTTCATCTTACACTGTATAAAAGAAAGTAATTTTAGTTATTAAGCATATAACTCAAGAACGGGTGGCCTGATTTTGAAAATTCACAGCGTTTCGTCATGTTCACTTAGAAATGACAGCAGTCTGAAGTTGGCTGCAGTTTTTTCATTTACCCTGTATATTCAATAAATAATAATCTGAAAGTTTAAGAACCAAATTGGACATCAGAAATCCTTGTTTCCATGTAGATCACAATTATTAAGTTAATGCATTTTTCATAAGGTATAAAAGTTCCCCGTTTTCCCCTTTCAGAAGAAATCCCCACAAAATGTTATATTTATAAACAATAGACAGCTAGTCAACAAAAGGAGAAAACATTTGTTTAACATTTACCACAGCTAAATCACATTAATGTCAAAACGAACAGAAAGACATCAAATATAATGACAGCTTGACACAAAACCGCAGAACAATGGGGCAAGGGTAAAACTTTCCCCCTCCAAGTAAACCATTAATGGGAGCTATAAAAATGCACACCGACGCAGAAAAGGAAGGAAGAACAAAAGATGATTGAAATGAAAGACCGCCCACGAGGATAAAAAATAAGAAAACTGAAATCAAAAGATTATATACAGAAGGTGTAGGTGTTTCGTCGATTCCCCCACTTCTACTGAAGAGTTTAGGCATATGGCAACTCTTTAACAAAACTGAAGTGTACAGATAAGCTATAGTTATTTTAACTTTTAAAAAGACCCACACACGCACACATAAAAATCTCTCGAATGTAACGATCATTTACTTTGTTGCCGTTGAGCATTTGGTTTTCAAACACTAGCATAAATGTGAGTTAAAATAATGAATTATTGTTATATGCGTTGGAGTGTGTGTGTGTGTGTCTATATATTGCTGAACATGACATCAATATATGATTACGTTTATGTATGTGACTTCTTCCTCTGACGTTGCTCTTCTTCCTCCCGTTTCCTTATCCATTAATGACAATCATATAGTAGAGTCCATCATTTGAAGCATAAATTTAAATAAATTGCGTTTATTCCTTTGCCATCTTCATTGAACATTAAGTGACTGCGTGTTGTGCTTGGTCGCGCGTTCTGTTTGTGTGTTAGTGAGAGGGTATATGAATGATTTCCGGTGCGTGGTTAGTTTTTCACAGTTTTACATGTAGCTTCATTGAATGTATAATGTTGCTGCTGTAAGTGTACACGCGCACACCAATACAAAATGCTTTTCACGTAGCAAATGAAGTGCAAGTAAAAACAAAATGAGAAAAAAAAATAAAAACATAAAATTGGGGGGTGGTGTAATAAGTTTGGTTTGAAATATTTCGATCAAAAGATTCCAAAACTTACTACAGAATTTATAGATTGAGATGTACAGAGTTTTTGGGAGCAAACGCTGATGGAAGAGTGAAATTTAATATTATCTTCTCTTCCATTTCAAAAATTATTTTTTGGTTTGTTTTGGGGTCTTACTTCCGTGTTCCCCGGACTTGTGTTGAAAATCGGACTCATGTTCTATAGAAAATTTAAATAAAAAATATGTTCTTTATATAGAGAAAGAATGAAAATTGTTATAATAATACAGATTTCGTAATTTACCATTCTTATCACACCACACCCCTCTTTTATTTAATTTTCTTCAAGAACTATCCATACTCAAAGAAATTGTTTTGAAAACTATTTATAAAGAAAAAGGAAAAAAAACGAAACGCCAAAACAACACAACTAGGCAGCCACATCATAGAAGCCAAAAAAACAAAAGAACTACTAGTGCAGCGGTAGCATTAAAAAACGCCGAACTAATACCACGAGCTATCTTTTTACAATTTCTATTTTTAAAATTACCTTTAACAACTTTGAAAACATCAGCACCGGCGGCAACGGTTGCAACAAGAATCATTACAAAACGAAAAAGGAAAGAAAAAAATTGAACATCTGTTGCAGGGATTTGCTGGCAACAACAGCCCAACCTAGTGGTTGTGGCGATGGTAGCTATGGTGGTGGTGGTGGCCCCGCATTCGCTGTCTTGCATATGAATAACATGTTCATGTGTATGCATGCAATGCAATGCTGCATTTCCCCCTTGGGAGTGTGGGAGCCCTAGATATTTTAAACACTTTTGGAGGCTTTTTTTCTCTCTGGTTTCCCCCTTTTCCAGGCACTGCAGTTGTTTTGTTGTTCTTATTATGGCAAAGGAAATTAAAGATTTTTATGAAGTAGCTACTAACAAAGGCTGCAGGGGAAGTCCATTAAAAGTATTCCTTCAAGTTTTCAATTTTCTCCCTCATTGTTAATGTACTTGTAATTAGGATCCCTCAAGCGTTGCTCTCGATGTCTAGACTAAGGGAGATTAGCTGGAAATTTTGGAAAATACTCAGCATTTTTCTTTGTTGTTGTGATATTTTTATGGAGAGATGAACTTAAGGATTAAAATCTTATCGGTAATGGAGTGTGTTGAAATGGTATTAGGAAGAGAGACTGTTGTAGGATGCTTCAAATAAAGAAAATGAAATTTATAATTGTATTAGGAAATGGAGGATATGTGAGTACTATATGAACAGCAAAGTGTGAGTGGGAAACAATTTTCAGGATTAAAAGGGTTCTGTAAGAACTATATTCATTATTTTTTAAATGCTTGACAATTATAAATTTGTTGATATGCACATTTGTAAAATTTGAAAAGAAACTAATTATGTAGAAACGGCGCCGAAGTCAAGAACTCCTATAAGGTAATTCCGGCTTAGTTTGCATATGCTTTAAAGTATTTTTTTAAACATAAGCTAAATGGTGACAAAGGGCCCAAAGATAAGATAAAAACAGCTACAAAGTCAAACGCCATAATTTTTACTTTTTTTTTTAATTTTATTGAATGAAAGCAAAACAAAATCGGAAACAGCATTAAATTTTAGAATTTATTCGAATTGATCACCTTTGGCACGAAATATGGCCTTCAAACGGACAATGAAACCGTCACTCGCTGCCCGAATATTGCTCTGCGGCATTTGGGTCCATGTCCGGCGAAGCGCTTGCTTAAGGTGATCGACACTTTAGTATTCTTTAGTGCCAACCTTGCTTTCCAAAATACTCCAGACACAATAGTCCAACGGATTGGTATCCGAAGATTTTGGTGGCCATTGTGCTTTGGAAATGAAGCGAGGAACCTCATTTTATAACCATTCTTGGTTGGCGCGTGCTGAGAGCGATGGTGCTGAATCCCGTTGGAATGTCCAAGGTCTGCGGCCAAAATGTTTGCGTGCCCAAGGCTTTAATACACCCTCCAGAATATTTACGCGATAATATTCGGCATTTATTCTTATGGCACGGTCGATTAATACGAGCGGAGAGCGACCATCGGCTGTTATGGCGGCCCACCACTATGGCCGGTGCTTGAGTTCTGTTGGCCAACATTTTCAGATGACCTCTTTGGAAATAAAAACGATCATTTTGTTCGTTTACAAACTCCTGGAGAACGAAAGTTTTCCCATCGGAGAAAACCAAGTTCGGCAATTCACCACATTCGGCCAAGCGAAGCAACTCTTTAGCTCTTTTGAGTCTATTTTCTTTCTGTTGCGGTGTAAGTTCTCGCACTTTTTGGAATTTCAATGGCTTTACCCCGAGCTCATTTTTTAATATTTGCCGAATGGAATACTATCACGCTTGAATTCCATCACGAATAACTTTTTTATGGAAAATTCATTGGAATAATTTTAACAGCTGTCGAACGAGTGGCTTAGAAATGACAACAGTCTGAAGCTTGTTGCAGATTTTTCATCTCACACTGTAGATGAATAAAATGAGATCGAAAATATCAACATTTTAAAATAAATATTTAAAAAATAATTTAATAAACAAATACAAAAAGAGAAGTAATTTATAAAAAAAATAATAAATAATTTTTGTTTTACTTATTTTTATATTTTGTATACACTTTTTTGCTCAGATATCGGGTGCAAATTTGTAAAATTGCAGAAGAAAACAATTCTGTAGCAATGTCGCTTAAAACGGGGACTCAATTGTATTGGATAATTAAGGCTAAATTTCCATAAAGTTTAAAGTAAGGATAGTTTTCTAAACAATAATTAGATGGCGCCCAATGCGAGGCAGCATAAATCCATGTGGCGCCCAACTGTAAGAATCAATATTATAAAGGAAAAATCGACTTCGTATTAAAAATGTTAATTTTTAGTAAAGTCCAGCTAAGAATAGCCTGTTCGCAAATTGAGTGCTGAGTGTTTTGTCCTATTTTCTTAATAAAAAAACGAAGACAGTTTAACAAAAATTCCCATGGATACAATTAATTTAAATTTAAAATTTCCAAAGAAAAAAGATAAAATACAAATGAAATGTAATTAATAATGCAAACAAAACAAGCCAATAATCTCACTATGATTCTGGGAACGAATGCAATACCCCCAACAAAAGAATGAAAGTACCACATACTCAATTCAATTGCCTTTACAAATTACAATGACTCCCCTGTGCTACACCTCCAGAGGGCACCCATAGACCACCAAAAGATTTTCGATAACACACAATTGTCAGGCATCAAAAGGCCACATTTAACGAAAACAAGCGAACACAAAACGCTTGTTTTGTAAACCCATTCCCAATTGAAATTGCAGCAAACTGCTCAACAAAACCAACAACAAGTGGTTACCACCAATAACACACGTACCATTGTGGTTATGAACCACTTTTGCATATAGATTATCCATTTACACGAAAAAAAAAAACAAAAGCACATTCACTGTAAATGAAAGAAGACTTCTTTCGTTTTGGTATGGAAATTGCCACCGTATAGAATGTAATCTTTTGGCCCACTTTACTACACCTTCTTTCGCCGCTACGCTTCAACCATTCAAGAGCATGCACTTTGTATGGTGCTCAGTAGTCTTTGTTTTAAAGTTCAATTGCTGAGCTATCAATTAAATAGAAAGATTCAATGATGTAGGTACTTGGTATTCATTGTTCGTTTTGATAAGTATAACAACAAAAGTAACGGGGTTTGTGATTGGTAGAAGGGGATTTGGTGCGGTATTTCTTCTTCAATTCTCATAGATCAGGGAGATTTATAAGAAATGGGAAAGAGTTACTATTCAAATATTCCGAAAGTGTAAGATCATAATATTTATTCAAAATATATAATAATATCAATCTTCATCATTCTAGACCACAATGCCATATACAGACCAATTAAGTCTATTTATTTACACTTTCTGTATCCGAACTGCATCCAAATTTACATTATTATTTTTCATGTTCTCCGATTATTGTTCAATTAGACAATTATATGGTACATTAGAAAATTTAGACGTTGGGCGCCATCTACAAACTCTCTTCTAAAGCTTTAAAATTTATATTTTCAAGACCCACATTACATGAGAATAACTTTTTTCACTAGTCCCTTCCCTGATTATATCTTCATTTGGGCAATGGTATTTTGGTAAATTTTAGGTTTCTTTAACCCCTTAATTGTTTTACTGGCTGTCCATTTGATTCCCCACACGCTAACAATGCGTAAGAACCCCGCATAAAAACAGTTACACACATCTGATCACTTGCTTTAAATAGCAAAAACATTTGTAAACTTCCATTTTTTGTTTAATCAAACAGGAAATAACTTATTTACAAAATGTAACATTTTTTCGCTGCTGTTTTCCAGTTGTAATACAAACACAAAACCACAATTTTATAAACATTTTACTGAAGACACGAAGAAAAAACACAAATTGAGATCGTATGTACATCATTGGCTTGAGAGAGTAGTAGCATCATCAGTAGTTGGTTGTAGTCAGAATTAACTTCATAATCGTGATGCGCTGTTTTTTATTGAAAACATAATTATGAGCTTTATGACATGGACAACATTCCAGAGTTTAAATGTTTATAATAGTCTTTTTTTCCTCAACCCTGCGAAGGCGGTTTTTATGCGTTGTTTGTTTTTGCTTTCGTTTTTGTTTGTGTTTTTTTTTCTTCGATATAGAACATCTCCATACCCCATAGGAATGAGGTATGTTCGGTATCTAGATGAGGTTTTATGGAGTAGAGTTATGCTTTATGAACTTATGAGGGCCATAGGCAGTGTTCGTTTTGTACTTCATATAAACTTCTGGTATTTTTATGAACAATAGCAACAACAACAATTATAGTGGACCAATTATAATAAATCTAACATTTCGGTTTGGTTACAAACATAAAAATATAATCATGAACCTCAATGAAGATGATGATGCTGGGGAAGAAAGTGAAAATATTGATGATGGATGATGCGTACATATGCATATATGATGGTATTGTCATGATCATATTCTTGGTACATGAACATTTAAGAAATTAATGTATTTGTTTTAAATCCCATTGTAGTGTTGAAAACCATTGTTTTCTTTTACCTCATTTGAAAAATCCATTAAATACCTAGTTTTCTTTTTGAATTCCGCTTTCATACAGTTCCGCATTTCTTAAAACTTTTTATTGGTTCTGTGTGTGAACATTGTTTTTAGAACACATTCCATGGCATTTCCCTAGAACTCTCAATTATAGTTTCGCAACTTTATTTTATGATGGTGTTAAAGATATGGAATGTTGTTGCTGTTTTCAATGTATTTAAAATTAGGTTTTTTTTGTGTTTTGTTTGAATTAAAAATTTCTATGAATTTGATCAATGAAGTGTTGCATTTTCGTAAGAGGAAGATATAAAATATTTTTGTGATGAGTTTGGGTATGGAAATATATGTTTCGAATAAAAATTATTAGTTTTTTTAGGATGGTACTTAAAACTCAATGGCGCCCAACATGGTTGAACAACTTCACATCTATGAATTTAATTTGATTTGAAATGCTGGAAAAATTTAATGAACAACATTTTTTGTTGGGATAAAATAAACAAAATATAAATGTTTTTCAAAGTGGAGTATCTGTACCTTAAAAATATGCGGAAACATTTTTATTGTGGCGCCCAATTTGTGTGATATTACGATATTATATTAAACAAAAATCTGCAAAAAAGAGAAATCTCCGTTGAAATTAAAAGTAAAATTATTAAAAATAAAAATATGAGAAATATATTTTGGGAAGGCGCTCAATACGGTAACTGAACAAATTATTTGAAACATTTGATTGTATTTGAATTTTACCTAGTGGTAAAGCTCATCAGATTTAATTTGTTGGTGTTACCTTCAAGATGATTTTGATGTTGAAATGGCGCCCAACATATAATCTGAAAGTCTTTTCGAAATATTGTTCATTGAGTTTTAGGTTTTGTTGAATAGATTTTGAAATACAATAAAATAACTGTTTTACTAACTTCATACGGTCGCCCAAAGAAGATATGTTAGAAATATGTGTGTATTTTTCTTTTTGGCGAAGTGATGCATGTTTTTGTACTCAAAACTCTATGAGCAGGACAATAGGCTAAAAGTAAAATCAATCAAGATAGGTTAACGTGAATCTTTAAAATAAAGATAAACAAAATTTGAAACGGCAAACAACATCGTGATCCAAAAAATATTAGTTTTGTTTTTGTTCGTATATTTTGTCTAATGGGAAGAATTCTATGTTTTTATGTTTCTTTTAAAATTATTTTCATATTCTGATGTATGTTCATTAACAACACGAAGTTAACTAAAAAGATGGCATGGCTCCCAACGTGGGATCCGAAATTAGCTTTGCGGTGTTTTATTGTTGCAAAATGGTCAGACTTAATCCCTTTATTGTTGTTTTTATAAAAACAACGTTTGTTTATTAGTGGAGAACGATGGTAATGTTTACCAGGGGGTAAGGCAGGGAATACCTAGGTTTCGGTTTTTGTTAAAGTTTACTTTTGAAACACCATTGAATTACTATTATTGATAACATCATACTGCTAATAATGGCGCCCAACGTGGTTTGTAAATTTTCGTATAAAGATCAACCATTAAAAGAAAGATTAATAAAAAATATTTCTTTTGTTTTTGTTCAAATATTTTGGCTAATGGGAAGAATTTTATGTTTCTTTTGAAATTATTTTCCTATTCTGATGTATGTTCATTAAACACACGAAGTTTACTAAAAAAGATGGGATGGCGCCCAACGTGGGATTCGAAATTTTCATGAGGCATTTTGTTGGAGTTTGCTTTTGAAACACTATTGAATTACTATTATTGATAACATCATATCGCCAAAGGTAATAATGGCGCCCAACGTGGGTTTTACATTTTCGTATAAAGATCAATTTAGAATATCTGCGTAAATAAAAAATTGGAAGTATATTCTTGTCTAACTTATATCTTTAAAGAAATCCCCATGTGATTTGTCATTATATGGAGAGTTTCTCAATCATCGAATTCTATTCCGAGAGGATATTTGTGTACGTGTCTTAGGTGTACCATTGTGATCTCCATATGTTCGATATATCGAAGTACTGTGCCTACTTCTTCAAGTGTTTTGTTTTTCTCTTTTACAAAATATTAAGAGAATCCTTGAACACATGTTTTAAAGGACTCTTAAATATTCATGGCCCCATACCGAGATAAGTCACATATGAAGTGGTAGGAAACTAAAGCAACAACAACATATAAGCAGGTAGTTTGTAAAAATTGGGTAAATATTGTTTTTTGTTGGAAATTTGAAAATGTTATGGCATGTGTTGGAATTCATATTTTTATTAGTTTAAACTGGAATGAAATACTGATCTGAGAGTTATATATAAGCGCATAACATGCAATATATTTTTACATAAGTAAAAATTATTATTTTTATTTCATGTATATTAGGCATTGCATGGAATTTTGATCCTTGGGTTAACTAGAAATTTATGTTTTTTTTTTGGGAGGCCTTGTTGTAATGTGTACAAAAATAGGACATTTTACAATTTTTCATAGGTTTATTATCAAGTATTTAAGCGAATATGTCCCTCTATACTGGTTTTGGCCTAAAGTCCAACCTTATAAAAGGGGACAACAAGTTCCCATAAAAACCTGTTATTACTAAGTAATGACTTCATGTAGTATTTTTTGATTGCTATAAAACATTAAAATTTAGCATACGAAATGGCGCCCAAGGAAAAGCCTAATGATGGCATACAAAGACCTTTAAGCTAACTATATTTCCAGTCGTCCTAATATTTCTTCCCTTCCAGTTCCGTTTTTTTTATTAAAAATGAGGTGTATATAAAATGGCGCCCAACGTTAACCCTCATCAAAATATATGTTTGAAGGAAGCCGTGTGAACATATTTACTATTTAGAATTTTCGTTTTATTGTGTGAATAAAAATCATATAAAATGAAGAGTTTCTTCAATTAATCAAACCTAATGTTCTTTTTTAAAAGTGAATTTTTGAGTTTTATAGCAAAATTAATTTTCATTTATGTCAGGGTATTTTTAATATCAAATGGTTATTTCACAAACACTGTTTTTTTATAGATTAACATTTTTTCCTAGGAATTTTCCCAAACACTCACGTACCACCTCCCCCCCCCCCCCTCCCCCCCCAAAACCCATAGCAGGAAGTGACAATTATTCATTTTTATGCATCAATGATTGAACACAACATCGCTGGCATACGAAAATTAATGTTCCCATAAAACAAATATGAAACAACACTTTTGTATTTTTTGTCTGTATAGTTTTGATTGAAGGGAAGTCAGGAAAAAATCAAAACCCTTGAGCTATTCCCTCGTATAAGTGCAACAGCAAAAGAGTGACAGGAACAGCCATAAATGACTGTGAAAGTGACAAAATTTTTTCCGCCTCAAATGAAAGATTAATTTATGACAACCCAACAACAATATTGTGCCCAACTTAGCATCAAACTTAAAGTTTTTTTTTTTTTTTTTCAAAAATGTTTTAGATTTTAAAATTGAAATTTTATCTAAAGAAGGGGGGAAGGCAGTCTAGCAAGAATTTATGTAGATAATCGTGTCTTATTTCACCCAAATCAGGTGATAAAAATTGTTTTTATGCGATTGGAAGTTTTTGGTTTCAAAGTTTTGTTCGAATTTTCCTCATTTTCTTTCCTGGTAATTTATTGAAGTCCTAAAACAAATTTGTTTAACATGATATTGGGAATGTGAGTGTGGGGATTTTTTTTTTGGAAGTGATGGAAAGAGATGCATCTCTTTTCACTCAAAACTGCAGCATTTTAAAAATGTGTCTGGTTGTCTAATAAATGTCTTCATAAATTTACACATTGTCATTGGTAGCAGTAGTTGTTGTTCGCCGTAAGTGCGTGTGTGTGGCTTTAATGTTTCACTTTTGCCTACTTTAAAAATATCATAAATTTTAGCTGAAATCACTTTTGTGTCTCTTTCTCCGCAGTTGATGAAGTTATTTCAGCGTAAAATTTATGCATTTGTAGTTTCATTTTTTTTTGGCATAATATTTATGTTTACATTCGTTTTGGAGCTTGTTTTCCATACTATTTATTTAATTTGAAATTTGTCAGTAAATGAGGACAAAAGGAAATGGAATGCATGTGTTTGGCCAAAGGAGTTGGAGTGGGAGGTTATATAAAAAAAAAAAAAACAAAAATGTGTAATTTTTGGTTGCAAAATGTATTTAAGAACATCCTCTATAAAATATCGTATGTTTGCAACCATAATCACAAAAACTAAGATAAAAACCACATGTAATAAATATATTTCTCATATTTACTTGGATTGTCATTATTAAATTATTCCCTAACAACAATGACCCTAATCCGGCGCTCTCAAGTGCTATATGTGTATATTAAATTATTAAATTGTTTTTAAAACCCTGAGAATAGACAATGAGCATCAGCGTCCGCGGTTAGCTAGTAGCAGCTGGACAACAAGCTCAGCACTTAATATCCAAGTCAGCACAAAAAAATGTGTGAATGCGTGAAAATTATGTTGATCTATGATCATAAATTTAAATAAATAAAAACAATTTTAAAGTTAAATTTAAATTTTTCCATTGCTAAGCTTTTCTAGGTCATCGTTCACAGACTTAAAATGTGATTCGTTTTTTAACAACTGCTCAACTTGTTACGTTCTTTTTTTATTTTTAGCCTCTTCAAGGGTTTTTAATTAAGTCATACTTTTTTTTATAGGGGGACATTTCTCTTCTTATAGTTTATTTAGTTCTTGTCTCTTGTTTGTTTCCATTTATCATGTTTTTTGTTATCCATTGACAAGAACAGAGAAGCCTTAGCAACAAACCAATTGTTTGTTGGACTCATAAAGCTGGGGGTCCATTTAGCTCAGCTTCTTTTTTTTCTTATTAATTTTCTGGTACAATAAAAAATGAACTTGCATTTTTTCTCCGAAATAAGAAATCTCTGTCCCGCATATGTCGATTGATTTATAGTAAATTGTCAATGGAAATAAATAGATTCGAATGAGAAAATGCATGGGAACTTGGAGATAACAAAAAAATAAAGTCATTAAACTATTGTTTTTATTAATATTCTATTGATTTGATTATTAAATAATTAAAAGAAAAAAGATTTTCTGGGAGTTATTTCTCCGTATTCGTACTAAAGGGTGAGATAAAAAAAATGCAACAAAGTCAAACGCTAATATTTTTTTTTTAATTTTATTGAATGAAAGCAAAAACTTACACTTACGAGTTATTCACATTAGGAATAATCGCAGAGGTCAACTCAATCGAAAGTGCAATGAACAAGTCTAGCATCAAATTTTATAATAAGTTTAGATTTGTTCGAATTGGTCACCCTTGGCACGAATGGTCGTGGCCTTCAAATGGCCAATGAAACCGTCATACGCTGCCCGAATGTTGCTCTGCGGTATGTTGGTCCATTTGTACTAAACTTACAATTGAAGGCCACAAAAATATTAAAATTTTTTTTAAATCAGAGCCTCTAAAAAATACTTTAAAAGAAATCAAAGATTAATTCATAGTATTTCAGAAAATCTTGCTTTTTTAAAACATTCAAATTTAAGATTTTATGAATAGGGTCGATAACGTACAAAGCCAATATAAGGAAAATATAATTTGAGGGACGTGAAGTCGAATGGAAAATTATTAAAAAAATGACAAATTTGGGTTTCATACAAGGACTTATAAAGCCCGCAAATTAGAGATTAAGAACTTAAAATCAGATTAGAAAAAACTTTTAAAAATCTGAAAATTATGACCTCTAAATATTCCAAAAAATGTTGAAAATCGAGAAGGAGGGCTGCGAAAAAGTTCATGAGGAAGAACCTCAAAGCATGCAAGATAACGAAGTCATTAAAAAGAAAATATATATTTTGGCACAGATAGTCGAATGTTTCCTGTAACCTGATAAAACTCAATCTCTAACGTCCCAAACTTTGCTCTTTTTTGTGGGCATTAGTCTTTAGACTGTTATCTGAGATAGCGTCCACTCTCACAAATGTTACAAATATTTTGTTCCATCCATAATCCATTAGAATCAGAGAAAACTAGTTTTTACTACTCTTGCAATTAAATTAATGTACACTAATTAACAATTGAAAGAGGCTAATGACAGATAGAGAGAGAGAGAAAAAAACAACCATTTATGCAAAAGCAAAACAACAAATTAAATCCAAACCAAGCTCAGCTCATCAAACATACACACACACACACACATAAACATTGGGCTACAGAGCAACAATAAAATTATTCGCATCGAGAATTAAGACTCTAATTAAAGTCAGCCAACAAATCATAATCAAATTAAAGAGAGGCAGACAACAGCAGCAACAATAACAACAACAATGGTACTCAATGCGGAAAACAAAAGATTTAGATATTCAGTTACAATTTAGCATTTAAAGTGAACGAAGAATTGTTTTTATGAGATCGAAACAACGAAACGCAATCGATGTGAATTCCGCTAAATTTTGTTTTGTGAAATATTTTCTTAGCTGAAAAAAGTAAAATAAACAAAATTAACAATCATGTCATTTCGAAAACCAAAATTTCGTTTATTACGAAATTGTACAGTGTTCAATCGTGCAATAGACAACGATGCCGACGATGAAGACGCGGATGCTAACACAACAACTGGCCATTATATTGATATGAAGCAAAGAGGTAAAATGGGTAGCGATGCAAATAGTTCAAATTCTTGAAATTCTATTGTCAATTTAGAAAAGAAGGGAAAGAGCATGAACAACATTGCGAAAGTGCTTAGGTTGATAAAACAAATGGCAAAATTGGCTAATTGACAGCTACAAATCAAATACAAACAGAATCTCTATTAAATCGACATCACGAGATATTGAGCAAACTAAATGACTTAAATTTGTATACAAAAATAAAATCTTTAAAGTTTTGTAAAAAAAAAAAAAAGAAAAAACGACACAACAACAAAACGTTTCTTTTATAACAACCCTTACCATCCATTCTGTTTCTTTTCATTGTATTAACCATTGTTTAAATGCCTACACCATGAAACACTTAACAGATGTTGATTTACAAAAGCGTTACCCCTTCCCTCACCCCGCATGCCTGCCTGCCTCTGCCTGCAATTTTGTCATTGCTTGTGCAAAATTAAATTTCAATTTCTCTCAGACCTCGACGGTAATATGCCAGTCTTTTCGTTGGGCTTTAATGCATTGTCTGAGATGTCACTTGAATTGTCTGTGAATTGTAAATGAAATATGTCATTTTAATTTGAGTCACCGAAAACCATTTTCAACGTTAATCCTATAAGAGGGGTAGAAGAAAAAGAAAACGACAATAAATCGAAAAAAATAATTAAAAAGGCTAAAATATTTTTAATAAATTGCAATGAGTTTAATAGCTTTAAAATTAATAACAAAAATGCCTACAAGTTAGGTGGTCTTGTAAGGGAGTTTAAAAGAGAAATCCAACGAATATTGCAGAAAATTGCAAAAAAAAATCGAAAATTGAAAATTATTTGTAATTATATTGGGATCTCTTTTATAAAAAAGAAAATTACATCTCCGGCACCCTTTTTTGAAAATTGTATGATTTATGTTTTGATGTGGTTGTTGGAGCTCAAGAAAACATTTTTTTTGAGGACTTTACTTGATGTGGAATAAAAAAGTGAACTGAATAAAACGTTAAACAGGAAGGAAAACACACACACATATACATTCTAGACGTACATGTGTGAAGAATAAGCAGCACAAATCCCCAATACAGCAGCAAAATACCAACACCGGCTCCCTCAACATCGAAAAAATACAACAGTGGCAAAGATAACAGAGGCAGTCAGCGGTGCACGTAACACAAACAAAGTGTCACAACAAATACAAATACACAGTGGTTAAAGGAAATTATTGATAAATTCAAAAAAAAGGAGAGGAAATATGTTCAAATTTTAGTTAAAAAGAGGGCAATGGATTGGATAGCCTTTTAGAGCTTTATCGTCGATTTCATTTTTTTTTTATTTTTTGGAAATGTTTTGCATTTTGAACATGTCAGGCCTGAACGTGGTGGTTGCGCAAAGTTTTAAAATAAAGTCTGTGCGCTGATTTGTTCGTTTTTACTCGCGAGCGGGAGAACTCCAAGAGTAGGAGTTACATACAAACTTAATATACACCCCTTCCTTTAATATCTTTAGTTAACCATCAAGTTACTCCTGTTTAAAAATTAGTATCTCCTTGATTTTGGAAGAATTTTGCTGTTTGCAAATTAGAATCTGCTCGAAATAGCATCAAATTTCAGAATAAGTTTAGATTTGTTCGATTTGGTCACCTTTGGCATGAATTATGGCCTTCAAACGGCCAATGAAACCGTCACACGCTGCCCGATTGTTGCTTTGCGGTATTTTGGCCCATTCTCAGCGAGGCGCTTGCTTTAGGCGATCGACACTTTGGTATTTTTTAGTGCCAAGCTTGCTTTCCACTATACTCCAGACATAATAGTCCAACGGATTAGTATCCGGAGATTTTGGTGGCCATTGTGCGCTGGAAATGAAGCGAGGGACCCCATTTTGTAAACATTCTTGGGGGGCGCGTGCTGAGTGCGTTGGTGCTGAATCCTGTTGGAATGTCCAAGGTCTGCGGCCAAAATGTTTGCGTGCCCAAGGCTTTAATACACCCTCCAGAATATTTCACGATAATATGCGGCATTTATTTTGATGCCACGGTGGATTAATACGACCATCGACTGTTATGGCGGCCCACATCATCACCATGGTCGGGGCTTGAGTTCTGGTGTCCAACCGAAGTTGCACATGTTCAGCTGACCTCTTTGGCAAACACGATAATTTTGTTTGTTTACAAACTGTTGGACAACGAAGGTATTCTTATCGACGAAAACCAAATTGGGCAGTTCAACACTTTTGGCCAAGCGAAGCAAATCTTTAGCTATGAGTCTATTTTCTATCTGTTGCGGTGTAAGTTCTTGCACTTTTTGGAACTTCAATGACTTTACATCGAACCATTTCTGCTGTTGTTGCTGTTTTCTTCCGCCCACTTCCTTGACGTCGGGCTACGCTACCAATATCACGATAACGAGCGATGGTACGAGACACAAAAGATTTATTCACATTTAAATGCTGGAACGATAGCCACTTGTGCTTTTCCAGCCAAATATAAAGAAATCACACTATCACGCTTGAATTCCATCACGAATAACTTTTTTCTGGAAAATTCTCACCAAAATGCTTTTCTCCGCTTGTAAACAATATAATGAGCTGTTACTGGAATAATTTTAACAACTGTCGGAAGAGTGGCTTCGAAAAGACAGCAATCTGAAATTGGTTGCAGTTTTTTCATCTCACCCTGACTCTCGTAATATTTTAAATGCAGGTCCTAGATTTGGTGCAGTTTCGACAAGATTTTTGACATCTATTAAACTTAAACATACACTTAAACATCCGACTGTAATTTAAAGTTGGGGTTATTTGATGGATAGAACTTCTCTTTGTTAAGGTGTTTATTCTCTATATTCTTCTTCAACTACCTAGTAATGCAATAAGTATCATTACTCTGTCTTGTTCACATATCTATTTTGACCTAATATATAAAAAAGTCTTGGCGCCCAACGTTTTGATCGATCAAAAATTTAGTATGAATTCCCAAAAATTTTGTGATTTCTGCATTTTATTGTGATATATTTTTGGAATTTTCCAAAAAAAATATATTTTTTTTCTCTCCCACTGTGCAAAACAGAAGCTAACTTTGTTGTCTTTTTTCATTTTCCCAGAGATTAGTCTTAAGCAACTGCTGCGGATGCTGTTTTGATGCATCCCTTGTTGTTTTTTTTTTCTTTCTGTGTGTGTTTTCCGATTCACTTTCTGCTGATGGTTCCGTTGATGCTGCTTGCTTTGGCTGCCTGCGCACAGTTGCAACTTATGGTGGGTGTCACAAAAGTTCAACATTTGCCTCTTTAAGTAGGGAACGAACGTTGAGTGCAGTATTTGGGTGCCACGCTTGCCGATAACATCACAAACAAATACAAAAGAGACCAAAACAAAACAGTAAATCAAAAAAGTAAAAAAAAAACACCAAGAAATCCAAAATGTGAAAAATGCAAACAAATTAACGAAAAAATATATGTGTGCATATATAAAACAAAACTTTTGATTTTGTGCAACTTATTGTGCCTCTCCATCTTTTGTAGTAGAGTAGGCTTTTGAAACATCAATAGAATAGAATACACAGGGCCATTTCTCCCGCTTTTTTGTTTATTTAAATGTTATACAGAACGTGACTAAATTTATGTTATTTATTTAAACTATTGTTTTTTTTTTTTTTTGCTGTTTCATTCGCCGACACTAAGTGTTTTATAAACGTTTTCTCATCATTTGCTAGCCAGTGCCGCGTGGTACTAAAAAGGATTTATGTGAGACAATTTATTAACTTTATCGCCGGCTTGGTTTGCTTGGTTAGTTTGAGAGTGGACGTTGTTTGAATATTGAATTTAAAGTGCTGCGAGTGCTACTGTTGTTTTATTTGTGTTGTCCAGATGTCGCTGAGTGGTGTAGATAATAGTGTAGGTGGCTTTGTTTTTATTCTTTTCGTGTAATCTAAGGTAATTTATTGTTAAATGTGTGTGTTTGTTTTATTTTATTTTTTTTGTAATTTCGTTGGAAATGTTGTAAGTTCTTTGGTAATAAAAAAAAGTTTCTTGCATTACGACCACCTTGGATAGTGGATTTTCTGGGGAAATTTATGGCGACAAAATAATGGCAAATAAAAATTATTTTTAACCATCATAATTCAAGGGATTTTCAATGGATATAAATAAATATAATAAATATTTGTGTGAAAAAAAAATATTTTAAAAATGAGCCGTTTTAAAATTAATGCAGTTTGATACGTTATGGCGCCCAATAAAGCTAATGACGTGTCTGTTAAAAATGGAGGACTTAAAAGTTAGGTCAACATTTTGAAAATGTGAAATTGCAACATGTAATGGCTCCTATTAATAATTATTTCTGAAGTTATTATTTGCGATTTTTATAAAACCATTTTCAGAAAAAAATAAAAAGAGTAATATTTTCCTTTTCTCCCAGTTGGTGAGGAAATTTTCCAAAAGTTGTAAAACATTATTTTTATGGGGAGAAATAAATTTTATATTTATTTTTTAGCTTTCATGTAAAATCATGCGGAAAAAAATCGAAAGAATAAAAGGTCTGTAATTCTTTCTTAACATGTGGGAAATTTTTCATATATGGCGCCCAACGTGTTATTGCAAATATTTGCATTCTCGCTTCAAAAATAATATTTAAAATACATTTTTTTCGTACTTCCCTCTAAAGCATTTCTCCAGATGTAAAAAAAAAAAACGCTTTAACATTGCATTGCAATTTGTCTACCCCAATTTTGCAAATTACAATGAAACAGACCAACCCGCAATTCCGTTTGTTTATCATGTGTCTGGCACAATAATCCTGTCTGGCGAAATCTTCAACATGTGTAGTTAACTAAGAATGCAAAAAATAACTAAATGCAAACTTTTGCCAAGAAGAATTTGTATATAAAAATAGTCCTAAAAACATTTTTTTTTTTCAACAGACACAAAAAATAACATTTCATGCACTCCCCAGCCATCATAAAATAATATTCCAGAAGAAGAATGCTGGAATTCTTCATGTGTTCACATGACAAGTCTATGGAAGCCAGAAGACATGGAATGGAGTTGTAGGCAGACATGTCTCATCATAATGTATACTGTATACATATGTATATCTAATTAGATTTAGGGTTAATTACGAATCCCTTTAATGGAAATAAAAGTTTTAGAACGTTAAATAGGGAAAGCTAATTTTTAAAAACTACTTGTAATCTCAATTGACAACAAATATAAGACCCGATAGAACCTCTCGTTGGTTACCAGAAAATAGTAAACCAAAGCAGGGGACAACCTTAAATGCAAGATAACATTTCAAAATAAAATACAAATCATACGTTGGGCGCCAAAAAGTAGTAATTTTAATCTTTAAAATACGGCTATATTGAAACATACGAATAAAATAAAAAGCCCATATTGGGCGCCAAAACGATCAAAACATGCAATCTAAACTGGCAGGAAATAAAACACCCGATAGAACACAAAATTGGGCGCTGAAAATAATAACCGGTTTTCATAAAACACTTGGCTGCCAAGAACTATAAAAACCTATAAACTAAACTGGCAAAAATTAAAAACCCGAAGGATCACCCCTACCAAACGTTGGGCTCCAATACAACCCGGTATTCTAAAGCAGACATTCCTTTTTCACAATCAATCATACAAATTTTGAAAACTACAGAACTTCTGCAAGCGACTTCCTCCCACAAAAATGCAGACGAAAAATACTGCTACTTCGATAACTATTTTTTTAATTCCCTTCAATTTCGTAACAAAAAGGGCAAACTATTATCAGCAGCTACTCAAAACATTTATCTTTAATAAAAAAAACCAACAAAATACAACTCTAACACTTAGAGGACAATTTTCAACACATTTATTGTTGCAGTCAAATATCATCAACACCAATGGAACATGGCCATGGAATGCTTAAACAAATCACCATCAAAACAAATACAAAGTGTCGATTTGTTTTCGTCGAATGGACGATTGTCGAAATCTATGGTGACACAAATGTTTGCATTTAATCGCTTCTGCATTTTTTCTGTTTTCGTTTTTTTTTTGTTCCCATCACCCCACCCCCATCAAACATACATGGTTGGCTGGCTGACTGGCCGGCCATAAAAGAAATCCTATGTAAATATACAAACAATAAATACACACATATCAACGATATGCAGCCAAATCAGTCAGTCAGGCAGACAGTCAGCCAGCCTGCCATCCCATGCCATCCCTAAATGTCAGATGCCGGTAAAAGGGAATATAGCATAAAACCGCATGTAATAGGGCTCTGTATTGGTAGGGACGTTTCAAAGTTGGCCGTCGGCCTTGTTATCAGTGAATATTGTCGTTTGTTTTCGCTTTGTCTCAATTTGTTTTCCCACTCATTTCTGTTGCTGCCTTTTTTCGACTTTTTATATTGTATTTCGTATCTTTTCTTGTTTTTTTTTTTTTTTTACTTCTAAATTTACCTCTGAAAATGCAGAGTTTTCTGGTGGCTGACGACTCTGGATATTCTTTACTAAAAATTATGTTTTTATTTTACAGACAACTGTGGAACCATGAACAGCAGCATGAGCGGCAGCTCTACTGGTTCATCAGCCTACAACATGGACGACATTCTGATTGTGACGGCCAAGCACAGTGAAAGGGCAATATTGAGAGCGAATTTCTTAAAAAATCATTTCGATAAAATTACCAAACAACGTGGACGCAAACCTTTTAAGTGAGTTAATATTTAAACGAAATTTAACCTTAATTCTTTATTAATTTCTATTGTTTTTTTTTTTTTTTTTAATTTTAGCTTTTTGCACATCAAAATCGAAGATGGTCCGTTTAGTGAAGAAATTGCTTATAAATACCAAAATACTGCCTTGCAAATTATCATACTGTGTCCTGCTTTATTGGCTCTCTCCCATTCCCTGTTGATGTCCCAGCTTTTGAGCATAATTCGAGTGGAGAAAGTTTTGGGTATTCTCTTGGATGTTACCGAGGAAAAAGTCAAGGAAATACACAAATCGGGTAAGTTTGAATTCAAAAAAGATAATTTTGAAAAAAAAAAAAAAATAATTGTTGTTTTTTTTATAGCTCTTCCCAATTACTTAAGATGGCGCCGATGTGTCATACGTGACAATGATCAAGCTCAAATAAGTAATATCTTGGGTATTGCCACGGACATTTTAGGCCGTGCCTTGTGCCAACGTCCCGTTTGTCATGACTCTGGCTCCAGCATCTCGCGCAGCATTTCCTCCTGCTCCGATGGCTTTACTATTCTACCCAAGAAAGTTAAAATTGGCCAGAATAAGGTGGTGGCCATGTTAAATGAAGGCTTGGAAAAAGACGATGTGTTGAAAATTGTTGTAGAAAAATCCGGTGAATTAATTGAAATACGTAATTTCAAGTGTCGCAATCCCTATACTGTGCAGTTTGCCATACCAGGTAAGATTTTTGCTTAATAAAATCAGATATTTTCTGAATCTTACATTTCTCGAAATGACAAGTATCATTGCCAAATTTAAACAAAGCTATAAGAGTACAGCATTTAAAAATTGTCCTATCACGGTATTAGGTGCTAAAAATTACAATATGCAATTCTTAAACATCATTCGGTTTGACTTTTCGAAAATATTAACATCTTTTCTGTTTTCTTTTCACATTTATTTTGTTTATTAACTAAAAATTCCCCTCTCTCTCTCTCTCCTCTGCAATTTTCTTTACAGAATCCTGTATGGAAATTTCCACCATGGTTGAGGTTCGCATCGAAAAGAATCACAAGAGCCTTGGTGCTCGCCCCATCAAATGTGAGTCGCGTCTGCGTGAATTGGAACAACTGTTGCGCACCGAAGATTCACCTATTGAGTTTATGTGCCATGCATTGGGTATTGGACCCACCGAAAAAGAGGAATTGGATATGCATTTACTGCAAAGCTTCCAAAAGAATATGCCACCCAATTTCCATTTGCTCAATGGACCGTATGAGAAGCAATCACATTTCCTTACAATGCGTGAAACTAGTCCCGAAGAATATCCCACGCTGTTACATTTCGCTGCCCGTTGGGGTCTCAATCGTTTGGCCATGCAATTGATGGAATGTCCCGGTGGTGACACTGCCTGTGGCATCAGAAATTGTGCCGGAAAGACGCCGGCTGAATTGGCCGACATGGAGGGTCATCACAAGTTGGCACGCAACATCATGAGCTTTTCCGAATTCCATGAACTCACCACAATGTATCACTATTTCAAGGGTCTGAGTAATGATAACAAGAGTAATCAAAACACCACGGCCAGTGGCAAGGCATCTGGCAACACCAAGGTGGTAATTGAGGCTGTTAAATCCCATCCCACCTCACCAAAGACCAAGCAACCCAAATCACCCAGATCACCCAAAGTTCGTGATTTGCCAGCCGATCAACAGGCGGAATATATGGAAATGTCCAGTGGTTCGGATCGCGAAAATACGCCAGAAACAAAACCAAAGCAAGAAAAAGAAACCATGGCCATAACAAACCTCAACTACATCAGCGTGGAAACTGAGGAGGAAAATTTACAAGGCTCATCGGCAGATGTGTGTAAAAACTTCGACTCTAACAAAGTGGTGACCACACCGGAGATCACCTCCAATGAACTGAATATCAGTGAGCCTCCATACTACGCCTCGAAGGAACAAAATAAGGTTGCCTCGAAAGATGTCACCGATGCTCCCATTTATCAAACGGATAAATTCAGTCAAGAATGTTCCCAACTGTTGGAGAATTGTACCAGTACCGCAGCAAACAATGATTATGTTTTGCAACCCTCAAATGTGCCGGTTCCAGCAACACAGCAACAACAACCTACATCCCCCACCAATACCGATGATGGTAACTATTTGTTTCAACCTTCCAATCGTCCAGTTGAGGAGGAATTCTTACATCAATCCAGACAAAGTTTAAATCGCATGGGTTCATCATCTCGTCTGGCCCATCAACCCACCTATGGCACTCTGAAGAGGTCGGTGTCCGATGCCTCCTCATCGGCCAGGGCCAATGTTGATGATGAACTAGCCGAAATTATGCACGACTTTAAGAACAATGTCCTGTCGATACGTGAAGTGGAGGTTTTGGTTGAGAAATGGAAGCATCGCAACGATGTTCAGCAAAGTTTCCGTGAAAAACAGGATCAAATCGATCAACTACGAAGGGAATATGAAAGGATTCAGGATCAAATTCGCCATCACCTGAAACGTGAGACACCATTCGAAAAAATCAAAAAACTTTTCTCACGACACAAATCCACTTCGAACTTGCATCACGACAAGTCATCATGTGTCGACAGTGTTTTGGATGAGACCAAATCATCGATTACCACATCGTCCAGCTTTAAATCATCTGCCAGACCCATTAGTTCATTGAGTTTGCAATCTGTTTCATCGTCATCTTCATCGGGACGTTTGAGTACGGGCAGCAATTGCAGTGGTACTTCACTGGGAGATTCGGGCACCCATTCGGATCACGATGAGCGTAGATTTGGTTGTCGTCTAGCATCACCGGGTATGGATAATTATTTGGTACCACCCACACCCAGACCGGTGTATACGCCCAATTCCACACCCGGCGATGAGAGACATCAAATTGTGTTTCCCTCCCCAATGTCATCGTGCACCAAACTCAACACCCCCACCAGCCCCACAAGTTCGGAACACTATCAAATGTTCCCCTCAAATATTCCCGTCTATAGTAGTCAAAATTTATCCACATCGTCGTCATGTAACAATTATTTGAATACCATAATGGAGGCTAAGCAGGAGCAGGAACACAACTATCAAAACGGCAATGGAGTGACATTGCAGCCCATTAAATTGAATGAGCGTTCAAATATAATCTATGGCAAACTTACTAAGTCCAATCCCAAATGTTCGTCCTTCAAACCTAAACAGGTTGCCATACCGCAAGTGGGAAGTTTAGAGATCCAGGCTGAAGTATATCAGAATGTGGGTGAGAATTTGGAAGCGCCTAAGAAGGAAAGTGAGCAGACACAATCAGAGGATCAAGTTGATGGAGCCAATGGAGATGATCATAATTACATGAATTGTTAGTCACGGGAAGAATATGGGAAGAAAAAAAAACTTTTGAGGTGTAAGCTTCACCTAGATCTGGATACTGCATTCAAAAGAAATGTTGTGCCTTAAAAAAGCTTTAAATATCTGTGGAGAAAAGCTTTCACGGTGTTCATAGACTTGATATAACTTGCGAATAAATAATGATAGATGCTTTAAAGATCAGTAGCACTAACTTCTAAGAACTGTTTTGGGGCAGCCTATGTTCTTTAAGTACGGAATATACAGGCATGGGAGGAGTTTAGATTTAAAGTCCTCAGCTGAATATTTAAATGAATTTATTTAAGAAAATTTCAAAAGATTCTCGAATTGGATATAAAAGATAGCATATTCAGAACCTTATGTATAATATAACATCTTCAAAATAAAGCTTTTCAATAAGAAGAAAAAAAATATATATAAACATATTCGACATATCACGATTAATGATCAAATCGAATAACCTTCAAGATAAGAAAAAATGAGAGCAAGCTTGACAATGTTCATAAATTTCCACATATCTGAAAATTTTTAATACCACAATAGTAATTTAAGCAAAAAAAAACTCTATAAGAGTATAAGATTTTATTTTTAAACTGCAAATTGATCTTTATTAGTATTTGTTTATTTTTAAATTTTTGTATTATTATTATACTTTTTTTTTTAAATTCACAACATAAATGAACAATGAGTATAAACTAGTTAAAATGAATATAAACTATTTTTTTTTATTAATATTAAGAACAAAACAAAAAAATATTTTAAGACTGTGGCAATATAGAAGAAAAAGTCAAAGTTTATTAATTTGTAATAAAACGAAATTGTTTTTAAGGCCAGTGCATGTACATTTTTATTTGTGTTTAAAACAATATTTTTATTTTGTTGATGAAACGGCAAACAACCAAACAAACATATTTTATAACGACAACAAACAATACATCATTGCATATTTGTATTTTTTTATAATTATTTGTAAACAATTAAAAAATGAGTCATCGTTTTGTTTTTTTTTTTTTTTAGTTCTAAAGAGTTTTTGTTTATTTCTCAACAATGGCAAACGAACAAACCAACGATTAACAAATTGAAATAATGAAAAAATCATTTTATTTTCTGTATTATAGAATTAGGCAGGATATTCTAAATATACAAATTTATATTTTAAGTTTAAATTAGAATGTTTAATTTGATAAAATTAAGTATAAACAAAAAATGGCAAAAGCAAGCAAAAAATCAAAAAAATATTCTACTTTTACGTTGTATTCATTCAATTAAAACATACTCATGTACTCATATATTTTTTCAAATAAAAACCACACAATATATAATGTTTAAAACCCCTCCAAAAACATATTTGTTTTATTTTTTTTACCCTCCGCCTTGAAAAGGGCGGTATATTAACTTTGTTATTCCGTTTGTAACATCCCTAAATATTCATCGCAGACCCAATAAAGTAAAATTCCAAGTCGAGCTAACGATATCCGTCTGTCCTTCTGTCTGTTGAAATCACAATACATCCCACATTATTCGACGTAAAGTTTCAAAATTTAGCCGAACAATTTGTATTGTGTCTAGGATGGTTGGTATGGAAAATGAAACGGTACTTCCCAATAATCGACATTTTGATGATTTTTGCTACCTTTGTTCACGAATTTGTCTAAAAATTGGTATTTGTAGTTCGTAATGGGTTCTAGCTCCTGCAGCAGAAATTAATATACAGGGTGAGATAAAAAAAAAACTGCAACAAAGTCAAACGGCATAATTTTTAATAAATGTCGGAAATATCATAAAATTTTAGAATAACTTCAGATTTATTCGAATTGCTCACCTTTTTGGCACGAATTATGGCCTTCAAACGACCAATGAAACCTTCACACGCTGACCGAATGTTGCTCTACGGTATTCTGGTCCATTCCCGGCGAAGCTCTTGCTTCCGCAACCTTGCCTTCCACAAAACTTTAGACCCAATAGTCCAACGGATTGGTATCCGGAGATTTTGGTGGCAATTGTGCGCTGGAAATGAAGCGATGTAAATGTTATTTTTGTTCAATTAGGTTAATTTTTGAAGCATATCACCGAGATTCGACTGGAAGAGAGTCTGTCAAATTTAGACCTAATCGATTTCGCTCTCATACATAGGTTTCATTCGATGTTATACTAAAGCATTTTAGAAGTCATAATATGCCATTTATAGCATCCATCCATCCGATTTCAAACTGAAACCTCTCAAAAGCCGTAATACACATTCAATATCAAAATAATTAAGGATTCTACTGTTAATCCTTAATTATTATTAAAATCATCAAATGCCAAGCACCCTTATTAAATAACAGAAGACCGTCCAAAAAGGATTTATAATTTCTATATGGCAATACCGTGTTATATTCCTAAAATCTAAAGCATACTTTTGGGCTCATTGAGTTGAATATTACCGGATTTTTTCTGTCTTTCTGCCTAAACGTTGAAATAGAGAGTAGAGATCGCAGTATTTTCAACAAAAGTAACTGCGATTATATCATTATTTCGAGGTGTTGAAACACTTTCGCATAACGCTAGCTTCTAGTTGTTGGTATATTAAAAGCCCCAAATGTAAAATTGTATAATATTGTAAAGCTTGGGGGAAGAACATTAGTGTTGATTTCATAAAAAACCAATTAAAACTTGAATACCCTCATCCATTTGGAACGAATTTAGAAATTTAAAAATACCGAAAATAAAAATACCAAATATAGCCGTCATAACGGGGTATATACGACGTGGACGTACATAGGTATCGTTTGTCATAAGCCATTAAGCCATTTATCATAAGCCATATTCAAATTCGAAACTTGAAATAAACGGTGAATAATGAATCTAAAATCATCAAAATACAGTATATACTGCACAAACATTACGAACTTCAAATGCGACATCTCAAACAATTTCGGTGAGTATTGTACCTAAAATCGTCAAAATACCGAATATAGGGAGGTACTGATGTATGGAGCCTATACGAATACCTGGACCTACATGGACAATTCTCTGTCGCAGACTGCAGTTCCCATTACGAACTCTAAATACTTATATGAAAACGTGGACCTACAAAGCCCATTTACGAACTTAACCTACTGGCAAAGTAAACTTGTTTTAGCCTTCTATCTCAATTCGTTCGAAAGATAGCGTGATTACAACGCAGATCAAGAATATATATACTTTGTTGGGTCTGACATGAGTATTTCAAAAAGTTACAAACGGAATGACAAAGTTAATATACCCTCCAAGGATGGTGGAGGTAATAAAAACAAAACAAACAAAAGAATATGTTGAAAAATAAACAATGATTTATGTTGGTAAAAAGTTAGAGAATAGGGTACCTGTAACATATTCTGTAACTCTTAACAACTCTTGTTACAACTTGTTCTCTTGTTATTGTTTAAATTTCTTTTGTTATTATAACAAAAATAAAACATACAAACATTTTTTTTTTTTTGTAAAATAAATATTGAAATAATTGAGAATTAAAAAGGCTTCTGAAAATTGTAACAACAATCCGAAATCCAAACAAAGATCAATTAAAAATCAAATAAAAAATGCATCGAATATACAATATCATTATTCTTCATTTTATAAATATGTACGTACAACTTTTAAGGACTTGCAAAAATAGCACTTTAATTTCAACCGGCATAAAAATGCTTTACAACACAGCACATCCTTAGCCCACAAATACACTCGAAGCACTTGGACAATACACATACGTACATACATCACATATACATTCTGACATCCTTACACATGAATGTATGTTAAGTATTTAAGAAGCTTTTCCTTTCGTTTATTGTGCAAATATCCTTTAATGAACGTATTTTGCCACCAACCAACGCCACCACCATCGCTTGCAGCGGATTTCGGTTTATTTTCGTAAAACACTTACCTTCCCGTTGATAGTACGTTGTTTTTGTGTTGTATTCCTCGTCGTAGTAGTAGTTCTACAGCTGGTTTTCTTGTATGCATCACTCTCACATTGTCCTTAATAGCGGAAGGACAACATAGCTCTCCTATTTGGTTTCCGGTTGCATTACAGCTGTTGTCGATTTCTTTTATTTCGTTTTTATTTTTTTCTTCGAATGTGTACCCACCGTCCGTTTGTCATGAACATGCCCCTCGGCTGTATTGTATTTTTTGTTTACTTTTTTTCTGTTTATTTTTTGCATTTTTTGTTGTGCGCATTATTGGGAGGAAAAACTTACTCATTGCGAGAGGAGAGAGCTGAGAATATGGTTAAAGCTTTTGAGTAAAATGCCGGTAGTATTTGCTCTCTGTTGGCGCAGGCGATACTGAGAAAACAGGGTAACCCAGACATGTATTATTTAGATATGGGACAATCCATGTAAACAAATTAGAAGTTAATCACATGAAATGTGATTGTTTTTATGAGCATTTAATTATGAGATTTAAATTTGAATGCGGAGAGATGTCCACTGAATTTGTTGAATATTATTTTTTCACTTGTATGCGACCTCTTGAACAATTTATAAAAATGCATTCCTATTGAGTGCAAATAATGATATCGAAAAAGCTTATATATATATATATATATATATATATATATATATATATATATATATATATATATATATATATATATATATATATATATATATATATATATATATACAAATACAACCTTGCCATTTTTTTCGAAATCAGTTCATAATATATTTTCCTCTAATTTGATATAAATTATACTCCAACCGTGATATCTCTTTATAAATTTTAATTTTGTATCATACGATTATGTATCGATTTTGTTTTGAGCAAAGTCTACCAAGTTTGGACCAGATAGATTTAAACATAGCTCCCATATATATGTTTCAAAAAAAAAAAAAAAAATTATATATATATATATATATATATATATATATATATATATATATATATATATATATATATATATATATATATATATATATATATATATAATTTTTTTTTTTTTTTTGAAACATATATATGGGAGCTATGTTTAAATCTATCTGGTCCAAACTTGGTAGACTTTGCTCAAAACAAAATCGATACATAATCGTATGATACAAAATTAAAATTTATAAAGAGATATCACGGTTGGAGTATAATTTATATCAAATTAGAGGAAAATATATTATGAACTGATTTCGAAAAAAATGGCAAGGTTGTATTTGGGAATTGGAAGACACATACATATTGGAGCTATAGCGATATCTAAACCGATTTTCAGGATTTCGCACAATCCAATATTTTTACCTGCACGTGATCTGGTGTGAATATGAGATGTAGCGATCCGCGCCTTTTGGTACCTCCCCACATAGGGTCAGATTTTTGAATGATTATTTCTTCTTCTTCTGTATCTATAAGAGAGGAAAATGTTTGTACGTTTGCTTGCGAAACCGCTGAACAGATTTTCCTGATAATTTCCAAGTATACAACAACATCGCCTGAAGATAACATAGGCTATATACATTTTTGAAATTCCACTATGTGCATCTATTGATTTATTACAGATCAATTGCCAAATTATATTGAAATCGGTTCAGATTTGGATATAGCTCCCATGTATATTTTCGGCCGATTTCATGTGTTTGATGCATCAGACACGCTGTGTATCCTCAATTTCAATGAAATTTAGAACGTCTGATGGAATTTGGTCTCAAAATTTATTTGCCAAAATATATTGAAAACGGTTCAGATTTGGATATAGCGGATTTAAAAAATCTAAAGATTATTATTATTTTGGAATTCAGTATTATTTTTATACTCTCTACCATACTATGGAGGGTATAATAACTTTGTCATTCCGTTTGTAACTCCTCGAAATACACATGTCCGTCCCAACAAAGTATATGTGTATATTCTTTATCAGGGTAAAATAGGCAGGTTAAGTTCGTAAATGAGCAATGTAGGTCCACGTTTTCATAGAGCCTCCAAATAACGGTACCTCTCACAATTCGGTATTTTTATGATTTTAGCGACATTATAGACCGGAATTGTTTGTATTGGAAGATTTTAATTGGTACTACAACATGATGGCAAAAAATTACTTATCCAGGTCCACTGTTTTGTATAGCCCCTATATAACTGTACCTTCCAATATTCGGTATTTTTATATGATTAGAAACATTATTGACCGGAATTGTTTCAAATTTCATATTTAAAGTTCGTAACGCGTACTACAGCCTAGGGCAAAAAATTGCGTATGCAGGTTCATGTCTTTGTATATCCCATACATAACGATAACGCCTTATTTGGTATTTTGATGATTTTAACGACATTATTCAACGGAATTGTTTTAAATTTCGTATTTGAAAGTCCGAATAGGCACTACAGTCTATGACAAAAATTCGACGTCTTCGTATAAACCATCCTCCCCCCCATATAAGGGTTTTCATTTAAATGGTATTTTTCGATGATTTTTTTTAATTTTTCAAATTTCTTTAAAATTACGGCCGAACTTAAACATTTTTTTTTGTTTTCACACCCTTCACCCTCATTCCGTTTGTAACTCCTCGAAATACTCCCGTCAGACCCAACAAAGTATATATATTCTTGATCAGCATAAAATTCTATGTCTATTTAGCTATGCCAGTCCGTATGACTGTCTGATTTGATGATTTTAGCGACATTATTCACCAGAAATTTGATATTTGAGGTTCTTAATGGATACTACAGTCTATGACAGAAAATTGTCTGTGCAGGTCCACGTCTTCGTATAGCCCACATATAACGCATCTGTCAATATTCGGTATTTTGATGATTTTAGCTTCATTATTCAGTAATTTCAAATTACGTATTTAGAGTCCGAATTGGGAACTACGTCTGTGACAAAAAATTGTCTATACAGGTCCAGGTCTTCGTATAGTCCCAACATATCAGTACCTCCCTATATTCGGTATTTTGACGATTTTAGGTACAATACCCACCGAAATTGTTTGAGATGTCGTATTTGAAATTCGTAATGAATTCTACAGTCCTGTGGCTGGAAATTATCTATGCAGATCCAGATCTTCCTATAGCTCCGATATAACGTTACCTCCCTATATACGATATTTTGATGATTTTAGCTACATCGTTCACCGTTTATTTCAAGTTTCGAATGTGAATATGGTAATGGCTAATGACAAACAATGCCTATGTAGGTCCACATCGTATAAACCCCAATATAACTGCTATATTCAGTATTTTTAAGATTTTAACAGAATTTTTAACGGATTTTTTTTTTTTTAATTTCCATATTTGTTCCAAATGGTGGATGGTATTCAAAGTTCGGCCAGGGTGGACCTACTGTTTTTTAACTTGCTTTTAAGTCAAATTGTTCATCTCACCGTCTTAAACTTACGAGAACGAATTTTGTAGATTGGGTTGAAATTGATTCAACAGATCACAATTCTCTCCTTCTCGCCCATTATCATTCATTTTACAAACCAGACAACACCTCATATTTGGTTTGTATATAAGGAATATGACAATTCTCTTAAAAAAGTAAGGGGTTTTCTATTTAAATTTTAATTTCTGTTACAAATTTCTAAGGCGAATTTAAATTATAATTTTTTGTCGTGTAAAGGTATACCTGCTGACCTGAAAAGGTTATATTTCTTCTCTACTATGTGTTGGCGCATATTTTGACAAACGATTAAAATGTATCTTCAGGTTCTTGAATGGTATTTTAAAGGTACTATCAACATTTTATCAAATAAACGGACTGTCATTTCAAAAATTGTACTGGTTCAAGTATACCGGACACGTTGCCATAACTCAAAATTATTTTTGAAGCCATGCGCGTTTTTCTCTTAGTGAAGGGCATAAAAAGTTTATGACTGTAAAATTTACAGACAAACTAAGTGGAAATCCTTTTGCCTCCTTGATCAATATATAAGTTCGTATAATTGAAATGGCGATGCATTTTAGTATTTTTATGGAAAAATATTGTATTCCATGAGGCACCCGTTTTTCCGATATCCACATAAAATACATAATTCAAAGCAACTAAGGAGAAAACGAAGTGAAGCAACAGTCCCTGTTACACTTACAACAAAAATAACACAGTCTGTAACATAAAAGTGGATGAAGTCTCAATATTTTCCTACACCAACCAACGAAACAACCCTTTGCGGTATCAAAACAAAAACAAACATGTTGAACAATAACAAAACCCACTCCGAACCTCTGTGGTAGTCAATGAAAAAGCTTTGACTTTTGTTGTTGCAGAGCCGACGAAAAGCTTAGCAATGCCGATTAAAACGAAGCGAACAAGTGTGTAGACAGGACAACAATTTTTAGTATTGCAAGTAAGTCGAAAGGAATAACAACCAACAAAACGGATAATGGCAACTATCAAAATAGACCAAAAAACAAATAAATGAAAAAATTAAATAAATTTGAAAAGTTACCACAAATGTCATGAAATAATTTCTAAACGCACAATGAAATTCAGAGAAACAACCGAGTGCCAAGACCCTCGTTAAATGCAATTTAACAACCCCAGTGAAATCATTCGAATTGGTGGAAAAAAAGGTGCATTAAATCTTCCCTTCGCCGAAAAAAAGTTTGTATGTAATTTCAGTGCAAAGCAATAAAGAAAATCTAAAAAAGAGGATAATACGCACACCAACACACTCAGAAATGCAACCGGAGCCATACTACGAGAATATACACAGAACAAAAAAGAACAACAACAGCGTTTCAATGAAAATGTAGTTCTATAACATAATGAGTACTCTTAGAATTGAAAAGAAACTCAAACTAAATCCTTAACGAAAAATACGCAAAGAAAACCAAAACGCAATAAGGATAACGTAAAATCCATAATAACGTGAACTAAAAAAACAACACGAGAAATTCTCGCGTAACAAAAATAATGTATATCGAACTGAAGAAGTATACAGTTTCGTAGGAAACGTCTTTTGTAGGTCTGTCCGTTAGGTTTCTGGTAAAAGTAAAAGTTGTTGTCCATGTACACATACATTGAGGGGAGCTAACAAGAAGAAATGGAGGCTAAATACAAACACACACACGTATATATGTTTATTGAGCATCCTTGCACAATTTTCTTATAGTTGTCTGTGACCGTATTTGTGAGAATTTTTGTTTTCATTTTTTTGTGGAAATAGCAAAAAAAAAATATACATGCACGCACACACATACGCAAAGCATTTTATTTTGCCACTCATAATACGCAGTATTCTTCTGTGTGTGTGTGTGTGTGCAGCAGCAGCAAAAAAAGTTGAAACGTGGCGTTTGGGTATGATTTTTGATATCCGAGTGAAAAGTGTCCTTACAAAGTGCTAATTAATTGATGAATTTTTAATTATTTCGTAAAAGTTACTGGAACAGCAAAAAACTAATTACATTCGTAAAAATTCCCTTTGGCACAAAACGAAAACGCCATTTACAACTTTTAGTGCGGTATGTGTGTATGTGATTGTTGTGCTGCTTTTAAAATTCGCTATTCGAAGGCATATAACCCTAAGGCAATGTCATTAATTTTTTAATTAAATATATACCAAATGTCTGTAAGTTGCTAATTGATTGATGGTCACAGCGTGAGATCTGTATTAGCTCGTTGGTTTGGTTGGCAAGGCAATTAAATCAGCTTATGTATTTATCTGGATACAATAAAAATTGTGATAATAATAAACAATATCGGGATAAAATGTTAAATTAAATAATTATATAAAATAAGTTGAATATTTGAGGTATGATATGTAATTTTTTCAATGAAAATAAATTAGATTAATGCTACATTTTCTCCACGTGTTGTATGTTGTAATTGCAATGACATACTTCAGTCCTTATGAAAATATCACAGGTAATAGAATGACGTTCAGAAATAGAACAATAATTTGATTAGAACAGTATACGACAATATCAGTTCGAGTCGATTCACATAGATAGATCGCATTCATAATTTAAACCATTCAAGATTGATGTGATATGATATAAACAAGTTAAAAAGTATAAGTCGGTTTTGCCGACAGATGTATACCCTCAGCCAACAATGATAAACGATTTAAATAAATTTTAACTTCTGTCCTGATTATTCAAATTGTTGACCCCCTATTCGAAGGAATAGACCAATATTGACCATTTCGTATCGGACCCAAATAAATATGATATAAATATTGCGACGTTCCAGGTTTGGACTATATCCTTCACTTTATATGAGATATGTGAAAATTTTTAGAAAATGTTGAAATGTGCGTGCGATACCACATATATCGACCGAAGTATTCCATTTTCATACTTCATCTAATGCAGATAAAAACATTATAAGAAAACCGAACATTTATATCCAAACAGAACATTTATACCCTCAGCCATTGGCTAGAGAGGGTATGTATAATTTGATACGGACAAAATTTGCCTTATCGGATTTGCGAGTATCCGATTCGATCCAAACTTGGTACATCGTAATCTTATTGTCAAACTTAGATTGAGTTCGGAGATGGGCAATATCGGTTCACTTCTTCTTGTACCTCCCACACAAAATGTCAACATTTTAAAGAAAATAATTTACTACTCAGAAAGAGAAAGGATAATCCGATTTTGCTCTATCTTTGCGAATCCTAATGTTTACAGGTGCGAAAATTTACAATATCGGTTCACTCCGTCAAAATGTTGGAATAATTATAACTCTTATAAAATGTGATGAAGGTGTCCGATTGTCTTCAAATTGCACACATCACAATATCTTTATTAACCCAAGGTCTGTTGTGAAGTTGGAATATATCGGTCCACTCCTTCTGATACCTCCCACACAAAGAGTAAAAGAGTTTTGAATATTCAGGAAGCTCATAAAATACGAAATAAACATCCGATTCCTTCTGATACCTCCCCCACAAAGAGTAAAATTTTTGAATATTCAGGAAGCTCATAAAACACGAAATTAACATCCGATTCCATTCAGACTTAGTACATCTCAATATTTCCATAAACACAAGATCTGTTATAAAGATGGTAGAGATCGGACCATTTCTTTTGGTACCAACCCCACAAAGGGTCAATGTTTTGAATAGCCAAAACGATCATAAAATTCGAAATAAGCATCCGGTTCTCTTCAAATTGGATACATCACAATATTTTTATTAATCCGAGGTCTGCTGTGAAATTGGGATATATAGGTCCGCTCCTTCTGGTATCTCCCCCACAAAGGGTCAACATTTTGAGTATCCATGACGCTCATAAACTGGAAACTAACATCCGATTCCATTCAGACTTGGCATATCTCAATATTTTCACATGATCTGTTATAAAGATGGTAGAGATCGGACCATTTCTTCTTTTCAAATTTCACACATACAAATATCTTTCCTAATACAAGATCTGTTGTGAAGATGGTATATTTCTGAGACCGCTTCTGGTACCTCACCGCGTCACAATTTTCAATAATTTTGTCTGTCATAACTTGCGAAACAAGTTAGCGATTCTTTACAACTGGTTTTATATAAATATTTCTCTCAACCAAAAAACCTGAGATTAATATGGAATGTAGTTTTGCTCATGCCTATTTTTTATCTGCATGAGATGAAGTAAGAAAATGGAATACTTCGAGTTAGCATAGAGGTTGGTTTAGGGCCAGAATAGAAGCCTATTGTTTTTTAAGATGTTCGCAAAATATTAAGGGATTGAAAATGGACCAAAACAGAAAATATTTCAGATTTTGAGCCACTCTACCGGTTGCAATTAAAGACCAATCCAAACAGAATTTGGCTTGAGGTTAAAATTTTGGACAGGGCAAAAGACTAGCATTTTGGTTGGCCATTGGATAACATTTAACAGGTAGCCATACATAGGGCGTAAATATAATGCCATTGCCACCAACACCAAGGACTGCATGAAGGGCTCGATATACTTAAAACTTGGACATATTTCCCTAGAAGTTCAATTTTTAATAACTTTCCTTAAAAGTGAAATTTTATTCCGATTTTCTTCAAACTTCACATATTTCAAAAACAAAATCGACCAAAAAGGGTTTGAATTAAATCGGCTCTCCAATATATTATAGTATTGAAGGATATTACAGTGAAATTGTGAAAATCGGTTCACTTTTTCTAGTACCTCCATACTAAGCTTAAAAATTGGTTACAACTTAAAGCATCAAAATCTCATATAAATCTAAAGTAGTAATTGTTTTATTTAAATAATATTGATCCACTCATTCCAATACCTTGCCTACCAAAGCTGCGGCATGTATAACAAGTAAGCAAAAGCAACGGTCGTGCGGGGCCGACCATCGAATCGAATTTGGAATATTTCGCTTTTGAAACGATGTTACCTTTAGATTTTTGTGGTCCATTTTACAGGTAAATATAATCCAGTGGTCACTCAAAATTCAAGACATTTTCCCTGTCCATAACTCTCTTCTCATGCAAAATTTCGTGTCGATTGGTTTCCAATTGTGACTTGTAGAGCGACTGCAAAATCAGGAAAAAATTAATTTTTTTGGCCTATTTGAACCCCTAAATGTAAATATTCATACACCAATTGGGTGCATGGGAGTTAAATGCATTCGTTTCGTGAGTATCGGATAATAGTTCCGACCTGTATATAATACCCTCAACACATATTGTTGGGGGAAGTGAAAAACCTGTGGAAAATGTACAAATCAAAAAAATTACAATCGATAAAAATAGAACAAAAATTTAAAATATGTAACAAAAAACATTTACTTTTTTATTGCCATATTTTTATGCGATTTTCTTGAATTTTAACCTTTTTCTGGCAAAAAAAAAAAAAAAAAAAAAAAAAATATATATATATATATATATATATATATATATATATATATATATATATATATATATATATATATATATATACATATATATATATTGTACCTATTTTGCTATATGAGGGTGACATGAGAAAAACTGCAACCAATTTCAGACCGCTGTCATTTCTTAGCCACTCCTCCAAAAGGGGTTATTCCAGTGATAGCTCATTAAATTATTTACAAGCGTCCAAAAGCTTATTGGTGAGAATTTTCCAGAAAAAAAATTATTCGTGATGGAATTCCAGCGTGATAGAGTGACTTCTTTATATTTGGTTTTGGAATAAATGCAGAATGTTATCGCGAAAGTATTTTGGAGGGTGTATTAAGCCTTGGGTACGCAAACATTTTGGCCGTAGACCTTGGACATTCCAACAGGATTCAGCACCATTTCACTCAGAACGCGCCACCGAAGAATGGTTACAAAATGAGGTACCTCGCTTCATTTCCAGGGACACTAAAGACTTCGGATACCAATCCGTTGGACTATTGCGTCTGGAGTATTTTGGAAAGCAAGGTTGGCACTAAAAAATACCAAATTGTCGATCACCTCAAGCATGCGCTTTGTCGGGAATGGGCCATTATACCGCAGAGCAACATTCGAGCAGCGCGTGTCGGTTTCATTGGCCATTTGAAGGCCATAATTCCTTCCAAAGGTGACCAATTCGAACAAATCTAAACTTATTCTAAAATTTGATGCTATTTCCGACATTTTTTGCATTCATCAATAAAAGTAAAAAAAAATGTAAAAATTATGGCGTTTGACTTTGTTGTAGTATTTTTTTTATTTCACCCAGTACTGGTCAGAAGGGAGCTTTTAATGTATTTGTGATTTGGCCGGGATTACAATCATTCGCGGTTTCGTGGAAATTTTCGTATTTTTAAGATAAAAGTTATGTTTTATTTTACCCGCTGAATATGATGACCATGCAAAATTCTTCCTCGATTGGTTTATAATTGTGGCCTGTAGAGCAATAGTAAAATTAGAAAATTTTTCTGTTTTTGGTCCATTTCAACCTCTTAATATTTTGCGATCGAGTCCAAAAACAATAGGCTTCTATTCTCTAACCCCACCGCCATTTTCAATTTCGTAAGGATCGGGCCATAATTGCGACCTGTAGTGTGATTATAAATTAACATGGACAGACGGACGGGCGGACCTTCATAGCCAGATCGACTCAGCTCGCTAGTTTCCCATGTCGGAGACCAATATTTCGAGATGTTACATATTATTATTGTGTACTCGATATAGTTTAAACATGGTCCTTGGTAGCATTTATGTTAGACTTGGGTCAGATGTGAACTTGGAAATTTTTAGTCAACTGTAACTAGTATTTCCCTCCCAAGGTCAATTTTAACAAGTAAGAAAAGGCTATAGTCGTGCGGGGCCGACTATGTTATACCCTACGACACTACAATATGTTAGAAGAAGCCCCCTTATGTCCATATGGATTTGGAAGATTTCGCTTTTGAAATTAGGATTTTGACTATGGACATTTCCCCAACATTTATGCACTCCGTCGTGCTGTTAATTGTTGTAGTCCATTTTACAGATAAATATAATCCAATGGTCATCGGAAAGACATTTCTCTTTTTGGTTAATTTTAACCCCTAAATACTTTGCAATCATCTCCAAAAGCAAGAAGCCCCTCTGTATCTCCAAATTTAGACTCATCTATATGATTTGTTTGTCTACGATATTTGGCTATATTCGTCAACGAAATCAGCATAAAAAAGCCAGAAATTCGCCGTTTGCGTAATTCGGATATCGCCTGTCAGTAATGCTAGTATTTTTCACACAAAATTAGAGGTCCATTGTACCCGCTGTCCTAACTTTAACTTTATGCGAGATTTCGTGTCCTTTGGTTTTTATTTGTGACCTTTATAACGGCTGCAAAATCAGGACAAATTTTAGTTGTTGGTCCATTTCAACCCCCTAATATATTGCGGACATCTTTGAAAACAATATGCCCAGCCCTTCTGAGCCCAACCCCACCCTTGTGAAAATTTTCGTGAGGATCGGACGATATTTGCAATACTTATATAATATCCCCAACCTGTGTTGTAAGGTGAAAAAATATTACAAAATATTATAAGTCAAATTGACAAAATCGCATGCGATAAAAAATATGAAAAAATAAAAATATGTCACAAAATACTGCAAAATCTATATTAACATCTTTATTGGCATATTTTTCTGTGTTTGTTTTAGATTTTATACTTTTATGTCAAAACTTTTATGAATTGACACAATTTGTCAAAATCGGACCAGCCATTCTTGAGATATAAGCATTCTAACTAACACCCCCTTCCTTTGTATATACACATTGTATATATTTCGCTTTATAAAACCGATATATTTACTATCGGATTCTACGTAACGGTCAGAATTGACCTGTTCGTCTATTTGTGATTTCGCCGGGATTAAAAATGTTCGCGGTTTGATGGAAAATTTGACTTTTATTTAACACAAATGTTGTGGCCTATTTCACCCACTAAATATTACCCGATGACCATCAAAATTGGAAGGCTTCTGCCCAACCCTAAGCTCTAGCTCCATGCTAACTTCCGCTTTGATTGGTCTATAATTGCGACCTGTAGAGCAACTGCAAAATCAGGATTTTTTCAGGTTTTCGTCCATTTCAACCCCTAAATATTATGCGATCATCTCCAAAAGAAATATTGTTCTATTCTGACCCCACCTCCATTCTAAATTTCGTGAAGATCGGGCCATAATTGCGACCTGTAGAGTGATTACAAATTAACATGGACAGACTGACGGACGTACATAGCTAGATCGACTCAGCTCGGCGAGATAGGAAGATCCATATATACTTTCCAATGTGGGAAACCAATATTTGGAGGTGTTACATAATTTTTGGCCCAATCAAACTTATAATACCCCCAACACATAGTGTTGTAGGGTATAAAAATCAGTTTCCTATCTTCTTCAAACTTCGCATATGACAAATAGGCAGCATTAGATGCCGACAATAATGTGGTGTACTCTTTCTGGTACGTATCCACAGAGGGTCACATTTTAATTTAAAAATGTATGTTGAAGTTCTTTTGGTCTTTTTGGTATGTCCCCCAAAAATGGTAAACAGAAATATGTGGGCAAGTACTAAGGGTATATATCTACGGGACACCAAAGAAATTTTCCAACTTGAATATTTTTAAAAAAAAAAATAACAAAATGTACTGCAGTATATGATATTTAGCCAACAACCAACATATGTTCGTTATATACATGTTGCTAGTTACCAAGGCATTCTTCTGTGAAAATCAACCGTAATTGGAATGAAAAAAAAACGACAACAACGAGTAAAAACGCACTAAAGTATGTGTTTCATATGAACGCCCCAGCAAAAACTAATTAAAAAACTGTGACATCTTGTAACATCCGCAGGTGGTAAACACTCAGTCACTTGTCACCACGATGAGCGGCTACGTATACATATTTTCAGATCAAAGTTTATAACAAAAAATAAAAAAAAAACAAGCAAAGTATGCAACGGTACTTGCCACACTTACCGCGGCATGACATATGTTGTGGCATTCACTTAGTAAAATATTAATTAAAAATGTTTTTATTTTAACGACGAGCACAGAGCACAAGCGACTTACATTCTCGTGGATAATGACAAAGATTTTGTCGTTGTTGTCGTCGTTCTGGTGAATATATAAAAAAAACCCCAAACCAAAACACAAACATAAACAAACAAGCAAACAAAAAAAAACTTCTACATAAACACTCAAAGCAAGCTAAGCTAAGGCAAAAAGAATAAATGAAACAAACAGTCCCTAATGTATCTTTTATTCGACTTGCATATTGCGTTGCGTTATATAAATACATGTGAACGAACAACGAACGAGGCCGAAAGGAGAAGGAGGCGTTCACGAGTGCAATATCACATCATCATCCTCAGCCAGCGGGCCACAAAGATCCAGTCATTGGAGCAAGTCAAGTGCAGAGTATCTGCCGAGGAGACCAGACAACAACCACCGCAATGTAAATTAATAAAAAAAAGGTACGTAACTCTAATGTTTGTTTGTTTGCTTGGCTTGTTTTATGGCACAATGTTGCTGCTCCTCCGCCATTATTCTTGATATCCTTTGATAGGGTTGTGTATAATGATTTTCAAGACTTCTAAGGCTTATTTCATAAATAACATGCAAAATGAAATAGAAGGCCAGCCTGTAAAAAAGATGAAATACAAAAAAGAAACGTGGATGCACAAAACGCTTGCAGGTTGTTCCCCAAGTTGTTAAATAGTTGTAGGCAGTGGTTAAGGTGGTAGTGCTGTAACTATTATGGCCCTAGGTTATGTTAGTGTTTGTGTGCCTAAACAGTGTTCAGAAAACGGTATAGAATTGAATATCTATATCTATAAAAGAGGAAAATGTTTGTTTGTAATTAATGCACTCGAAAACCGTTGAACCGATTTTCTGAAGATTTCCAAGTATACTACAACATCGCCTGAAAGCAACATAGGCTATATAAATTACTACTAGAGGCATTAAACACGACGTAAATTAAATGACATTTGGAATGTGTAACGGAATTTAAAACGAACATACATTTGACAAATTATATTGAAATCGGTTCATTTTAATTTTATTGAATGAAAGCAAAAAATTTCAGAACTAGCATCAAATTTTAGAAAAAGTTTGGATTTGTTAGAATTGGTCACCTTTGGCACAATCTATGGCCTTCAAACGGCCAATAAAACCGTCACACGCTACTCGAATGTTGCTCTGTAGTATTTTGGCCCATTCCCGACGAAGCGCTTGCTTGAGGTGACAGACACTTTGGTATTTTTTTTTTTTGGTATTTTTTATACCCTACAACACTATGTGTTGGGGGTATTATAAGTTTGATTGGCCCAAAAATTATGTAACACCTCGAAATATTGGTTTCCCATATAGGAACGCATATATGGATCTTCCTAGCTCGCCCAGCTTAGTCGATCTAGCTATGTATGTCCGTCCGTCCGTCTGTCCATCGCAATTATGGCCCGATCCTTACGAAATTTTGCACGAAGGTGGGGTTAGGGTCAGAATAGAAGCCTATTTCTTTTGGAGATGATCGCCAAATGTTTAGGGGTTGAAATGGAAAAAATATCGGATTTTGCAGTAGCTATACAGGTCGCAATTATAGACCAATCGACGCGGAATTTCGCATGTAGCTAGAGTTTAGGGCGGGGAAGAAGCCTACCAATTTGGGTGGTCATCGGATAATATTTAGCGGGTAAAAAATACCATATCTTTTGTGTTGAAAAAATTCAAAATTTTTTATTAAATCGCGAATATTTTAAATCCCGGCGAAATCACAAATCCATGGCAAGGGTACTTCTGATCTTTACATTGATTTTAACATCCAACAAAACGGATATATAGCAAAATATGTGCGATATATATGTTTATCAAAGAAGATATGCTTGAAAAATCTCTTATATGTCGAGAACGGCTGAACTGATTTCGACAGTTCTCATTAATTCAGAATGGCCTCTTGGCAGGAAAGAAAAAACGTCTAAAAAATCGCATAAAATTATCTCTCTAAAGATGAAAATATTGATTTTGTAAAATTTTCTCATATTTTTTCAATTTTGTCATATTTTTGGCATATTTTCATTTTGAATTAAACATTTCTACAGCTAACAAAACTAAGTAGTTAGGATATCAGGATATCATATACAGATCGCATTTATGACCCGATCCTTACGAAATTTTTCATGGGGATAAGATGAGGGTCAGAATAGAAGCCTACTCTTTTTGGAGATGATCGTCATATATTTAGGGTTGAAATTGACCAAAAAACTGCAAAATTGTCAGCAGGTCGTAATTATCGCCCGTTCCTCAGGCACATTTGAATGGGGGTTACCGGATATTGCAAAAGCCAAGCAGTTTTGGATGGCCATCCAAAAATATTCAATGTGTGAAATAGTTTGCCAACTTTTGTAGACAAAATACGAAAATGTCCATTCCAGTGACTTTTTGGAGAATTCACAAATACAGGAAAGACGCACTTCTGACTATTTCGTTAACGCTGATTTCGTTGAAGAATATAGTCAAATGTCTGTATCTCATATAGATGCGTTTCAGTCAAAAACCAATACTAAATGTTAATCTTTTGCCACTTCTGAGAGATTATATATTTGGGAAATATATGTCTTTGGGAAATATTGGTTCCAGATCTAGGAGGACCATTTACGTGCAACATCTTCCAATAAATTGGAAATGAGCAAATTAGTTTAATTTGCTATTATTCGAAAATTAGAGAACGAAACCTGACGGTTTTCTTTTATTATTTGTCACAATATCTTGTGGAATTGTTTCGAGTATCTCGCCTATATAAACTGTATCGTTTATTATAGTGTTGTAGGGTATTCAACGGTTGGCCCCGCTCGACTGTAGCCTTTGCTTACTTGTTTAGTGCTAACCTTGCTTTCCAAAATACTCCAGACACTATAGTTCAGCGTATTGGTATCCGGATATTTTGGTTTGTTTTCTCATCGGAGAAAACAAAATTCGGCATTTCACTACTTTCGGCCAAGCGAGGCAACTCTTTAGCTCTTTTGAGTCTATTTTCTTTCTGCTGGGGTGTAAGTTTTTGCACTCTTTGGAATTTCAATGGCTCTACCACGAGCTCATTTTTCAATATTTGTCAAATGTAATATTGCGATATGTTCAGCTCACGAGCCATTTTCGGCCACTGCGAGTCGGGTTTCGATCAAGTTGCTGTTTTCTTCCGTCCACTTTCTTCCGTCCGTCGGGCTACGCTACCAGTATCTCGGTAACGAGCGATAGTACCAGACACAAAAGATTTATTCACATTTAAATGCTAGAGTGCTCTAAGGATAGCCACTTGTTGTTTTCCAGCCAAATCAGCCAAAAGAAATACAGGGTTGCCCATATTCGACGGACCCATCTGGCTACGCCATAACTTTTGACAGAGATGTCACATTGCTTAATGACATACCGCGTTTGAAGCGTCAGTCCAAGCAGATTTTTACCATGAACCAATACACGCCACGCGAGCGCTCTGAAATAGTTGAAATTTACAAGAAGTCAATTGTGAAAACTCAACGTGCTTTTAAAACATTAAAAAATGTGAGAAGTGCGCCTTCTAAGAACACCATTAACCGTTTATAAGAAAAATTTTCGACTGGTAAGGCTCTTTCTAATCCGAAGAGGCCATATAAAAGTCGACCAAGGCGATCGGCCGAGAATATCGCTGCCGTACGAGCCAGTTTTGAGAGGTCCCCAAGAACATCCCAAAAACGTTATTCTCAGCAGTTGGGCATGGCTCGGTCCACTTTACAACGGATTATTCGCATTGATTTGCATTTGTTCCCGTACAAAATTCAATTGATGCAAAGAATGTCGCCTGTGGACAAGCCTCGTCGCTTGAAATGGGCCCAAAGGTCCGTCGAATATGGGCAACCCTGTACGTGGCCAAAGAAATTACAATGACACGCTACGTTTCAACTCACTATTTCTAATTTACTATGACATTTTCTAAGCCTATTTTGCCCAATTCATCATAAATTTTCGCTAACATTTTCTTTTTTATAGTTTTTGCATTGCAGAAGAAAATGAAGAAAAAACGGAGAACGACATTTTCCTCCATTTAGAATGAGTGGGTTTATTTGAATGACCTTCTGCAAGCTGTTTAGTTTGTTTTTGTTTTTTTTTCTTTCTCTTCTTCAGCTTCACTACTGAAATGATGATATTGTGAAACTTTTCCATAACAAGACGATACAATGTGTCACATTTAAAGAAACCGAAACAGACACAGACACACGCAGCTCATGTTCTCCGACCGCCTGACCATTCAATGATTTTCGAATAACTTTGAGACAAGTAAAACTTTATCTTGTGGATAATCAAACTTTTTGGTTTTTGTGTTCTCTTTTTTGAAATGAAGCAATCTAAGTATGTCCTTTTCAGGCAATTAGATGGAATATGTTCAATATTGTGGTTGACTAATGTTAATGCGGGCGTTTTTTAAGAAAAAAAAAACGATTTATAAAAAGAACAGCACTTCAAATTGCTGCTCAATTATCGTTGAAGCGAAGAGAGATTTTAGAGAATAGTTACAAATCAAAAGGGTAAGCACTTGAAAACTTTGCGAGATAATAGTGGAATAAAGTAGGTATTTAAATAGATACAAAATTTAATATATCATGTACAAGGAAATATAAGTTTTCATAAGTTTTCATTTTGACGTTTGAAATGTACAATCGTAATGTTTTATATTACATAAATTTTAATAACCTACACCACAAGGGTGTCAGGGTATTATATCTTTGTGCATTCCTTTGATGATCTGCATAGAATCACATTCTAAGTCGATTTATGCATGTCCGTCCGTCTGTCCATATATTTTTGTAAACAAAGAACAGTTCACATTTATTGCCCTATCCAGATGACAAATCATTTGTTTGACCCAAGGACGGAGATAATCGGTAAAAATTTTGATATAGCTCCCATATATATCTTCGTCCGATTTGCCTTTTATTATTCACCAAACGTGTAATATCAGCAGGATAGTATGGAATTTTGCACATACAACAATTTAGGCCCGTAAATAAGTATACCGAATTTGTTCGAAATCGGTTCAGATATAGCTCCCATATATATTTTCATCCGATTTGTTATTTTTGTCCTCTGCAGCCGTAATATGCACTCTGTAACAACAATATTTTGGGAAATATATCAAACACAGCTCAGAAATACCTTTGCTAAACTTTATCGAGATCGGTTCAGATTTCGATATAGATCCCATATATAACTTCGTCCGATTTACTTTTTATTGTGCATCAAACGTCTAATATACATCCGATTTGTTATATTTGTTACCCACAGCCATAATATGCACTCCGTAACAACGACATTCAGGGAAATATATCAAATGCCGCTCAGATGTATCTTTGCCAAATTTTATTGAGATCGGTTCAGATTTGAATATAGCTCCCATATATCTTTATCCGATTTCAAATTAAATGTGCACCAAATAGGCAATACATAATTGAATTCTTCCATAAAAACTTTTAATTGTTATATCAAATACAGCTCAGAAATATTTTTGCCAAATTTTATCGAGTTCGGTTCAGATTTAGCTTCCATATATATCTTTATCCGATTTCAAATTAAATGTGCACCAAATGGGCAATACAAGTCCGAATTTAAAAGATACAAATGCTTCAGCATATTTAGTCCTTTTAATTCTTCCATAAAAACTTTTAATTGTTATGTGGAGCTCTACTAAATTAGCCCGAATTTAAGACTTTCTTTAATGGTTTTCATTGTGACTTACTATTTTCGAATGTACATTTATAGTGTTTTTTTCTCGTTTAATTCTTATATGATTTGTAGTCTTTTTATAGGGTAGTACAAAGCGACAACGGAGAAAATTGTTATTTATAGATTTTATGTATTTATTAGGTAAGTGAACCTATACGAATAATATAATTTGAGAAGAGCATACAAAATTAAGATTTTTTTACCATATAAAAACAAGTTCTATTAGCTACTACGCTTATAACTCAAGAACGGCTTAGCGGATTTTGACAATTCATACAATTATGGAATGGTATATTGGCAAAAAAAAAAGAGTAAAAAATTAAAAATAAAATGGCGCAAAGCGTTTTGAGGCTCATCTCAAATCGTGCACCTACTTCTTTCATATGACAATAATCCGTCCAATGAGAACTTAAAACTCAAAATTCATTGGGACTGCCATCAGTGAAATACCGAATATAAAGGGTGGAAAATAGTAGAACTGATTGGACAGGATTTACATCATTCCGGAAATTCTTCCCACACTTTTAACATATTTTACATCGATTTTGCATGTTACGATATGGGTCATAACCGCCGATTTCAAGTATATTTTACATTTCAACCATATTTTTCATACTAATTTCGTCAAATGTTGGTAATTTGAGAATAAACCATATTTGCTGAGTTTCCACATGGGGCTACTATAGATGTTCTATATCATATAGTTTGTTAACACTCAAATTAAATCCTATGGCTGAATAATAAGATTAGGCTATTCCAAATATCTAAAAGCGATAGTAGGTGAACATCTATTATAATTTTTGCATAAATATTTATATATATTTAGAAATTACTATGGAGTCGTTATAGTAATAAAAACTGTGCCGCTTATATACGTCAGATCTGTGAGTAAATATGTTTCATAAAATATGCATTAAAGACTAAATGTACGGGCCGGTTACGCGGACCAGGCCAGCTAGTAGAGTATAAAGTTAAGACTTCTATGAAACTAATTCTAAAACTGCAAATCTTGTTCTGGAGATTGGTATAGTAAGTGTATGCCATTGTTGAAATAATCTGTATTAAATTTTCTTTTAAGTTATAATAGAAAAATAGTTATTTCCCTTATGTACATTTGTTTCAATTTTGCTAAAAACGCGTAAGTATTTTATATATTTTTATAAATTTTCCTTCGGTGTCCTTCGATTTGATGCATGAAAGTAACATAAAACAATGTTTTAGACAGAAACAGTCAAAAGAGTATATATTCTACAACAAATGTCACTATAAGAAAATAAATATATTACATATTTAGTTATAACAGTTTTTAAGAAAATTACATTCAACATTTAAAAATAAACATTTAAAAATTTATATTTTTACGTTTGTAATACATCTATATCTATAAAAGAGGAAAATGTTTGTATGTTTGTTTGTTTGTTTGCAATTTATGGACTCGAAAACCGCTGAACAGATTTTCCTAAAATTTGCATGTATACTGCAACATCGCCTGAAAGTAACATAGGCTATATACATTTTTGAAATTCCACTTGGAAGTGGAGGTATAGCATCAGAATCGGAGATACCTCCCAAAAATTTAGATTTTGTATGCACATATCTATTGATCGATTACAGATACAGTCTCCAAATTTGGAATGCGTAACGGAATTTGGAACAAAAATAAGTTTGCCAAATTATATTGAAATCGGTTCAGATTTGGATATAGCTTCCATATATATTTTCGACTGATTTCGTTCATTTGATGCCTTAAACACGATATAAATGTTCGATTCCAATGAAATTTGGAATGTTTAACGGGATTTGATCCAAAAACAAATTTATCAAATTATATTGAAATCGGTTCAGATTTGGATATAGCTCCCCTATATATTTTCGACCGATTTCATGTATTTGATGCACCAAACACGCTATGTATCTCTGATTTCAATAAAATTTGGAATGTGCAGCGAAAATTAAAACGAATATACATTTGTCAAATTATATTGAAATCGGTTTAGATTTGGATATAGCTCCCATATATATCTTCAACCGATTTCGTTTATTTGATGCACCAAACACGATATGTATATTCGATTCCAATGAAATTGGAAATGTGTGACGGGATTTTGATTAGAAAATAAATTAGTCAAATTATATATTTTCCATATATATTTTCCGCCGATTTCACATATTTGATGCACAAAACACGATACGTATTTCCGATTCCAATGAAATTCGCCATGAGTGACTAAATTTGGTACAAAAATAAATTTGACAAATTATATTCAAATTCGCTCAGATTTGATTATAGCTCCCATACATATATATTTCGGCCGACTTTATACATGGTATGTACCAAACACGATATATATGACCGATTTCAATGAAATTCAGAATGTGTGGCGGAATTTGGTTATAATAATAAATGTGATAAATTAATTGGAAATTATTTATTCTCGGCCGATTTCACATATTTGACGCACCAATTTCAATGAAACATGAAAGTTGTGGCGGAATTTGGTGTAAAAGTAATTTTTTTAAAATTATATTTAAATCGGATCAGATTGGGATATGATTTTAATAAGAATCATTGACCCCCAACGCCTTAGGCTAACACTAAAAAACAACACAACAATTAACTTGAAATACGCTTATTACGGGGAAGTATCTTGCTACTTCGAATTCACTAATTGCAATAGAAATGCCACTCAACTTCAAAAGATTGCAGTTTGCTGCACGCTTGGTATTTGCTATGAAATAAATAAATCCAAAGGACAAACCCTTCGTGCATGCATGTCATGTTACTGCTTTTCTAATGCTTTTGTTTATTAACGCATTAAAGTAGTGCAATATTTTTTTAATTATTAAATTTGCTTTTTTTATCCAACATATATTCGTAAATAAAATTTTGAATGCATATAAAATTAAAAGGGGTAGCGAAGCGCACCAGGTTCAGATAGTTTGTTTCATATTTGACCATTTTTACTTTAACAGCCAGAGTTATATTCCCTATCTATGCATTAAATATGTCTACTTCCTTTGAATTAAAAAAATCAACAGATTTGTATCAACTTCCTGTTTCTAACATATTTTAGTTGTTTGCGGTATTTTCCTTAATTACTATTTATCATCCTTGAACTCAAAAAATTACAAACAGATCCTGTATAAAATTTCTACAACATAAACATTATTTTCTACAAAACATTTTCATGTGAATTTAAACCTTTTTTATATATTTTTTTTCTTTAAATTAATTTCTTTTAATGCTTAGATGTGTGGGTTCTCAAGATTCTTTATGTTCAATCTACCTGAATTGCTATAAAACACTTTTATCTATTCTTTATGACATCTCCGGCCACACACATACACACTTGCATATGTACATTTATCAAAAGTGTAAATGTAGAACTTAATTTATTTTTCTATTTTGATTCTGTGTTTTATGATTCCTTCTCTATTATCTTAGTTTCTTTCATTCTGCAGTGCCATACATTTGTCCACTGCATCAAAAGAACTATTGCTAGTTCAATTTCATTTAGAAACCTTTAAAATGTCAAACATTAGGGTAGGGAACAAAAGGGTGACTTAAGATCTGAAAATGTATGGAAAAAACAATGGTTTAGATGCTGTTGGTAATGGCTTGACAGTTGGAACATATAAAATAAAAATTTCTTAAATGTTTAAATTACAACTTAAATGGAAGATAAGTTATGCTGGCCGAACTTAACTTATGTCCACAGAGGCTTTATTTAGAATCCATTAAATTTGGAATTTCCGGCTTTTCCATATTAAATATTTTTCAGAGAGAGTTAATAAACTTAAAAATTAGGGACGAAAATGAGTATGTGACGTTATTTAAGGACCATATGAAAAATGTTAACAAAATTGAACATTTTTGAGAGGAGTCAAACTACCCACTGAGAAAATGAAATATGAAATGAAAAATATGAAAAATCAGGAGATACGTTTACAGGGTGAGATAAAAAAAATGCAACAAAGTCAAACGCCATAATTTTTATTTTTTAATTTTATTGAATGAAAGCAAGAAATGTTGGAAATAGCATCAAATTTTAGAATAAGTTTAGATTTGTTCGAATTCACCTTTGGCAGGAATTATGGCCTTCAAATGGCCAATGAAACCGTCACACGCTGGCCGAATGTAGCTCTGCGGTATTTTGGTCCATTCCCGGCGAAGCGCTTGCTTCAGGTGATCGAAACTTTGGCATTTTTTAGTGTTAACCTTGCTTTCCAAAATACTCCAGACATAATAGTCCAACTAATTGGTATCCGTAGATTTTGGTGACCATTGTGCGCTGGAAATGAAGCGAGGAAGCTTATTTTGAAATCATTTTTGGGTGGCGTGTGCTGAGTGCGATGGTGCTGAGTCCCGTTGGAATGTCCAAGGTCTGCGGCCATAATGTTTGCGTGCCCAAGGCTTTAATACACCCTCCAGAATATTTTTGCGATAATATTCGGCATTTATTCTGATGCCACGGTCGATTAATACGAGCGGAGAGCGACCATCGGCCCACACCATCACCACGGTCAGCGTTTGAGTTCTGGTGGCCTACCGAAGGTGCACATTTTCAGCTGACATATTTGGCAAGTAAGCACAAGCATTTCATTTGTTTTCAAACTGCTGGACAACGAATGTTTTCTCATCGGAGAAAACCAAATTTGGCAGTTCACCACTTTCGGCCAAGCCAAGCAGCTCTTTAACACTTTTGAGTCTATTTTCTTTCAGTTGCGGTACAAGTTCTTGCACTTTTGAAATTTCAATGGCTTTGCCACGAGCTCATTTTTCAATATTTGCAGAATGGAATATTGTGATATTTTCAGCTCACAAGCCATTTTTCGGCCACTGCAACGCGGGTTTCGATCTAGTCGCTTCTTTACTTTTCGAATTATTCCTGCTGATGTTGCAGGTTTCTTCCGTCCACTTTCTTGGCGTCGGGCTACGCTACCAATATCACGGTAACGAGCGATGGTGCGAGACACAAAAGATTTATTCACATTTAAATTCTGGAGTGCTCTAACGATAGCCACTTGTGGTATTCCAGCCAAATATAAAGAAATCGCACTATCACGTTTGAATTCCATCGCGAATAACTTTTTTTCTTTTTTTCGCTTGTAAACAATATAATGAGCTGTCACTGGAATAATTTTAACAGTTGTCGGCAAATGACAGCAGTCTGAAGTTGGTTGCAGTTTTTCATCTCACCCTGTATATAGGAGCTATACCGAAAGATAAAATCTAAGGAGATTACAATTGAAGTATAGAAAGAAAACACCAATATAAAAAGAGAATATACTTAGTGCGGGGTCCCCGAAAAATCTTTAGAACTGTAACAAACGGAAAGATAAATCCAATTTTATGGCGAATATATATAAAAACAACCATTTCATTCGGCAAAATTATTTTATTTTATTTAAAGGCTAAATTATATTATAAAAATAAATAATAATAAATTATAAAAATATAACTGTCGTTCAATTTAGACATCGCATGAAATACTGGAAATATTTTAAATTCTTCACATTTGCATAGTTTTCATATCTTCCACACTAATGTGTAGCTCAGTTTTGCATATTTACACTACATAGACCAGAGTATCAATTTTCATTTCGTTTTTCAATTTCAATCGAATGCAGTGTCAACAATATGTAGATGAACGTGGGGACCAAGTATGAAAAATATGGCAAAAACAATCTCAACATTTGATAGTTTTTTTCATTTAATACCAGCATATAATAACTCTATTAATCGAAAAGATATGAATACGAGGTGTTCAGGGAAACGCAATGTCAAAGAGATTTCTCTCTGAAATATCGAATTGATATTGGGAATATGAAAATATCCAAATAAAACTGGATAAAAATGTGTGCCCCTGATCACCTAAAGTGGTAAAAGTGACCAAAAAAGTCAAAACCATTTATTCAGAACTGCTTTTGAGGGAAATAAATTTATTTTGTTGCAAATTCTGTGAAAAATGTTGCAAAAGTTTCAAATTGCCTGTAATTGTATGCGTTGCGCATTGTTTAAAAGCGTAAAAAAGCATTTTGGTGAGAATTTTCCAGAAAAAAGTTATTCGTGATGGAGTTGAAGCGAGCGATACAAGTGGCTATCATTAGAACACTTCAGCATTTAAATGTGAATACATCTTTTGTGTCTCGTACCATCACCTGTTACCGTGATACTGGTAGCGTAGCCTGACGTCAAGGAAGTGTACGGAAGAAAACAGTAACATCAGCAGAAATGGTTCGAGAAGCAAAGAAGCGACTTGATCGATTCCCGCGTCGCAGTGGCCAAAAAAATACCAAAAACAAGTAAGCAAAGGCTACAGTCGAGCGGGGCCGACAGTTGAATACCCTACAACACTATAATAAACCATACAGTTCATATAGGCGAAATACTCGACAGAATTCCACAAGATATTGTGACAAATAATAAAAGAAAACCATCAGGTTTCGTTCTCTAATTTTCGAATAATAGCAACTTAAACTAATTTGCTTATTTCCAATTTATTGGTAGATGTTGCACGTAAATGGTCTTCCTAGATCTGGAACCAATATTTCCCAAAGACCTATAACCTCTCAGAAGTGGCAAAAGATTATCATTTATTATTGGTTTTTGACTGAAACGCATCTATATGAGATACAGACATTTGACTATATTCTTCAACGAAATCAGCGTTAACCAAATAGACGGAAGTGCGTCTTTCCTGTATTTGTGAATTCTCCAAAAATCACCGGAATGGACATTTTCTTATTTTGTCTACAAAAGTTGGCAAACTATTTCACACATTGAATATTTTTGGATGGCCATCCGAAACTGCTTGGCTTTTGCAATGTCCGGTAACCCCCATTCAAATGTTAAAATTAATGTAAAGATCAGAAGTAACCTTGTCATGGCTTTGTGATTTCGCTGGGATTTAAAATATTCTCGGTTTAATGAGAAATTTTGAATTTTTTCAACACAAAAGATATGGTCAGCCACCACCCAAATTAGTAGGCTTCTTCCCCGCCCTAAACTGTATCTACATGCGAAATTTCGCGTCGATTGGTCTATAATTGCGACCTGTATAGCTACTGCAAAATCCGACATTTTTTCAGTATTTGGTCCATTCCAACCTCTAAACATTTGGCGATCATCTCCAAAAGGAATAGGGTTCTATTCTGGTCCAAGCCCCACCTACATTCTAAATTTCGTGAAGATAGGGCCATAATTGCGACCTATAGAGTCATTACAAATTAACATGGACAGACGGACGGACGGACATACATAGCTAGATCGACTCAGCTCGGCGAGCTAGGAAGATCCATATATACTTTCCTATGAGAGAAACCAATATTTCGAGGTGTTACATAATTTTTGGCCCAATCAAACTTATAATACCCCCAACACATAGTGTTGTAGGGTATAAAAAATACCAAAAAAAAAAACCAAAGTGTCGATCACCTCAAGCAAGCGCTTCGTCGGGAATGAGCCAAAATACCGCATAGCAACATTCGGGCAGGGTGTGGCTGTTTCATTGGCAGTTTGAAGGCCATAATTCGTGTCAAAGGTGACCAATTTGAACAAATCTAAACTTATTCTAAAATTTAATGCTATATCCGTCATTTTTGCCCTCATTCAATTAAAATTAAAAAAAAAAAATGTAAAAGTTATGGCGTTTGACTTTGTTAAAGATATAATGCGGAAATGTCAGAACTATGCATCCTACTTAGTCCAAACCTTGAACTTTGTTTTACCTTTATCAAACATATGCTAGGTTAGCGCATATCCCATTTGAAAACCCATTTGACAGCTCCTTCGCTTAAAATCCGATATTCCATTTTTTTTTTATCTGGATAGGTTAAGAATAAATAAATAAGGAAGTGCGTAGAGATCTATATAAAGGAAGGTTTGTTAACTACAACACTTGTAGAGCTTGTAACGGCTGGACTGATTATGATGTGCTTCTTTTGTTTTGACTGTAAGATTTTGCTCAGGGGAATGGATATATAATTTCAATTTTAAGCTAAGTAGGCTTGAAAATGCGTCAAAACCCATTAATATCCCTTATAACTGTCGATGTTCTTAGAGCAAAATTTACCTAAAACTTTACTCAGATGAAGAACATAAGGTCACACAGCGGGTCATATTGATACTAATGGTACTTGCAGCATATTTGGTTAAGATGTGTGTCTTGGAACAATAACTATGTGTTCAAAATAACTAAAATTGGCCAGTATCAATAAATGAGTATAGAGCGTCGATTTCAGATAGAGCGTCGGAGAACATGCTCAATAGTTTCGCACTATTTCTCATTCGCACAGTTATCCTCCGCAGTATTATCCTCCTTATCCTTATTTCTTATTCATGCATTTTTTGAGGTAGTAGCCTCGAGATGACCCTTACTGCAATTTTAATTTCAGCTTCTCGGTTAGAAAAGGGTAGAAATCTGATTCTACGAGTTAGATAGATTGTCCCACATGTATTATCCCATAGTTTATTCATTATCATTGAATAGGGCTTGCTGATACTGTCAATGAAGAGACGAAAGCCGACTCTAATAAAAATGAAATCCGACTCCCGCCGTCCACTTTCATCAGATATCTCAATAAAATAACAATGGTCATACCAATAGTTGCAAAGGCACATCGTTGACTCTGGCTTTAATAGAGATAGACTTGGGTACCTTAAGCGCAGCTTTCAATTCTTCATAAATCACATGCAGAGGCCCTTTTTATTTTCAAGACATTATTAAAGTTGGCGAAGAAAATCAGTAAGGATCAGCGCGGCTCTTATTCCCTCTTTTCCGGAATAGAAATGCCAAACTAACAAAGACGAAGTATAGGATAAGAAAATGTTATTGTTGTCCTCCAAAAATATCTCATAATATACCCATTGTGTAGTCTTTCAGAGTTTTTCTGAACCTTAAAGTACCCCCAAGATGTATGGAACAATTTAACATTCTCATGCTAAATTTCGTGTCGGTTGGTTTAAATTATTTTATCAGAAAACATTTTCTGTTTTTGATTCATTTGAACCCCTAAATATTTTGCAATCATCTTCAAAAGCAAGAAGCCCCTCCGTACCTCCAAATTTAGACTCATCTATATGATTTGCTTGTCTACGATATTTAGCTATATTCGTCAACGAAATCAACATAAAAAAGCCAGAAGTTCACATTTGTGTAGTTTGGGTTTTGCCTGTAAGCTATTTTCAGCGTTTCGGTAAAATTGAAAAGTTGGTATTTTTTCGCATTCTACCTCTATTTCGTGTCCTTTGGTTTCATTTGTGACCTTTATAATGGCTGAAAATCAGAAACATTTTTAGTTGTTGGTCCATTCCAACCCCTAAATATATTGCCATACGAACTAGCCCAATGCTAACTTCCGCTTCGATTGGTCTATAATTGCCACCCGCAGAGCAACTGCAAAATCAGGAAATTTTTCAGTTTTTGGTCCATTTAAACCCTTAAATATTATGCGATCATCCCCAAAAACAATAGACTTCTATTCCATAATTGCGACCTGTGGAGTGATTACAAATTAACATGGACAGACGGACGGACAGACGGACATACATAGCTAGATCGAGTCAGCTCGGCGAGATAGGAAGATCCATATATACTTTCCTATGTGGGAAACCAATATTTGGAGGTGTTACATAATTTTTGGCCCAATTTAACTTATAATACCCCAAACACATAGTGTTGTAGGGTATATATAGTAATAATCATATTCTATGGCCATAAATTTCAATAAAAATGATTTCGAAATTTGAACGATTTTATCTTTCATCATAAATAAATATGCCGCCGATTAAAACATTTCTCTTAATACTTTAAGGAATGACTTTTGCAATTACATCTCTGTTTATTTCATATATATTATTTAATAATTTAAATTCCATTTCAATCCATTCAGACCTCGTAAAATTCAATAAAACCAATATTTATAATTTATTTGTTATTGGTTTGCATGAATATTATTTATTTAAACTTGGCAGGTAAATATCAATTACGAATGTGCAATTTTCAGTTAAAGCAATTTTCACAAATACAAACTGAATTTATTGATTCAATATCAATTATTTCAATTATTGTTTTTACCTCAATCGGTGATTCCGGTATACATTGTGGGAGGCTGTTGGCATTAGCAATCAAAAAACGAAAATACCAAAGTTTATTATATTTACATGCGCTTAATGCTAGAGTGTACATCAATCTTTAAAGGGAGAGTAGCTATATCGGTTCATGTCGCATACGACCATACAAGGTCTGGTCGATCCACCACAGTTTTAAACAAATACGTAATGCCATATTATATGTGGATAATATATAAATATTTAAAAATAAATAGCCTGCGGTCATCATCTGTCACTATTGTATTTTAATAAATGCTCACTGAACTGTAAGGAATTTCCCTTTAATGAAAACATCAGCAGTTAACGTTTCCTGAAACTCTGTTCGAATAACTTGACTGCATCAGTCAAATGTGCACATGCATTTCAACGAATGTGTTTGCAATATAACGGTGGGCCGGAAAGAAATTTAGAAAATAAAATCTAAATAGATCAAGCTGATAAAAGATGGGCGTCATCAGAGCAGCTCACCAGCATTTAAATGTGAATAAACCTTTTGTGTCTCGTACCATCACTCGTTACCGTGATACTAGTAGAGTACCCCGACGTCAAGGAAGTGGACGGAAGCAACATCAGCAGAAATGGTTCGAAATGTAAAGAAGCGACTTGATCAAAAGCCATTGAAATTCCAAAAAATGCAAGAACTTACACCGCAACAGAAAGAAAATAGACTCCAAAGAACTAAAGAGTTGCTTCGCTTGGCTAAAAGTGGTGAACTGCCGTATTTGGTTTTCTCCATTGAGAAAACATCGTTCGTTGCTCAGCAGTTTGTTAACAAACAAAATAATCGTATTTACTTGCCAAAGAGGTCAGCTTAAAATGTGCACCTTCGGTTGGCTACCAGAACTCAAGCGCCGGCCATGGTGATGGTGTGGGCCGCCATAACAGCCGATAGTCGCTCTGCGCTCGTATTAATCGACCGTGGCATCAGAATAAATGCCGAATATTATCGCGAAAATATTCTGGAGGGTGTATTAAAACCTTGGGCACGCAAACATTTTGGCCGCAGACCTTGGACATTCCAGGAGGACTCAGCACCATTGCATTCAGCACGCGCCAGCCAAGAATAGTTACAAAATGAGGTTCCTCGCTTCATTTTCAGCGCACAATGGCCACCAAAATCTCCGGATACCAATCCGTTCGCCTATTCTGTCTGGAGTACTTTGGAAAGCAAGGTTGGCACTAAAAAATACCAAAGTGTGGATCATCTCAAGCAAGTGTTTCGGCGGGAATGGGCCAAAATACCGGAGAAAAAACATTCAGGCAGCGTGTGACGTTTTCATTGGCCATCCGAGGGCCATAATTCGTGCCAAAGGTGATCAATTCGAAAAAATTTAAACTTATTTTACAATTTGGTGCTATTTCCGACATTTTTTGCTTTCATTCAATAAAATTAAAAAAAAATGTTTAAATTATGGCGTTTGGCTCTGTTGCAGTTTTTTATCTCACTCTGTATAATCCACACATTAGTATACCGCCAAGTCCAAGTTGTATTGTATTGAAGTTGTAACACCCAAGAGAATATTGGTTGGGTACATAGATTTGGGATGTACGTCTATATGAAATAAACTCCGAAACTGCGACTCATTCAGTCGGAAATTGTGGCAAAAACAAAAAAAAATTACAAATATTAGAAAGTAGCACGGGACCGAACATTTGTTTAATCGTTTAATTTAATCCAAATCAATTATGTGGTGAACAAAACTAAATACCACGCATCACGTTATTCTAAACGTTGGAAATACAAATTCCAAATTATATCGCATTTGAATCAAAAGTGTTGCTAAGCTCTTTACAATACCAAAAATTGTGCTGAGTTTTCACATGAGGCTATAAATGTTATAGGTTTTTTGACACTCAAATTAAAGACTATGACTAAACAAAGGAAGATCAGGCTATTCAAAATATCTAAAACCGACGGTTGGTGAACATCTATTATAAGTTTTCAATGGGTATTTATTTCTATTTAGAAATTATTATGAAGTCATTACTTATTATAAAAATTGTGGCTTATAGTCAGATCTGTGATTTATTGTGCTTCAAAAAAATATGCATTAAAGACTAAAAGTACGGGTCGGAAACGCGGCGGACCGGGCCTGTTAGTTCTATATACTTCAAACTTTGTTCCTCATAATATTTGGACGCTAACTCATTTCGGTGCCTCTCCTAAACAGCGTCATTATTTATAGACATTTACATGCTCAGAAATACGAAAATAAAAAAGACTCACCTTTGGTCTGATAAATGTGATGATGATTTTCCTAAAAAGATAGGGGATGGGTAAAACAATTGTGTGAAAATTTTTGTCAATATCTAATTTTAAGAAATTAAAAATAAAACATATTCAAAAATTTAAAACAAAAATGTATCTACTTGGTGATATTGTGATTGACGAAATGGAAATAAAACTTAAACTTTTAATATCTGCCGACCCTAATATTCGTTACTATATTTTTCTTAACAATGACACAGTATGTAAATATCCCTTTCCAAACAAAGGCGTTGTTAAAAAAAACAATGCGCGAATTTGCCTTCCCAGTAGGCAGTCAATTATTGTAACCATTGAAAAAAGTTTACGATATATGAACTTTAGGGATTTTTACTTTTCCTTTGATTTTAAATCTCCGTTGTTACTGAAAGGACTTTTAATAAATATTTATTTCGTTGTTCTCAACTATTGTTTAAATATCCATTAATTTTTACTTTTCTTAATATTCGCATGCCAGGGTTGCCAGATATGTAAGTTTCATATATGCAGGCTCGACTGTACCTCGTTTACATTTTATTAGCCTCATTTTTGTTGCATTCACTCTTCCATAAATGAATTCATTTCCTGTTGTTTAACATGAACTGTGCGTCTCTTTGCATGTATGTGTGTATGTGTGTGGTATATAGTGATGCCAAAACAGAGATGCTTCATTAAAACAGTTAACAGCAACATATTCACTGAAGGGATCCTCGTCCTTTGCAATGTTTCTCTTCTTTTGTTTACTCGTGTTTTTTAACATTTCGAGCATCTAGCACCGTCAATCATGACATTTGATATTTAACGCCACACTAATAGCCACCACATGCCATGAATAGCTGATGTTTTCTTTATGTGAAAGGAAATCTCTTGGGAAAATGTGTTAATAATAAAACTATTGTTTAAGAATGACATAAAACAAAAATACAAAACAAGAGAGCGAGAAAAGAACACTTGAGTACATTACAAACAAAAGCCAAGAGTACTACGAGAAAAATAGAAACACTCAAAACATTCATAATGCCAAAAATTCTTAGGGAAATGAGATATCATGCATTTAACAGCTTAGCCTGTCACACACACACATACGTAGAAAAAATGCATAAAATTCAAGATTTTCTGCATTTGGGTAATGGAAAGTAATGGGTTTTCCGTAATATTTCACGCTTGGCTTTTTTAAAGAGAAGAAAACATTTATATGGGGGGATTGTTTATTTTGCAGAAGATTGCAAGGGTAGCTTAGTTACAAAGCATTATATTTACTTCACACTTTGCCGCAGCACAACAACGCAGACCATCACTATCTTCGCCATCACAATTCATCATAGTTTAATGAAAACATAACGTTAACTACAAATAAGATGCTAGTGGCGTATACAGTATCGCCATGAATAATCGCCCAAAAAATATGACAGTGGAAAGTGTAGAGACATTAAAAAGTGTGTGTAGTTAAAAAATTCTTAAAAATTAAAACTTTAGTTTCTTCCATTTATCTACGAAAAAATAAATGTTTATTTGAAAAAATCCACTGGAAACCTAATTGGATTATTTAAGTTTCAAACTTTTGACTACTAGGGGTATACATCTTTTAATAGGGTTAAAATGTCCCTCATCGAAAAAACGATTAAGTTAGGTCAGTTTGTTAGGCTGGTGCACACTATAATTCTCGAAGAAGTATCCGATTTCGTGCAGACTTGTTACATCTTAATATTAGCACCAAACTCCTTCTGGTATCTGCATGAAAAAAGATCAACATTGATAAAGAAAACATGTTAAAAATTATCAGGCGATTTTGCCGACAGATGTGTATTCTCAGCCTATGTCTATGATAAAACAAAATGAAAATTTGGCACGAGAATTTAAAACCCTTTGTGGGGTTTGCTCTTATTATCCAATACGATTTTATTACCCAATATTAGTTGGAAACGTGGACCTAGGCGGTACCGTTTTATGGGGACTAAGCCAATATATTTCTGTAAGATGGTTCTCTACCACCAAAGTAGCTTAAATAATTTTCTCAACCCTCGGAAAAATAAGTTTGGAACCTGGAGCTGGGAGGAACCGTTATATGGGGACTATGCCAAAATATATACCTATGTTACAATTTTTCTTAAAGACGGTTCTGTACCACCAAAGAAGCTTAACTAATTTTTCCCAAACATAGAATTTCTCAATCCACAAACAATACTGGATGGGAACGTGGACCTGGGAGGTACCGTTATATGGGGACTATGGCAAAATATACACCTATGTTACACTTTTTCTTAAGAATGGTTCTGTACCACCAAAGAAGCTTAAATATTTTTTTCCCAAACATTTATAAATTTTATGTGAAAAGGTCTTTCCTACCGCTTTTAGAAACCAAAATGAGAACAGCCAAATCAATTGAAAAATGTGATCAAGATCCCGCAAATAGCTAAAATCAGGGGCTATATTGTAATTTTTTTTGGTCTTACTAAGATCTCAGATTACCAAAATTTGCCGAAATTTTTATGAAACAAGTAAAAAAGTATCGGTCGGTTTTGCCGACGGATGTATACCCTCAGCCAATGTTGGGTTATTTAAAAATATTTTGACTTCTAATATGATTATTCAAATTGTAGACCCTCTATGGGGTGGGTTTTGAAAAAATGGGCCAATATTGTCCATTTCGTATCGGAACTAAATAAGTATGATATAAATATCGCGACGTGCCAGATATGTAATAATTTTCAGAAAATATTAACCAGATATAGTCGACTGAAGTATTCCATTTTCATGCTTCATCTAATGCAGATAAAAATATTGGTATGGCCAAATTTATAAGAAAATCGAACATTTTTATCCAATTTATGGGAAATCATAAATTCCATATTCATATCAGGTTTCTGGTTGAGAGACATATATTTAGATATAGCAAGTTGTAAAGAATCGCTGACTTGTTTCGCAATTTATGACAGATAATAGTATTGAAAATTGTGACCCTTTGTGGGCGAGGTACCAGAAGAGGTTCGCAGATATATAGCATCTTCACAACAGATCATGTTATTTGTGTGAAATATAAAGAGAACCTGATGCTTATTTCGGATTTTATAAAAATTTTGGTTATTCAAAGCTTTGACCCTTTGTGGGGGAGGTACCATAAGGAATGGTCCGATCTCTACAATCTTTATAACAAACCCTTTGTTGATGGACATATTCAGATGTGCCAAGTCTAATTGGAATCGGATGTTAAATTCGCGTTTTATGAGTTTCATGGATATTCAAAATTTCGACCTTTTGTGGGGGAGGTAACAGAAGGAGTGGACCGATAAACTCCATCTTAACACCAGACCTTGGGCTAATAAAATTATTGGGATGTGCGAAATTTGAAGGCAATCGCATTTTATAAGATTTGTAATTATTCAAAATGTTGATCCTTTGTGGGGTGTGTGACATAGCACTGACGCAAATATTAGGATTTGCAAAGTTGGAGCAAAATCAAATTAACCCTTCTCTTTCTGTGCAGTAAAATATATTTTTGAAAATTTCAACCTATTGTGGGGGAGGTACCAGAAGGAGTAGACCGATATATTCCATCTTCACACAAGACCTAGTGTTAATAAAAATATTGGAATGTGTGAAATTTGAAGGTAATCGGACTCCTACATCACATTTTATAAGAGTTGTGATTATTCAAAATGTTGATCCTTTGTGGGGCAGGTACTTGATAGAGCGGACCGATATTGTCCATTTTCGCACCTGACATAGCACCAATGCAAATATTAATATTTACAAAGTTGGAGCAAAATCGGATTATCATTTATCTTTCTGTGCAGTAAAATATATTTTTGAAAATGTTTACCGTTTGTGGGGGAGGTACCAGAAGGAGTAAACCGATATATTCCATCTCCGAACTCGATCTAAGTTTGACAAAAATATTACGACGTACCAAGTTTGGATCAGATTGAGAGTTATCGTGCTCATCAGACAGTTGGGCGGACGGACATCGCTAGATCGACTCCAAATGTCCTGAAACGGATTTGGTTCAAAGAGACCCAGGGTCTAAAACCGTTATTTCGACTACGCACGTTTTGACCGTATCAAATTATAGCCATATGGATGAGGGTATAAAAAATATTGAAAATTACTTGTTTTCTGAACATATTAGAGGGATCCACATCTGAGAATCGGTCTGCATTTGGTTGGGAAACACAATAGTATGACGAAGCATGTATAATAAATGATGTGGTTTATTTACTGATATTCTCCAGGACGAGTGACTATAGAAATGAATATCTTTTAAGTTGCCAAAAATTCCGAATCGGCCATAACTTATAAACATAATATCGCGGCGATGTACAGTTTTAGAATTTATTGCTAATCCTTTTTATTTCATGCTATGTGATATACCGTACTCAAAACCATTTTTCTTTGAGTGTGGTTCGTTTCAAAAATATGGAAATATGTATAACGGTAGGAAGAAACTATAGTTCTTAGAACAGAGTTGTTGTACCGCACAAAAAAGGGTAATTAACACATAGACGTCGTGGACGCGTTCACAATAGTTTTGTGTGTGCGTATGCAGTAGGTTCGCATACATTTATTTTTCCATACATATTCATAACAAGGCACACACATACATTTAGAAAAAAATTTATTAGGATGGGGAGGCTTTTTTAAATTTTTTTTAAAGGAACTCTTTTTGAGTTAATTAAATTCTATTGTATTATTATCAATAATTAATAAAAAGAGTTAAAAGATTCCAAAATATATAACTGAGAGTAAATACTAGGTTACTTGCGGCGTATACATTTTTCAAATACGTATACGCAAAATTCGAAGAAATAACATTTTCAAGTAATAACAATGAGTCTGATACTTACCCAAAGATGTTGAGTAAAAGAATCGCAGGATAATTAAAATATAGCAAAAATAATATAGCAAAATAAATATATCCCATCTTCGCAACAGATCTTGTGTTAGTAGAAATAATGGAATGTGTGAAATATCAAGAGAACCTGATGCTTATTTTGGATTTTAAAATCGTTTTGGTTATTCAAAACTTTGACCCTTTTGTGGAAAAGGTACCAGAAGGAATGGTCCGATCTCCGCCATCTTTATAACAGATCCTGTGTTGATAGAAATATTCAGATGTGCCAAGTCCAAATGGAAACGGATCTTAATTTCGCGTTTTATAAGCTTAATGTATATTAAAAATTTCGACGGTTTGTGGGGGAGGTACCAGAAGGAGTGCACCGATATACTCTATCTTAACACCAGACCTTGGGCTAATAAAATTATTGGGATATGTGAGATTTGAAGATAACCGGACTCCTGCATCACTTTTTATAAGAGTTGTAATTATTCCAAATTTTGACCCTTTGTAGGGGAGGTACTTGATGGAGTGGACCGATATTGTGCATTTTCGCACCTGACGTAGCACTGACGCATATATTAGGATTTGCAAAGTTGGGACAAAATCGAATTATCGTTTCTCTTTCTGTGCAGAAAATAAAATTTTTTGAAAATGTTGACCTTTTGTAGGGAGTTACTAGAAGGAGTGAACCGATATGTTCCATCTTAACACCACACCTTGGCCTAATAAAATTATTGGGACGCGTGAAATTTGAGATTACCAGACTCTTATATTACATTTTATAAGAGTTGTAATTGTTAAAAATTTGGCTAAGGGTATAAAATTTGACAATTTGTGATTGGAAAGTGTGATTGCGCCTGACTATAAATCGAGGACTCCTTTCCCTTCATGTGATTTCTATATACGTGATTTATTGTTCCAAAACAATTGTACTTCTGAAAACAAAATAGTAAAAGATGTAACTATCTAAATCCAAATTGTTATGAAGGTTGAAACAAAAATCAGAAAAACCTAAACCTGAGTATAGTTTTGGATTTTTTTCCAAGTGTGGTTCGCATCTACTCAAAATCCAAATGGACAGAAAAAAGTTTTAAATTCTCCCCTCAATTCCTATGCTACTTTATTATTTTCATAATAAACCGTTTAAATGTCACCGAATGAATTACTTGAAACCGTAACAATTCTCAAGTGAATAACTCAACCGCCGCTCAGAACAGCCATGATGAGCAGAAGAAGAGATCAAGGACAATATCTATACGGATGTCATTGTTATCCTTTAATCCAAACAAAACTGTTGAGCAAACGAAAAAAAATCACATCAAACACTCTGCACAAATTCTGAATAAATATTTATTAGACGCTAGAGACGAAGCTCAGGGCAGAAACGAAGGTAAAATTCAGCATCACAAAAAAAACGCAAAACTAAACAAAGAAATATAGCGCTCATCGGTGTGTTTAAATCTCGTTTCTTGCGTTTCTATTCAAATCCACTGAACTGTGATAAAATCTCAGCAACAACAACAAATATATAAACAGAAAACAAAAACTACTACCGGCTTCACTTACCTTCTAACGTTTTTGCCTCGCAAACGTTCATCAGCACTCCCCAGCCCCATGCACCACCCGGCAACAATTTAGCCACTCACCCATCCATCCACCCAGTCGATGTTCGCCAAATGCAAACACTTTGAAACGCTTGCAAAACACTTTATTAGCCTGTAAAAATACAACATCAACAACAAAGCAGAAGAAATAAATGGAAATGTTTAAATTCTACTAAAGCGGGGGGTTGTTTTCGATTCGTTTGTTAGCTGTTATATAAAAATTCAATATGGAAATTTCATTGCACCCTATATTCCAACACATTCTTTGTGCGAGGAAATGAATGCATGTGGGGGGAAAATAATAACATGTTGTTGAGCTTTTCAAAGTGTTGTCAACTGGAAAATGTTTGTAAGTTATGTTACACTTTACTGTTGAGGGCTATGAACCCTCTTTTCGCTTAAAGAGAGGATTTCAGTGCAAAAAAAGTTTTTAAATACTTTTAAAAGGAATAATTTTCTGTGAGTTTTTCAAGAGGAGTTGCAGATGTGGAAATTGTTTGTTTTTTAAACGTCTGGAATTTCCATGAAGCACTTTTATTGCATTTCGCTACAAAAGTCAGAAAATTTGTAATTTTAATGCTTTTCAAACTTTTTGCACATATTTCTCCTCTAATATTCGCATGCACACATATATCCATATGTACTGTGAATAATATGCGTATATACCCTAAGAAGGGGTCGTAACTTCCATGGTATATTGTTTTGCGGTCAATAAGACTTTTAAAATATTCTGAAATGTGGAATTTGATTGTATTTTTAGTGTCAATAAGTGTCCAGTTTTCACATTTTCCTTCTTCTACACCATATCGTACAATTTGTACATCTCGGTGTCATTTCTATCTTTTGACACTAAACATATCCCAAAAAGAACTTGGGAGATATACGGGTGAGATAAGAACTGCAACAAAGTCAAACGTCATAATTTTTACATTTTTTATACCCTCTACCATGGAGGGTATATTAAGTTCGTCATTCCGTTCATAACTCATCGAAATAATAATTTTAGACCCAACAAAGTATATACATTCTTGATCAGCGTAAATCGCCTTAGGATGATTTAACCCTGTCCGTCCGTCCGTCTGTTGTAATCACGCTACAATCAAAACGAATTAAGAAAGGAAGCCAAACGTTTGCACAGATCTGTCTTTTGTCTGCAGGCAGGTCAAACTCAACGATGGGCTATATCAGTCCACGATATAGCTCCCATATATCGGTACCCCCCGATATTCGATATTTTGATGATTTTAGCCACATTTTTCAATGGAATTGTCTGAAATTCCAGACAAGGAGATCTTTGTGCGCACCTTACCCCCTGAAAGAGAATTGTATATATAGATCCACGATATCGTATAGCACCCATATAACGGTTCACCCCGATATTCGGTTTTTGATGATTTTAGCCACAGTTTTTAACGGGATTGTCTGAAATTCTACACAAGGAGTTCTTTGTGAGCACTTTACTCCCTGAAAGAGAATTGTCTAGATAGGTCCACTATATCGTATAGCCCCTACATAACGGTAATCCCGATATTCGGTATGACTTTGTTTTGAACATTTCCTAATTCGTTCCAAATGGTGGGGGGTATTCAAAGTTCGACCCGGCCGAACTTACTTACCGGACATTTTGGTGGCCATTGGGCGCTGGAAATGAAGCGAGGAACCTCATTTTGTAACCATTCGCGTGCTGAGTACGATGGTGCTGAGTCCTGATGGTATGTCCAAGGTCTGCGGCCAAAATGTTTGCGTGCCCAAGGCTTTAATTCACCCTTCAGAATATTTTTGCGATAATATTCGGCATTTAATCTGATGCCACGTTCGATTAATACGAGCGGAGAGCGACCATTGGCTGTAATGGCGGCCCACATCATCACCATGACGTCATTTGAGTTCTGGTGGCCAACCGAAGGTGTACATTTTCAGCTCATCTCTTTGGCAAGTAAACACTACTGGACAACAAATGTTTTCTCTCGGAGAAAACCAAATTCAGCAGTTCACTACTTTCGGCCAGGCGAAGCAACTCTTTAGCTCTTCTGAGTCTATTTTCTTTCTGTTGTTCTTGCATTTTTTGGAATTTCAATGGCTTTACCCCGAGCTCATTTTTCAATATTTGCCAAATGGAATATTGCGATATGTTCAGCTCACGAGCTATTTTTCGGCCACTGCGGCGCGGGTTTCGATCGAGTCGCTTCTCTACTTTTCAATCCATTTCTACTGATGTTGTTGTTTTCTTCCGTCCACTGCCTTGACGTCGGGTTACGCTACCACTATCACTGTAACGAGCGATGATACGAGACACAAAAGATTTATTCACATTTAAATGCTGGAGTGCTCTAACGATAGCCACTTGTGGTTTTCCAGCCAAATATAAAGAAATCACACTATCACGCTTGTATTCCATCACGAAAAACTTTTTTTTCTTGAAAATTCTCACCAAAATGCTTTTGTACACTTGTAAACAATATAATGAGCTGTCACTGGAATAATTTTAAGACCTGTCGGATGAGTGGCTTAGAAATGACAGCAGTCTTAAGCTGGTTGCAGATTTTTCATCTCACTCTGTATATGCTACGGGTACATCTGCTAAACATGCATACTGTGCAGGGTATCATATAGTCAAACCTGTTCGACTTTTGTAGTTTTCTAACTGGCAAATGTAAATTAATTTGGTTAAAAATTTCGAATAACCCACATTTATGTCATGCGCCACAATAATTTTATTTTTTCACTTTGAGAACCTTTAAAGACGTTCTAAACATTGGATACAAAGTTCTTTGAGTTCCATCTATAATTACGTGTCAATCATATTAAAGCATGCAACAAACATCTGTCACTTAGTCATTTGCCATGAAATCCAATTTAATACTCTTCCATTTAACAATTTATGTAGTACTCTTATGGCATCTGCATAGGCCAGTGTTGCAGCACCACAACTGGCTTTTGTGTGACATTCAACCTCATCAAATTTATGATGAAAGGCAATGGAAAATCCTACAGTGGATTATTTTGTAAAACCGAAAATTGCATTTCGTTTTTATGATTACCACGCTTAACACTTGGCTGCACATTTAAATGTTGAAATGGAGGACATTTTATTTTTTCCATTTTCGTTGTTGTTGGGCATAGTCTATCAGTCAACCAGTCTAACCGCCAAAAATCATTATGTCGCTTGGCATAATTGTTGTTGCAAAAATCGTTTGGACCCAAAATTCGATTCTTTGAAAAATTTGATTCGGTTTTGTCAAAATGCCAATAGGTGGCCAGCTCAATGTTTAGTTTGTTGGCAGCCATGCCACAAATGTAGTTGTCATTTGTGTGTGCCGATGTATACGTACAGAGATATCTGTATGTATCGTGTATACTGATAAACCTGTTAGGTATAATGAAGGTGTACTAAATTCAAAAGGAGATAATTATTTTTGTTGGTTTTGCCTTTAAAGTGTTGGAAATTCTATTTACATAATGACCATATGGCAAGCAAACATTGATGTTATAAATTTAAAATAAAATACGAAAAATTAAAAAGTTTTGGAAAAGTTACCAACACAAGATGATGGAGAGTTTGTTTGTAGACTTTTTAAAATATTAATTTTGTATCTCCTTCAACATTTGTGTACCACTAGGGTACAAAGCCAAAACATGGTACCTTTGTTATTCAGCACTTGAAATGATGATTCGAATGGTGCAACATTTCGGATGGTCAATAAATAAAATGGATTAGAACTGCTATTGGAAAGTTAGAATAAACGTTTGGAAAAGTACAAAATATGGTTCATTTTTCTAGCCAATACTTAATTTTTGTAATAATATTATAAAAGAATTGTAAAATAACTGACTGGCCCACAGCTAGAATTTTGGCATTTTGAATGAGGGCCAGTCTAGCTGCGCAGGCATGTGTTTTGGAAATTTGTACTAAAAAGATACGAAAAGTACTGAAATACACTAAAAAATCAATGCTTTGTATTGGACAAACGGAATGAGCTACAATTTGGAATAAGAATCACTGATGGAGTGCAGGATGGATGTACCAAAGGGTTTTTGGAAACTCAAACTTTATGGTTGCGAGAAGTTCTAAAATGCTACCATTTGATATTAAGCAAACGGATAGACCTAAAAACTTAAAATTTTTTATTAGAATCAAGGTTGGAAAATAAGTTTGATATGTAAATGTGGTTCTGGAAGTGTGTACTAATTGTACGAACTGTACAAAATGGTACTAATCGCTGAAATGTTAAAATTGTATATTGGGGTTCCTGTTGGTGGTAGGTGTTGGATAAAGAGGTGGTTTCGAAGATGTGTACTACACGTGCACATAAAGTACTAAATGAGGGAATAGAGATAAAATTCTAAAATTTGATATTTACATTACTGATGGTATCTGTGTTTGAGATTTGGTGGTGGTTTAGAAGTGCGTTCTAAATTTGTACGAAAAGTACCTAAAGGTACTTAATTTGCAGTTGAGTCAATGGAAAGAGCTTTAATCCTGAAATTTAATATTGAGATCACTGTTGGAATTCGGTGTTAAGATTTGGTGTTGATTTCTGAATTTGGGTATTTGGTGAAATTGAAGTTTCTGTTGGTATTTGGATTTTAGATAAGGACGTGGTTGTGGAAAAGTGTACCACAAGTGCACAATAAGTACTAAATATTACATTATTTAGCGCTTGATCTGAAATTTGATATTAGGGTCGCTGTTCATTCGTAGCATGGACGTATGGAGGTGTTTTCGAAGATGTGTACTACAATTGTATGAAAAGTACTTAATGGTACTCAATTTGCCGTTGAGCGAATGGATAGAGCTTTAATCCTGAAATTTGATATATAGGTCCGGTGTTGAGATTTGGAGGTGGTTTCGGAAATATATACCATAATTGTTCGAAAGTGATGGTGCCTGTGATTGAGAGAAGGAGCTGGTTTTAGATATGCGTACTTTAACTGCACGAAAAGTCCTAAATAGTACTACACTTGGTGTTGGAGGATGGGATAGAGCTGGAATTCTGAAATTTGATATTGATGTCACTGTTGGTGTCAGTGGTTGAGAGAAGAGTTGGTTTTGATATGTGTACTATAATTGTACTAAATGTAACTAAATTTGGTAAAGGGGGAATTACATAGCTGAATTTTTGAAATTTGATATTAGGATCATTGCTGGTATCTGAGGTTAAAATTTGGACGTAGGTTTGGAAATGCGTACTATAGTTGTTCGAAAAGTACTAAATTTAACTAAATTTGGTATTGAAATTGTATATTGCGATAATTGTTGGCGTTCAGGATTGAGGCATGGAACGGTCTTGCAATGAGTACAAAAATTATACGAAAACTATCAAATGGTACTAAATTTGGTATTGGGTGAAAGGATAGGTGTGGAATCCTCAAATGTGAAATTGAGGTCTCTGTTGGTATCTGGTGTTGAGATCTGATGGTGGTTTTGCAAATGCGATGGAGAGATGTAGAATTTTTGAGGTCAATGTTGGTTTTTAGCATTTTCATAAGGAGAAGTTAAAATAATTTATTACAGAAAAATTGGATGTGGGTCCATTGCGCAATAGTTTTACTAATATCCCCTTTGGCAAACTTCAAAATTTCAAAAGATTTTAAAGACTTTTTGGTGTACAAGGTACGCCAAGTAAAAAAAACTTGAGTAATATAAAAAAATTTTAAAGTCTGAGAATTTAGTACGAACTGATTTTTCCGAAATGTTCGCTGCTAGAGTGTCTAAAATTAAAAGAGGCCATATGAAATTTTGTGGGGATGAGAATTTACGTTAAAACTACAGAATTTTGAGAACAAAGTGTACGTCACCACATCATTGTTATTATTATTTCAATGCAGTTAATAAGTGATCTTGGAAAGGTAATGAATCGTGAAACTGCAACCAACTTCAGATTTTGAAGCCACTTTGCTGACAGATGTTAAAATTATTCCAGTGGCAGCTCATTATATTGTTTACAAGCGTACAAAAACATTTTGGTGAGAATTTTCCAGAATTCAAGCGTGATAGTGTGATTTCTTTATATTTGGCTGGAAAAGCACAAGTGGCTATCGTTAGAGCACTCCAGCATTTAAATGCGAATAAATCTTTTGTGTTCGTAATATCGCCCGTTACTGTGATACTGGTAGCGTAGCCCAACGTCAAGGAAATGTTTCAATACTCCATTCGGCAAATATTGAAAAATAAACTCGGGGTAAAGCCATTGGAATTCCAAAAAGTGCAATAATTTACACCGCAACAGGAAGAAAATAGACTCAAAAGAGCTAAACAGTTGCTTCGCTTGGCCGCAAGTGATGAACTGCCGAAATCGGAGAAAACCTTCGTTGTCCAGCAGTTTTTAAACAAACAAAATGATCGTGTTTACTTGCCAAATAGGTCAGCTGAAAATGTGCACCTTCGGTTGGCCGCCAGAACTCAAGCGCCAGCCATGCTGATGGTGTGGACCGCCACAACAGCCGATGGTCGCTCTCTACTCGTATTAATAGACCGTGGTATCAGAATAAAAGCCGAATATTATCGCAAAAATATTGTGGAAGGTGTATTAAAGCCTTGGACACGCAAACATTTTGGCCGCAGTTCTTGGACTTTCCAACAAGAATTTGCCCGTTTTTATACCCTCCACCATACTATGGAGGGTATATTAACTTTGCCATTCCGTTTGTAACTCCTCGAAATACTCATGTCAGACCCAACAAAGTATATATATTCTTGATCAGCGTAAAATTCGATTTAGCGATGTCCGTCTGTCTGTCTGTCTGTCTGTCTGTCTGTCTGTCCGTCTGTCTGTCCGTCTGTCTGTTGTAATCACGCTATCTTTCGAATGAATTGATATAGATGGCTAAAATTTTGCACACATGTTTATTTTTCCAGTAGGCAGGCCCCATATAACGGTACCTCCCTATATTCGGTATTTTGAGGACATTATTCACGGGAATTGTTTCAAATTTGGTATTTGAAGTTCAAAATGGATACTACACCCTAACACAGAAAATTGTCTGTGCAGGTCCACGTCTTCGTAGGGCCCCCATATAACAGTACCTCCCGATATACAGTATTTTGATGATTTTAGCGACATTATTCACGGGAATTGTTTCAAATTTGGTATTTGAAGTTCAAAATGGATACTACACCCTAAGACAGAAAATTGTCTGTGCAGGTCCACGTCTTCATATAGCCCCCATATAACGGTACCTCCCTATATTCGGTATTTTGATGATTTTAGCGACACTATTCACCGGAATTGTTTCAAAATTGGTATTTGAAGTTCGTTATGGGAACTACAGTCTGTGACAGAAAATTGTCTGTGCGGGTCCAGGTCTTCGTATAGGCCCCATATATCAGTACCTCTCTATATTCGGTATTTTGACGATTTTAGGTACAATACCCACCGAAATTGTTTGACATGTGGTATTTGAAGTTCGTAATGGATGCTACAGCCTGTGACAGAAAATTGTCTATGCAGGTCCAGGTCTTCGCACAGCTCCAATTTAACGGCACCTCCTTATATACGATATTTTGATGATTTTAGCTACATTATTCACCGTTTATTTCAAGTTTCGAATTTGAATATGGTAATGGCTTATGACAAATAATACCTATGTATGTCCACGTCGTATAGACCCCAATATAACGGCTATATTCGCTATTTTTAAAATGTTAACAGAAATTTTTAAAGATTTTATTTTTTAAAAATTTCAAAATTCAAAATTCGTTCGTTCGGCCCGGCCGAACTTACTGCTTTTTAACTTGTTAATACTGCGTGCTGGTTTATTTAACAGATCAATGCAATCTTCAGTAGCCTTTCTTGTGGGATATTACACGGAATATTGTGTTGAGACCCCGTTAGAGATAGAGCCAAAACATAGTTCTTTCAAGTACCTCCAATTCACATTTAAACCATTTTGTTGTGTATGTGTGTATAAATCTATATACAAAATGAACGAATGTTAACAAGCAAGTGAAGCAAATGTTAATGGGCCAATTCTCACCAAGTGCTAACAAAGAAAAAACTGGCTGTTCTTTTGGATCCTTGCCGCTATACAAAATTTACATTTTTTTTGTAAACAACGAAGCAATCACTCGACTAAACGGCACATTAATCTCTTGAAAAGAAGAAGTGGAAGAGGACAAAAGATCCAACAAAATACGATGGCTAACTACAAAACAAGCCAACAAAAGTGCCCTACAGTATGGCCGACAACTATTCACATAAATCCATAGCCAGTCAAAACAAACAAATAATTCGGAACTACACTCCATTGGATCCTTACTAAAGCCCAACTAAAATAGAAGGGAATTCAAGGAAAAACAAAATAATGAAAGGACAGAAGAAAAAGAATGACAACTAAAGGGTTATATCCATGCAGTTGAGGGAAAAACATCGACAGAATCTTTGGAATGAGCAAAAATGAAAAGAATAATTTATGGCTAACAATTACCCTATTTGCTGGCAGTTCTTGTTGCTATTGCAAGTGGTATTGGTTGTTGTTGTACTGGAATTGGCACAGGATCTATTGTATCCTGTACATCGATAGTCTGGGTATGTGTGTGTGTGAGTGTATTTTTTGTGTATGAGCAACAAATAAACAAGTGGCACAACTAGCAAATGCAATGGCAAATTCTCTAGAGGGGTAAAGTATGAGGAATAATAGCTTGTATACAAATATAACAATATTTGTTGTTCAGTTCTGTTTTCTTCCTTTATTTCCTCTTCCTCATCTTGTTTACCATATAGAACATCAAAGACAGTCGCACTCCATGCCGGTGGTAACTGGGGTATGTGGTGGATTTTTCGTTTGTAGCAAATCAAGAATAAACAGAAACGATAAAAAAAATGTGCTACAATGGTTATTGAAATAAAAAGTTTAAGTGTTTCTTATAGCTGTAGACTGAAATTGGCCTTATTTTGAAATAAATTTTTCTGAATGAGATGGTTTTTATTGCATACCAGGATCTTACCACGATACATATTGTTTGTAAATATTTGCATGAAATATAAGAATTTTAAAATTACCACAGTTGTTTGTTGTCTTAATTTTTTTATTTTCTGGTTTACCGGGGTTTAAATTCACTTTATCTCTGTCGATCCATTTAATTAAATTGCACCGTTTTAGGGTAGGTTTAATTGGGAAATTATGCCTGTGATACAGATGTCATGGGGGTTTTATATGATTTTCGCCTTCACGGTTTAACAATGATACACCAATGCACAGAGGTCGCAATACAATGCATCGGCCAGCGCTTCTTTGGAATTACCCAGAGTTCTCTTAGAGTGTGGGAGCCCTTCACAAAGTTTTAGGACTATTCCACAAGTGGTGCCTGTAAAACAATCCAAGCGAAATTACGATTTTTTAAATTGTTAAAAATAGTTAAATCAGTCTGTCTGGCCGCCAGATGTACAGGGTGAGATAAAAAATTGCAACAAAGTCAAACGCCATAATTTTTACACTTTTTTTTAATTTATCGAATGAAAGCAAAAAGTGTTCAAATTTTGGAATAAGTTTAGATTTGTGCGAATAGGTCACCTTTGGCACGAATTATGGCCTTCGGCCAATGAAACAATCACATGTTACCCGAATTTTGCTCTGCGATATTTTGGCCCATTCCCGGCGAAGCACTTGCTAGGGGTGATCGATACTTTGGTATTTTTAGTGCCTTGCTTTTCAAAATACTTCAGATACAATAATCCGACGGATTGGTATCCGGAGATTTTGGTGGCCATTGTGCGCTGAAAATGAAACGAGGAACCTCATTTTGTAACTATTCTTGGGTGGAGCGTGCTGAGTCCTGTTGGAAAATCCAAGGTCTGTGGCAGAAATGTTTGTAATGTGCCCAAGGCTTTAATACGTCCTCCAGAATATTTTCGCGATAATATTCGGCATTTATTCTGATGACACGCGACCATCGGCTGTTATGGCGGCCCACACCATCACCATGGCCGGCACTTGAGTTCTGGTGGCCAACCGAAGGTGCACATTTTAAGCTGACTTCGTTGGCAAATAAACACGATCATTTTGTTTGTTTACAAACTTCTGAACAACGAATGTTTTCTCATTAGAGAAAACGAAATTCGGCAGTTCACCACTTTCGGCCAAGCGAAGTAACTCTTTAGCTCTCTTCAGTCTATTTTATTTCTGTTGCGATGTAATTTCTTGAACTTTTTGGAACATCAATGGCTTTACCCCGAGCTCATTTTTTAATATTTGTCGAATGGAATATTGCGATAAGTTCAGCTCAGGAGCCATTTTTCGGCCACTGCAAAGCGGGTTTCGATCAAGTCGCTTCTTTAAATTTCGAACCATTTCTGCTGATGTTGCTGTTTTCTTCCGTCCACTTCCTTGACGTCGGGTTACGCTACCAGTATCGCGGTAACGAGCGATGGTACGAAACACAAAAGATTTATTCACATTTAAATGCTGGAGTGCTCTAACGATAGCCACTTGTGCTTTTCCATCCAAATATAAAGAAATCACACTATCACGCTTGAATTCCATAACGAATAACTTTTTGTATTTTGACATGTGGAAAATAAAAATAATCGAAGCAAAAACTCAGGCAATCATTTTTCCCTTCAACAAATCCCCAAAACGCATTCCAAATCAACCCTTGATATTTTGCAGCAAAAATATAAATCTGCAAACATCTGTAAAGTATCTCGCAATACAATTACATAAAAATCTCACATTTAGAGAGGACGTTAAAACTTCATCAGAAAAAGCTGTCAAATGTGGTCGAGCTCTATTTCCACTACTCAACCGCAAATCCAAACTTTATATAAAAAACAAGTTGTTACTTTATAAAATGTGCATCCCAATTATGTGTTATGGCTGTCCGGTATGGTATGGTTTGTGTGCAAAAACTCACATCAAAAAGTTACAAATAATTTAAAATAAAAATCTAAAAATTATACAGTGGCCGACAAAAGTCTACATACGACTATGATTTCGTCCACCTGGCGAGACCAAAGACTTTATAAAGAAAAATAATGATGGATGTTTGTTTAAAATCTGTTTTTATTAATAGAAAACAAAAAAATAACTATGTTCAATGTACACTTAAAAAATATTTACAAAAAAACGAAAAAATGGCGTTGACAAAAGTCTACATACGGCGTGTAACCTAACATAAAAAACTTTATTTAAATATTAAATATCATAATTATTGCTTAATTTAGTATTTGGTTGGTCCACCATTGGCATCTATAATGGCTTGCAGGCGTCGTCGCAGTTCAATCGACGTAATTCTTAGCCATTCTTCTTGCAGCATCTTCTTCAGCATTGGAGCACTAGAAATATGATGTTGACTTATTCTACGCTCTAAAATTTCCCAAACCAGTTCAATGATATTTAGGTCCGGACTTTGGGGTGGTGTGTGCGAATGACGTGGGCCATAGTAAAGCGGCCATTCCTTTACAACCTGTGCGGTGTGTTTCGGGTCATTATCTTGTTGGAAAATCCAACTCTGACCAAGATTTAATTTATTGACCGAAGCTTCCAGATTTTGTTCTAAAATAGACTTATATTGGTAATGATCCATGTTACATTCGATAAATGCAATGTTTCCCACACCAAATGCAGCGACGGCACCCCAAACCATCACGTTGCCACCACCATGCTTAACAGTAGATACTAAGTATTTCGGATTAATCACTGTATTAGCTTTTCTACAAACTTTTTCTCTCCCATCGCTTCCAAAGATATTATATTTCGACTCATCTGTCAACAGAACTCGTTTCCAAAAGTCAAATCCTTTTTCAATATGCATTTTAGCGAATTCTAAACGAACCTTTTGGTTTTTTCACTTATAAGATTTTTTTTGGGTGGAGTTCTGCTTTGGAAACCATAATTATTTAGGGTTCTTTGAATAGTTCGTGGATGCACAGCCGTATCTGATCTTAATGCTAGGCCTTGGGTCAGCGTTGTAGCATTGACTTTCGGATTTTTTCCACTTCTTTTATTATAAAGCTGACACCTCTGCGATTAAGCTTTTTAGGGCGACCACTGCGCGCTTTATTTTCAACAAACAACAGTGTTTTTAAAATTATTGTATATAGTTTGCACTGTAGCTTTACTTAAATTCAACAGATTTGATATTTCCCCAAACGAATTATTCTCATTTCTATACGTTACGACTAAATTTCTTACATCAGTTGAAATTTCCTTCCGCGTGGCCATAATTGCAGTTGAATTATCCTGGAAGCTGTCAAAAATCAAACTAAATGCAATTGATTTGTTATCTCACCCATTGCAGTAGTTAACAAAAAAAATAACGGGACTTAGCCGTTATTATTCAGTAGCAAGCAGAACATAAAGTATGACATGGTGGCCATATGTAGACTTTTGTCTAAGGTTTTTTGGTTTTTCGTAAATATTTTTTTGTTTTTGCATTAATTTTTTTTCTGTTTTATTATATTTATAAAATGAGATTTCAAACAAATCTATATTATTAATTTTTTTCATATTGCTGTTGGAAGTGCCAGAGTTTAGAAATTATGGTCGTATGTAGAGTTTTGTCGGCCACTCACATCAACGGCACCAAGAGGATATGATCATCCCTTTCATCGAAATTACAAATAATTTTGAAATGCGTAATAGATCTTCAAATTTTACATTGCCATAAAAAATGGCATGATTGAGAAATTAATATTAGTGTTACGGCTGTAACATGTAAAATAAGTTTCCACTCTGAAAATGGCCAACTAATATTTCTGGCTGAAGAATTATAATAAAACACCAACTCGTCGTTTGAAATAAAACCAAATCCTCTGGTTTTTCATTCGATTACAAATTCTCTTTATTTGTGATATATTATCGTGTTTGTTTGGTTGGCATTTGTTTGTGTTTATTTGAGTTATTTTTTGGAGGGGTTTTATTATCTAAAATAATAGAAATTAAAATTAAAAGTAAATCGAAATGATTACATAATCAAAAAAGGAACAAAGATACAAAGGTTGTTCTTACTTAATTCTTTCGCTCTCGACGGTTTCTCCTGGAATGACTTGATGAAGTCATTGTGAGAAAATACAAAACGATAAATTATAATGAAAGGATTACTGAACACGTCTTAAAAGACGATAATAAACAAATTATGGAACGTTTACACATTATGAATAAAAATTGATCTCAATTAAAACTGAATGATTTAAAACAAATTGTACGTAACAAAAAACATCAAAGTTATAAAATCAAAAAACGAACGTTAATAAATTTAAACTTTTAAATTAACTGAAAGGTCTTCTAAGTTCGCAACATCCCGCCGCCCGTGAATCGATCTGGAGATTCACCACAAACATCCAGGACTGCTAACTTTGATGCCGGACGACGAAACTTGCCTGCCGATGTTTTCACCACTGCCGAACGAACTTGACCATCAGCCGCTGTACATACTTCCACCACCACTCCTCGCTTCCACTCACCACGCGCCACATTGCTATCACATATAACGACAACATCTCCAACTTAGTAAACCAATCGTACCATCTGCGATACGTTTCAGTTGAAATTGGCGCATTCCAATCTATATTCAATTTCCATAATTCTTGTAGGATGAGTTTTGACCGGAGTACAACGTTAGCCAAAAAACCAAATGGATCAAAAATGGACATGGTTACACTTAGCACCTCGCTCTTCGTTGGAATTCGTTGACCGTCTCGAACTGCAGAAGGAAGTTTTGAAAATTTCAAATTAAAATAAAAAGTATCAGTTTTGGGTGACCAAAATAGTCCTAAGACCTTCTCACCAGTACTTTCGCTACCACAAAAGTTTTTAAAATCCATTTTATTTCCATTTTCATCCGGTTCGAGCGACTCCAAAAGATCCGCTGAGTTTGATATAAAACCCCGAAGTTCAAAATTTGCTTCTTTATGTATTCGAATCACACTCCTGGTGACAGATAACGCTTCAACAATTGTGTCAAAACTGTCAACAAAATCGTCGACGTAATGACAGTCCACAATGGCTTTATGTGCTCTGGGCTCAAAATTTGAATAATATTCAGCGTTTAAGTTTTTGACATATTGTGCACAACAGGGTGAACACGCTGATCCAAAAATCATTGCACTCATAATATAGATGTCTGGTGATCTTGTACTGTCACCTCCTCGCCATAAAAACCTTTGCGCTGTTTGGTCTTGATATCGGATATTGACTCTGTGGAACATTTCGCGTATGTCCCCACATATACCAATTTTACGTTGACGGAATTTAAACAAAATGGAAAGAAGTGGTTTCGGTTGATATTTACATGGACCTTTCATTAGTCTCGAATTAAAAGACTCTCCATCAACTTTTGCCGCAGCATCAAAAACCAATCTTCGCTTACTATTTTTGTTTTCATTCGTCACAACAAAATGTGGGAGATACCAATTATGCTCATTCACAAAAGAAGCTTCATCTGTACTTAATTTTCTGGCGTAGCCCTTTGAAACATATTCATCAATTTTCTCATTATACCATTTAGCTAGTGATTCATCTTTTTTCATTTTTGCTTCGATTCCTTGAAGACGTCTGAGCGCCACCGAATACGTATCCTTAAATTCATAATCATCTTTATGCCACAAAAGACCAGTTTCATATTGGTTACCAATTTTTACCGTTGTATTTTTAAGGATAGCTTCGGCTCTTTTGTCTTCCTCAGACTCTACGGGCAAAACAGGTTTCATCCCAAAACCTTCAATTGAAAAATATTCAGCAACTTGCTTCTGAATATCATTATATTCGTCAACATCAATCACGCAAACCATATTGTCAGCTGACTCCTCGTTGGAGCCGAATAAAATGTTGCCCAAGGGCGTTTGGTGCACGGAAAAATTTTCATCAAGATCCATTACGTTTTGTGGTCGAACCAATCTAATGTGGGGTAATCCAATTAACAGCATAGGTGTCGCATCCAAATAATCATCAATATCAAAATTTTTTAAAATAGAAAAACGTTTTTCAAAATCTGTAATATTTAGAGATTGTTGTGGTAATTTTAAATGGTTTGTAGTTCTAACATTTTTCATCTGCAAATACTCCCCGTTCTTACTTCCAATTTCCACATCAATTCTCATAGACATTTCACTTGATCTTTTCCCACCAATCCAGCCTAGTGACAAATTACTGGATGGTCCACTCAATCCAATCTGCTTGGCAACCTTTTCCTCCAACAAAGAGATTTTTGACCCATCGTCAATAAACGCAATTATGCTTACATGGCCTTTCGGGCCTTTTAATTTCACCGGCAAATATTTAAATAAGGTTTTTTTCTTTGAACAAACATCCACTATTGTTGTTGTTACAGACGATGTGGCATTATCACCGCCATCAGCTGATGTTTGCATTTCGCCATTTCCCATATTATTATTTCGATGTTCGTTTATGTTGTTATTTTTGCTACCTTTGTGTAGCAAACGATTGTGATATCTTTGACAACCACCCACTGAACATTGCTGGCGGTTACTACATTTTTGGGAAATGTGATCTGCTCTCAAACACGTAAAACACAAGCGTTTCTCCTTTACCATCTTCCACCTGTCATCTGTGGATAAATTCTTGAATTTACTACAATAATATATTATGTGGTTTTGCCCACAAGCCACGCACGAATTCCTCCGGTTGTCATCCGTTGTTATTGCAAAAGACTGTTTCACTTTTGCATTCTGCATACCATCGACTTTAGTGGAATCATTTTCTGTGGCAAAGGAAATGTATGTGGCAACTTCTTGGAGCCATGTACTAAACTGGCGTATTGTTGGGTATTGCCCCAAAGAATTCAAGGAATATCTTGCCCATTCTTCTCGTTTTGAAAGTGGCAACTTGTTGACCAATTCTTCTAGCAACGTTAGATTACACAAATGCGGCGTTGCCCCTGCATTTTCCAAAAAAACGGTAAGATTCGACACCATCGTACTATAATTTACTATTTCGGACATTTTCTTACCAGAAATTGTAGGAAATGATCGTACCTTGGCTATTTGGGATCGAATCATTATCTGCGGACGTCCAAAATGGAATTCCAACGTTGACATCACCTGATCTACGCTTTCAGGGTGTATTAAATATGCCTCCACTTTGGCCTTGGCTTCTCCTTTGAGGGCTTTCTGCAACCGTGTTAAATTTTCTAGCTTTGTATAATTGTACATATGTGTTGTTTCTTTAAATGAAACGGCAAACATTGGCCACTGTTCCGGTTGTCCATTAAATTCCGGTAAATCATGTAATTTTCGGATTGAATTTTGCAAACTTGACGGCAAAATTTGTTGTGGCACTGGCAATAACAAATTGTCAACATTACCAGCATTACCGGCGTTTTGTGCCGCTGCAAAATTTGACGTTTGTGGTTGTAAAAACGTTGGCTTTATCGGTGTACTCTGCTGCTGTGATGGATTTAGTTGCGGCACAGAATTATCTGTTGCTCCAATCAAATTATTTTGTTGTGATTGCAGCCCAACATGTGGCTGTGATGTTGTTTTGATAGTGGTTGACGGCGTCGCTGTCAACAATCTCTGTGATTGTTGATAGTTTGATGAAGACATTTGCACATCATTACATAAAGGCGTTCCGTACGTCGCGCAAGATACCATAGGTGTAACTGGTAAAGGTGACGGCGGCAAATTATTTGAAGCACTTTGTGGTGTAAAAAACGGCATGTAATGCAATTGTTGTTGTATTGGTGCATATGATGGTGGACAGTATGTTTGTTGTTGTACAAGCGGCTGTGGAAAGAAAGGGTTAAAAAATTGCGGCGAATTCATGTTTTGGCTAAACATATGTTGATGTTCGATACTTAACTTTTGTGCCGTCGGCGTATACGGCACTCCAACTGTTCGGCTAGGCATTGACGCAACACTGTAATACATTGTAGTAGACGGCGCAGCTACTGCATTTTGATTAAAATTTGGCGGTTGCGTGACAGCAACACTTGTCGATGTTTTTGCGGCATTCATATACAACTGCAACGATGATTTTAAAGCACGAATCTCTTCTTTCAGGCTTTCCACGTTATCACTCGCTGTATTCTCTTGCAGCTCCATAATTGTTTTCTCGTGGTCACTCTCAGACGACGAGGCTGACGCTGTTACATTTTCAGGCAGCGGTTTTATTGCATTCTCATTACCTTGAGACATCTTTAATTTGAGTCGTTGGCTACGACGTACCATAAACTTGTTCCAGGAGAATTAAATAATAAAAATAATGTTACGGCTGTAACATGTAAAATAAGTTTCCACTCTGAAAATGGCCAACTAATATTTCTGGCTGAAGAATTATAATAAAACACCAACTCGTCGTTTGAAATAAAACCAAATCCTCTGGTTTTTCATTCGATTACAAATTCTCTTTATTTGTGATATATTATCGTGTTTGTTTGGTTGGCATTTGTTTGTGTTTATTTGAGTTATTTTTTGGAGGGGTTTTATTATCTAAAATAATAGAAATTAAAATTAAAAGTAAATCGAAATGATTACATAATCAAAAAAGGAACAAAGATACAAAGGTTGTTCTTACTTAATTCTTTCGCTCTCGACGGTTTCTCCTGGAATGACTTGATGAAGTCATTGTGAGAAAATACAAAACGATAAATTATAATGAAAGGATTACTGAACACGTCTTAAAAGACGATAATAAACAAATTATGGAACGTTTACACATTATGAATAAAAATTGATCTCAATTAAAACTGAATGATTTAAAACAAATTGTACGTAACAAAAAACATCAAAGTTATAAAATCAAAAAACGAACGTTAATAAATTTAAACTTTTAAATTAACTGAAAGGTCTTCTAAGTTCGCAACAATTAGTTTAAAAATACATTTTAAATCTTCGCTATTTGCTTTCTAAAAGGTTTTTACCTATTTTTTTGTCTAAAATTTGTATATAACTATTAAGAAAAGGTTTCCTTATAAAATTTTAAAAGGTCCTATTTGCGATACTTTTAGTTTTATCTCATAAATTTTTATTATTATATATTGTTCAATTGTATACTGATAGAAGAATATTCTAATAAAAAAATGATCGCACAATGGGCGTATGCGTGTTGGCTATGCAATATGTTACGTTACACATACGCACCAAAGAACAATATTCTTTCCAAATAATTGTGATGAAATATTAGCACTGAGTATTAAACTATTTTTACAATTTTTTACTTGAGCACCATACTGAAAACTATTAAAACTAGCAAGCAAAATGAAGAGTAAACATATAAATATGGCTTTATTTTTTAAAACTTTTCTTTGGGTAAAATTGATCGTCTAAATAAACAATAATAGCGTTGTTGCCAGCTTCTGCTTTGAAGACTGTCGTTCAGTTTTGGGGGTTTTCCTAGTTTTTCTTTTCGTACTTTCTGAACAAAGCTGTTCTTTCAAAGCAAATTTAACAAATATATCTATAAATAGTTTTATCATTAAACAAGGACGGAAACAGAACATTTATTATAACTATACTATTGTAAAGGTTACAAAACAAAATAGATTTGCCATCAAATTTCCGTTAAATTGAAAACAATAAAAGTCTTTTGCAACAAAACATACACTTATCCCTCGTCAAAGAGCAGATCCTTCTTTGTCATTTGCCATTAAATTAGTCAATCTGCTGGATTCTAATGAAAACAACCAACAGCTGGAAATGAAATCCACTTTAATGATATCCTAGCTAACACAGAGTGATTACAGAACGAGATTAACAAACAGATGGAACGAACAAATGAACGAAAGAAAGAAAACCCATATCAAGAAAGTAATGACACTTGACAATGACATCGGGAAAAGTTGCTACGTTTGTGTGTGCCTTTTTCCGTTGCCATTGCCATTAAATTGCAATTGTGTTAGTCATTCTACAGAGAAATGAGTGTGTTACCCACCCCATCCCCCTCTTCAAGCATTTGAAATTCATAAAACGATGCGAAAATTGCATAGTAATGTTAAATGTAGATGAACTAACGACATTCAAAGGAGAGAATGCACACGTGCAGGAGAAATATGACAACAAAGTCATGTCAGACCAGAAAAGTAATTAGAAACATTTCCCAAACTTTAGTTGCAATAAATTTGTAATAGATTTTGCTAAACTTTGACAAAGTTGTGGAGTTTCATGAAACTGGATTTGCTATGGAGAGTTACATCGGTTGGCGGTAAAAATGTGAAATTCCCATTAAATATTAATTGAGTAGATTTTAAAAATAATGGTTTATCAATCAAAGTTATTTTTAGAACTATGAAACCAAACATTCATGTATATAAAAACTATACTTATTGAGAAGGCAATTCTTTAACTATACTATTTATATCAATTGGGGATGCACTCATTTCTTTTAAAGGGTCTTATTTTTATTCTATTTACAATACAGGATGAGATAAAAAAAACTGCAACCTACTTCAAACTGCTGTAATTTCTAAGCCACTCGTCCGACAGCTGTAAAAATTATTCCTGTCATAGCTCATGATATTGTTAACAAGCGTACAAAAGAATTTTGAGTGAGAATTTTCCAGAAAAAAAGTTATTCGTGATGGAGTCCAAGCGTGATTTCCTCATATCTGGCTGGAAAAGCACAAGTGGCTGTCGTTAGAGCACTCCAAAATTTAAATGTGAATACATTTTTGCGTGATACTGGTACCGTAACCTGACGTCAAGGAAGTGGAAGGAAGAAAACAGCAAGCGACTTGATCGAAACCCGCGTCGCAGTGGCCGAAAAAAATGAATTCGGGGTAAAGCCATTGAAATTCAAGAATTTACACCGCAACAGAAAGAAAATAGACTCTAAAGAGCTGCTTCGCTTGGCCGAAAGTGGTGAACTGCCGAATTTGGTTTTCTCCTATGAGAAAACATTCGTTGTCCAGCAGTTTGTATACAAACAAAATAATCGTGTTTACTTGCCAAAGAGTTCAGCTGTAACTGTGCACCTTCGGTTGGTCACCAGAATCAAAAAGCCGGCCATGGTGATGGAGTGGGCCGCCATAACAGCCGATGGTCGCTCTCCGCTCGTATTAATCGACGTGTTTACTTGCCAAAGAGTTCAGCTGTAACTGTGCACCTTCGGTTGGTCACCAGAATCCAAAAGCCGGCCATGGTGATGGAGTGGGCCGCCATAACAGCCGATGGTCGCTCTCCGCTCGTATTAATCGACCGTGACATCAGAATAAATGCCGAATATTATAGCAAAAATATTATGGAGGGTGTATTAAAGCCTTGGGCACACAAACATATTCGCAGCTGCCACCCAAGAATGGCTACAAAATGAGGTTCCTCGCTTCATTTCCAGCGCATAATGGCCTCCAAAATCTCCGAATACCAAACCGTTGGACTATTGTGTCCGGAGTATTTTGGAAAGCAAGGTTGACACTAAAAAATACGAAAGTGTCGGGAATGGACCAAAATACCGCAGAGCAGCATTCGGGCAGCGTGTGCCGGTTTCATAGGTCAATTGAAGGCCATAATTCGTGCCAAAGGTGACCACTTCGAACAAATCAAAAGTTATTGTAAATTTTGATTTTTTGCTTTCATTCAATAAAATTTAAAAAAATCTAAAAATTATGGCGTTTGATTTTGTAGCAGTTTTTTATCTCACCCTGTAATGAAATGTATTTAATTTTTTTGGAATGATAGTCCATTTTTTGCATAAAATTTTAAGTCGATTAGTGATAACCGATTGTCGGTCCATCTGTCTGTGTAATCATGCTAGTTTAAAAAAATATATATAACGTTTGTAAAAATGAAAATAGGGACAATATCGCTTGGTTCGGTCGTATCCAATCTATTCGGTTCGAATCACCAAATGTTGACAATGAAACAACCATGTTAATGTTTACAAGGTAGGGATAAGGCAGGGAATAACTAGGTAAATTTTACCATCATTCTCCACTAATAATCAAACGTTGTTTTTTATAAAAACAACAATAAAGGGATAAAGCCTCACCTTTTTGCAACAACAAAATACTATGGTATCCCGAACAAACAAGCCAACACGGTTATATAGCGAAATATATACAATGTGTATATACTACAAAGGAAAGGGATGTTAACTAAAAAATTGTGTAGTATTTTGTGATATTTTTCATATTTTTATCGCCTGCGATTTTTTTAATTTGACTTATAATATTGAAGTGTATATTTTGTAATATTTTTTCACCTTACAACACAGGTTGGGGTTATTACTTACAGATTGTAATTATCGTCCGATCCTCACGATTCATAAGATAAAGTTAGGTTCAAAAGGGCTAGGCCTATTTTTTTAAAGATGTCCGCAATATATTTAGGGGTTTAAATGGGCCAACAACTAAAAATGTTCCTCATTACGCAGCCGTTATAAAGGTCACAAATAGAAACCAAGGGGCACAAAATCTCGCATGAAGTTACAGTTTAGGACAGCGAGTAGAATGGACTACACTTTTGTGTGAAAAAAATACCAACATTTCCATTCTACCGAAACGCTAAATATAACTTATAGGCGAAATCCAAGATCTATGATCCATTTTAAGTTTAATAATTTTTTTGCTCAAACATGTAAAGCGGAGTAGAAACAAAATTTCGTATTTAACCTCACAAAATCATTTATTTACCCCCTTTCTAGATACTATAAACGGATGCAAGCCGTGAAACTTTTTTGGTATTTGAAGCGCATCCGATGTTCATGTCCACTTTTGATAAGCGCCCGATTTCAGTGGCCACTGCGAAAATCAGCATTAACGTATACCAATTTCAATACGATCAGCTTTTTTACTAACACAGTTTTTGGATATATCTTTCTTATGGTACGATGTATAAAATAGATGTTATTCAACTCAAAGATTATAATTATAAGAAGTCCGATCGACTCTGTTTGTTCATAATTGTATATAATAACAGGAAACAAAAATTTCCAAAACGTTACTGAATAGAAGAAATAACAAAGCCTCTTATAAAAATATATTCTTTATTCAATACCATAATTTTTCGCAAACTATTCTATTACAAATAAGAGTCATATTAAATTCATGTGTACATATGTATGTGTGTACGTCGGAATGAAATACGAATTCACAAAAAAAAGAAAACCAACCTCAAACAACAGCAAATAATGCCGAAATCAAACACAGACAATCAGTTTTTTTTTTGTTTCGCACAAAATAAGCAACGTATCGCTCACTCTATTCACTTACGAACATTGCACATTAACAACTGCCATCACGTATGCCAGACAGGCAGACAGTGTTTTAAATGTAAAATTAGGTTTTGGCTTTATATTTCTTGCTTTGATATTCGAAATTCAATTAGTCTGAGAAAAGCACTTTTAGCTTGAAAGCAAAACTCGCTCACATTTTTATATGAACTATTTGATAGGTGGCATACAGTGGATTGAGTTTACATGAAGAATATATATACAGGGTGAGATAAAAAAAACTGCAACAAAGTCAAATGACATAATTTTTACATTTCTTTTTTAAATTTTATTGAAAGAAAGCAAAAAATGTCGGAAATAGCACCAAATTTTAAAATAAGTTTAGATTTTTTCGAATTGCTCACCTTTGGCACGAATTATGGCCTTCAAACGGCCATACGATGGCCGAATGTTGCTCTAAGGTTTTATCCCCTTGCCGGCGAAGCGCTAGTTTGAGGTGATCGACATTTTGGGATTTTTTAGTGCCAACCTTGCTTTCCAAAATAATCCGGACACAATAGTCCAACGGATTGGTATCCGGAGATTTTGCTTTGCTATTTTGCGCTGGAAATGAACCTTATTTTGTAACCATTTTTGTGTGGCGCGTGTTGAGTGCGATTGTGCTGAGTCTTGTTGGAATGTAAAAGGTCTGCGACCAAAATGTTTGCGTGCCCAAGGCTTTAATACACCCTGCAGAATATTTTCGCGACAATATTCTGCATTTATTCTGATGCCACGGTCGATTCATACGAGAGGAGAGCGACCATCGGCTGTTATGGCGGCCCACACCATCACCATGGCCGGCGCTTGAGTTCTGGTAGCCAACTGAAGGTGCACATTTTTAGCTGACATCTTTGGCAAGTAAATACGATAATTTTGTATGTTTACAAACTGCTGGACAACGAATGTTTTCTCATCGGAGAAAACCAAATTCGGCAGTTCACCACTTTCGACCAAGCGAAGCAACTCTTTAGCTCTCTTGAATCTATTTTCTTTCTTTTGCGATGTAAGTTTTTGAACTTTTTGGAATTTCAATGGCTTTACCCCGATAATTTGAAATTATTAACGTCCTTCGGTAGGGATTTAAGACATTCGCCCTTGGAAAGATTCACGGTCTTGAAGCTATAAACGATTGACAGACGCGCTAAAACTTTGTTGATAATTTTTACGACACAGGATTGGAAACTAATTACACCCAATTTAATATATAATAAATGTTCCTCATCATACCGATTGGTTGTGTGGCAAATATTTTTCTAGGCTCGCTCTCCTTACAAAAATACTGTGCTGTTTGGTCATTGTTTATTGCTGAAATGGGAGAGTGCTTCTGGTTGCTAACTAGCTTAACTTAAAACAATACATTCATTATTCTCTGATGTCCTTTACCAAGCAAACTTCGTACGGACAATGTTTTATGCAACTTATTTCACATTCTACTCTGATTTCGCCATTGTTGACTTTCGTTTTTTTGTTTTGCAACGTTCAACTGGTCATTCAGCCAAATAAAGTGGGTGGAGAAGAGAATTGCGATTTTTATCAACAGTTTTTTGAAATGGTTGTGGTTGTTTAACTAAAATCCATCAGTGGTTTATATACTTAGTTTTTGTAGAGGTCCGAATGCAACCTGAATAAGGTAAAGGTAAAGGCAGGGAGATCGCATAATAAATGTAATGATGGCAAAGAGAAGATGTGAAGGTCTTCAACACGATGAAAACCCACGAGGAATTCTAAAGTCAATGTATGGCCTTAAAGTCTTCTAAATTCAACGGAAGTCTTCATAGTCTTCTATAGCGAAATGAAGGCCTCAAGGTCTCCTTTAACGAAAAAACGTCCTTGAGTTATCCTATAGACAATAGAAGACCCTAAGTTCCCCTATAAAATATAAAACCTAAAGTTCTCCGATAGACAATAGAAGACCCTAAGGTCTTCTATAAACAATAGTAGACCTCCAAAGTCTTCTATAGACGATAGAAGACCTTAAGGTTTTCTATAGATGGATAAACTTAAGGTTTTCTATAGATGGATAACCTTAAGGTCTTCTGTAGGCAATGGAAGATTTCAAGGTCTGTTATGGACAGTAAAGTCCTCAAAGTCTTAAGTTCTTCTTTAGGCAACAGAAGACCTTAAGGACTCCTACAGATGATCTCAAGGTTTCCTATAGACGAAAAAACGATCTTAAGTTCTCCTATAGGCAATAGAAAACCCTAAGCTCTATAGACGATAGAAGACCTCGAGGTCTCCTATAAACGTAGAAGACCTCAAGGACCTCCTATAAACGATAGAAGACCTCAAGATCTTCTATAGACGATAGAAACCTCTCCTATAGACGAAATAACGACCTATAGATAATAGGAGACCCTAAGTCCTTTTGTAGACAATAAAAGAAGTAAAGTTTTCCTATAGACAATAAAAGACCTCAAGATCTATAAACGATAGAAGACCTCAAGGTCTCCTATAAACGATAGTAGAGCTTAAGGTCTTCTATAGGCGATAGAAATCTCAAAGTCTCCTATAGACGAAAGAAGACCTCATGGTCTCCTATAGACGATGGAAGACTCAAGGTCTCCTATAGACGATAGAAGACCTCAAGGTCTCCTATAGACGAAAGAACACCTCAAGGGCTTATATAGAGTCTCTTGTATACGATAGAAGACCTCAATGTATCCTCAAGGGAACCTGTAGATGATACAAATCCTCAAGGTCTCCAATAGACAGTAGAAGATCTCAAGGTTACCTAGACACCTTTTACGAACGAGGTCAAGGTCTCCTATAAATGCTAGAAGACCTTAAGTCCTCCTCCAGCGCACAATGGCTACCAAAATCTCCGGATACCAATCCGTTGGACTATTGTGTCTGGAGTATTTTGAAAAGCAAGTTTGGCACCAAAAAATACCAAAGTGTCGATCACCTTAAGCAAGCGTTTTGCCGGGAATGGGCCAAAATACCGCAGAGAAACATGCGGGTAGCGTGTGACGGTATCATTGGCCGTTTGAAGGTCATAATTCGCGCCAAAGGTGACCAATTCGAACAAATCTAAACTTATTCTAAAATTAGATGCCATTTCCGACATTTTTGGCTTTTATTCAATAAAATTAAAAAAAAAAAAATGTAAAAATTGCGGCATTTGACTTTGTTGCAGTCTTTTTTTTATCTCACTATAAGACCTTTCATGTACGAGGTCAATGAAGAAGACCTTAAGGCCTGCTATGAATAATAGAAGACCAAAGAAGACATCTTGGTCTTATGTATACCTAAGAAGACCTCGTGGTATTCTGTAGACCTTAGAAGACTTCATGGTCTTGGAACATCCCTCGGTCCCACATAGACCATAGAGACCTCTTGTTCTTGGTTCATTATGTTCCTCTCTTGTTTGTCTTGGTCTTCTGTAGACCTTAAAAGACTTCTGGGTCTTAGAAGATCCCTCTGTCTTATATACATACCCCATAGAAGACCTCTTGTTCTTGGATCATTATGTTCACGCGTCATTAGTTGTATCCTTGCTTTTATTTTCGTCTTTTAATTCCTTAATCAATTTCCATGCCGGCGGGTGTGTAAGTCAGGTCGCCAGAATACAAGAACCACAATTAAAATCTCCGCATTAATCTCAGAGAAATTAAAGATTAATTCCATATCATTAACGAAATAATAATATCCTCATTTGGGGATTTCATATGACAACAGGGTTCAATACAGAAAGCATAAATTTCATATCGTATTCACGTGCATATTTAAGCAACTATCATAAGCCAATATTTAAAATTAACATCATATCTGGTTAAACAAGTAGAAAATATTATCGCATCAAAAGCACTTATTTTATTTATTCCGCACTTTGGCCAAAGTAAAATGTATTACGCTGAAGAACTCTTGTTTATTTAATTCGCAAAAATTTAATTTTGCTCTCGTTCGTTGCTTTCATGTGAAATGGTGCATTTATGGCAAACGATAATGTGGCGTTGAATACCAAAAAACGCAGTCATTCCTGTTGAAACCCCAAGTTGGTGCTATGTATTGCGTGCATTTGGTTGTACTGATGTGGATGTGTGAGTTTGCGTGTCTGTGTTTGCCGAATTTATTCAAAGGATATCTATATGTAATTTCAGTTTTGGTTGTATAAATTCTTTGCCACAAATCCTTTGCGTTTGTAATGCAGAACATTTTTCTGTCTACAAAGAAAGGCAAACATACTGACAGACTGGTGGACGGACGGACAGACAGACGAACGTAGGGATGGATGGCTGGACGAGCTGAACCCAATGGAATACTGCAGTTGTTGGTTTTACTTATACATATCCTTATTTTGTATATAGATTTGTGATAATGTGTTAGTGTTGTGTGTGTGTGTATATGAAAATTTTGTTTATGTAATGCATAATGGAATTGTCATTGATATGAGGCATAATGCTGAACACCACAAAGAGTCAGTCTGCCAAAATGCATTGTCCTCATCGAAAACTGTGTTTGGCAAACACAGCCCGAACGATAACAGTCGGGGACAGTATTGATTTAAATGAAATAATAAAAAAGAAGAAGAAGAAGAAAAAAACTGAACAAAAATGTAGCCCATAATCTTCTCGTGTGACATTATTTCAAGCCAAACCAACACCAAATACCCAAATAAAAAAACTTGCAAATATTTTAAATCGTATTTTTAGAGGATTTTTAGTTTGCGGCAATAAAGGGGAAAATAATCTCACATACAATATATTTTTGGTTTTTCTTTCTTTCAAATATTTTTGCTATGCAATGTATTTAATCCATGAAAAAACGACAATATTTTTTATTGGATATTTTTGTATGCTCTGTATCTTAGAGGCATACCACAAACCAGATTGGGGTAGGCTTAACAAATGGCAATTTGAAAATACTTTGTCATATAACGATGACAAAAACTATTTGGGAAACGAGTTCTTTTTTGCGCATTAGTTCTTACAGAGTATGTTTTTCGAAATTAGATAGGCAGAGAGTAATGCAGATTACGGTCGGGGTGAGCAATTTTTTGTATTTTATAGAGTTCATATTTAAAAAGATGCATGTACAGGGTTGCCCATATTTGACGGACCCATTCCAATTGACGAGGCTTGTCCGCAGGCAACATTCTTTGCGTCAATTGAATTTTGTACTGCTCAGAACGGCGATTTTGGGATGTTCTTGGGGACCTCTCAACACTGGCTCGTACGGCAGCGCTATTCTCGGCCGATCGCCTTGGTCGACTTTTATATGGCCTCTTCGGATTAGAAAGAGCCTTACCAGTCGAAAATTTTTCGTATAAACGCTTAATGATGTTCTTAGAAGGTGCACTTCTCAAATTTTTTAATGTTTTAAAAGCACGTTGAGTTTTCACAATTGTCTTCTTCTGTTGAATGTAAATTTCAACTATTTCGCGTGTCGTGTATTGGTTCATGGTACAAATCTGCTTGGACTGACGCTTCAAACGCGGTATGTCATTAAGCGATGTGACATCTCCGTCAAATGTTATGGCATTGCCAGATGGGTCCGTCGAATATGGGCAACCCTGTACAAGGCGAAATAAAAAAAAACTGTAACCAAATTCAGACTGCTGTCATTTCTAAGCCACTCGTCCGATAGCTGTTAAACTTATTCCAGTGACAGCTCATTATATTGTTTACAAGCGTTCAAAAGCATTTTGGTGAGAATTTATCCAGAAAAAAATTTATTCGTGATGGAATTCAAGCGTGATACTGGTAGCGTAGCCCGACGTTAAGTGGACGGAAGAAAACAGCAATATCAGCAGAAATGGTTCGAAAAGTAAAGAAGCGACTGGATCGAAACCCGCCTCGCAGTGGCCGAGCTGAACATCTCGCAATATTCCATTCGGAAAATATTGAAAACGAGCTCGAGGTAAAGCCATTGAAATTCCAAAAAGTGCAAGAACTTACACCGAATTTGGTATTCTCCAATGAGAAAACATTCGTTGTCCAGCAGTTTGTAAAAAAAACAAAATGTTTACTTGCCAAAGAGGTAAACTGAAAATGTGCACCTTCGGTTGGCCACCAGAACTCAAAAGCCGATGGTCGCTCTCCGCTCGTATTAATCGAACGTGTCATTAGTATAAATACCGAATATTATCGTGTGTTAAAGCCTTGGACATTCGAACAGGACTCGGGGTAAAGCCATTGAAATTCAAAAAAGTGCAAGAACTTACACCGCAACAGAAAGAAAATAGACTCTGCTTCCCTTAGCCGAACTTGGGTTTTCTCCAAAGAGAAATCATTCGTTGTCCAGCAGTTTGTAAACAAACAAAATGATCGTGCTTACTGGCCTAAGAGGTCAGCTACAAATGTGCACCTTCGGTTGGCCACCAGAACTCGAGCGTCAGCCATGGTGATAGTGTGGGCCGCCATAACAGCCGATGGTCGCTCTTCGGTCGTATAAATCGACCGTGGCATCAGAAAAAATGCCGAATATCATAGCGAAAATATTCTGGAGGGTGTATTAAAGACTTGGGCACGCAAACATTTTGGCCGCAGACCTTGGACATTCCAGCAGGACTCAGTACCATAGCACTCAGCACGCGCCACCCAAGAATGGTTAGAAAATGATGGCACTAAAAATTACCAAGGTGTCGATCAACTCAAGCAAGCGCTTCGCCGGGAATGGGCCATAATACCACAGAGCAACATTTGGGCAGCGTTTGACGGTTTCATTGACCGTTTGAAGGCCATAATTCGTGGCAAGGGTAACCAATTCGAAAATTTTCTAAACTTATTCAAAAATTTGATGATATTTCCGACATTTTTTGCTTTCATTCAATTAAATTTAAAGAACGATTAAAAAAATTATGGCGTTTGACTTTGTTGCAGTTTTTTTACCTTACTCTGTATAGCACAGGCGACCTACTCGGGCCTAGACTTTAGAGGAATAGTAGGGAATTATTCAAGTCGAAGAAGCTGTCAAAAGATTGTGTTAATAAAAGAATTTTATAATTTTTAATCGCTGACAAATTCTATATACTCTCTGTTACATGGTGGGATGATTTCTTAGGTCTCCTATAACGACTACATTCCTGGCGAATTTTAAACCTCCTTTCTAACTCTATGTTACTTTACAAGGCCTATCTTATGGATACCTATAAATAGGCTATCTTCTGGACAACTTATTGGTCGACTAGGAAGGTAGACTACTTCTGCTCTAAAGTCCTTCTTTCTGGTCTCTGTTAAAGAGTCCATTCCAGGTATATTTGTGTCATACTTGTCTCTATATTTACAATTTTTTTTTTTTTTTTTTTATAATTGTGTCTTTATTTGCGATCTATTTACAATACAAAAATAATAAGCAAATAAGTTAACTATCATCAAAAACCATCACATTATCGGTTAAGCTCCATTAAACTTAACACACAAATACAATATTTCAAAAGAATGACTTTTTCTACTTAACTAATATACAATTTAATCATGTTAAGAATGGCAAGTCAAGGACATTAAGTCTTTTCAGTCGTTTTAATTCATTTGTGTCATCAAGAAGAGTTATGGCTAGAATATTTGAGTGACTACTAAGTCTGTTGAGGTAGTTTGTGCTATACTTCCTTATTTCGTCGCGAACAATTTCTACTTTAAGGTCCTTATGAATATTTTTGTTGCTCATATACCAGGGCGCATTTGTGATCAGTCTCAATGTTTTTGATTGATACCTCTGCAAAATCTCAATATTGGAGTTGCTTGATGTACCCCAAAGCTCAATTCCAAATGTCCAGATTGGTTTTAGCATAGTTTTATATAGCAGAAGTTTATTTTCTAATGTCATTTGTGATCTTGAGCCCAAGAGCCAAAACATCCGTTTTGTTTGTTTTTCAAGCTGTTGCCTCTTCAATTGTATATGTTTCTTCCAAGTTAACCGTCTATCAATGTTTAAGCCTAAGTATTTTACGTAATTAGATGATGGTATAACTTCACCATTTAAATATACTTCTGGGCAGTCACCCCTATTAAGGCTAAAAGTTACATGGGTTGATTTGTCAGCATTTACTTTTATGTTCCATTTCATGAGCCATTTTTCAATGAGGTTTAAATGTTCTTGAAGTATTTCTGAGGCATCAACAGAGGACTTATTTACAGCTAACACCGCTGTGTCATCTGCATATGTGGCTACTGTTATTTTGTCATCAGTGGGAAGATCATATGTAAATATCGTATATAAAATTGGCCCCAAAACACTGCCTTGGGGAACTCCAGAGTTTATACAACCTATATCTGATTGTTCATCATTAATATTAACGAAAAATCGTCTTTCACTGAGGTACGATTTCATCAGCAGGTAAAAAGGGGTGGGCAATAAAGACTTTAATTTAAACAACAATCCATTGTGCCAGACCTTATCAAATGCTTGTTTAACATCAAGGAAAATGGACGAGCAGTATTGCTTATTCTCCAAGCAATTTCTTATTGTTTGAACCACATTTACAATTAAGCCTCTCTTTTAGTGATTGATAAAAAAATGGTCTGTAAATTGTCATTTTGGACTATCAATTGTACAGCAGTTTATATGAATGACTTTTAAAAATCTCATAAATTCATTAAAATAATAAAAAAATATATATTTTGTTACATCTTTTGTAATTGCTCCAGCCTTCACACTAATTTGATAGGTTACGATCAATTGTGTCTGTCAACAATTTCCAATCGAATTTGATATCTACCACTTTTGTCGACTTTGACAATTTTAATGCCGAAATTATTGCTTTAAATGGGTGCAATTTCTTGTCAAATAGTAAAAATGGTAATGTTATTTCCCAATATCCTCAGCACCATTTTAGGACACTTTTCAAAAAAATAAATAAATAGTATCACAATTATTTAAATTCTCTATTGACCACAAAGTCTTCAATTATTTACATTTCCCCAAAAAAAAAGTTAAACATGACCTCCAAATTATATTGTTAACAGTAATTTAAACGCTGTGTGTTTCCTCTCCCTCTTTTTTGTTTACAAACATAAATTGATAAAACAAATATAGCCCCCCAAAACCACCATTGGGTTTTCCTTTTTATTTTTGTTAGCTTCGACATGTATTTATCCAATATTGATGACCTCGTACTTCAATTAATTTAAAAAATCGGTTATGCAAAAAAAGTTCGACGAAATTTGTTTAGCAAACAATTTTAGAGCCTTTTAGCACTCAACGCTTGGCTTATCATGCAGGTAATCTTTTAAATGAATTAACTTAATTAAACACATCACCTGGGCTACCTTGAATAATGAAATAGAAAACGAACAAATTGCTAAAAAAAATAAACACAAACTTTGCAAAGAATGGGAAAAAGACACTGACTGCTGTTGCTGCTGTTACTGCCACCATATGGCAAACATCTGTGATGTTGTTCTTGGTGTTCAGCTGCAATGCAACAAATTGTGTCGGTGTCTGCTGTAATGTACAGTGTTCAATGAAGGTAATAAAGCAAGTAAGAAATGTACCGACAAGTGAATGATATAGACATGTGAGAATGTTTTACGACAATTGAGCGATTCAATACGTAAGCAAGATAGACGACTTGACGACATATACATAACGCCATATTTTTTACATTATTTTAATTTTATTGAATGAAAGAAGAAAATAGCATGAAATTTTAGAATAAGTTTAGATTTGTTCGAACTGGTTACCTTTGCCACGAGTTACGGCCTTCAAAGGCCAATAAAACCGTCACACCCTGCCCGAATATTGCTCTGCGGTATTTTGCCGCATTCCCGGCAAAGTGCTTGCTTGAGGTGATCGACACTTTGGTATATTTTAACTTCAATCTTGCTTTCCAAAATACTCCAGACACAATAATCCAACGAATTGGTATTCGGAGATTTTGGTGGCCATTGTGGGCTGGAAATGAAGCGAGGAACCTCATTTTGTAACCATTCTTGGGTGGCGCGTGTTGATAGCGATGGTGCTGAGAACGGTTGGAATTCGTAGATTTTGCTGGCCATTGTGCGCTGGAAATGAAGCGAGGAACCTCATTTTGTAACCATTCTTGGGTAGCACGTGTTGAGTGCGATGGTGATGAGCCCGGTTGGAATGTCCAATGTCTGCGGCCAAAATGTTTGCGTGCCCAAGGCTCCAGATGCCGATAAAATTCGGCATTTGTTCGGCTGTTATGGCGGCCCACACCATCAGCATGGTCGGCGCTTGAGTTCTGGTGGCCAACTGAAAGTGCACATTTTCAGCTGACCTCTTTGGCAAGTAAACTCGATCATGTTGTTTGTTTACAAACTGCTGGATAACGAATGTTTCCTCATCGGAGAAAACCAAATTCAGCAGTTCACCACTTTCGGCCAAGCGAAGCAACTCTTTAGCTCTTTTCAGTCTATTTTCTTTCCGTTGAGGTGTAAGTTCTTGCACTTTTTGGAATTTCAATGGATTTACCCCGAGCTCATTTTTCAATATTTGTCAAATGGAATATTGCGATATGTTCAGCTCACTAGCCATTTTTCGGCCACTGCGACGAGGGCTTCGATCAAGTCGCTTCTTTACTTTTCGAACCATTTCTGCTAATGTTGCTGTTTTCTTCCGTCCACTTCCTTGACATTGGGCTACGCTACCAGTATCACGGTAACGAGCGATGGTACGAGACACAAAAGATCTATTCACATTTAAATGCTAGAGTGCTCTAACTATAGCCTCTTGTGGTTTTCCAGCCAAATATCAAGAAATCACACTATCACGCTTGAATTCCATGACAAATAACTTTTTTTCTGGAAAATTCTCGCCAAAATGCTTTTGTACGCTTGTTTTTTTTTGCAGTTTTTATCTCACCCTTTATTGTACCTATTTTTCTATATATCCGATATCTTGGCTATCAGCATCACTGTAATGGTCAGAAGTGACCTTTAAATGTATTTGAGATTTGGCCAGGATTAAAAATATTCGCCGTTTAGTGGACATTTTCGTATTTTTTTTGACATAAAAATAGGATTTAGTTTACCCGTTAAATATTGTCATATGACCTCCAAGCCCTCTCTGTCCAACCCACCAGCCCCAAATTCTAATTCCATGCAAAACTCCGCGTCGATTGGTTTATAATTATGTAGAGCAACAGCAAAATCAGGAAATTTTTCCGTTTTTGGTCTCATCTCTAAAAACAATAAGCTTCTTTTCTGACCCTAACCCCACCTCCATTTTCAATTTCGTGAGGATCGGTCCATAATTGTCCTCACACATAATCGCCCTAACATATAATGTTGTAGGTATAAAAATGTAATGGTAAATTTAAATGCTTTCAAATAAGAAAAGGGGAAACGTATTAATAATTGGCCGGTGGTCGACCTCCTAATAATATGCAGATCTGCCTAGAACTTAAATTTCTATAAGCAAGTTTAGGTCGATTTTCCGAAAGATTGCCCTATATATATCAAATGCTGCCAATTTTGTTACAATTTGCAAACCAATTTGGTCTTACTACTTTAAATCTGGAGGTCAGGTTAGTGCGAAATAAAAGCCTTAACAAATTGGAATTTACTGATGTGGTTCACAATGAAATGTTTTATAATTTTGCAGAAGTCTTCTGCAATAAAGTATTAATGAAAAATAATGTTCTTCATTTTTGTAAATTTTAACAAAAAAAAAAAAAAACATTCATTTGTTGGACACTGTAAAGTAACGTAAAATAATAACAAACCCCCTAATATGTCCCCAATACCACCAAACCAGAATGTTCTACCTATCACTAATTGGATTCCCCCTGACCTTTAACTGAGGCACTCACACAAAATGAGGGGTATCAGTTTCTATGATGGTACTATGCAAGAAGAATGAGTGTCCCTAATCAAAACGTTTTCAAATTGTCTAGAATGCAAAAATAAATTCAGGGCACACAGAAAAAGAAACCCACCTATGTTTATACATAGAAAACAAATTGATATACCTAGCTTACTTAAGAATACGTTGAGACGAATAGGAAATTCATTAGTAACTGATTACATTAACGTTACCATTTTGTGTACAAAACCATTTACTACACTTTGCCAAAAATCCCTACACAACATGAGGGGTTGTTGACTGTGGTCTTGTCGTGTGTGCATGTGTGTCCTTGCCAGGCCAACAACGCAGACATGCAGTCTTGTTGCTGCCTATTGATGCCATTCAGAGATAACCGGAACCCAAAACAGGATGATGGCTCTCCCCAACCTAGCAAATAACAGCTGAAATACTTTGACATGGCGCACAGACAAACAAACATTAAAATGCCTAAAAGCATTCTATGATTTATTTATGCAGCACATCAGTCTGTGGAATACAAACCTAGGTTCGCACTCCAACCATTTAGTTGTTGTGAAAAATGTATGTGTGTGTGCGAGCGAGCGTAATAATTACGGACTAGCCAAAAAAATTTGATTTGTGAAAAATTTTAGCACCACAAGCTAAGTAATACAAAGTAATAAAAAATTCATACAATCGCAATTAGGACGCATTTAAATTTATTTTTTTATTAAAATTATTATATATTCTTAAGAAACACACACTGAACATATAAATTTGAGTGGAACCAACGAAAATATTTAGCTCTCAAATATAATGTACAAAAAATGCGAAATGAACACTGAAATGAAATGTCGTGTTTTTTGGTATAATTTATTCATTTTAATCTTTGAAATGTCCAAATAAATTTATGACATTGGAAGTTATATATTAGTAATTAAATTTTACAGAAATATTCTACATTTAAGTTACCATTATTTTATGCAGAGATATGAAATTTGGTACAACAGCTTATATAAAGGCTTACATATAACCTATATTGTAATTGACAACGGATTCAATACATTTATAACCTCAGCCTTGTAAGAGGAAATTCGTTTCAGTAAATGTGGAATAGATATAGCTATTTTGTTGGTGCAAACTATACAGGATGTGATGAAAAAACCGCAACCAATTTCAAACTGCTGTCATTTTTAAGCCACCCGTAAGTGAGCTATTAAAATTATTCCAATGATAGCTCATTATATTGTTTAAAAGCGTACAAAAGGATTTTGGTAAGAATTTTCCAGAAAAAAAATATTCGTTATAGAAAAAAAATATTCGTATAGTTATAGTGTGATCTCTTTGGCTGGAAAATCACAAGTAGCTATCGTAAGAGCACCCCAGCATTTAAATGTGAATAAATCTTTTGTGTCTAGTACCATCGCTCTTTACCGTGATACTGGTACCGTTGCCCGACATCAAGGAAGTGGACGAAGGAAAACAGCAACATCACCAGAAAAGTTTTGAAAAGTAAAGAAGCGACTTGATCGAAACCGCGTCGCAGTGCCCGAAAAATGGCTCGTGAGCTGAACATATCGCAATATTCCATTCGGCAAATATTGAAAAATTAGCTCAGGGTAAGGCGGCAAGAGAAAGAAAATAGACTCAAAAGACCTAAAGAATTGCGTCGCTTGGCCGAAAGTGGTGAACTGCCGAATTTGCTTTTCTCCGATGAGAAAAAATTCGTTGTCCAGTAGTTCGTAAACAAGCAAAATGATCGTGTTTACTTTCCAAAGAGGTCAGCTGAAAATGTGTACCTTCGATTGGTCACCAGAACTCAAGCCAAGGCCATGATGATGGTGTGGGCCGCCATAACAGCCCATTGTCACGCTACGCTCGTATTTAACGACCGTGGCTTCAGAATAAATGCCGAATATTATCGCGAAAATATTCTGGAGGGTGTATTAAAGCCTTTGGCACGCAAACATTTTGGCCACAGACCTTGGACATTCCAACAGGACTCAGCACCATCGCACTCAGCACACGTCATCCAAGAATGTTTACCAAATGAGGTTCTTCGCTTCATTTTCAGCGCACAATGGCCACCAAAATCCCCGCCTACCAATGCTTTGGACTATTGTGTCTGGAGTATTTTGGAAAGCAAGGTTGGCACTAAAAAATACCAAAGTGTCGATCACCTCAAGCAAGCAAGCAAGGCCAAAATACCGTAGAGCAACATGCGGGCAGCGTGTGACGGTTTCATTGGCCGTTTGAAGGCCATAATTCGTGCCAAAGTTGACAAATTCCAACAAATCTAAACTTATTCTAAAATTTGATGTAATTCCGACATTTTTTGCTTTCATTCAATAAAATTTAAAAAAAAAATGTAAAAATTATTGCGTTTGTCTTTGTTGCAATTTTTTATCTCACCCTATAATGATACCTCCTGATTTAAATTATTTTGAACATTTAAGCTATTTTAAAGGTAGAAAATTACATTTTGCCATAGCCCCATATAAGGAAATCTCTCAATGGTTCGTATTTTGACAGTTTTCGTTGTAATTTGCAGAGAACTTATTTGCAATTTGGTACTTGAATCTCATCTGAAGGAAAATTGCCAATATAGGTTTACGTTAAGATTTGCCTTCGATGGGTACATCCCAATGTTTCGTATTTTATTCTATCTCGCAACACCATTAAATCGAATTGTCTGTAATTTGGTATTTGGAGTTCCCATGACAATTTTAAAAACAGCCAAGCAAAAAATCTCATTACCAAATATTGGGATTATTAAGTAAATTTTGGAATTACTTCAACATAGGCAAAAGGGACAACAACGCAGTAGTTCAATTGTAAAAACGATAGTTTTGATTTTGGGGTTAACTTCGCAACAATTCATTTTGGAAATTTTATACGAATAACTCATTATCTTTCGGCTGATAAATCAGAGAATATATAGTAGACATTATTTTTGGGATATTGGAGTATATGTAGTTGTCATTACCAGTAATGCTAAAAGGAGCACATATGCCTCCCACATATTTCTGATTTATCAGAAATTTGGGTTTTTCTTTTTCAATACTTGTTGATTTCCTCCTGACGAATACAAATACTTACAAAACTACTACAAACCAAATTCTTATTTCAAACTTTCGGGTAGCTTGGAATATATTGTTATTGTGTTTTTTGGTAAAGTCCATCAGTAAGTATCACTTTTACTCCAGAATACTGGAAAATTAAAGAGCTTTCTTTTAGGCGAAATTATCATCCTCGTCGAGATGATATCATATGAAAAGTCTTCAACATTGTGTAAAACCGTTTTTAAACTTTAAATTTTGTGGTGCCTTCACTGTGGCAATAACAGTGAACAACTCTCTAAGGAATTTCAGACCTTTTTTCTTAAACACCTCTAGGAATATTTTCCCTTGTAACTACACCTTAATACACAAAAAAACCATACATACACCCCACAAAGTGCTTCCATCACAAGCAGATATGTGTACAAAGAGGTTGGTAATAGCATGTGTGTTAGAACGTTGCATGTTGCATGTCTAATTCAATTTTAGCCGACCTTAAGAGGGAATTTTTGCACTTTTCTTTTTTGCTCGCTCTCTCTCTCTCCCTCTTTCCGCAATCCATTTAAAATGCTATTACAACGGGCCCTGCCATAGACATGAGTAATACCGTCTTGAGCGGTATTTAAGTTGCAATTTTATGAATTTTCCTGTCTCTTCTTAGCCGGTATTATCAAGGACTTTGGCCATACACACACACACGTTCGTTCATCGATTGCAACAAGTCGTTTTCATATTTTTCTTTCATAAATATACTTTCAAAGCGTCGAACGTAATCATCTGCTACTTAGGCAGAGTGGGCGAATCAATGTTAACATAGGAGTCATTTCGTGAGAAGATGGATAAACAGAATTTCTAAAGAAAAAATGATTTTCCACTGTTATAGACTATAATGTGGAAACTCAATTATATTAAACAAAAGTTAGATATTCCATAATTATACCTTAAACATAGGAGTACACTTTTTATGAAATGTCTCATATGCCATACACTTTTCTTTTACCTATTCTGCCATAGATGAAGGTAAAAGAAATTTCACTGCAGACCGCACGATTATTAGTTAGTTCCTGTTGTTGCTAGAAGTAATTACCCCTATTAAAATTGTTGTTAAATTGGCTGTTATTAAATTGTGAAATACACAAAAGTTTAGAAGTGGCAAGTGCACAGCGTTCCCAGCTAGTTCAATTGCAAGACAAAAACTTTTCTGAAAATGTAATTTAATTTCAATGGTATCGAGTATGAAGGAAACAATGTTGTACATACCAGACAGGATACATTGTTTGTCTCTCATTTAAAATTATATTTAATGGTATATTTGGACAACAGCTAACTAATTGATAACAATTAAGCAGATGTATTTAATTAGAAGTTGCAATATGTACATTGCAGACCACGTTTAGCAGCCCATAGAAACTTTCATGCAAGAAAATTTTCTTGTGGGTCTATGTGTCTCCCAAAAATTGGGTAGTCATATTTTCCCTGCATTCTAGCCTACTGCTGGAAATGACAAATTTATACTCCTTGCTAGACCAGGAACCAAAAAAATTATAAAATGTTTATAAACAACTATCCGGCGAGGTCCGTGTTGCCGGCCCGTTCTTTCAGTCTTTAATGCATATTTGTTAAAGCATAATAAAGCACAGATCTGACTTATGTAAGTGGCACAATTTTTATTATAAGTAATGACACTACAGTAACTTCCAAATAGAAATAAATATTCACGGCAAAAATTATAATATATGTTCACCTACCGTCAATTTTATATACTCTAAATAGGGTAAGTGTACCAGTAGTCGGCACTTTTAGGCTTTTCAATATTTCAATCCTTCGACATTCTGAGTGAAATCTTTCAATTGCAGAAAAATAAAGTTGTTCAGATTCCATATTTTGTTTAGTTTCCGAAATAATAAACAACAATTGAATTTGTTTTTATTAAATTGGCAAAATTTACAATTTTACTAAAATATGAGTTTTTTGCCAGTGGTCGGCACCATTTTCCAATGCTCGGCATGTATATTTGCCAGTAGTCGGCATATGCCATTTCATTAAAAAAATATTATTTTTTATATTTAATTTCAAATAGCATAAAACAATGCTGTAATACTAATTCACAGTTTAATTAACTAATTTCGTTTTTAAATAGTGTTTTATTTAATTATCATTCTAAACCAAATGTAGGTAGAAAATCAAGAATAGTATGGATTTTCAATTTAAATAAAAATGAGATTAAATAAAAAAGTAACTTTCTTATATTTGGAATTTGTGAATTGATCTTTTTCCTTTAGATAACCAACATTTTTTTTAAATGCCACCGCTATCTAAAACGTCAAGTAGCTGATTTAAAAAAAAACCTACTTAATTTAGAAAAGTTGATCAAAAAGCACAAATAAAAGCAACTGCCGACTCAAAACAATTTTTTTATTTGAGTAGTTTTTGGATTATTTTTAATACTTTTCTCAAGTTTTGGTGAAATAGGTCAAAAATTACATTTTTTTAGTAATCGGCACCCCCTGCCGACTACTGGCAAATCTATTTTTTTTCTGTTCCTAATGTCGGGATTAAATAATACAACAGAAAAAAGCTTGATTTGCATGTTTTTAATTTATAAAAGTGATCTTCAGACTATTATATACTATTAAAAAATATTTCTGATTCCAAAAGTATTAAATTTAATTTACTTAAATCGATTATTAATTTGACGCCACCATTAATTTTTTCTTTACAAACAAGCACTACCGCACGCGTTGGAAGACACTCACTGACGAAAACCGTTATTCTCCCGTAATAAATGATCGGAGCTCATTGTTATTTTACAGAACGAGAGCAGAGAACACTGTTGACGTTTTTTTACAATTATTTCATTATGTGGTCAATTCCATTTTTAGTTATTTAAGTTTAAATTTCAAAACTGCCGACTACTGGGACATGCCGAACTTAGGCGCACTTACCCTAGCATGATTTTATTTTTCAGTTTAGCAACATTTTCCATTCAAATGAGCTATAATTTGGATTTTATATTTCGTTTAAAATACCGCTCTGTGTGTTATTTAGTTTTTCCACCTCATAATTGAGGTGGAAATAATTACTCTCTTACTCCCATTACCGTAAGATGGGAATTATTTTTTTTTGTCATTTAAATTGTGCATTGGAGACCCAATAAAGTCCATATTTTTTCATTATAGTACATATAATTCAATGACGATTAAATAAATGTTCGGTCCCGTGATACTTTCTAATATTCGTAATTGTTTTCATGTTTCTGCCACAGTTCCCGACTGAATGAGACCGAGTTTGACATTTCGAAATTTATTTCATATCATCCCAAATCTACGTTCCCAACCAATATTCTGTTGGGGGTTACAAATTCAATAGAATACAAAATTTTCTTTTCTAACCACACATTGGGAAAGTGGTGTTGGGGGTACACTACTCGTAATGTGGGGACTATACTCAAATAAATGCCTATGTGGACAATTATCTGTAAGATGGTTCTCTAGCCCAGGGTAGCGTAAATACAATTTTTAAGCCAAATCAATTGATGAATGTGGTCAAAATCAAGATGGGTCCTATTCTAAAAATTGAAATTTTTAGGTCAAATAAATTTTAATGGTATGGGCTGCCACAATAGCTGATGGTCGCTCTCCGCTCGTATTAATCGACCGTGGCATCAGAATAAATGCCAAATATTATCGCGAAAAAAATCTGGAAGGTGAATTGAACATTCCAACAGGACTCAGTATCATCGCATTCAGCACGCGCCACCCAAGAATGAGGTCCCTCGCTTCATTTCCAGCGCCAATGGCCACCAAAATCTCCGGATACCAATCCGTTGGACTATTGTGTCTGGAGTATTTTGGCAATCAAGGTTGGCACTAAAAAATACCAAAATGTCGATCACTTCAAGAAACCACTTCGCCGGGAATGGGCCAAAATAATGCAGAGCAACATTCAGGCAGCGTGTGACGGTTTCACAGCGTTTGAAGGTCGTAATTCTTGCCAAAGGTGAAACTTAGTGCTCTTGGGACATCATCTGGCTTTTTTTAATATTCTAAAGGAATTCCCAGATTTTTGTGGATTTATTGTAACATTTTTAAATACTTTTTGACAAAGTATGGAGGCAACAAATTGGATCTGAAGATACTCCGGGGCATACATTGGATTAAACAATCCATACCATTTATATATCAAAGTTTGGGCGTTCTCTACTCATGTACAACCTACAAGGAGTTGTGTTTCACACTAATTTTCTATAAAGCAATAAGGTTTCAAAAATTGTTTTTGTCAGTCTTCTAAATTACTCCTATCCACATTTTGTGTGCATCAGCTATAATACAATTTTACTTACATCTTCGTTTATAACCTTAAATTTTAAAGCTCATCATAGGATCTTATATTTCTATTGCACAAACAAATATTAAGTGCCCAATTTCATGTCTAAACCGTTGACCTTAAATTTAAAACCATTTGGAAATAACCATGAAAAACTACTTATTCCACTTTTTTTCTTCATTTTCATACTTTCCAGACAATCTAATGAAACTCGCATCTGTCCAGGCGTAAGAACTGACATTATCTACAGCAAAACAGTCTTACAAAAATAAATAACCTTTAAAACCCCCAAAGCAATTTCAACACAAATAAGAGAAGCACATTTACGAACTTTTAACCAGAATCCATTTGACTTGGAACTCTAGTGGACGACGAGGAGGAGTAGGACAAACAAAAAGTGGACATCAAAGAGAAAAATGAGGAAATGCAATAAAAGGCAAAATAAAATGAAACGAGAAAGCACAACAACACAAAAATTACTAATAATAAATCTTAAAGTAAGTTGGGAGATTTAAAAAGCTGTAAACACTTGAGGATACACCTGCGATACGCTTGGATTCGAATTGGAACCAAGACCAAGTGAGCGAGAAATAAAATATAAAAATCAATTTACAAGAAGTGTTGACAACTTTAAGGCGAACTCACACACACACGCACATCAAAGAACACATACACACATATTTAGATATATGTACCCAAAGAAAGCAGCAGCAGATCAAAGAAAACATGTCGAATGTAAGTATAGAAGGTGTTCCTCATGGTTGAACGAACAAACGCTGTGAGGATAATTGGATTTCTTACAGAAAAATTAATTAAAAATAACTCTTTTTGTTTTTCTCTTTTATTTTTTCGAAAAATGCTCAAAACCAACAAACAACGACAAAAACAAAGTTACTTTTCATGGATGAATCGAATGGCAATGGTGTGTATGCAACGTCTGCGACAGCAATTTTAATCAACAATACAAATATCAATAATAATAACAACAACAGCAACAACATTGGACGTGGTAACAGCAATCACAACGGCAATAGCAACAACAACTCGAACAATACACCACCCACTTCGAATAACAAGAGCAATAATTACAACAATAATAATAACAACAATAACAACAGTAGTAGTGGCAGTGGCAACAATATCCACAATTTAATGGCAGCAGCTTCAAATGCAGCCGGCACGGCTGCATGTGCCAATGGAGTCATTCCTCCCCAGCTGCCCACATCACTATCAAATGAAGATCTCAGTCAAAGTCTTTCCGAATACACGGATGCCGATGAAAGCATATCAGCACCGACAGAATTCTTAGCCGAGGTAAGACACATAAGTAAAAAAGCTGTTAGTTCGGCCAGGTCGAACTTTGGTGCAGGGTACCATTTGGAACGAATTTGGCAATTTTCCAAAAAAAAAATAAAATCCGTTAAAAATTCTGTTAATTCTTAGGAATTCCAAATGTAGCCGTTATATTATGATCTATACGACGGCGTGGACCAGCAGAGGCAACTTTTGTCATAAGCCATTACAATAATCAAATACGAAACTTGAAAAAAAAAAATGAAATAAACGCAGGTATTAGGCAGTAGTGTCCATTACGAACTTCAAATACCAAATTTGAAACAATTCCGGTGAATAATATCGCTAAAATCATCCAAATACCGAATATCGGGAGGTACCGTCATATGGGAGCTATACGAAGGCCTGGACCTGCACAGACAATTTTCAGTCTTAGGCTGTAGTAACCATTACGAACTCCAAATACCAAATTTTAAACATTTCCGGTGAATAATGTAGCTTCAATAACCAACATACTGAAAATAGGGAGGTACTATATGGGGATATATCAAAACGTGAACCTACCTAGCCCATTTTCAATACTAAAAGTCCTGCAGACTCAATATAGATTTGAGTAAAATTTTACCAACCTACTTCATCTCGTTCGGAAGCTAGAGTGATTTCCACAGACGGATAGACGGACGGACATCGCTAAATCTACATAGAATTTTATGCTGATCAAGAGTATATACAGGGTGAGATGAAAAAACAGCAACAATTTTCACTTATTTTAATTTTTCCTGAATAGAAGAAAAATTTCGAATTGGTCATCTTTGGCACAAATAATGGCCTTCAAACGGCCAATGAAACCGTCACACACTGCCCGAATGTTGCTCTAAGGTATTTTGACGTGATCGAAACTTTGGTGCCAACCTTGCATTCCAAAAAACTCCAGACACAACAGTCCAACGGATTGGTATCCGGAGATTTTGGTGGCCATTGTGCGCTGGAAATGAAGCGAGGAACCTAATTTTGTAACCATTCTTGGGTATCGCCTGCTGAGTGAGTATACTGATGCCACGGTCGATTAATACGAGCGGAGAGCGACCATTGGCTGTTATGGCGGCCCACACCATCACCATGGCTGACGCTTGAGTTCTGGTGGCCAACCGAAAGCACACATTTTCAGCAGACCTCTTTGGCAAGTAAACACGATCATTTTGTTTGTTTACAAACTGCTGGACAAAGAATGTTTTCTCATCGGAGAAAACCGAATTCGGTAGTTGACGTCTTTCGGCCAAGCGAAGCAACTCTTTGGCTCTTTGAGTCTATTTTCTTCTCGCTGCGGTGTAAGTTTTTGCACTTTTTGGAATTCCAATGGCTTTACCCCGAGCCCATTTTTCAATATTTTCCGAATGGAATATTGCGATATGTTCACACAAAAGATTTATTCACATTTAAATGCTGGAGTGCTCTAACGATAGCCACTTGTGCTTTTCCAGCTAAATATAAAAAAATTACACTATCACGCTTGAATTCCATCAGGAATAACTTTTTTTCTGGAGAATTCTCACCAAAAAGCTTTAGTTCGCTCGTAAACAATATAATGAACTGTCACTGGAATAATTTTAACAGCTGTCGGACGGGTGTCTTTGAAATGACAGCAGTCTGAAGTTGGTTGCACTCACTCTGTACACTTGACTCAAAAACAACATCAAAAGAAATATAAATAAACGAAAATTTGTAAAAATATAGACCTAGAGATAAAGCCACTTAAAGAATTTCCATTTGGGAAAGCAATATCACAAACACATATCTTTGAACCAGAAATACAACTCCAACAAATCCTATAATATTAAGTTACTACTGTTATTCAAATATTTTTATGAGTCAGGAAGGTTATCTTTCACAGATATTTTCTTTAAATGGATTTTTCTCAAAAACCACGTAATATTACATTAAAGCGTTTGTTTGGAATCTCCTCAGCTTTGCTATCTGATTGATTTCATGTTCACAGAACCCTTCATAATGCCTCTTTACATCCACAAAACAAACTTTTTGTTTAATAACCTCTTAAGAAAAAATGTTATGAAGAGGAAAAGTTTTGCGGAAGACCAATGGAAATTATTTTCTTTTTCATGTAAATTTTTTTAAACAAACAGGAAAATCATATTTCTACGTTCGCTTTTTTTCTGCAGAGAGCAATGACTGAGTAAAAATCTATTTGCTGTTGTAATTGTTTAACTTAAAAAAAAACAAGTAAGCAAAGGCTATAGTCGTGAGGGGCCGACCATGCGATACCCTACAACACTATAATGTGGTAGAAGCCAAATCCATTTTGGAAGATTTCGCTTCTGAAATGATGTCACGGAGCACTGCCCAGATATCACCCTTAGCATTTTGGCCAGGGACATTTGCAAAATATTTGCGCACTCCGTCATGCTACTAGTTGTTGTGGTCCATTTTACAGCTAAATATAATGCAATGGTCATCCAAAAAGCTAGAATTCTTCCCTGTCCTTAACTCTCTTTTCAGGCGCGTCGATTGGCTTCAATTGTGTGACCAGAATTTTTTTCGGTTTTTGGTTCATTTAAACCTTTAAATATTTTTCGATCATCTCCAAAAGCAAGAGGCCCCTCCAAATTTAGTCTCATTTGCTTGTCTACGATATTTGACTATATTCGTCTACCCGCTGTTCTCTAACTCTCTAACTTAATGCGAGATTTCGTGTCCGCTGGTTTCCATTTGTGATCTTTATAACGGCTGCAAAATCAGGAACATTTTTAGTTGTTGGTCCATTTCAATCCCTAAATATATTTCGAACATCTTTGAAAACAATGTGCCTAGCCCTTCTGAGCCTAACCCTACCCTTGTGAAAATTTTCGTGAGGATCGGACGATAATTGCAATCAGTATATAATAACCCCAACCTGTGTTATAAGGTGAAGAAAATATTACAAAATATACCCTTCAATATTATAAGTCAAATCGATAAATAATCTTAAAAAATAAGAAAATTTCACAAAATACTGCAAAATCTATATTAACATCATTATTGACATGTTTTTATGCGATTTTTTTTAGATTTTATATTTTTATGCCAAGAGGGTATTCTAAATTGACAAACTTTGTCAAAATCGGTCCAGCCATTCTTGAGATATAAGCATTCTAGCTAACATCCCTTTCCTTCGTATATATAAATTGTATATATTTCGCTATAAACATCTGATATATTTACTATTGGCAACTACGTAATGGTCAGAATTGACCTGTCCGTCTATTTGTGATTTCGCATGGATTAAAAATATTCGCGGTTTAATGGAAAATTTGAGTTTCATTTAATACAAATATTATGATCTATTTCACCCACTAAACATTACCCGATGTGCATCAAAATTGGAAGGCTTCAGCTCAGCCCTAAGTTCTAGCCCCATATTAACTTTCGCTCCCATTGGTCTATTATTGCGACTTGTAGAGCAACTGCTACATCAGAAAAATTATTATTATGCGATCATCTCCAAAAGGCTTCTAGGATCGGGCTATAATTGCGACCTGTAGAGTGATTAAAAATTAACATGGACAGACGGACGGACGGTATGCTATCCGTCAGAAAACAATCGAACTATTCCCTAAAATAATATATTGCGAATGATTATAAATACAGAGATTAACAATCAATATATCCCTCCCATTCTTAATTAGAGTAAAAAATAAAATCCATTTAATGTTATATTATTTTTTCTCATTCCAGTTTCTGTCTTCAGTCATGCTCAAGGATTACAAAAAAGCTTTAAAATATTGCAAGCTAAGTAAGTACCTTTCACCAAAAATGTCAAGACAAAATGGAAGCGCATAAAATTCCATTATTTATATTCAAGACAAATAGAAATATGAGAAACTTTCTAATTAAATAATATTTTATCCTTTTTTTATTATTTTTCTGAACATAATAAATGAATTCTCTACTACTTCTGTATCTGCTTCTTTCTACCTTGTCATCGTTACAGTTTTGCAGTACGAGCCACACAATTCGACAGCAAAGGAATTCTATCCATTGATATTGGACAAATTACGTGGTATGTGTGTACTTCGTAAAAAAGCGGGGTTATCAAATAGGGATGTACGAATGTGTATCGAATCAAATTAGTAAGAATTATTGCCCATTGTAATTGGGGTATAACACATTCGACAAGCATAAAATTATTTTTGACAATTTGGTGCAAAAGTCAAATTTTTCACAAAACTAATTTCCAAATACGAGGCGCTAAACTACAAATAATCCACAAAAATCAGTAAATGTTCTTAGAATGTAAACGATTTTCTCTAAGGAGCCATTCACATCCATAATTTCTTTGGCAAGAAAGTTATTGAATGAAACCGTTTTTTTTTTTTTTTTTTTTTTTTTTTTTTTTTGCGAGAAAATTTGACTTTTTGTCTATTTTCGCACTTCATACTTTTTCAGCAGAGTTAGAGAGATATGAGAAGGTTTGAAATAAAATTTCACTAACATTAATTATGTAAATAAATAAAATTTTGCGGAATATTTAGATATGCAAAGCTTGAACAAAATTGCTAACAAATTTCACGATATCTGAGTGTTGCTTTAACTAATTTCGACGGAGGTACCAGAGGTGTTCTCACCACAACTAAGTTTGATAAAAACATTAGTATTATTAAAAACATTAATATTATATTACCCTCAGCCAATGTTCGACTATTTAAAAATATTTTGACTTCTGTTATGAATATTCAAACTCTTGACTCTCTACGGAGTGGGAATGGCCCAATATTGTCCATTTCGTATCGGAGTTAAATAAATATGATATAAATATTGGGATGTTCCATATTTGGACTGTCTTGGTTACCTCCTTCACTTTATATGAAATATGTGATAATACAGATAAAAATATTGTTATGGCGAAAATTATAAGAAAATCGAAAATTTATATCCAATTCATGGGATATCACAAATTCCATATTCATCTCAGGTTTCTGGTTGAGAGACATATATTTGGATATAGCAAGTTGTAAAGAATCGCTGAGTTGTTTCGCAATATGGCATATAAATGTATTGAAAATTGTGACCCTTTTGTCGGTGAGGTACCAGAAGGGGTCCGCAGATATATAATATCTTTAAAACAGATCTTGTTTTAGCAAAAGTGTTTGTATGTGTAAAATTTAAAGAGATGCTTATTTCGTCTTCTTTGTTTTTCAAAATCTTGAACCCTATGTGGGGCAAGCCGCAAAATAAACGGTCCGATCTGTGCAATCTTTACAACAGATCTTATATTGATGGAAATATTGAGATGTGATAAGTCTAAATGGAATATGATGCCAATTTCGCGTTTTATGAGCTTAATGGATATTCCAAATTTCGACCTTTTGTGGAGGAAGTACCAGAAGGAGTGGACCGATATATTCCGTCTTAACGCCAGATCTTGGGTTCATAAAATATTAGGATGTGGGGAAATTGAAGACAATCGGACACCTACATCACATTTTATAAGAGTGGTAATTATTCAAAATTTTGACCCTTTGTGAGGTAGTTACTTGATAGAGTAGACCGATATTGTCCATTTTCGCACCAAGCACTGACGCAAATATTAGGATTTGCAAAGTTAGAGCAAAATTGGATTATTGTTTCCCTTTCTGTACACATTTTTTTACAATTTTGACCGGTTGTTGGGGAGCTAACAGAAGGAGTGAACCGATATATTTCATCTTCACACCAGACCTTGGTTCAATATAAATATTGGGATTTGTGAAATTTGAAAACAATCGGACTCCAACATCAAATTTTATAAGTTGTAATTACTCAAAATGTTGACCCTTTGTGGGGAAGGTACTTGATGAAGTGGACCGATATTGCCCATTTTTTCACCTGACATAGCACTGACGCAAATATTAGGATTTGCAAAGTTGGAGCAAAATCAGATTATAGTTTCTTTTTCTGTGCAGAAAATACATATTTTTGAAAATTTCCATCTTTTGTTATGGAGGTGGAGGTATTTGATGGATTAGATCGATATCGCCCATTTTCGCACCTGACCTAGCACTGACGCAAATATAAGAATTTGCAAAGTTTGAGTAAAATCAGATTATCATTTCTCTTTCTGTGTAAAAAAATACTTTTGAAAATTTCGACCTTTTGTGGGGTAGGTACCAGAAGGAGTGGACCGATATATTTCATCCTAACGCCAGACCTTGGGTTGATAATATTATTGGGATGTGTGAAATTTGAAGACATCACATTTTATAAGAGTTGTAATTATTCAAATTTTTGAATCGCTACATCGACTCCAAATGCTCTGAAACTGATTTGTTCCAAAGAGACCTAGGATCTTAAACCGTTATTTCGACTAGGCACCATATGGCTGAGGATATAAAAATATTACCATGTGCATCAAAATCATATCGGGATTATTATTTATTGACATTTTTAGCTTCTGACGGAGATATTGGAAAGAGAGAGCCAGTAATACCGATCTTCGAACTCAATACGATGCATCAAGTGTGGACCAAATCGTATGCCAATTTCGAGAATTATCGTTCGCACCAGGCAGACTGACGTACATCTCCAGAACAGCAACAAAAAATATCCTGAAGCAGATTTTATCCAAAGAGATATGGGGTTCGAAATAGTCTAAATAATAAAAAGGACGTTTTACAACCATTCTTCTTTGATAACCCCATCAAGTATAGAGATACAAAAGATACCCTAATGAATTGAACGCCTTGAAATTTGTTTTGATTTTGTTTTTTGTTTATGCTTCTCTTTCTATTAAATAACAACATCAACAACAAACCAAAAAAGGTGCCACCTCTAGTGACAGTGACGAAAACTACAATAAATCATCTTCCTCACCGGAATTAATACTGGAAGCACCATCATCAGATCCTTCGGCGGGAGAAAGTGATGAACAGGAAGCTTTGGCTGGTGAGGAAAAGCTACATCGTCAGCATATACGGCGACCGCATTTGCCAGACTTAGGTATAGCTGAGGGCATTTTAGATCCCAATTCAAATGTGAGCAGCAACAGCAATAGCATTGAAGACGACGATGATGTGGACGAGGAGGAGGAAGAGGGTGCAGGTGGTGTTCTAAGCAGTGGCTCGGTAGGCGTTAGTCTAAGTGATTCCGTAGATGCTGATGACGACGAGGATGATGGAGAAGATGCTGACGACGACGATGATGATGACCGTGACGATGATGACGATGACATCATGAGCAGCAGTGGCGATGATTTGCCCGTTGATGAACATCAGGTCATTGTGGGCGATGTCCTGGACATAGATAACTCAGGTAATGCATGTGGCGGCGAAGGTGCTGATGGTGTAGCTTTAAATGGTTCAAATTCATCACGAAATTCTTCGAGTGGTGGTAAAATTAGTAGCCGCAGTGACAATACGACACACTCGTATTCGAGTTTATTGCTGGAGGAAGAAGATGATATAGTGCCTGCAAATCTACACTTTCCCAAGGATTTTAACACACCTGATTTGGATGTTAGCAATGGTGAGTAGTAATGCCGCCTGTGGCACACAATTTGTTACAGGGGTTACCAAGAGTTCCACTTGACATTTGCAAGAAAATTGTAAATTCAATTTTGTAAACATGGCAAGCGTAAGAACAAGCATTTTATAACACACACATACATAAGTTAACAAATTGTGTATGGTGACATGTGCTAAAATATTCATTGAGTTACAGGAAAAGTTGAAAATAACAAAATTACATTTTAGAGAATTTGGGGAATAAAATTCAGTACAAAGGAAATCTGTACAGGGTGAGATAAAAAAAACTGCAACAAGGTCAAAAGCCATAATTTTATATACATTTTTTTTTAATTTTAATGAATGAAATCAAAAAAATTCGGAAATAACATCAAATTTTACAAAATGTTTAGATTTGTTTGAATTGGCCACCTTTGGGACGAATTATGGCCTGCAAACGGCCAATTAAACTGCCCGAATATTGCTCTGTGGTATTTTGCCCCATTTCCGGCGAAGCGCTTTCTTGAGGTGAACGACACTTTGGTATTTTTTAGTTCCAACCTTGCTTTCCAAAATACTCCAGACACAATAGCCCATCGGATTGGTATCCGGAGATTTGGTGGCTATTGTGCGCTGGAAATGAAGCGAGGAACCTGATTTTGTAACCATTCTTGGGTTGCACGTGCTGAGTGCGATGGTGCTTGAGTCCTGTTGGAACGGCCAAGGTCTGCGGCCAAAATGTTTGCGCGCCCAAGGCTTTAATACACCCTCCAGAATATTTTCGCGATAATATTCGGCATTTATTTTGATCGATTAATACGAGAGGAGAGCGACCATCGGCTGTTATGGCACCCATCACCATAGCCGGCGCTTGAGTTTTGGTGGCCAACCATTTTCAGCTGGACTCTTTGACAATTAAACACGATTATCTAATTTGTTTGCAAACTGCTGGACAACGAATGTTTTCTCATCGGAGAAAACCAAATTCCGCAGTTCACCACTTTCGGCCAAACGAAGCAACTCTTTAGCTCTTTTGAGTCTATTTTCTTTCTGTTGAGGTGTAATTTCTTGCATTTTTTGGAATTTCAATGGCTTTACCCCGAGCTCATTTTTCAATATTTACCGAATGGAATATTGCGATATGTTCAGCTTACGAGCCATTTTTCTGCCACTGCGACGCGGATTTCAATCCAGTCGCTTCTTTACTTGTCAACCCATTTCTACTGATGTTGCTGTTTTCTTTCGGCCACTTTCTTGCCGTCAGGCTACGCTACCAGTATCACGGTAACGAGCCATGGTACGAGACACAGAAGATTTATTCACATTTAAATCCTGGAGTGCTCTAATGATAGCCACTTCTGGTTTTCCAGCCAAATATAAAGAAATCACACTATCACGCTTGAATTCCAGCACAAATAACTTTTTTCTAGAAAAATCTCACCAAAATGCTTTTGTTTGATTTGAAACAATATAATGAGCTGTCACTGGAATAATTTTAAGACCTGTCGGATGAGTGGCTTGGAAATAACAGTAGTCTGAAGTTGGTTGCATTTGGACTCAACATTATTGCACTCAGTACACGCCACCTAAGAATGGTTGCAAAATTAGGTTCCTCGCTTCATTTCCAGCGCACACCAAAATCTCCGGATACCAATCCGTTGGTCTATTGTGCCTGGAGTATTTTGGAAAGCAAGGTTGGCACTAAAAAATACCAAAGTGTCGATCACCCCAAGCAAGCGCTTCGCCGGGAATGGGCCGAAATACCGCAGAGCAACTTTCAGGCAGCGTGTAACGGTTTCCTTGGCCGTTTGAAGGCCATTATTCGTGCCAAACCTTACCTTATTCTAAAATTTGATGCTATTTTCGACATTTTTTGCTTTCAGTAAAAAAATATGGCTTTTGACTTTATTGGAGTTTTTTTTATCTCACCCTGTATGTTTTTTCCTATGTCCGTTTGTTTAAATATATTTTGTCTTGGGTTATGATAATATTCAAAATGTCTCCCGTTCATGGGGGAGATACTTAAGAAGTGGACCAATATAGTCCATTTCTCACCTTAACAGCTTCAGACTATGTTGACTACTTTCTTCGCTTTATATGAAATATGTGTATCATAGATGGTCCGTCAGACAGTTTTTCAGGTTTTCAACTGTCAAAAAGTTGTATACGTCGGAAATGTCATACCTTAAAAAAGTATATAACTTCATAAACATCTCAAAATATTGTAAAATTCCACGAACAACTTCGAAGTTGGTTGATCAAATTTTAGGTCGCATTATTGAACCTTGGTGATCATAATAACGAGAGTTTCCTTGTGTACATTTTCCAATTTTTTTCTGAGTTACCACAAATGAAAAATATCTTATCAAAATATCTTAAATGCCAATAATTTGCTTTTTGCACTAGTCATACTTTAAAATTAATACCAAGCCTTATTAAAATTATAAATGTTTGTTTATTTATTTTTAGGTAATAAAATTCCCTCAACATCCTGCAGTGATTCGGAATCACCAACAGAACCGCTGACACAAAGATTAGCAGCCATTTTACGCTCAAAGTGTGGTGTTTCAAATACTAATGGTTAGAAATACTCCCAACACTCCCTGGATGGCATATATGTTAAAAAAATATTAAGTGTAAATGAAATATATAGTATATATACAAAATATGTCTATAATCGAAAATTATATAAACAAACACTCACACACAGTAACACAGCATTCAACAATATTTTTGGCTAACCTATTATTATTATTATTGAAATACTTTTATCAATTTAATTTTTCTCTTTCCTTCAGTAATAATAAAATTTAATGCAAACTAAATTGTTATCATATTCCAATCATTGTGGAGTATAATAATATATATATTTTTTTGTTACAATAACAACATTTTGCACACACATACACATAACAAGAAAATTATAAATGTTTATGTGTATTGATATTAATCAACTTATACTCAATATTAACTTTATTATATACTAACTTACTTAATATCTCAATTTTTGTGGACTTATTTAATTTAGAACAATATTTTACGGTACTTATATATGAAAACACATGTATACTTAATTCAACGTATTTATAGTCTATCTAATATCGGATGTACAGCTGGTCGTCAACATAACGTGTAATGTTCTCATAGTTTTAGTTTTTGTGTGTCTTAGTGTTGTTAACAAATACGTCATGAAGATGTAAATTGGGCGTCATATTTTTTGAAAATATTTTGTTTTTTGAAACATATTCTAAGAACAAAAATGATATTCCAGTTTTTTTTAGACTAGCATGTTGACCAGTTAAATTATTATTATATTTTTTTTATTTAGAGAGCTTATACACGGCCTATATATGTAGAAGCCGATTCAGATATTTGCTTTAATAATATACACATATTTATATAAATATATTTAGATATTAGGTTCTGCCTTGTCTACCTTAATATTTATTTAGTTTATTTAGCTAATGACAATGGATAAAAAAGAAATTTTTTATATTGTATGGATTTAATACTTGGTATAATAATTACAGCCCAGCTGATTAGCCTCTATAGTAACACTAATGTCAAATTTCGACATGACGTTTTGTGTTTTACCTCCATTTCTGGATATACAATAGGTATACACTTTCTTATATAAAATTTCATTGCAGTTCAAATTTAATTTTTTTTTTACCTAATAAGAAAAAAATGCTGTCATACTTTGCAAAACACATGGTGCGGAAACTTTTTTTCGCGGTGAAGGAACAGCGACACCACATATGTTGATATAGTCGTATTTTTCATGTTTCCCAAAATTCCAAAATAGTTTGGTTGCAATTTGAAAGGGAAGTTGCTTTCTTCATTCATAACGATTGTTTGAAGTGTTGAGAGATTTGGACCTACAGCTAACAATTATACATTCAGAGGAATGATATTAAGGCATTAAAATTAAATATCTTAAGAACTATTTTTCTGCATTTTAAATTTTAAAAATCCGCATTCCAAACAAAGATAAATTTTGTAAAATTAAAATAATTTATTGAGAAATATTTTTTATTAACATTTTTGGACATATAACTCTGAAACTTGTATTACCTAAAAAAACAAATTTTGTATGCGTTTGTTATTACGTTAGTTGTACAACAACACTTGTTGTTATCTTTATTATTATTCTACCATGGATCTAATACAGCATTTTGTTGTTCCTTCCAAAATAAGAAAGCTTTAGTTTAGATTGTTAGTTTTACCAGCATTTTTTTTTTTTTTTTTTTTTTTTTGAATGAAATTATTGGATGGAAACAAAAAATATGGAAAATAGCATCAAATTTCAGAATAAGTTTAGATTTGTTCCAATTGGTAACCTTTGGCACGAACGCTGTCGAATGTTGCTTTGCGGTATTTCGACCCATTTCCGGCGAAGCACTTGCTTGAGGTGCCAACCTGGTTTTCCAAAATACTCCAGGCACAATTTCTTTTTTTACCAACGGATTGGTATCAAGAGATTTTGGTGGCCATTGTGCGCTGCAAACAAAGCGAGAAAACTCATTTTGTAACCATTCTTGGGTGGCGCGTGCTGACTGCGATGGTGCTGAGTCCTGCTGGAATGTCCAATGTCGGCGTCCAAAATTTTTGCATGCCCAACCTTTGGCATGAACGGCCAATAAAACAGTCACACGCTGCCGAATGTTGCTCTGCGGTATTTCGATCCATTTCCGGCGAAGCACTTGCTTGAGGTGCCAACTTGGCTTTCCAAAATACTCCAGGCACAATAGTCCAACGGATTGGTATCCAGAGATTTTGGTGGCCATTGTGCGCTGCAAACGAAGAGAGAAACCTCATTTTGTAACCATTGTTGGGTGGCGCGTGCTGAGTGCGATGGTGCTGAGTCCTGCTGGAATGTCCAATGTCTGCGGCAAAAATTTTTGCATTGCCCAATGCTCTAATACACCCTCCAGAATATTTTCGCGATAATATTCGGCATTTATTCTGATGCCACGGACGATTAATACGAGCGGAGAGCAACCATCGGCACAATCATTATGGCCGGCGCTTGAGTTCTGGTGGCCAACCGAAGTTGCACATTTTCAGCTGACCTCTTTGGCAAGTAAACACTACCATTTTGTTTGTTTACAAACTGCTGGACAACGAATGTTTTCTCATCGGTGAAAACCAAATTCGGCAGTTCACCACTTTCGATAAAGCGAAGCAACTCTTTAGCTCTTTTGAGTCTATTTTTTTCTGTTGCAGTGTAAGTTCTTGCACTTTTTGGAATTTCAATGGCTTTACCCCGAACTCATTTTTCAATATTTGGTGAATGGAATATTGTGATATGTTCAGCTCACAAGCCATTTTTCGGCCACTTTACTCCTCGAATCATTTCCGCTGATGTCGCTGTTCTCTTCCGTCCACTTCCTTGACGTCGGAATACGCAACCAGTATCACGGTAACGAGCGATGGTACGAGACACAGAAGATTTATTCACATTTAAATGCAGGAGTGCTCTAACGATAGCCACTTGTGGTTTTCCAGCCAAATAAAAAGAAATCACACTTTCACGCTTGAATTCCATCACGAATAACTTTTTTCTGGAAAATTCTCACCAAAATGCGATTGTAAACAATATATGGAACTGTCACTGGAATAATTTTAACAGCTGTCGGACGTGTAGCTCAGAAATGATTGCAGTCTGAAGTTGGTTGCAGTTTTTTCATCTCACCCTGTACACAGCTCGTATATATGTGTGTGTATTGTTTTGAATTAAAAATTAAATATTTAAAAATTATTTCAAATTTAGATGCAACAAAACTACATATTTTCCACTTTAACGGGCAACAAAATGTATTATTTTGGAATGAAACGACATTGTCCCTATACCTGGGATTCAATTTTGTAGAGATCCCTAATATTTCATTCATATTTTGTGGCTTTTCCCCAATATAGTAATTTTGTGAAAAGAGTAAAATAAAAAAAACAAAAACCAATTGTTGCATGTTTTCCGAGTAAGCCAGCCAGCCGATGACTTAAGCCAGTTAGAAAAGTGTTTTATGTATTCTCACCTAAAGATTCCGGTAAAGAGTTGAATTTTCATTGTTTTTTCGAAGTTGAGCAACCTTTCTTGTTGAGCCCAATATTTTTAGCTTACTGGTAATGCACGGAATTTACAGGTGTCATTTTGTTGGAAAACTGCTAAGGCAGAGTGTGTGTGATTGTTAGGAATGCGGAAAATGGAACACTCGGCTACAAAATTTTTGCTGGGTATTGGGTTGCCTCCTAATATTTATTATTTCGAAAGTTTTATCTTCGATTTTTAATTGAATTGGATGTTGTTTGCCATTTTAGGTTCTTATTGAATTAAAATAGACCTAATAACATATTTTAGTGTTGCATTATAAGGTAACGATAGATTCTGAAGGCCCTGGCCATATTTGCCAACGAAAGTGGCTACAGTTTGAAATTATAATATGTAGAACATGGAATGGCCCTATACAACGCTGTTCCCCCAAAAGACCCATTTTGACGTTACTGGTAGAAAACTGTCCTTGGAAATGTATTCCAAAACCAATTTTCACTTTAAAAAATTTTGTTTAAATTTTGTTTAATTCCATTGATGAAAAAATGTCTATTTAATATATATCCAAAAATATATTGTATATTTCCCGCATCCATTGTCAAAAAGTAATACATTAAAGTAAATTATTTGCATTACACAATATATTTATGCATATTTTAGCCAAAGACTACATATGTATTTATATTAAAGTAAAAAACCTATATATCACTCATGTAAAGGAACTTTTTAACTATTAGAAAAACATATCGTACAAACCTACAAAAAAAAGACAAAAACCAATAACACTTTAAAAACAAAACTCAACATGAAAAAAAATATTAAACATTTTTTGTACAGTTTTATTTGTGCAAAATAAGTATTGGCATATTTTTTGAAAACCTTACCATGTCCCATTAATTTTTTTTGTAAACAAAAAAAAAATCCAGGACTATAAAATCTAGAATTAAATAAAAAACCAACAACAACAAACAAGATTGATATGAAATCTAATTTCCCAATATTACAGAAATTCCTTCCCTCCCAGAAAAAATTAAAAATGTAAATGAATCGATCTAGACAAAACAATTTTTGAGTGTCTAGTATAAACACTAAAAAAACGCACTGACTTTATTTAAATGATATTACAGAAATTCGATTCCTAGAATAGCCTGGATATTCTCAGAAAGTAAAAGAAAAAACGAAACATTTAGATATAGATAGTACTCAATAAAGTACGCAATACATAAAATGTATGTAAAAATTATTAACTGCTAAACTCAAACAATATATACACGAAGAAACCAAAACAAACAAAAAAAAAGAAAATGTACCCAAAACTTATAAATGGTCCAAAACAATAATACTTTGAGAAAACTAAAAACAAAACTCTAACATGAATTAAATGTATATATTTTTCGTAAAAGAAAATTAAGAACTAATAATAAAAAGTGTACTCAAACCACATATAAAACCAAATTATATATGTAACAAAATAATCATATATAATGGCAGCATATACTACAAAACAATACGGAGACACAATAAAGCAAAATAAATAGAAAATACAAATTTATATTCTTGAAAGGTAAAATCTACATACAAACATATATAACAACTTCAATAGAAAACTATATACACACACGGTCCCATTATTAACAGAAAATCCCCAAAAAAAAATAAATAAATACTTAAAAACATATATTCAAATATTTAATAAAACAGAACAATAATCATATTAAAAAAAACAGAAAACAAAAATAAACTGAATGATTTAATGAAACGATAACAACAACCACAGCAGCAGCAACATGAACAAAGAGTTTTATATAGAAAATAGAAAGACTTAAATGTTAGTGAATAAGTTAATGTTTTTTTGTTAACACCAATAACAACAGCAAACATCTACAAAATTGTACTGGCAAATCAAATAAATCTCATTTCCACATAAACCGAAAAATCTCAATGCAAAAATCCAAATTAAAATACATATATTTTCTGTCTCAAAAATCGAAAATATCCGATAAGAATCGAATTGAAATATCTGTTTTGGTATATCATCAGATTTTTGGAAATTAATTGAACAACATCATGATGTAAATCGATAAGAAAGAAATTCAAAAATAAAAACACACATCTAAAGAAAGCTGGAATCTTGGTTGTATTTCATTTTTTTATGAAAGGTTAACGCAAGGTGAGTTATTAAATAAGTAAAAAAAGCGATAAATTTGACCAGGCCGAACCTTGAATACCCTCCACAATTTGGAACGAGTTTGGCAATTTTCAAAAAATTAAAAACCGTTAAAATTACTACGACGGCAAATTGAAAAAAATCAATGATAATGTAACTAAAATCGCCAAAATACCTGATATAGGGAGGTCCCATTATATTGGGGCCGTACCAAAACGTGGACCTGCACAGACAATTTTCTGTCATAGGCTGTAGTATCCATTACGAATTTCAAATACCAAATTTGAAACAATTTCGGTGAAGAAATTCGCCAAAATCATCAAAATACCGTATATCGGGAGGTACCGTTATATGAGGGCTTTGCAAAGACGTGGACCTATATAGGACCTATATTATAGGCTGTAGTATCCGTTATGAACTTTAAATACCAAATTTGAAGCAATTCTGGTGAATAATGTCGCTAATGAATATGGCGGCTATACCAAATATACCGATATATTTCATTTTTAATACCAACCATCCTACACATACTACTAATTGTTCTGTCAAATTTTGAAGCTCTACGTCAAATAATGTGGACTGTATCGTGACAGACAGACGGACATCGTTAAATCACCTTAGAATTTCATGCTGATCATATGGATGTTACAAACGGAATGACCAAGTTAACATACCCTCCTTTTTAAGATAGAACCGTTATATGGGGGCTCTACGAAGACGTGGATCTGCACAGACAATATTCTGTCTTAGACTGTAGTATTCTTTATGAACTTCAAATACCAAATTTGAAACAATTCCGGTGAGGAAATTCGCTAAAATCATCAAAATACCGAATATCGGGAGGTACAGTTATATGGGGGCTATACCAAAACGTGGACCTACATGGCCCATTTTCAATACCAAAAGTCCTGCTGACATAACATATATTTGAGCAAAATTTTATCAATCTACTTCAATTCGTTCGGAAGCTAGAGTGATTTCCACAGACGGACAGACGGATAGAATTTTATGCTGATCAAGAATATATAAAGTATATATGGGGTCTAAAATGTGTATTTCGAGGTGTTACAAACGGAATGACAAACTTAATATACCCTCCATACCATGGTGGAGGGTATAAAAAGTTATTCGTGATGGAATTCAAGCGTGATAATGTTATTTCTTTAAATTTGGCTGGTAAAACACAAGTGGCTATCGTTAGAGCACTCCAGCGTTTAAATGTGAATAAATCTTTTGTGTCTTGTACCATATCTCATTTCCGTGATACTGGTAGCGTAGGCTGACGTCAAGGAAGTGGACGGAAGCAAACAGCAACATCAGCAGATGTGGTTCGAAAAGTAAAGAAGCGACTTGATCAAAACCTGAACATATCGTAATATTCCATTCGGCAAATATTGAAAAATGAACTCGGCAAAAATCATCAAAATACCGAATATCGGGAGGTACCGTTATATGGGGGCTATACCAAAATGTGGACCTATACATGTAATGTTTCGCCACCGGAGATAGAACCCACTATGACCAACAAATACCATTTTTTAGACAAATCCATGAAGAAATGCGGCACAAATGATCAAAATATCAAATATCGGGAGGTACCGTTATATGGGGACTATACCAAAACGTGGACCGATATATGTCATTTTCAATACCAACCATCCTAGACACAATATAAATTATTCTGCTAAATTTTGGCACTCTACTGTGATTTCAACAGATAGACAGACAGAAGGCCATAGTTAAATCGACTTAGAATTTTATGCTGATTATGAATATATATACATTATGGGGTCTACGACGAATATATAGACACGTTACAAACGGAATGACAAAGGGTATATTAACCTCCTTTCCAAGGCGGAGGGTATAAAAAAATGTAAAAATTATTGCGTTTGACTTTGTTGCAGTTTTTATCTCACCCTGTATATTCATGTAATTTGGATTATATTTCTCAACATACCGGATGGACCGGAATATCTATCTTTATACCGATAACCATTCATTTCTATAGACTATATGCCCGATACAAAAATTACGATGTGTGAAGTTTCTTCTAATTCGTTACATTTCGTATGGACCTGAGCATGATACAAGTAGTACGATGCAAGGATGCAAGGATGCAAGGAAGGATAGTTTAGAACAGTAGAACATGATTGAGTGTTACTGTACAATCAGCTGTACCGAGCTGATCAAAGCCAATGATGAAACATTGTATCAATGCTATATGTCTTCATTCATATTGGTTGAAATTTATGGGCCGTACTTGAAAACTAGTCTTACCGCATTAAGGTACCAACGGTAAAATATGGTGGGCTCAACCGGGATTTGAACCCGGGACCTCTCGCACCCAAAGCGAGAATCATACCCCTAGACCATTGAGCCTCACGTCGGAAGAAATTAAATTATTTTAACTCACTCAAACACAATCATGGCGAATCAATAAGATAAATTGTCGTAATAACTTTTCCATGTTTAAATTCATTGTTTCACAATAAATTTAAAAACATTGTGTAGACCGTCAGTTTTTGTTCATACAATCACAACTAATAAAAAATCTCAAAAATAAAAACAAATGTTTATACCTTATCTGGATGCTGCAGTAATATTTATCAATATAAATATCTAGATAAAATATTTTGCTTTAACTTCAGTATTTTTATAAATCGTGTGGTACACATCCCGTTATGAGGCTCAATGGTCTAGGGGTATGATTCTCGCTTTGGGTGCGAGAGGTCCCGGGTTCAAATTCCGGTTGAGCCCGATTTTTTGTATTCTCACCGAATTTTTGTCCGTTTGGTCCAAGATATTATCCTTAGGATCTAGTAACAAAATCCATTGCTATTATACCTCCCATCCAACTTATGGTAATTATTGTTATCACCTTATAGAAGATTCTTTCTAATTTGAAGATTTTAAGTAGCTTGGACAAATTCCCAATGCATTTTGTTGTAGTTTGGCCATTTTCAGGCCAGGAAACAACCTTCTTGTGACCCAACCCACATTTTTTGAACAATATTCAAATCGTAGAAAATGAGCTGACTAATTTCTAAACATATCTTTACTTCAATAAATATATCGTTGTTATTATATAATACAAATATTCTGAAGAAAGGTTTCTATCACATTACAGGGTGAGATAAAAAAACAGCAACAAAGTCAAACGCCATAATTTTATTTCTTTCTTATGGCCTTCAAACGGCCAATGGAAACGTCACGGGCTGCCCGAATGTTGCTCTGCGGTATTTTAGCCCATTCTCGGGGAAGCGCTTGCTTAAGGTGATCGATACTATGGAATGTTTTAGTGCGAACCTTGCTTTCCAAAATACTCCAGACACAATAGTCAAACGAATTGGTATCCGGAGATTTTGGTGGCCATGAAGCGAGCGCTGGAAATGAAGCGAGGAACGTCATTTTGAAACCATTCTTGGGTGACGCGTGCTAAGTGCGATGGTGCTGAGTGCAGTTGGAATGTCCAAGGTGTGCGGCCAAAATGATTGCGTGCCCAAGGCTTTAACACACCCTCCAGGATATTTTCACGATAATATTCGGCATTTATTCTAATGCCACGATCGATTAATATGAGCGGAGAGCGACCATCGGCTGTTATGCCAGCCCACACCATCACCATGGCCGGCGCTTGAGTTCTGGTGACCAACCGAAGGTGCATATTTTCAGCTGACCTCTTTGGTAAGTAAACACGATCATTTTGTTTGTTTACAAACTGCTGGACAACGAATGTTTTCTCATCGGCAGTTCACCACTTTCGGCCAAGCGAAGCAACTCTTTAGCTCTTTTGAGTCTATTTTCTTTCTGTTGCTGTGTAAGCTCTCGCACTTTTTGGAATTGCAATGGCTTTACCCCGAGCTCATTTTTCAATGTTTCTCGAATGGAATATTGCGATATGTTCAGCTCACGAGCCATTTTTCGGCCACTGCGAAGCGGGTTTCGATCAAGTCGCTTCTTTACTTTTCGAACCATTTCTGTTGATGTTGCTGTTCTTTTTCGTCCACTTCCTTGACGTCAAACTACGCTTCCAGTATCACGGTAACGAGCGATGGTACAAGACACAAAAGATTTATTCACAATTAAATGCTGCAGTGCTCTACGATAGCCACTTGTGATTTTCCAGCCAAATATTAAGAAATCACACTATCACTCTTGAATTCCTTCACGTACAACTTTTTTTCTGGAAATTTTTCGCCAAAAGACTTTGGTACGCTTGTAAACAATATAATAAGCTGTCACTGGACTAATTTTAACAGCAGTCGGACGAGTGGCTTAGAAATGACAGCAGTCTGAAATTTGTTGTAGTTTTTTCATCTCACCCTGTATATCAGGTATTTTTCATAAAATTCAGACATTTTTTGGACCCAGAGTAGAATTTTATGATAACTAATTTTGTAGGACACTTTGACTTGTTAAGATCCTGTTTAAAAGGCATATTTGGAAAAGGGAACAAACCCTTGAGGGATACAATTTTTAACCAAAATAGTCCTTGTATTGTTTTCAGTAGTATTTCCGAAGACTCTATACACTTACAATCTAAAGAGTTTAGGAAATATTAGTCCAAACGTTTCCAAAATTGTGGAAGAGTTGGGAAAGTAACTTAAAAAACCTTAACAATTATATGTATATTTCTCAAAAAAGGCATATGGAACACTTTAGCATGCATCGACGAAATGCCTGTCTTACTTACATTACAAATTATGTTAATTTTGTTTCATTGCATTATAAAGTTGTATGCTTTTCAATTGTTTTAAAAACGTGTTAGAAATTCTAAATTTCGAATAAATTAAATTAAGGTGGTAAAAAAAAAAATTGTCGTAAAGCGGCACAGCATGAGGCTCAATGGTCTAGGGGTATGATTCTCGCTTTGGGTGCGAGAGGTCCCGGGTTCAAATCCCGGTTGAGCCCGTTGAATTTTTACTGAACAAAAGTGTAAAGCAAGGGTTTGGAGTTAATCAAAAATTTATTTAACCCGATAACCGTTACTTAATATGTAATTTTTAAGCTACAACACTTATTTTACAAAATGTTAAAAAGCCCATGCAAATTAGATTTTATCCCAAATATGTTGCAAGAAACGTGTCATTGCAAACAGACATAGGAGCAAATGTTTAACAATATGTAATGTAAATGCCGCTAGGCTCAATGGTCTAGGGGTATGATTCTCGCTTTGGGTGCGAGAGGTCCCGGGTTCAAATCCCGGTTGAGCCCGGTTAATTTTTGTTGCAGGTCATTTCACTAAATATAACTTCTAATAAAAGGCCCAGTCAGAATAAATCTCATCGTGTGTCTTCAACATTTCGTTTCCAGGGCCCTTTGGAGTTGTGACTTCAAGTATTTGAAATAAGGTCGTTGCTGCACAGCAAAATATTATATCGGAAGATCTTTAGTCTCAATTCACGTTAAATTGATGTAGCGAATACTTTAAAACGGAGCTTTCCTATTGATGAATTGGAAACATAATTTAATTTTTGGCCAACCTATTTCCACCAAATAAATTGTTTTACTTTGCTGCCTAACAAATACCTTAACAGACAAGATACAATGTCATTAATAATTGGAAGCATATCGAAAAATATTTGAACATGAATATATTTAGTTTCTTTGTATGCCATATTTTTGTTATCTAAATTAAAACAAGCTTGATATCAAAAAACAAGCTGTGCATACAAACTGTTATTAAAAACAACAGGTATTTAACTTCTATTTTTAAACGAAGCATTTTAAATTGAATTCAATGACTGTCGTAGCGATATAGGTCACCATGAGGCTCAATGGTCTAGGGGTATGATTCTCGCTTTGGGTGCGAGAGGTCCCGGGTTCAAATCCCGGTTGAGCCCAATAAGTTTTTGAATATATCTACCATTCAAATAAAACATTGTAATAAAAAGATATATAGGGCAGGCGTATGGGGTTAAGAAAGAGCGAGGGGAGAATACTTTTGGTGTCTACAAAAGACGGTTATATTGTGAAAATGCAACTTGTCGACGTTATTCTTCTTCTCTACGATGAACATACCACGTACAAGAGACTGTGTTATTACAACTCAGAATTCGTTGTATGGGTAGTAGGATGCTTACGGGACTTTGGAGTAAGAGCAAAACACCACTTAAAGTTGTTAATTATGCCATTGGATGTTAAATTACTAATATAAGATATTTTAAATTACATGAAAATTAAAGACTTCATTTCGAGATTTAAATTTTTCCAATAACTTCTTCTCATTTAGTCAATCAATTTTATCGTTATGAATTGTCAAATATCACTAAATGATAGAAAAACAACAATAAAATTGATGTAAAAGCATTAATTTTCTTAGTAAAAGCCTTTTTGTCCATATTTTACATATGATTTCTAAGGTTACTTTAAGATGCACTATGTAACATTTTTAAGATGTTTTTTTTTTATTTTGGAGTACACTTTTGTAGTTTTTCGATAGTTGTGATACTTATTGGCCTAATGGCTTTTTCATCGCAACGTATAAATAAATGAAATGAAAACAAGCTCAATAAAAAAAAAAAACACCTGTGAATACAAAATATTGTTGAAAACAACTCGTATTCAAGTCTTTTGCTTTATGCAAAAAAAAAAAAAAAAAACTTAACAACAGTACCAGTCATAGCAATCGCGGCCGATATGAGGCTCAATGGTCTAGGGGTATGATTCTCGCTTTGGGTGCGAGAGGTCCCGGGTTCAAATCCCGGTTGAGCCCAGTGTTTTTTAACTATTGCAGTGAAATTAATATAAAAAATCAAAGGGTTACATTCAAAACAATTCTCAAAAATATTGTATTGATATTTATAAAAAATGTGTGATTTATTGGTTAAATAGTGGTAGAACAAGAGAAAACGTCAAAAAATCAAGGCCAAATCAGGATGACGCTTTTAATTAAATGTAACTAAAATATTTAAAATCCCAAACAATAACACAACAACCCCACATTGAAACTTTTTTGAGGTGGAAAATTCACAAACCTACTGGAAAATGTTAAGAAAATCTTAGAAATAAGTAATATGTTGGTACACTTATATTGAAAATTACCATTGATGAGGTATATTTTTATAAAATACTAGCTAAACACGGTGCGCTTCGCTACCCCATTCGATTTTACATGCATTCAAAAATTTTATCTACAAATATTTGTTGGTTTACAAATAAACAAAATAAGACAAATTCAAAAAAAAATTAAAAACTTGAGTCGAACCTGGAGAGTTTCTAGTGTATAATTCGCATATGCTAATTTGCAATAAGTTCGAAATATATACTACTTTCCAGAGAACGGCCCTTGTAAGCCATCATCCACATCAAATATGCCTGATGAGCCGCTTAACCAACGGCGAAACGCGTCGCATAGTGGTGAGTGTGTGATAGTGTCTATCTGGCTTTCCTTTTCACTGCAAATTTCAGATCATTAAGCTCGTCTCGAAAGAGAAAACAAACACTTAAATCATAAAACATATGATCTTCGCCTTAACAAGGCAAAACTCAAAAATTCAGCCGAGCCTGGCTGTGGGATTTGAACCGCGGACCTCTGTGTGCAGCCAACTAGAAGTTGCCGTCTCTACGTTCAGAGCCATTAACCCGTCTTCCTAAAGCAGCACTAAAACAAGTGTATGCATTGGAAGCAATGTAGTTGTTGTGGACAAAAAAAAATCCATCACTACAAAAACAAAACGTTGCTGGGAAAAAGATCTGCCAATAGAACTTGAGTCGAACCTGGAGAGTTTCTAGTGTATAATTCGCATATGCTAATTTGCAATAAGTTCGAAATATATACTACTTTCCAGAGAACGGCCCTTGTAAGCCATCATCCACATCAAATATGCCTGATGAGCCGCTTAACCAACGGCGAAACGCGTCGCATAGTGGTGAGTGTGTGATAGTGTCTACCTGGCTTTCCTTTTCACTGCAAATTTCAGATCATTAAGCTCGTCTCGAAAGAGAAAACAAACACATAAAAACGTAATTATTGTAATACTTTTATGCGTAAACAAACAAATAGCTCGGTCTACCAACGCATGAACATGCCAGGAAAAGCTGACCATGATAAAAGTAGGAACATGCCAAATTTAGTCCGCATACACGAGTGGTTTGTCCTTTGGATTTATTCATAGCAAATGCCAAGCGTGCAGGAAACTTCAATTATTTGAAGTTGAGAGGCTTATCTGGTGCAATTAAAGAATTCGAGGTAGCGTAATAATCGTATCCTCAATTAAATTGTTGTATAGCTTTTTACAGTCAGCCTAATACCATTGCAAACGCGTTGTGGATCAATGCTTCTTAATAAAATCATATCCCAATCTGAACTGATTTTATTATAATTTAACAAAATTTACTTTTAATTCCGTCACACCTTCCATATTTCATTGAAATTCGAGGAACATACTGTGTTTGACAAACTTATTTTTGTACCAAATTTAGTGACTCGTGGAATCGGATATACGTATTGTGTTTGGTGCATCAAATAAACGGAATCGGCCGAAAATACATATGGGAGCTATATCCAATCTGAACTGATTTTAATATAATTTGAAAACATTTATTTTCTGATCAAATCTCGTCGCACATTCTAAATTTCGTTGGAATCGAACATATATAGCGTGTTTGGTGCATCAAATAAACGAAATTGGTCAAAAATATATATATGAGAGCTATATCCAAATCTGTACCAATTTCAATGTATTTGGCAAATGTATGTATGTTCGATTTAAACTCCGTCACTCATTACAAATTACATTGGAATCGAACAAACCTATTGTGTTTGGTGTATCAAATAAAATAAATCGGTCGAAAATGTATATATGGGACCTATATCAAAATCTGAAACGATTTCAATATGATTTGGCAAATTTATTTTCTAATCAAATCCTGTCACTTATTTCCAATTTCATTAAAATAGAACATACATATCGTATTTGTATGGGAGCTATATCCAAATCTGAACAGATTTCAATATAATTCTTCCTTAAATTCTTCTTTAATTCTTCCTTAAAATGTTATAAGCATAAATTACATGCTCATTTCAACCAACATATTATTATTTTTTATTTTTGTTTATTTTTGTTTTAATGTTTAATTTTAATTATCTTTAAGATTAAGAATATTAAAAATAATTTTAGAGTAGTTATGTATAGAAGTTTTTGGAGCCGTCCGTGCCCTAGGGGCTAGGTAACTGTGTTAATTGAATATAAATAAAAAAAATAATTTGCAAAATGTATGTTCGTTTTAAATTCCGTTAAACATTCCAAATTTCATTGAAATTAGAGATACTTAGCGTGATTGGTGCATCAAATACATAAAATCGGAAGAATATGTATATGAGAACTATATCCAAATCTGAACCGATTTTAATATAATTTGGCAAAACATTTTTTAGACAAATTGCATCACACATTCCAAATTTCATTGAAATGTGGCGAACACATCGTGTTTAATGCATCAAATACATGAAATCGGCCGAAAATATATATGGAAGCTATATCCAAATCTGAACAGATTTTAATATAATTTGGCAAATTTATTTTTGTTCCAAATTCTGTTATGCATTCCAAATTTGGAGACTGTATCTGTAATCTATCAATAGATATGCATATATAAAATCTGAATTTTTGGGAGGTACCTCCGATTCTGATGCCATATCTCCAGTTCCAAGTGAAATTTCAAAAATTTATATAGCCTATGTTACTTTCAGGTGATGTTGTAGTATACTTGAAAATTTTGAGGAAAATCTGTTCAGCGGCTTTCGAGTCCATAAATTACAAACATAAAAACATTTTCCTCTTTTTTACATATATATATTCACTGAGAAATAAAAATATAAAAAATTGAAACCCTGTGAAATATTTTAGAAGCTAAGGTTATAAAGATGCTAAAACCAAACCTTGAACGACTTTTGACCATTTATGAAGAAATCAAAAAAAAAATCAACAGGAAAGTAAAAAAGGATCCCTGGAATGGGCTCTCCGAACCCGTTAGCTTTCTGTCATAGTTGCACCCATTGAGGACTCAAAATAATTAATGACAAACTCTTCTATACATATTACATATTTTTTGGCTATACATTACTATAAACCCACATTCACCATTTGAGTTAAAAGGTTATTAGACAAGCAATGCATCCAAAATTATAGTCCGAAGTGAAATGATTCATAATTTTTATGCATTCGTTCTTCCATTGCTATTGAAATGCATCAATACGACAGTATGAAATAGTGTCGTTGCTTTAACGTGCACTCATTATTTTTGTTGATTGTCTTGAACACACAACAAATTGTAGGTGATGCATCAAAAATAACAAAACAGTTGTATCATTTATTTACTGTTCGTTGACATTCTAATGCAGTGCAAACAATGGAAGTCGAAATATAATAAAAACTGATAAGTGCGGCAATTTTTTTTTTGCTCAATGTAAGCCGTTGTTATAATTTTATAACTTACTTTTATATATTTTGTTAGAAAAAAAAATAAATAAGAAACTTGAAATAAACGTTCCACAAGAAAACCATTTATGATTAAATCAAGCAATAGTACGACCATTCGCATGATTCGCTATAGTTTAGTGGATTTTGTGAAATTTTCATAGAAAAATGCAAACTAATTGGCATATAACAAACATGAACCATGGACTGGTAGATTCTGCTGGTCATCCAAATCCTTAGTGATGCAGAAAGTACCGTTTTGGAACATCCAGAATAATTGCCCCTATTACAATAAAACACCAGGAGATTAACCGATTGGTAATAAAATCAGCACCGAGAATGTTGCACTTCGAGCTACCATAAGTTTTAGCTTCAGTAAGTTGAGTTTTCCAACGATATCCATCAACAATAGCAGAGTGCGGGAAAAGTGCCAAATTATCGTGTGTTTAATCCAATTCCAATTTCATCATCGATAAAATTACATTTCAATACCAAGATCATTAAAACACACACATACCGCTCCAAAAAAAATCTACACAGACCTATTATAACTGTTGCACTGTCAAAATAACACTGAACGAATATGCATTGGACCCAAAATACTAAATTGTAACTTTAGAGTTAAAAAATCTGGGTAGAACTTCAAAAATAACAAGTACTGTAATCTACCATTATAGTGGGACTATTAAAAACAGGAGTTCAAGTGTAAAATCACAGGCAAATCGGTTGGTTATTGGGAATTGAACCTTTACATCACGGAATATCAGGATGCTCAGCTGAACAATGGAATTTTTCTCACAGTTAGTTGCAGGAAGCGTTTCTACATACTGGTCTTAACATATAAGATACAAAACGTTGAGGAAAATTTTGAAGTCTATAATGTTGCAAAGCGGCATGAGTTGAACAATGTCGAAAATCATATCAGCAAATCTAAGAAATAAGTACATACATACAAAAATATGAAATAAATGAAACCAACTTACCAAGCTTAAAAAGTTAATTTTAATCTTGCTTATCTTAACTTATGTTAATTTCTATTCAAATGGGAATCTTGATATACTGTAATGATTTCACGAGTTTTTGAAGTTCTTACGATTATTTTTTCAATTATTTGCTTTAATTTTTTTAAGTTTGTGCTATTCTAAAAGAAACAAAAATATGAAATGTTAAAACTATGATTCCATAAAAGACAGAAAAATCTTACATTAATTAATTTTTTTAACTTGCATCCACTTCAATCTTCACCACCAGGGTCAAAATCGTTGTTGCCTTATAATACATTATCTACAAAATAAATTGCTTCACTATCACTTCCACAGATTATCTTAGAACTTTGTGTATCGAATGAATTAATTGCCTTTCGCAAGTCTGTCATTAGAGCCGTAACACTTATGCGATTTTTGGCACGTTCTCCGTTCAACCATGGATTGGTATTTTCTGTTGCGGTCGTTGATGGTTCCATAGCACGGTGTACACCACCACTCATGGTTGGATGTTGTGCCCAAAGCCATAGTTCACCTGCTTCGGCAGTGGTAAACAGCTTAGATGGATCGGAACGATGAAAACCAATATCAGTTATGGGACTAGTGTGGGCCGATAAATATGAGGCAGGATATCCTGGATTTCTTAAATCCCAAACCGTAATGGAACCCTCTTCAGAGCCGGCCATCACAACATGTGGCTGTGTTGGATGAGATGTTAAGCAGGAAACATAGTTACAGCGTTTTTCATCTTCGCATGAGGTCATAAAGGCCGTAGTTGCAGATCCATCAGAAGACGATCTTATATCAAACATCCGTATAATACCCATACGATTGGCTGTCAACACTTCTTGGGGATTAACATAAAGAACAGATAGCAGTGAGCAACTATCGGCTTCTATGGAACGTCGCACAGCTAAGTGAGCCTGTGTATCGACAATATTTAAACGGCCATCTTCTCCAACTGTAGCCACATCTTTGCCATATACGGAAATAGATGAACAACTGGAACATTTGCCACTAGCTATAAAACTGTGTAATAGCTCACTATTGGCTTCCTTTAGTAAAACGTCTTCTTCCACAGCCTTTTTAATTCTAAACAAGGTTACGCGGCCTATTGAAAGAAGCCAGTGATTTAATAAAATACACCTAAATCTGTTTTTAAGACTTACCATCGCTACAACTTACTACAGCTGTATCGTCTGTAACAAATTCAATGCCCGTAACATCGCCATTCATAGCCAGCTTATCACTACATCTGGGAACAAATTCATTGTATTCCGAGCCATCATATTGATTCCGATGCAAGCGCCAGATACGCAAAAAATTCTTTGGCATATCCCAGCTACCGGTCAGAAATCTTTCGCTTTCACGCAGTTGCTCTGGTACCCAACGCACCTTGGAAATCTTTTCTGAGATGAAAAATGTATTGACTTTTGCATCAGCCATTGCTATATTTGTTGCAATTGTGTATTTTTTTCTGGAAAAATTATACCCCTCAACTTTTGTTTATTAGCAAACCGATTGTTTATTTAGGGTTATGCGTGCAAAAAGAAGCGGTAAACAGGAACATCTGTGTTGAAAGCTAAGTGTTGCCAACTAAAATATTTTCAATATGTTGGCCACACATAATAGACAAGAATATTGCTATGTTTACATTGGAAATCTGGTAGCAAGAATAGTCATTTGCATTTTCATCAACGCAGCTGAGGGAACAATAAACATTTTTCGAATTCAAAATTCTGAATGACAAATTATATAAATAAAATAAGGCTCAGGTTCCATCCATGGTACTATAAAATCAACGTAGGGCTATGATACCATATAATTTTAGTTTTCTTTTATTTTCTTGGCTTAATAAGTCAACTTTATTAATGATTTGTGTGTATAAAATGGATTTATAAATATAAATTTTGACAATGAGATGTTGTCAAATGAATAATTTGGAAAAATATTGTAAACACGTTATTCCATGACTTTACCTTCTTAATTCTACCGTGCTTTAATCGATATTTTTCCTTATTTTAAAAATGATTAAAAAAAACAAAAGATGAATTAAATTCGTGGATTTTGTTAAAAAAAAATGATCCAAACTGGACAATCTTTCAATGCCATGGCAAAACGGGTTAATATCTTTAATACGCATCTCGCATTGAATGTTTCTTCCAATAATTAATTTTGAAAATAATCTGTGTTTAATTTTCAAAGCAATAAAACATGCACAACTAGGCAGAATTCGAGCACTCTTAGATACAAATTGCAATCAGCTGGTAGCTCTACCTTACTTTTTTTTATTGTACTATGGTCGTGCATATTTAAGCTAAATCTGTTCCAATAAATCCGTAAAGGAAAACCTACTAATTTTTGAAGAAACATTAAAAACTTTTTTGACATATCAATGTCCTCAAGCGTTGATGCATCTATCTGGGTTTTTCTACCATGGTTTTTGTTGAGAGTGATTTGTTTAATTATAAATCGTTGTGGTTATTTTCCGCCTGCTACTATTTTTGGTCAAAGAGTAACACAAAACAAAAATCAAAAGTTTTTTCTTTTTAAGTCTAAAACAGAGCCAGCGATTCATTTTTGTTCATTCACACTGAAACACACATCAAATTAAGGACTGATTCTGTTTTAAGGAATTTATTAATATATATTTTGTGACTTAATATAAAGGGATATCAGAGTTGCTGTAGTTTTCCCATAGAATTTGACATTAATATGCCATGAATAGATAAATGGAAACATGGCTTTTAAAGACATACAAAACTTACTTTCTGGACAGTTCCAGCAGGAAAAGTAATCAGACAGACTTATACATGAAAATTAATTGTGGCCTGTTCGTTTCTTTAACTTAGTTGAAATAATGTAAAAACGGCCGATATTATGCCGACAAATGCGTAGTTGGCAACACAGACTGTATAAGAATTTTGGCGCGCTTTAATTATAAACATGGAATGTAAACAAAGTTTTTCGTCACATTCCTTCGTTGTAACCGGACGTTTAAGGTTGTTGATTGTTGCTAAAATTATACAAAGAAAATAAATCTACACAAAAATGCCACCACGCAAGCGTAATTTAAAGGTAGCGATGAATTCAAAAGATGAGGACAAAATGGTAATGCAAAATTTTTCGCAGTAGTAGACGTTGGTGTTTTCATTTTACTCTCCGTAGACCACACAAGATAAGGAAAATGAGGAAAACCCTGCAAAGAGACGTAGTACAAGGAGCACACGAAATACACGTTCCATGGCTGAAGAGGGAGCCACGGCATCGCCGGAAAAAGAAGAAAAGAAACAATTACCATTTGTTAAGTACAAAGGAGCTATTAAATATTTCACAGATGGTAATGAAATTGCCGAAGCCTCTGATGGTTTAATGTAAGTACAGTTTTTCTGAAATAAGTTTCCCATAATAATGAAATGTATTTCAATTATAGACAATTTGTTGAAAAACAACCTGGAGATGGCCTGGTACCCATCGCATTTGACATGGAATGGCCGTTTTCATTTAAAACTGGTCCAGGCAAATCCGCGGTTATACAAATCTGCGCCGAAGAAAAGTGTTGTTATATATTTCAACTGACGAATCTCAAGAAATTGCCTGCAGCACTTGTTGCCTTGCTCAAACACAAGCGGGTACGTTTGCATGGTGTTAATGTTAAAAAGTAAGTTTTACATTTCATATTTGATTAGAAATAATAACTTATGTATATGCTTTTAATGTGATTCTTTCTAGTGATTTTCGTAAGTTGGGTAGGGACTTCCCAGAAATTAATTCAGATGATTTAATTGTGAATGGCTTGGATCTGGGGGTTTGGTGCAATGAAGTATGTGAAACTGGCGGACGCTGGAGTTTAGATCGTTTAGCGAGTTATGTGGTAAGTTGTGTCGTACTTTTTATAAGTCAAGACAATCTTAATTTTATATAAAAATGATTTACGACCCTTGATTTTGCTCTTAAATAATGAATGAGCAAATGCTTAAATATTGAATTTGAGTCCGTATCTTAACTATCATGTATTTCGATTCACATTTTTTTTATTAGGACAAAACATATTGTAATGACTTCCTGTAAAAAGTTCAGAGAAATGTGAACGAAAAACTAGAAGTATTTTTTTGGACATATTTTATTGAATTTGTTTAGAATATTTTATAGTCTTTGCAGTCTGGGTACCATTTTAAAGTTTTCGTTGGAAGCAATGAAAAATGCTTACCTCTAAAAAATCGTAGAGTTTTTACTAAACTAGAGTTGTTTTCATTGTTTGCAGGTTGGAAAGGCTATAGATAAAAACAAAAAAGTACGAATGAGCAAATGGCATGTTATTCCATTGGATGAGGATCAATTGATGTACGCTGCCATAGACGTTTATGTAAGTTGATACAACGATTTTTTAAATTATTACTAAGAATTTACCTCTACAGATTGGTCAATTAATTTATCGAGAGCTTGAAAGGCGAGCAAAACTTAAAGAAGAAAACGAAGCGAAATTTATTGAGAAAAATGGCGAAGCTGCATTTAAAGCTGTCAAGGCATTGGGTGAAAGTTTCCTTAATGAAAAAGCTGAAGAGGTTGCAATTTAATTCCCAAAGTTATACCAAATGCTGACTGATTTTTAATGTTAATTAAGTTAAGCGCAATATATCATTTATCGTATTCAATTGTTTTTAATTTTGATAAAAAATGTTAATATCCAAAAACTATCAAGTTTTGAGAAGCATCTATTATGGTATCTAATTGTTTATATTTGAGAAAAATCTAAATAAGAAATCATCAAGTTTTGACAAAAATAAAATATTTATTATTTTTGAATATGTATTTAAAAATTAGAAAATATATTGTTGAGGAATTATATACCGCAATTGGGGAATTTAGTTAAATTATGTTATTAGTGGTCTTCGCCGCAGGGCTATAGCCTCTAGTTTACGTTTTAATACCTGATTATCCAAATCGATTTGCCTTTGTTGTTTTTTACGATTTACAGCTGATGTTGTCAGACGAACATTTGTTTGGACATTTGTCTGAAAAATATTCAACATGTTATACATTCATTTTATAAGTATTTCGTTTTTAGAAAAATACCTTAGAAGATTGAGATTTGTGTTGTGCACTCTTTGCCACGTAAGTGGGTTTTTGAGTAAGAATTTTACGCAATAAAATTTGATTGTGACGTTCGATTTCACGCATGCGTTCATTGGAGAAACTCATACTTTTTCGAGGATGTGATTTTACTCTGAAATAGATTAATTCAGTTTAGAAAAGTTGGTAGTTAAAAATGGTTACAAAATTTTAAGAATTTAAATAAAAATAAAAGCGAATAAACTTCTTTTCATTCCAGAAATTAAAATTAGAAACATTACTACCCTTTGAAGTACGCTATGTTACCAAATAAGCATAATAATATAGAAAATATCTGCAAAAATCAAGAAATATCTGATAAAAATGAAGAAACTATTTAGGATTAGTTGTTGTGTTTCAACGAGAAGTGATTTAATTAAAAAATGCGCGGTTGATTGGAATTTTGACTATTTTTCACACAATTTGATTCAATGACCATTAAAACTTACAGGCTTTGGTCTTAACTCTAACCGCATGCAAAAAGCAGCGAAGAATGGACTGTAATTGAGATATGTAGTGCTATTTCATCTATTTCAGAATATTTACCAATCATTTTCAAAAAATATGTTTATATCAACTCAGTGGGTCTAGGCCCAATATTTCGTTGCTTACAATTTTTTTTGGTACAATTAAACTCCACAATTCAGTCTTGTAGGGTATAATTACAATCTTAGCCCTAAGACCACAGAGGGTATATATAATTGCATGTTGCCTCATCAAAATAACGGTTCTAGATTATATGTTTTAAAACATTTGGAGGGGATCTAGTGATATCTTTCTATCTTTCGTTTAGCTTAGTGCAAACTTCGAACAAATTCTAAGATCATCAACATCAGCGAATTTCTTCGTAGAAACTCTGTATTATTCGAAATCAGTTTTAAGAGTTAAAGTAGTATTTTGTTTGAATCCGTGCCAACTTTTATCACAAAAAAAAAAAACATAATTTCAGATTAACTTATGAATTATATTAGAATACGAATTCTTCCTTACATAAATCGTCGATTTTTAAGAAACAGATTTTTCTGGATAAAAAAATATTTGGGTTTTCAGAATATTTATACAGATCTTCCGAACAAATATTGTAATTTTCTATAAAAAATAATATTTTTTCAAGCAGTTAGTTTCATATAACCCCAGACTAAAACTTTGAAGTATTTTCAAGAAACTACTGATACAGGTCTACCTAATAAAAATCATGGATTTTTTCATTTTTTATATTAAAGATCGTTTTTTTTTCAGACATTTCTTTTAAGAGTGTCCTGACAAAACATATCTAATATTTAAGACAATTTTTTGAAAGAAAATTGTTCAAAGGCCTTTTGACTAAAAATAAAAAAGGTCATCGATACGAGAAAGACAATATTCAGAGATTTTTTCAAGAGCCTTCTGGCAAAAAAACTAATTATATAAAAATAGTTTTTACAACTTCTTCTTGAAACATATGACAGTTTTTTTAAGAAGGGCCCCTTGGCCATAATTTATTTTTGGCATTTTTTAAGCAACTCCTGATAAAAACTTCTGGATTGTTTAAGGGTTGAAAATTCCAGGTGCCCGAAGTTTGAAGGAAATCGCTGACTTTGTTCCGCATGTTATGAAAGTTATAATTATTCAGATCTCTGGGATGTGCGATGTTTGAAAAGAATCGCATGTTTAATTTGACTTTCATAAGTGTTATAGTAATTCAAAATTTTGAATTTGGGAAAATACCACAAGGAGTGGTCCGCTACTTTTGAACTTCACACAATATCTTGTGTTGGTAAACATATTGAAATATGCTAAATTTGAAGACAATCAGACTCTCATTTTACATTTCAAAAAAAGCTAAGATTATTCTAAATTTTAACCCTTTGAGGGGGAAGGTACTTGAAGGACTGGACCGATATTGTCCATTTTCGCAGCCGACCTAGCACTGATACAAATTATACGATTTTAAATGTTGCAACAAAATCACATGATCCTGAGATAAATTATTTTCAATTGAAATTGAGAACTTCGCAGAAGTAATGGACTGATACTTCTCATTTCCGAACTCGATATAAGTTTGGTTATAATATTACGTATTAAGTTTGCACCTAAGCGGATACTGCCTTCGAGTGTTATCATGCGCTCGGAAACACCAAGAGCCCGACGTTATTCATTTCTTAGTAATGAAGAACTAAGTTTCTGTGCTTTGTGTTAATTAGGAAAAATATCATGCAGAAAGCAGTTTGTTTACATTATCTTTTAAGAGTTATTCGCCTAATAGAGCTCCCACGTTGTTATACCCACACCATTCCATGGAGGGTATATTAACTTTGTCATTTCGTTTGTAACTCCTCGTAATGCTTATGATAGACCCCACAAAGTGTATATGTTCTGAATTGGCGTAAAATTTCTAAGTCGATTTAGGAATGTCCATTTGCCTGTCTGTCCGTCGTTTGTTATCTTCCGAACAATTTGGGATAAAAGGCTAATGATATTGCCAGAAGTCAGGTTAAGTTCGTAAATGGGCCATGTCGGTGCAGGTTTTCGTATAGCGGGTAGCTCCCGATATTCGATATTTTAATGATTTTAGCGACATTATTCACCGGAATTGTTTCAAATTTCGTATTTGTTGTTCGTAATAGGTACTACAGCCTATGGCAAAAAACTACATATGCCAGCCCACGTCTTCGTATAGCCCCCATATCACAGTGATCATTTAAGCGGTATTTTCAGAATTTGTGGACATTTTTCAAGTTCCTTCCAAAGGTTATTAAAACTTCGGCCCCGCTAAAATTAATTTTTTTTTAAAAATTTTAACTACGAATACTGAGTACATTAATGTCCCATAATTTAAATATTGATCAAATTGTCTCAATATTTGAGAGCATGAATGAAAGAGGTAGATTGTGAAGATTAAGATATATACAACAAATAAACCAATAAATATACCCTCAGAAGGTATATATCACTTGATACGGCCAAAACGTGCCTAATCGAAATAACCGTTTTAGACCTTAGGTCTCTTGGATCGAATTCTTTTCAGGGCATTTGGTGTCAATCTAGCGATGTACGTCCGTCTGTCTGCTGGCTGGTGCGCACCATAACTCTTGAAGGGAGTATCCGATTTGGTCCAAACTATCGTACATCGTAATATCATTATCAAACATGTATCGAGTTCGGAAATGGGCAATATCGGCCCAATCCTTCCGGTATCTCCGCCGCAAAAGATCAAAATTATCAAAAAAAAATATTTTACTGCACAGAAAGAGAAAGGATAATTAGATTTTGCTCCGACTTTGCTAATCCTAATATTTGCATCAGTGCTAAGTAAGTTGCGAGAATGGACAATTACGGTCCACTCCATCAAGTACCTCCTCCACAAAGGGTCAACATTTTGAATAATTATAACTTTTATAAAATGTGACGTAAAAGTGCGATTGTCTTCAAATTACACACATCACAATATTTTTATTAACCCGAGGTCTGGGGTGAAGAAGGAATATATCGGTCCAATCCCTGTGGTACCTCGCCCACTAAGTGCTAAAATTTTGAATATTCATGAAGCTCATAAAGCTTCATTTCGATTCCATTCCATTCAGACTTGACACATGTCAATATTTCTATCCACATAAGATCACGGGGGTATCTTCCCCCACAAAGGGTCAAAGTTTTGAATAGCCAAAACGATTTTAAAATCCGCATCCACTTCTCTTCGTATTTCACGCATCCCATTATTTCTAACACAAAATCTCCTGTTAAAATGGAATATATCGGTAAACTCCTTCTGGTACCTCCCTTGTCAAAGCTTTAAATATCCATGAAGCTTATAAAACTCGAAATCTCCTTCCTCCATCAACACAAGATATGTTATAAAGATGGTAGAGATAAGTCCATTTTTTCTGCCATCTCCCCCACACAGGGTTCCAAAAAAGCTCAAAGAGAGCGAAATAAGTATCCGACTCTCTTTAAATTTCACATATACAAACATTTTTGCTAACACGAGATCTGTTATGAAGATGATATATATCTACGAACCTCTTCTGGTATCTCACCCACAAAGGGTCACAATTTTCAATACTTTTATCTGTCATATCCAACATTTGTTGAGGGTATACATCTGTCAGCTAAACCGACTGATGTTTTCTTACAGATATCCGAATTCTTATTTTTTCATTACTGTTTCTGAATACAAACTACAGCTCTATCATATCCTCCCATAGAATAGCAAGCATTCGGTATTACCTGAAACGATCCGTTGTTGGAGATGGTCTAATGAAATTGGCATGAAAAACATAATCTTCGGAATTAAAGCAGCTGGGTGTTTTGCTGGTTATTTGATATTCAAATTGTGTATCGTAGTAGCTTTCATCTTCGTAATCATTGTCATTATCAACACCTTCCGGAGAAGATGATTTTTCGTGATATTCCAATTCGACTTCCTTGTCACCAGGATCACTGCTTATTTCATCAGTTGCTTTATTATTTCTCTCTTCCACAGAGTTACCTCTATTTTGAGAATCATTTTCAGCATTTGCTTCGTTGCGTTCCTCAAGATTCTGTGATTCGTCGCTCTTCGAATGTGATTTCTGCTGTTCCGACGCATAGGTAATATTTGTAGCATTCATAGCATCGAAAAATGCCTTTGCAATATTTTCAGGGCTCAAAATGTGATTTGGTTCAAAGCTGAATGTCATTCGAATGGAATCATCTGGCCTATGATATGGTTGTGGCAAGTCATCGGTAACAATGGTATCAATTTCTTCGACATCTCTACTTTGGTTTTGTAAACTGGTCAAAGAATTTCCAACGATTTCTACAAAATCTGTTTGAATTTGTTGTGGTATTTGGGGTATGGGTGTAAATTGTTCCATAATTTTGTCGATCAATTCTGGTATGGGATCTATTTCAGATTCCTTGGGTGTTTGTTTTTCAGATCCTAAACTTTCTTCCTTGTGCAGAGAGTTTGAGTCATCCTCGTCTTCCTGGGAACTTTCACTTGCTGAAGTTTTGGAATCTGATTGCACACTTTCCAAACGATTACTGCTACCTTCACTACTGTTGATTTGTTTCGGTGTCTTGGCTGAGTTCTGTAGCAAATAATGTTCTTCCATTTCACGGATCTTTTGGAATTCCCTTTCCTCATCGCTGTCATCTAGGGATTCTTCTTCGCTAACAGAGCTATCACTGTCCTCATCAATACTCTTCAAAGGTTGTGTTTTTTGATATTTTAGTGGACGAATTTCACGACGTATACGTGTCATTGTCAAATTTTCCTCTTCTTGGAAATGCATAGATGGTGTATTAATCTCCACCAATGTTTGGCCCACAATAACGTCATCCTCCTCGTCCGATGAACTGTCAAATGGCACGGCATCTGTTTGTAGGGGAGCACTATATCTAGAGGGAACCTGAACAAATAAACGAAAATATGAACACAAATATTGAAATCAAAATTGCATCAAATTAATTTACCATTTTTGAGTTACTGGCCGAATCATGTCCTTGGCCATCGTTGTCATCTGCATCACTAACTTCGGATATTTCACTTTCAATTTCAGTTGCCTCCGGCACTTCAGTGTCAGATTCTTGTTCAAATGTATCGTCGGCATAGCGTTCCTCATCTGAAATAAATGATTCGGCGCTCATCACGTGTCCTTAATTAGAAAGCACTTAGAAATTCTCAAATATCCTGATTAACCGAAAGTCGGTGGTGATTTGTTAGAAAATAAAAAAAAACGATAGGAAAAAATATGACAAGTTTTCCAAAACTTCACAATGCAAAAAAGTTGTCTTCAAATTCTTCGAATATATCAATGGCTAATTTATTGCAACCATGGCAACAAAATGACACATGTTGCCATTGTCGATAATTTAATAACTTTGATATATCCTCTCCGAAAAATGGTATTTCCTTTGTACTTATTGTTTGTGTGTTTTCCTCTATGAGTTGGTCGCTTCGTTGACTTTATTCGTTGACTGGTCAAAGAAAAACACCGTTCATTTTATTTTTGATGATTTTTTTTATTTATGACTTTATCCTGGCAACGTGTCCTTTTGCAATAAAAAGCAAAGCGACTAGTCTCTGTCCTGGCAACATGTGCCATCTGTGTTGCCTTGGCAACTAATAGTTTTATTCTATTCAACACTGTCCACAGTTCAGATTGTGCTTTACTGCTGTATTGGTAAGTATGAGCGTTGGTTATTGTTTTAATAATTTATCTGTTTATTTAACTCTGGTAGCATCAAGGTAGCAGGCAGTCATATCTTTCCAATCAGCTTAAATCTTTTAGGAAACATGTGTATTAATACAAATAAAGGATGGGAATATTTTTTATTTGTTTCTTCAGTTACGAAAATCAGTTTTTGGTTGGTGTTTGTAAAACTTCTGTTTTGTTTTGAGAAAGTATTTTAGGGCGGTTAGCAAAATAAATGATAAATAATGTATGAACTTGAACCGGGTTTGGGTTTTTTATACCCTCCACCATTCTATGCAGGGTATATTAGCTTTGTCATTCCGTGTGTAACTCCTTGATATATTCATAATAGACCCTACAAAGTATATATATTCTGGATCAAATTCTATTCGATCCAGCGAAGATACTACAGCCTATGATAAAAATTTTCGTATGCACGTCTACTTCTGGAGAAATATACAGCCATTTCATTATACCTCTTAAGGAGATAATGTTCATTTTGGTTAGATAGGTAGGCTTATTGATCTTAAGAAGTTATAACAAGTAAAAAAGCAGTAAGTTCGGCCGGGCCGAACTTTGAATACCCTCCACCATTTGGAACGAATTAGAAAATTTTCAAAAAATAAAATCCATTAACAATTCTGTTAAAATCTTTAAAATGCCTAATATCGGAAGGTGCCGCTATATGAGGGGATATACGATATTGGGGACCTATATAGACAATTCTATTTCAGGCGATAGAGTACTCACAAATAACTCCTTGTGTATAATTTCAGACAATTCCGTTGAAAAATGTAACTGAAATCATCAAAATTCCGAATATCGGGGGTACCGTTATATAGGGGGCTAACGATATCGTAGAACTATATAGATAATTCTCTTCCAAGGCATAAAGTACCTACAAGGAACTCCTTGTGTGGATAGACAATTCCGTTGAAAAATGAAGCTAAAATCATCAAAATACCGAATATCGGGGGGTACAGTTATATGGGGGCTATATGATATCGTAGACCTATATAGATAATTCTCTTCCAAGGGATAAAGTACCCGTAAGGAACTTCTTGTGTGGATTTTCAGACCATTCCATTAAAAAATGTGGCTAAAGTCATCAAAATACCGAATATCGGGGGGTACCGTTATATGGGGGCTATACGATATCGTGGACCGATATAGCCCATCTTCGAACTTGCCTGCAGACAAAAGAGGGATCTGTGCAAAATTTTAGCTTCCTATCTTAATTCGTTTAGACTGTAGCGTGATTACAACAGACGGACAGACGAACGGACATGACTATCGTCTTAGAATTTTACGCTGATCAAGAATATATATACTTTGTTGGGTCTAAAATGATTATTTCGATGAGTTACAAATGGAATGACGAACTTAATATACCCTCCATTCTATGTATGGTGGAGGGTATAAAAAATGCTGTTCAAAGAAAGAACCTGCGTATGTTTGTGATCGTTAAATATTATTTATTCATCCCCTAGGGCAACGGTGTAAGGTGTGGAACCGACCTTAATAGCAAAAACACTGTAGGTGGAAAGGAAACTAGGAAAATATAATTATTTTTAGAGTCTTATTACGTCAAATAGACTTTTCGAACATGCAACAATTGGTTTTGTTTATTTAACATTTTTTTACAAAATTATTTTATTGGGGAAAATCCAAAAAACTTGAATGGAATTTTGGGATTGTTCAACAAAATATAATCCAAGATCTTTTGTGTGTCCTACCTTCGCTCGTTACCGTGATGCAGGTAGCGTAGCCCGACGTCAAGGAAGTGGACGGAAGAAAACAGCAACATCAGCAGAAATAGTTCGAAAAGTATTCCATTCGGCAAATATTGAGAAATGAGCTAGGGGTAAAGTCATTGAAGTTCCAAAAAGTGCAAGAACTTACACCGCAACAGAAAGAAAATAGACTCAAAAGAGCTAAAGAGTTGCTTCGCTTAGCCGAAAGTAGTGAACTGCCGAATTTGGTTTTTTCCGATGAGAAAACATTCGTTGTCCAGCAGTTTGTAAGCAAACAGTTTGTAAGCAAACAAAAGTATCGTGTGTACTTGCCAAAGAGGTCAGCTGAAAATGTGCAGCTTCGGTTGGCTACCAGAACTCAAGCCCGGCCATGGTGATGGTGTGGGCTGCCATAACAGCCGATGGTCGCTCTCCGCTCGTATTAATCGAACGGATTAATTCTGATGCCAATAAATGCCGAATAGTATCGCGAATATATTCTGAAGGGTTATTAAAGCCTTGGGCATGCAAACATTTTGTCCGCAGACCTTGGACATTCAAACAGGACTCAGCACGCGCCACCAAAGAATGGTTACAAAATGAGGTTCCTCGCTTCATTTCCAGCGCACAATGGCCACCAAAATCTCCGGATACCAATCCGTTGAACTATTGTGTCTGGAGTATTTTGGAAGCAACGTGTCGATCACCTCAAACAAGCGCTTCGCTGGGAATGGGCCAAAATACCGCAGAGCAACATTCGGGCAGCGTGTGACGGTTTCATTGGCCGTTTGAAGGACATAATTCGTGCAAAAGGTGACCAATTCGAACAAATCTAAACTTATTCTAAAATTCGGTGCTATTTCCGACATTTTTTGCTATCATTCAATAAAATTAAAAAAAATATATAAATTATGACGTTTGACTTAGTTGCAGTAAGTTGCAGATTTTATGTAAGCAACGCTTTATTATTATACCATCTACCATACTATGGTATATTAACTTTGTTATTCCGTTTGTAACTCCTCGAAATACTCGTGTTAGACCCTACAAAGTCTTATAATCTGGATCAGCGTAAAATTCTCGATTTTGTTATGTCCGTCTGTTATGTCCGTTTGTTATGTCATAAATGAGCCACGTCGGTTCACATTTTCTAAAGGAATTCTTTACAATTAGCTACTTAGAGTTCGTAAGGGCTTCTTCCTCTTGTGGCAGATTATTATCTATATACGTCCACGGTATGAGCCGCCTGAAACACCATTTCAAAAATCGAACCATAGTTCAAATGTAAGTTGAACCACTGAACCAAACATACCTAAATCAACAAGTTGTTTACAGCCTTGCATAATACAGAAAATAATTTAAAAAATTGGGTATACGCGCCATGCAACTTGTTTTAGTTCATGTTTGGAAATACGTATACGTTGGAAATTTTTACATTCCATTCAGAAGGAATTCTCTACTTCTTTAAAAAGTCCTTTATTTCTTATTTATTTAAACAGAATTATTACAGTTTTAATGAACAATGAACTTATTTCAAATAACAAAAGTTTGATGCACCATTGAATCTTTACAATTTAATGGGTTAAATAAACAAATAATTTTTTATATTTCAATGAGAAAGCTGCTTCACCATCTTTTACAATAACCTTAGACAATATTTTCCACCGTGATCAGCCCTTAATGTATAACGAATTATGTTCCTAATGGGATTTTTAAACAAGAAACATGTGACCATAACTTTTACTATCATCAAAAGCTTTTGCCAAACTTTTACTATAGGCCCGAAAGCTTTCGACAATCAACTGCAACCAACTTCACATGTAAATAAAATGAGGGAAAACAAATTGAAGTGTTGTTGTTTTGGGATTTTTTTGACAGAAAACGCTTCGGCGCCCTATGAAGTGATGGAACTGAAAAGCAACAGAGTCTAATAAAAAATTATGAGAAGAGAATGAGTACGAATGCAAGTTGCGATGAAAAGCAACAACTTTCAACAACATAATTACAGTGTGTGTAAATGTTTGTGTGATGTTATGTTGTGTTGTGAGTAAAATACCGTTACACTTCTAAAATGTCTCATCTGAGAGTAAGAGAGCGAACGACTATGCATGCAAGTTGAAACAACGATGCCAAAAAATTTCGAAATTTGTTGTTAAACGGTAAAGAGACTTCGTAACGTGCGGGTGTTACTTTGTTGCGTTAGGCAAGCCTGAGTTTTAAGAGGAGAATATTAGAAGAAGAAAAAAATATGAATATTATTTTTGAAAAAGGAATGAAAAAATAACAGCTAAAACACAAAATTGAATTTCTGTGTAATTTCCCTTAAACCGCTTGCCACGAGAGTGAAAGAGTAAATTAAAGCGCGCGTAATTGATGTCGAAAACGAAACAAAAATGGGCCGACAAATGAATTTCGTCGTTTAGAAGGACCGCGGCGTCGTTTTAAAGAGTTGATATAAAAAACGCGAGTGCAAAAACATAAGGCAAAGCCGCTGCCTTATAAAGAAAGTGCAAACAAAAATGTGAAAGGAAATTAAAGTAAATTGAAAAGTTGCCTGGCTAGAAAGCCTCAAAATTCAGGCAAAAAATAGAAAGAAAATAAGTTTTGAGAGATAAAGTGCTTAAATTCAAAAGAGATCTGAATTAAAATTTTAATTAAATAAAAAAGGGCCTGTGTAAAGAAATCAAAGATGATAGAGTGTTGAAAAAGAAATTTTCGTAAATGGGTTTACTCTAAATTAAGCCAAAGTGAGTGAAACTTTTTTTGTCCATTCTATTACGGAAGGGAATCGAGAAAAAAGTTGGCCAATTTTGTTAAATCAATATTTGCTAAATGTAAGCCATGTTTGTTGGTGTTGTTGTCCCTGCTGCTACTACTGTTGATGTTGTTGTTGTTGTAAATGAAATCTGTCAGTGCTGGAAAAAGGGCTAATTAAAGTGGCCACGTCGGTTGTGCCAAGAAGTAAAGAGGAGTATAAATAAAACAAGTCGTTAGTAGCTCAACTAAAAATCACTATACGCATACACACATATAGCCAGACATATACATGCATACATACATACGTGCATGCACACACCCTTTTAAAAGGAATTTACTTTCGGTTATACGGTTGCTTGGTTGGTCGGGCGGTTGGTGTGTCGGTCGGTCGGTCGTTTGTTTGGTCGCATGCTCGTTCATTCGTTTCGGTCGCCCATAAGCCAGAGAGTGTTTTCTGTGCCTTGGTGATATGGGGTCAAAGGTAAACGAATGCTCATATAACGGTTCTACTGTTCTCCTTGTACATTAATGTCATTCACAACTCAGTCTGTGTAAATGTGTGTAAGTGCGTTCTACACATCGTTGTTGTCCTCGTCGACGTCGTCGCATGTTCATCGTGGTCGTGTATGTGCGTGACTGTGTTTGTGTGAACTTCTTCCTTGTCCTGTATATAACTATGTGGATGTGTGTGTGTGTGTCTCTATGCAATAAAGTGTGCGTGACTTAAATGATTGATTAAAGCCAACGCGAATTATACACAGCCTAACGTTGTTCGTTGTAGCCTATTAAGGACACACTTATGCCGACTTGTTCGTACGTACAACGTTCGTCGTCTGTCCTATTCGTTCGTTCCAAGAAATTACTTTTTGACTGTGTTGTGGCGGAAATTTAACTCAAGAAACGGAAATGAAACAAAAAATACAGAATAAGTACATTTCTAGTGGAAAATATGCTTAACATTTAACTGTTGCCAAGGAAGAAAAAAAAAACGGGTAAAATCAAATGATTAAAGCCAACGAAGCATGGAAGTTTTTGCCATGCAATAATCAATATTAATGCCAGCCAGTATGGTATCGATGCCAACCAACAACTTTTGTTGGATCAGCTGGTGCAAGTTCTAGGCCAAACATAAAAATGCGATAGAAGCTCTTATCCATAACCATGCAGTGCAGGGAGGAGAATGGACAAAAACGGCAAAGGAATAAAATCAGCAATACAAAAGCAACAATAAAACCATATCATTAACAATAGAGTTCGACCTACATAAAGCAAACAAGTAAAAATGGCATTAAGTTCGAATGCGTCGAACTTTTGATACCCTTCAACGTGGGGAAATTACGTCGAAATACGATTTTCGATTGCTGAGCTTCTTAACTCAGGAAAAAAAAAGTCGTAACATGTTTCACACGCATTGTTCTCCGATATTAATGTAATATTCACTGAGAAAATAAAACGGTAGAGGTAAATCGAGAGGAACTGCAATATGGGGCAATATCAATACGTTTCGATTTCGATATTTTTCCACAAAGTTGACGCACTCTATAAGAATCCTAAATTCTTGTTCATAGCCATTTCTATTTGAAAACAGGCCAAAAACCTTTAATAGACCATAAACCGGGATGAACCGATAAACTTGGGCTATTTCAAAATGTGGACCGATTTCAATCTTTTACTGTGGAGTTCGGATGGTATTGTTATTTTTAAATAGCTAACGTACTAAAGTATAACAATTTTGCACATCTGGCCGAAACCTACAAATTCCCTCAAATTGACAGGCATCAAAATGTGGGCAGATTTAATATTTTAAGTATTGACGTATTAAATGACAGCTAATTCCCTTAGAAAATGGGATTAAACCCTTCAAACTTCAAAAAATCTTCAAACAACCATGAAAACCAATCAGCTAGGTCTACAGGGTGAGATAAAACACTGCAACAAAATCAAACGCCATACTTTTTACATTTTTTAATTTTATTGAATGAAAGCAAAAAATGTCGGAAATAGCATCAAATTTAAGAATAAGTTTAGATTTGTTCAAATTAGTCACCTTTGGCACGAATTATGGCCTTCAAACGGCCAATGAAACCGACACACGTTGCTCGAATGTTACTCTACGGTATTTTGACCCATTCCCGGGGAAGCGCTTGCTTGAGGCGATCGAAACTTTGGTATTTTTTAGTACCAATCTTGCTTTCCAAAATACTCCAGACACAGTATTCCAACGGTTTGGTATCCGGAGATTTTGGTGGCCATTGTGCGCTGCAAATGAAGCAAGGAACCTCATTTTGTAATCATTCTTGGGTGGCGCGTGCTAAGTGCGATGGTGTTGAGTCCTGTTGGAATGTTCAAGGTTTTCGGCCAACATGTTTGCGTGGCCAAGGCTTTAATACACGACAATATTCGGAATTTATTTTGATGCCCCGGACGATTAATACGAGCGAAGAGCGACCATCGGCTGTTATGGCGGCCCACACCATCACCATGGCCGGCGCTTGAGTTCTGGTGGCCAACCGAAGGTGCACATTTTCAGCTGACCTTTTTGCAAGTAAACACGATCATTTTGTTTGTTTACAAACTGCTGGACAACGAATGTTTTCTCATCGAAGAAAACCAAATTCGGTTCACCACTTTCGGCCAAACGAAGCAACTCTTTAGCTCTTTTGAGTTAATTTTCTTTCAGTTGCGGTGTAAGTTCTCGCACTTTTTGGAATATCAATGGCTTTACCCCGAGCTCTTTTTTCAATATTAGCCGAATGAAATATTGCGATATATTCGGCTCACGCTCCATTTTTCGGCCACTGCAACGCGGGTTTCGATCAAGTCGCTTCTTTACGTTTCGAACCATTTCTGCGGATGTTGCTGTTTTCTTTCGTCCACTTCTTTGACGTCGGGCTATCACGGTAACGAGCGATGGTACGAGACACAAAAGATTTATTCACATTTAAATGCTGGAGTGCTCTAACGATAGCAACTTGTGGTTTTCCAGTCAAATTGAAGGAATCACACTATCACGCTTGAATTTCATCACGAAAAACTTTTTTTGAAAAATTCTCACCAAAATGCTTTTGTACGCTTGTAAACAATATAATGAGCTGTCACTGGAATAATTTTAACAGCTGTCGGACGAGTGGCTTAGAAATGACAGCAGTCTGAAGTTGGTTGCAGTTTTTTTTATCTCACCCTGTATTCTAAGACGTGGGTCCATTTTGATCTTTTGTGTGTGAAGTTGGTGCACACAAATAAAATTCCAATTGCCAAATAATAGGTGATTCTGCCAGAAAGTGGTCAAAACCCTTTAAAATAATTGGGCGGTACCGTTTTGATTTTTCAAAGAGTTCACGTATTGAATTTAGGTCCCAAATACTAAATTATTGCCAAATACAATATGGTCGAAACCTTCAAATACCTTAATCAGGATGAACCGATTTCAGATTTGAATTAAATTATTTACAATCGGACGGTGCTTATTTACTGATCTTATTGTTCAATTCCAAACCCAAAATACTAAATTATATCCAATTTTGTTAAAATAAGGAAATTCTCTAAATACAAAAATCGGCTAATGAAGCTACATATTGGGGCTATAACAAAACGTCGAACGGTATATCTTACTTTCAAAATCATACAACATGATTATCAGCGAGATTTTAGTTGTCTACGTCGAAACGGCCGCAGAAGGAAACTCGCCTGAATTCGAGCCGGAGAACTACTGAGAGTAGAAAAACTCGACAAGAGATAGCAAGCTTTTCTCATTTTCGAGAAGGTATAAAATTCGCTCGAAATCGAGCATATTCTACTCTTGCCGGTTACTCATGGAGTTTTTGTAAGTGTGTAAAAACACCACTAACCATTGACGTCAATCTGTATCAACAAAACATATGACAATGTAATTGTTTTTGTGCATCAAAACAAAACAGTGAACAAAATAATTTTGCTCCACTTGATTTTATTCTTAAAGCTAAGAACTTGGAGCATTCCGACTTCGACTGTAATTTTTCAAACAGGAGTAACTTGCGACTACTTCCACATAAAACAAATTAATGGAATGTTAGTTGTCGCATTCATAGCGACTTTTATACGAAACTAATCATTCCCGCTCGCTAGCAAGTTTCTCTGGCTAGTAACAATTAGCAAATCTGAGCTCGGATAAATGTATATCATGCAGTCGTAAAAGGCTTTTCTCCTTTAAGTTACAACCGGAGTAACAATCTTAACACATCCTCCATTATATGGAAAGAGAAGGATGGTATAAAAAGGAAAGAAGCGATGAGTACAAATGTACATAAATAAATACACACATACACATGTTGATGTATGCAAGTGACAATTCTGTTATATATCTCTCTACATGTGGGGGAACCTTACGCCTTTGATTAGATTGAACTCCATGTAAATGTTCTTGACAGTATATCTTTGATGCCATAAAAAACAACAAAAACAAACTTTGTTAATTTCCATTTTTCTTCAAACAAAAGTTAAAAAAAAGAAAACCAAATAATACAACCAAACTCTGCTGCAAATTCACATTGACTTATGCCATTAAAACAAATTGTCAAGATACTTATTAACTCCATTATCAGTAATGGTAACAGTCATGGCCGTAACATTAGCAGCAGCAGCGTTAGCAGCAGTAACAGCATAAAACCGGCAACATCACCATCATTATCCTTAATATCAACGCCAGCATTAACAACAGTTGCTTGTCGTCGTCATTGACAATTTGCCACTCTGATATGTGTAGGTATGTGTGTATATCTTTGTGCCGGAAAGTCAGACGCCAAGACAACGCCTCCAAATTTGCACACATCACTCCTTTGTTTGCTGTTTGGTTGTTTGTAAACACAGCAGGGGAGTTTGGTAACGGTGTCAGTAACAACAACAACAACAACCGCACCGGTGACAAATAAACAACCTTAAAATCATTCTACCACAAAACTAATTAATGTTGAAACATTTTTTATAACCTCTTCGATGGCGAAGTGGGGGTGAAGCATGCGACGTTGAAATTAATACCCCCGTGATAAGTGAAAATTAAAGAAGATTCATCGAATCTTAGCAAAAGCGAAAAAAATTGGTGTGTGAATTTTATAAATTAAAGTGATGTTGTGTGAGGTTGTTAATTGATGTGAGGCGGCTTCAATATTTTGAAAATTATGCTGTTTTTGGGGAACATAGACATTCGAACAAAAAGTTTTAGTCAGTGTATATAAAAGGAGAAAACTCATCAAAGATGATTAAGCATTTTGTTTTCTATACTATACAATGTAGGGTAAATTATTTACACTGTACAACAATTTCATCTCAAGGAATTTTTATTCCGGCTTATTCCAGTGGACGAAAGGAGTATTGAGGGATTATAATCAGGAGGATAAGATGCTTGGCAAAACGTTTTCTGATTCGATTTGATAAAAAACATGTCATATGTCAGCTACAGGAGTATCAAACAGAGATATAAAGCTATTTTCTCAATTATAATAAGGTGGCAATCGAACATTTAAAAATTATTTTGAGTTGTATTCATCCCCTTTTGAATTGTAATAACTCCCTTAAAGTGGGAAATCAATAACCGATTTTCTTCTAGTTTTTTTTTAATATTTGTGCTAACATTAGATTAGGTGTGATATGTAGGTTCAATATAAATGGTGCATCCACCAATAAGGTTATGCGTAAATAAATTATCAACTTCTGAAGGTATATACCTGTCGGATTACCGACCAAAACTTCAGAGGTATTGGGAAAATCGTTCCATTTCGTTAAAATATTCTTTAAATCATAATATCTTCTTTTCTGACTTTGGAAATTGGCATATGTAGATTGAGGCATAATCCTCATATACGCGTTCAATTTTATTTTTTTATAAAAGCCCCCTATAATGTTTTAAAAACCTTTTTATAACATACACTACACTGTGGTCAGGGTATTAAGTCTTTGTGCATTTGTTTGTTACACGAAGAAGGAAGCGAATCACATTCTGAGTCGATTTATACATGTCCGTCTGTCAATCCTTCTGTTTATCAGTCTATGTAATAGTTATCATACCAATATATCCAATATAAATGTTTATTTGTTACGGGTACTTAAATTATTCTTAATTTTTATATTTATGTGGATAAAACTTTCTTTAAAAAAATCAATATAAGTCCTCATATTGGTATGAGACTCCCATTACGCTAAATGTTAACAAATTTAAAATTTTTAGTAGAAATCCCTTCTATATAAATGTTTCAGTAAAGTAATTTTTGAATTGAAGCCTCATATAGCCATATCGATCGGGTTTTTTTTCCGTGCCCACTTTTTCTGTCGAATGATATAACCATTCTTTTCATTGTGATGGAAATTTACACAATTTCGCCTTAAGTTTATCGTGTGAGAAAGTATTACTAATATGTCTTACATTAAAAAAATAATTATCAACAAGTAAAAAAGCTGTAAGTTCGGCCGGGCAGAGCTTTTAATACCCTCCAACATTTGGCACAAATTTGGCAATTTCCAATAAAAAAAAAAAAAAATAAATTATATCCGTTAAAAATTCTGTTAAAAAAAATAAAAATACCGAATGCCTATACGACGACGTGGACCTGCATAGGCAACTTTTGTCATAAGTTATTACAATATTTAAATGCGAAACTTGAAGAAAAATCTGTTTATAATGTAGCTAAAATCATCAAAATACCGAATATAGGGGGTACTGTTATATGGGGGCTATACGAAGACGTGTACCTGCACAGACAATTTTCTGGCATGGGATGAAGTATCTATTACGAACTTCACATGCGAAATTTGAAACAATTATGAACTTCAAATACCAAATTTGGAACGATTCCGTTAAATAATGTCGCTATAATCATCAAAATACCGAATATCGGGGGTACCGTTATATGGAGGCTATATGAAAACGTGGTTACATGGTTAATTTTTTGACTTAGGATGTAGTATCCATTACGAACTTCAAATGCCAAATTCGAAACAATTCCGGTGAATAATGTCGCTAAAAGCATCAAAATACCGAATATCGGGAGGTACCGTTATATGGGGGCTATATGATAACTTGGACCTACATGGCCCATTTACGAACTTAACCTGCCTACTGGGAAAATATAAATGTGTGCAACATTTTAGCCTTCTTTCTCAATTTGTTCGAAAGATAGATACAACAGACAGACAGACGGACAGACAGACACACAGACAGACAGACGGACATGGCTAAATCATTTTACGCTGATCAAGAATATATATACTTTTTTGGGTCTGATATGAGTATTTCGAGGAGTTATAAACGGAATGACAAAATTAATATGACAAATATAATAGTATGGTGGAGGGCATAATAAACAAATGCACAGTAAAAGTATTTTGAAGTTTGGAATCCGATACTTATTGCAGTTCAAATAAATTAATGGTTTTGTTGTCAATTTCGCTTTGTTATTTCTTAGAGTTTTTTTGCTCAAAAAGTAAAATAAAAACCAGCAAGGAAAGGTCAAAAGTCAGGCGGGCCGACTATATGACACCCTACACCAAAATTCTATCCAGTTTGGTCTGATATTAAATATATGGTGGATAAAAACCGCATAATCGGATCAAGATGTAAATCGAAGGTATACAAAAATCTGAACCGATCTCGATAAAAATTTAGCAGATGTATTTTCGAGCTGTATCTTATGTCCGGTATTAAATATCATTATTGTGGAGTGCATATTACGCATGCGAGGGACTTTAACACCAAATCAGATGAAACATATATATGGGAGCTATAGGTATATCTGGGCTATATCTGATACCAAATTCTTGTGGAGTGCATATTACGAATGTGAGGGACTTAAACATCAAATGGGAGGAAACTTGTACAGGGTGAGATGGAAAAACTGCAACAAACTTCAGACTGCTGTCATTTCTAAGCCACTCGTCTGAATATATAAAAGTAAAGAAGCGACTTGATCGGAAGCCGCGTCGCAGTGGCCGAAAAATGGCTCGTGAGTTGAACATATCGCAATATTTCATTCGGCTAATATTGAAAAAAGAGCTCGGGGTAAAGCCATTGATATTCCAACAAGAACGAGAACTTACACTGCCGAATTTGGTTTTCTCCGACGAGAAAACTTTCGTTGTCCAGCAGTTTGTAAACAAACAAAATTATCGTGTTTACTTGTCAAAGAGGTCAGTTGAAAGTGTGCACCTTCGGTGGGCCACCAGAACTCAAACGCCGTCCATGGTGATTGTGTGGGCCGCCATAACAGCCGATGGTCGCTCTCCGCTCGTATTAATTGACCGTGGCATAAGGATAAATGCGGAATATTATAGCGAAAATATTCTAGAGGGTGTATTAAAGCTTTGGGCACGCAAACAGTTTGACCGCCGACCTTGGACATTCCAATAGGACTCAGCACCATCGCACTCAGCACGCGCCACCCAAGAATGGTTACAAATGAGGTTCCTCGCTTCATTTCCAGCGCACAATGGCCACCAAAATCTCCGGATACCACTCCGTTGAACTATTGTGTCTGGAGTATTTTGGAAAGCAAGGTCGGCACTAAAAAATATCAAAGTGTTGATCACCTCATGCAAGCGCTTCGCCGGGAATGGGCCAAAATACCGCAGAGCAACATTCGGACAGCGTGGGTTTCATTGGCCGTTTGAAGTCTAAACTTATTCTAAAATTAAAGCTATTTCCAACATTTTTCGTTCTCATTCATTAAAATTTTTGTAGTTTTTTATTTCACCTTGTATATTGGGGCTATAGTTATATCAGTACCGACTCTCACCAATTTCAATAGGGTTCGTCCTTGGGCCAAACAAAAATTGTTTGGAAAATTTCGTCACAATCGGATAATAAATGCGACCTGTATTTTGTTTACAAAAATATATGAACAGACAGACGGACGGATTGACATGCATAAATCGACTCAGAAAGTGATTCTATGAAGATCCTCAGAAGTAACTATGGGTCTATCTCGCTTCCTTCTCCGTGTTACAAACAAATGTACAGGGTTGCCCATATTCGACGGACCTTTGGGCCCTTTGGGCCCATTCCAATCGACGAGGCTTGTCCGCAGGCAACATTCTTTGCGTCAATTGAATTTTGTACGGAAACAAATGCAAATCAATGCGAATAATCCGTTGTAAAGTGGACCGAGCCATGCGCAACTGCTGAGAACTGAGAACGGCGTTTTTGGGATGTTCTTGGGGACCTCTCAACACTGGCTCGTACGGCAGCGATATTCTCGGCTGATCGCCTTGGTCGACTTTTATGTGGCCTCTTCGGATTAGAAAGAGCCTTACCAGTCGAAAATTTTTCGTATAAACGCTTAATGGTGTTCTTAGAAGGCGTACTTCTCACATTTTTTAATGTTTTAAAAGAACGTTGAGTTTTCTCAATTGAGTTCTTGTAAATTTCAACTATTTCAGAGCGCTCGCGTGTCGTATATTGGTTCATGGTAAAAATCTGCTTGGACTGACGCTTCAAACACGGTATGTCATTAAGCGATGTGACATCTCTGTCAAAAGTTATGGCGTTGCCAGATGGGTCCGTCTAATATGGGTAACCTTGTACAAAGACATAATACCCTTACCGCTATGTGGTATAGAGTATAAAAAGTTCGATGAAAGATTAGCAACATTCGTTTATGCTATTATTTAGGGCAAATTTTAAAAAGTGAGGTTTTAATTTTGAGAATACCGTACGAAAGAATACATAATTGTTCAGTTTTTTTTGTTTATAAGTACATGCAAAAATGTTGTTTACTATATTTCCATTAATTTAAAATAGAGAAAATCATGCAAAGGGTGATTAATTTAAGGGTAAAAACAACTTCGTCCCGGCCGACATTTTTGTTCACTTTTTTCTGAAGACAACAATAGGTGTGTTTGGTCACTTTTCCAGCAAGAATTGTCCAGCAACTTCTTTCTGAGAGAGTAAGGTAGTTTTATTCTCTTTTGCAAGGAAAAGGCGAAAAGTAAATAGACGGTATTAGGTGTGTCTGGTTACTGTTCCTGCAGGAATTGTCCAGCAACATCTTTCTGAGAGAGTAAGGTAGTTTTATTCTCTTTTGCAAGGAAATTGCGAAAAGTAAACAGACGGTGTTTCTGCAGAAGCTTGCAACTATTCAGCTGATTTGTCAAAACAAACCAATTTGTCCTCCATTAAAAGAATTAAAATAAAGGAAGCACCACCAATTTTACAAGTTTTATAAATGAAAAGAACATTGGCAATAAAAAAAAATATGAGCAATAAAAGAAAAATAGATTTGATGTGTTCCCCGGAATCCTTTAAACCTGCTGCTAATGGCGTTTGTCTAAAAATGTTGGAAATACTCTTTTATTTCCTTATTACATATTAATATTTATGTTTTTAACATTTTGTTAAGATATTCTTCAAAAACAATTAGTTTAGCTTATTCCAAAACAATATTTTGGAATTGAATGCCAAAAAAGAAATAAACAAACAAAAGAAAACATCTGATTAAATATCGATGAATGAGAAGAAGAAGAGTTGCAAGAGATTGCAAGAAGGAATTTGTCCAGCAAGAATTTGCAAACTCTCACTGAAAGAACTGTCAAAATTTCTCTCTGAACCGCTCTCTTTTGCAGAACTTTCGAGTTAACAGACGACTTCCAGTAACAACTTGTACTAATTTTTACAAATTTTAGGGTAACCAGACACACGTAATCTCTTTATTTTCAAACCTCAGTCCTCACTACTAATGATGAAAATTCTATCCCACAACATCTAAGATATTAATAGAAAAGACATATTTTACATTTCATATTAATTTCAAATTATCCTAAGTTCTGTAAATGTAGTCCCTAAAACTTATTTTTTAATTGCAGTACCTTGCCCTAAAAAACTATAACTTTACGTTTGTTTTTTATGCATTTTAATATTGAAATTATCTCAAACAACTTTTAATTGAAAACAACTGTTAACTTTCATTAATACTAAACAATTTTCATGGTTAACCGACGTGGTCAATTAAAATAAAAGCAAACAACAACTTAAATGATAGATAAAAAAAACACTACCAACAAAACGGCCTTCATTTTTCTCGGTTTTCTTTAATCTTGCCACCAACAAACGTGATTTCTAAAAAAACATTTTTTCTTCTTCTTGTTCTTTTTCTCCCCTCATTTAGATGCGTAAATATGCTTGACTGGAAATATGTTTTTTTTTTGGAAATGTAATAAACATGTTGAATCCCCTGCAAACCCTTCGTTCCCCTCCCGGAATATAATACGGCAAATGACATAAGGCGACGTGCTCACTTGAAAATTTGTTAAATACATTTTTTTTCTCACAACGGAATGCAGAAAAATATGGGGCAAGACCTTATCGCCCCAGTGAGCAGACATTGAAAGATTTCAACAAACGAAAAAACAAGGCAGCGGGATCACAAGCAGTTGATGTATGTGATAGGAATTGCGAAAAAGGCAAAACAACGTGCTGGTGTTTGTTTATTACGAATAAAGGTTAAAAAAGCAGCTAACAGCCACGGTAGCAAGCAACACCTGTCGGTTACGAGTCCCCCATCTCCTTTTATCCCTTCTAAATACCCAACATCCCAACCATAGTCGTCCGTATTGCCTTGGCTGTCTTTAATATGCAGAACAGACAGCAAAATGAAATGAAGAACATTTTGGCCCCCTTCCAAGTTGAAACAGGCCGTTGCTAAACATTTGTTAAAAAGGGCGTAACAAATTAAAAGCGTTAGGAAACATCAACTCCAAAAGTGTGCAGCGGGCAAACCACCAACAGCAGCAGACGACCAGCAACGACACATTTATGCCCTGAAACGAAAACAATTATTATGTCTGTTGAATATTGGCCAAAGACAACGGCAACAGCAGCAGCAGACGTAGTAGAAGTTGAGGATTCCGAAGACGACAGGACGAAAAATTTAAACAAATTTGACATAACCAATAACAACAACAACAACAACAATAGCAATCATAAGGGGCACAATTTGAAAAGTGTTGCCAGCCACGGTGACATTAGTGACAGTAATCAGTTTGTTAAACGCCCCCAAATCAAAATAAGCGGAAATCAAATAATACGAGCAACAACACATCCAAAGGATGTCAAGGATTGTCCAGTAAGTCGGGAATGTGGTGATATATGACGTAAAATTTATCAACAGAAAATACAGAGCCCACAACAAAACCGCCACCAGCAAAGGGAACATCAGGAACAGGCAACTCATCATCATACCCATCATCATCATACACATACGCAGCAGCAGCCGCAGCAACAGCAACAGCTGCATCATTTTCATCATCTGCCGCAGCCTCAGCAGCAACAACAGAAACATCAACACTATCATCATTGCCACGACCATTATCATCAACATCAAGCGGAGGAGTTTGTATGCCGCGATTCCAAGAAAATCTCATCAACGGCAACAGCATCGTCCTCATCATCAACGTCGTCGACATCATCGTTAGCAACGCCTACCCCAAATACTTTGATTTGTACACGTCATGTTTCAACATGTCCTGCCCACACTAAACATTGTCACGGCCAACAGCAACAGCAACCGCACAACTGTAATAAAACACATTTGTCAGTACGACCTCAATTTCTACAACAACATCAAATCCATCATCTTTCGGAGGCCAACAACGCAGAAAACACTGAGGAGGATATCGACGACGAAGCTCATAACGGCTCGCCGGAACCCTTCTATGCCAATATGGTTTTGAGCACCGAATGGTCCCAGGTCGAAGTGATTGATCTCTACAATGATGGCAATGGTTTGGGGTTTATTCTGGTGGGTGGCCGCAGCACTGGCGTAGTTATCAAAGCCCTGACGCCCGGCGGCGTGGCTGAGCGTGATGGCCGCCTGCAATGCGGAGATCATGTCCTGCAAATCGGTGATGTGAATTTACGTGGTTTCAGTTCGGAACAAGTGGCGACAGTTCTTCGTCAGACTGGAGCTCAGGTTCGTTTGATTGTCGCAAGACCGGTGGAGTCAACAGCCACCGATTTCCAACATTTAGCTAGTCATGCCCCAATTATTCCAACTAAGCTCCTTTCCGACCCAGAAGAATTGTCTCGACATTTATTTCATAATCCCGGTTTGCCAACAAGTTCGGAGGCGGCCCTGGCAGCGGCCTCATTGGTGGCCGGTGGCGGGGCAGTTGGAGGTGCAGCTATGATGCTGGAGGGTGTAACCGCCACCGAAACACTGGGGGCAAGTGCCTATTATCCTGCCACACCGGACACCGAATTGGCCGACCTCCCCCTACCACCCATACCCAAGGAGTTGACAAATAGCTCAGCGGCCCGCATGTGCCCTAAAGATTTAGATATCATACCATTTTCCATTGTTTCACCACCCCCAATGTCGGGAGCGGCTGGCAAGACGCTAAGCTCTCTCTCGCCCCCAGATGTGGGACCCATACCTCCTCCACCCACAATACATTCTCAATCGTCATTGAAAACGAAATCAACACCACCACCACTACATATGGACCACATAGAGACTGTGATAGCTGGTATAACTACAACTGGCACCTCATCTAACGATCCCGATGAATGTTGTTCAATAACGTCCTCGAACTACATGGACTCACCGGAAACCGAAACCTATCATGTTAAGCTTTGCAAAAACGTCTATGGCCTTGGCATCACCGTGGCCGGCTATGTCTGTGAAGAGGAGGATTTGTCGGGTATTTTTGTGAAGAGCATCATTGAGGGCAGCGCTGCCGAAATGAGCGGGCAAATACAAATCAATGATCGCATAGTTGCCGTCGATGGAAAAACTTTGGCGGGCTGTACAAATCATCAGGCAGTGGAAATGCTGCGCAACACGGACATTGAAGTCCATCTCACGTTGGAACGTTTCTTGAGAGGGCGAAAATACGAACATTTGCAGGTGGCACTGACCGAACTAAAAGCCTCCATGGACACCCAATCCCAATACTCGCTGCCACCATCGCCCTCAATAGCCACCTTGTCATGGCTGCCACCTAAATCGGATGTGGATTCCATTGCCACGGAGGGTGGAGTGGTTGGAGGCACAAGTGCATTGGATTACGGTGAATTACCCTCCAGAGAAACAGTGGATTCACAAATGTCCCACATGCTGGACAAGAGTGAGCATAGCTTTGCCGGCACCATGGCGGCAGCAGATAATTTGAGTCGTTCCTCAAGAACACCCACAACGCCAGACAACAACAAACAACCTCTGGCCAATGGCAAGGCCTGTGTCATAACATCTCCGGATCATGCGAACCAAACAAAAACGAAACAACTCAACGGTTCATTGGGTTCCCGAACACCGACAATAGAAAATGTTGCTGAAATCGTTGCTACCCCCACTCCCACCCCGAGCAGCAAAGACAACAAACAAAAGACAAAACAAACACCACCTAGTGATCTACCCATACGTAAACTATCATCGCCCATAACCGTGCCACAACATGCCCCGTCCCAGTCCCCTGTCCCCCTAGAACATTCCAGTCCCAGTGCGGATTCGCTGAAAGTTTCATGGAAAAGTGAGTTTCCCGACTGTGAAATTATAGTTGCCGAAATAAATAAACTTTCAGGTCTAGGAATTAGCCTTGAGGGCACCGTCGACGTTGAGTGCGGCATCGAGAAACGTCCCCATCACTATATACGTTCGATACTGGAAGATGGACCCGTCGGCCGTCAGGGCATCCTGAAACCAGGCGATGAATTGTTGCAGGTTAACGAATATCGTTTGCAGGGTCTCAAACATACCGAAGTGGTAAAAATACTCAAAGAACTGCCTTCACATGTCAAACTGGTGTGTGCCCGCGGTCCAACCGCACCCTCTATCATAAATACATCACAAAATCCGGAGGCCTTCGAGACGCGCAGCCTTCTGCCCGGTGGCCATCAGAGCCTGCAGAATCTCATGAGCAAAGCTCAGTCGGAGAGTTCTTTGTATACCTCTAGCACTGCCACGCTAACGGATCAGCAACGTTCAAAATCATTAGAAAATGTATCGGGCCTAGCGCTATGGAGCTCAGATGTGACCATAGTTGAAATTGAGAAAACCGAACAGGGTTTCGGCTTCTCCATATTGGACTATCAAGATCCCTTAGATCCAGATGGCAGTGTTATAGTCATACGAGGTCTTATCAGAGGTGGCTCCGCTGAGGCCACAAACGACATATTTCCCGGTGATCGTTTGGTCAGCGTGGGCGAGCACAGTCTGCAGGGTTTGGACTTGGACGAAGCGGTAGCCATACTCAAGGGCATGCCATTGGGCCTTACGAAATTGGGTATATGCCGGCCGTTGTCAACATCCGATAGCAATATAGCCTCACCCATTGGAGAAGGAGATTCACCGAGCACATAGCTTTCACTGGAGATATACTGTGAGTACAAAAGAAAATTTTTAAAATTTTTGATCTTTGAAAATTTCATGTATACATGTTTTAAGATTTATTTTTGTTTGTGTGTTGGTTGTTGCTTAACTTTGATTTATAGTTTGAATCGAAAAAGTCATCATAAACTGATGTTGGCTTCATTTAATCATTCCATGAGCGTGCTTGAAGTTTTTCTATGGATACATGTGTGTACAGCACTCAAAGTTTCCATGGCATACTCATACATATAAATACGAAATAAATTTCAAAGGACACATGAAAGTTCAAAAAGCAAGCAACAGAAGAGAAGAGATTGCCTTTTATTACCTAGCTGTAGCTGTGCTTTGCACAGACGACGTCGATGTTGTAACAAATGGACTTTTAAAACATTCGAAACACTCCCACATGTGTGTGTGTGTGTGTGTGTGCATGTATGTACATATATGTGGGAGTGACGAAATATATATATATTATTATATGGAGGATTTCACATGATTTGGAAATTGATTGGCATGTTGTGGTGGAGCTTATTTGATGATTTTTTGCAACCATAAAAGCTCTGAGAGAAAATTTCACAATTGCAGTTCTGAAAATCATTAAAAATATTTTTCAAATAATTCATATTATAATTGCGAGATTTTGGAATATTTTTCAAGGACTATACGAGATAAATTTAAATTTATTTTTAAAACAGTTATTTCAAGGAATATGATTACATCTATATTTTTTTAAAGATATCGTCGCTTTACTCCTTCATATTTAACATACTTTTACAAGGCCTATACAAGGACTATTAGAGATAAAAACGGAAGCATTAGGAATATTATTTCTAGGACTGTCAAAGTTGTATTCATGGATTTATAAAGAATGCTATTATCACGGTATTTTAAGAAAATTGTTTAAGGACCATTTGAGACACAATCGTAGACCTTTAAATATATTTTGTCAGATCTAGAGATACAAGAATATTTTAAAGATCATCTACGTTATACAGTGTGAGATAAAAAAAAAACTATAACAAAGTCAAACGCCCTAATTTTTACATTTTTTTTTAAATTTTATTGAATGAAAGCAAAAAATGTCTGAAATAGCATCAAATTTTAGAATAAGTTTAGATTTGTTCGAATTGGTCACCTTTGGCACGAATTATGGCTTTCAAACGGCCGTTTCACTCTGCTTGAATGTTGCTCTGCGGTATTTTGGCCCATTCCCGGCAAAGCGCTTGCTTGAGGTGATCAACACTTCAGTATACTTCAGTGCCAACCTTTCTTTCCAAAATACTCCAGACACAATAGTCCAACGGATTGGTATCTGAAGATTTTGGTGGTCACTGTGCGCTGGAAATGAAGCGAGGAACCTCACTTTCTAACCATTCTTGGGTGGCGCGAGCAGAGTGCGATCGTGTTGAGTCCTGTTGGAACGTCCAAGATCTGCGGCCGAAATGTTTGCGTGCCCAAGGCTTTAATACACCCTCCAGAATATTTTCGCGATAATATTCGGCATTTATTCTGATGCGACGGTCGATTAATACGAGCGGAGAGCGACCATCGGCTGTTATGGCGGCCCACACCATCACCATGGCCGGCTTTTGAGTTCTGGTAGCAAGCCGAATGTGCACATTTTCAGCTGACCTCTTTGCTAAGTAAACACGATCATTTTGTTTGTTTACAAACTGCTGGACAACGAATGTTTTCTCATCGGAGAAAAGCAAATTCGGCAGTTCACCACTTTCGACCAAGCGAAGCAACTCAAATATAAAGAAATCACACTGCCACGCTTGAATTCCACCACGAATAACTTTTTTATGGGAAATTTTCGATAAAATGCTTTTGTACGCTTGTAAAGAATATAATGAGCTATCACTGGAATAATTTTAACAGCTGTCGGACGAGTGGCTTGGAAATGACAGCAGTCTGAAGTTGGTTGCAGATTTTTCATTTGACTCCGTATGCTTTAAAATATACATATATCCGAAAACCTAACTCATACTCGCCAAAAAACAGAGATTTATAGACTGTATGCGTTACTCATTGAGAACATATACTCCAAAAACCTCGATATCGGATTGGTATTGAAGAATATGCATTGAATCTATTCTTTAAATGAATCTGATATTGTCTGCAAAATATTCTGAAAGACCTTGAACGGTTATTGTTCCGGTACTTCTTAAAAACTATTTTAGAAAATTGGGTTGTCCTAGAAACAATATTTTGTTGAAAAAAAATCAACGATATAGGTTCGGATAGTCCTTAATATATATATACATGAAAAATCTACGTTTAGGTTCCCAAAATCTTTGGATGAAATCTGACTGTCTAATAGATCTTGGGAATAACTTAAAGAAATCGGTTTAAAAAAATCGGTATAAAATGTTTACTACTGTTGTTTCAAAAATATTTTTAAAATATTTTTGCTGGGCCGAAATGTTTAGTATCCTCCCATTAGCCTAAGAAAACCTTTATAAATATAACGTGTTCTATTTCTATATAATTTACATTTCTCACTATGCTTACTATTCACGGACTGTCCTAGAAACAATATTTTTTTGAAAAAAAAAATCTACGATATAGGTTCGGATAGTCCTTAAAAAATATATATGAAAAATCTACGTTTAGGTTTCCAAAATCTTTGGATGAAATATGACTGTCTAATAGACCTTGGGAATAACTTAAATAAATCGCTTTAAAAAACTCGGTATAAAATATTTACTACTGTTGTTTTTGAAAATATTTTTAAATACTTTTGCTGGGCCGAAATGTTTAGTACCCTCCCATTAGCCTAAGAAAACCTTTATAAATACAACGTGTTCTATTTCTATATAATTTACATTTCTCACTATGCTTACTATTCACGGACTGCCTCATATCTGAAAACATTCGTTAAAGCCATTCATTTAAAGTCGTAAATTATTGTGATATTTGTCAACATCCTGCTGGGCTGGCTGGCTGGCAACTGTTTGGTAGCTAAGCAACAAAAGAATGCATTCAATGTAAACCAGAAAATTCGATCTGTCATTGACAAATGTTGCAAATCAATACAGGAGAAAACAGTGGTTGGGCTCATTTGACATTTTTCACCAGATTCACAATAGGAAATTCAAACAATCGTCTGTACGTTCGTTTGTTTGTCTGCCTGTCGGTTTCCGTTTGAAATTTGTATTGAAATATCAAAAAAAAGAAAGAAAGAGAAAAGCCATGCCTACTGATGTTGAAGACAAATTTTTGGCAAATTCTTAATTGAAGACACACCATCGCATTGCATGACAAGGGTTGGTGCGCTGAAATCTGATTTTTATGACGGAAACACAAGAGTGCCAATCATCCGGTTCATCCGTTTCGTAATTGGTATGCTGATTGACTGACAAGCATCAATCAGTGATGATAGTTGTACGAAGCACTTTCATAAATACCACAATTGAAGTGAAAATATTTTTTTTTTGATAATGGGTGGTGTTCTTTGTGGATTTTCGTTTTAAATATCTCAATATATACAAAAATTACACGAGATAATGACTGGCTGATAATTGAAGCAATCTAGAACTTTTGAAGTGAAGTGAGGGGTGTGAGTAGACGCCATTTTTCAAAAAAAAAAAAAAAAAAAACTTAAATTAAAACTTTGATAATTCTGACGAAAAAATCTATTAAATTTGAAATTTAGAATTCTGATTATCACAGATCTGACAACAAGACCCTGAAAGCCTTTTACAAAATGGGCTAATAATCCAGATTTATTGCTCTAATAAATGTTTCAGATTCTTTCATTGAAACTCGTAATTACTGTTTAGCCTACGATCACAGAAAAATGAGACGTTTAATAAATATACTTTTTTTTCGTTAAAATAAGGTATTCGACTTGTATATAAAAAAATCTTGAATTTTTTTTTTTTAAGATATCCAAGATTTTTTGACCTGCTGACAAGGTCATTGAAAAATTATTTTTAAAACTGAACAATGTATGTCCACAATAATTTTTTATGAAATGTTCCCGAAAATCCACCATTTGAATTCTCAGGAAAACATTTAAAAAATATGTTTAATAGGCATTCAATTTGTATATATACAGAAAAAGACAGATTAGAAAGTCACGATGTTTGGACAGAAAGTCTTTGAAAAATCGACTTATAACGAATATGTTTTAAAATCCAAAATCTATATATGGCCCGAAAACTATGTACACGTCTTTAATACATTCATTTGGGGAAACAATAAATAAATATTTAGAAAATCCGCAATTTATTAGACCAGAAAATACTTTGAGAGACATTGCTAAAAAAATCAGTTTATTGTTGGGAAAAATCTTTAAATATTTAAAAAAATAACCGATTCGTTTATAGCGGAGAAAACTTTTAAAAAAACATCAACACATTTTTTTTTTAAATTTTATGAATGAAAGCTAATAATGTCGGAAATAGCATCAAATCTTAGAACAAGTTTAGATTTGTTCGAATTGGTCACCTTTGGCACGAATTATGGCCTTCAAACGGCCAATGAAACCGTTTCACTCTGCTTGAATGTTGCTCTGCGGTTTTTTGTCCCATTCCCGGCGAAGCGCTTGCTTGAGGTGATCGATACTTTGCTATTATTTAGTGCCAACCTTGCTTTCCAAAATGCTCCAGACACAATAGTCCAACGAATTGGTTCCCGGAGATTTTAGGCGCTGGAAATGAAGCGACGAACCTCATTTTGTAACCATTCTTGGGTGGCGGATTTTGAGTACAATGGTGCAGAGTCCTGTTGGAATGTCCACGGTCTGCGGCCAAAAAGGTTTTAATACACCCTCCAGAATATTTTCGCTATAATATTCGGCATTTATTCTGACACCATGGTCGTTTAATACGAGCGGAGAGCGACCATCTGCTGTTATGGCGGCCCACACCATAACCATGGCAGGCTCTTGAGTTCTGGTGGCCAACCGAAGGTGCACATTTTCAGCTGACCTCTTTGGCAAGTAAACTCGATCATTTTGTTTGTTTACACACTGCTGGTCAACGAATGTTTTCTCATTTTTCAATATTTCCTGAATGAAATATTGCGATATGTTGAGCTCACGAGCCATTTTTCGGCCACTGCGACGTGAATTTCGATCAAGTCGATTCTCTACGTTTCGAACCATATCTGCTGATGTTGCTGTTTTCTTCTGTCCACTTCATTGACGTCGGGCTACGCTACCAGTATCACGGTCAGGAGCGATGGTACGAGACACAAAAGATTTATTCACATTTAAATACTGGAGTGCTCTAACGATCGCCACTTGTGATTTTCCAGCCAAATATAAAGAAATCACGCTTGAATTCCATCACGAATAACTTTTTGTCTGGAAAATTCTTACCGAAATGCTTTTGTACGCTTATAAACAATATAATAAGCTGTCACTGGAACAATTTCAACAGCTGTCGTACGAGTGGCTTGGAAATGACAGCAGTCTGAAGTTGGTTGCAGTTTTTTCATCTCACCCTGTACATTTTTGTCCCGCTATATATGTCAAATTTCAATTAAGTTTGGAATGTGTGACGGGAGTTGGTCTACAATTCTAACAGTAAAAAAAGTACACTACAATTTAATTTAAACAACTATTGTTTTGGGGAAGTATATAGGTTCATATGTTTTGCTACCTCGAATCTGACACATAGCTAAAAAATGCGGTTCAACTTTAAAAGATGGCAGTTTTCTGTACATTGGGCAATTCCTATGGCAACTAATAAATCCCAAGAACATTTGACATTTTTTTTTTAAATTACTATAAATACGTTTTTTATACCCTATAAGACCTCGAGTTATTAGCTTCCCACATAGGAAAGTATATATGGATCTTCCTATCTCGCCGAGCTGAGTCGATCTAGCTATGTATATCCGTCCGTCTGTCTATCAATGTTAATGTGTAATCACTCTACAGGTCGCAATTATGGTCCGATCTTCACGAAATTGAAAATGGAGGTGGGACTGGAGCCAGAATTTGCTTTTGGAGATGATCGCATAACATTTAGGGGTTGTTAGTGGGTAAAATAGACCATAAAATTTTTGTTAAATTTTCCATTAAACAGCCAATATTTTTAATCCCGGCGAAATCACAATTAGACGAACAGGTCAATTCTGGCCGTTACATAGATGCCGATGTATCGGATATATTTATATAGCGAAATATATACAATGTGTACATATATACAAAAGGAGGGAATGTTAGCTAGAATGCTTATATCTCAAGAATGGCTGGACCTATTTTCGCAAAATTTGTCAATTTAGAATGCCCTCTTGGCATAAAAGAATGAACATTTGTTCACCTTACAACACAGATTGGGATTATTATATACAGATTGCAATTATCGTCCGATCCTCACGAACATTTTCACAAGAGAAAATTTCCTGATCACACAATCAAAGCCAATCGACACGCTGGAGAAGAGAGTTAATGACAGGGAAGAATTCTAGCATTTTGGATGATCATTGGATCATATTTAGCTGCCCGTGGTCAAAATGCTAAGGGTTATATCTGGGCAGTGCTCCGCGACATAATTTCAAAGATAAATCTTCCAAAATGGATTTGGACATAAGGGAGCTTCTAACATATTGTAGTGTTGTAGGGTATCACATAGTCGGCCTCACACTGCTATAGCCTTGGCTTACTTGTTAATTCTTGAATTTGATTTTTAGAACCACATATTTCTTTATAAAATTTAGAATGCATAAAATCAACCCTTATTTAAGCCGTTGGGCAAGGACGTTTTTTCCAGCAATGGCTATTCTGTAATAACTATAGTGGTCTAATTTTAAATATTTTTGCATGGAAGATATAATTAACTCTAACAGATAATTAAAAAAATTAATAACTTTGTTCATTTATCTGTTTACAAACTATTTAAGCAAGTTCCCATACTGGACAGTATAGTTCTCCATCCGTAAATCTCTTCTTTCTTTCCCATCCCTCAATTTTTTACCCCAAGTTTTTTTCTTTTCATTTTTTATTTTAAAGTAGAACATATTTTTCCCATTGGATTACTGCACTCATCCTACAAGTCAATAAATGTGTGAGTGGGTATGAATGTCTGTACATCATGTATGCATATACACATGTGTAACATACATACATACATATATACATATGTGTTAAAATTTATGTACATACATATTGGATAAAATGGCAAAATCCAATCACACGCTTGTAGAGTCCATTAATATAATTTACCAGGCCATGCAGCCACATATAGCCTATTGACATAACAATGACAGTTTTTTTGAAATGTTTCGTTTTTTTTCTTGTTACTGGAATGGTATATGTTAATAAAACAATGCACACACAGTAAATGGAAAACAATAACAAAAATAGTCGAGTATATTGAAAAGCAAATTAAGGATTTTTTTGAAAAGGACTTAAATTGGGGCGTTTTTTTCATTATATCACATTTAAGCTCTTCTGGCATAGATTACCACCGATAATGAAATATAAGTTTTGATTTATTGATAAAATATATTGATATACAGTAAAGTTGACTATATATATCTGGTGTATACACAAGTGGAAAATGGCAGGAATTGTGCACATCATGGCATATTGCTGTGATTTCTTTGGGAGGGGAAATAATGATAAATGACTTATCTACTGAGATAAATCGCAGTGCTGTATTTAATGACTAAGAATAATTGTTTTTCTTCTTGATTAAATATTTGGCTAAATTGCAATTGGCTACGCATTTAGTCTTGGTTGATAATTTGATTGAATGATGGGCGATATAACATAATTTAAGCGATTGAAACCGAATTCGATAGATCCAATAATTTGTTGCGCAATGAAATGCCTAATATATGCCCATTTAGTTCAGAATAAAGTCAATGAAGTTTGGATCAAAAGTAGATGTTCTCTCATATAAATCTCTTTGAGCCATAAACCACAGCTTCCGACAAGACCCAAATGACCAGTCAATTTTTGTAAAAAAATGTGAAAGAAACATCTGTTATAATAACTAATATTAGGTTATTTTTCATGTTAGGTACATTTTTAAACCCTCCACCATATATTAAGTTTGTCATTCCGTTTGTAACTCATCGAAATAATACTTTTAGACATAACCAAGTATATATTCTAGATCATATAATAAAGTGTATATATTCTTTAGTCCTGGCCGTCTGTCGTAATCAAAACGAATAAAGATAGGAAGCTAAAATTATGCACAGATCAGTCTTTTGTCTCAAGGCAGGTCAAGTGGGCTATATCGGTCCTCGGTATCGTATAGCCCCCATATTAATATTTGGTATTTTAATGATCCACCGGAGTTGTTCCAAATTTCGTCTTTAGAGTTCGTCATGGGAACTACAGTATATGCTAGAAAATTGTCTATGCAGGTCCAGGCCTTCGCATAAGCTCCATATATCAGTACCTCCCAGTATTCGGTATTTTGACGACTTTAGGTACAATATTCACAGAAATTATTTGAAATTTCATATTTGAAGTTCCTAATAGGTACTACAGCCAGCGACAGAAAATTGTATATGGTCCAGGGCTTCGTATAGCTCGGCAGTTCCCTATCTTTGGTATTTTGATGATTTGAACTACATTATTCACCGTAATTATTTTTTTCAATTTTCTCATTTGAATATTGACGTTGCCTATGCTAGCCCACGTTTTCGTATAGGCCCCAATATAACAGCTATATTCGGTATTTTAAGATTTTAACGGAATTTTTAACGGATTTTATTTTTTTGAAAATTTCCAAATTCGTTCCAATTGGTGCAGGTTATTAATAGTTCTTACTGCTTTTTACTTTTTATGATTAAATTCGAATTTCAGTGGAATATAAATTAAAATTTACCAAAACAGCCTGATTAGATATTTCAAATTTAAATAGGTGAGAATTCCCTGTTTTATGTTGCACATGTCCCAACGCGGCTTTTTAACATTTTTTTAAAAGTTAATGGAATTATTTGAGTGTTTGTATGCTAGGCGGAATTACATGGCTTCTTCACCAAAACATGGACCAATTTTGAATGCGAGATGTATCCAATTTGGTGGGAAAGAGTTGAAAAATTACAATCTCCAAATTGCCTCATGAGCAATTTTTCCGCTATTTTAAGTAGATGAATGTCACCTAACTATATTTTTATACTATATTTGAGGATCTTCATAGAATCACTTTCCGAGTCGATTTTTGCATGTATTCTTGTGAACAAAATGCAGGTCGCATTTTTTATCCGATTGAGATGAAATTTTGCAAACAATATTTGTTTGGCCCTATTAAAATTGGTGATAATCGGATCAAATTAAGATAAAGCTCCCATATATCTTCAACCGATTTCGGGTAAATTGTGCACCAAATTTCTAATATTGGCCCAAATGTCGGAAATTACGAATGAATTCATCCTATCAACCAGTACTTCAAATTTGGTGTAAATCGGTTCAGATATAGCAATAGCTTATATATATATATATATATATATATATATATATATATATATATATATATATATATATATATATATATATATATATTCCGATTTGGTGTTTAAAGTCCCTCACAAGCGTTATATGCATTCCACAATGATCTTTGGTACCAGATATCAGATACAGACTTTATTTATTGTATTTGCGATATATTACCACATTAGCAAAATTTTTTAATTCCAAAAATTTTTGCCAATGGGCAAATTTCCACGAAAATTTTATATTTTTCTAATCCTCCATACACTTATGCGTATAATCTTCCTTATAAGATTGCACGTGTGTCGTCTCAAAGTCCACTAGATTGTTGCTTGGTATCCAATATGTACAACATTGCTCCTGATTTCAATGTTTTCTTTTCTGATAAGCCCAAATATTTCTAAATCATAAAATAGGAAAATCATTGAGCATATGCATATGTATATGTTTACATTAGTATTAGTATATACATTGAATTGTGTGCTTTGTTTTATCTCTACGTTTGCTTTCGTGGTGCAACAGACACACTCGCATGTACACACATCGAAATATACATACATATGACTCTACTAATCCTAAGTTCAATATGTTTGTATGTGCATACTTTTTTGATATCCTACTTTATCCTTATTTCGTTTTGCCACATTGCAAAGGATAGCATACACACGTATACATGCACACACGTTACGAATAATAACGAAAACACACTGAAACCAAGGAAACTAAACAACAATACAAGCAATGGCATCAGAAGCCAGACAACAAAAAAAGGACATCGTCAACATCAATAGTAGCAACAATAGCAATAACAACAATACTATGCATATACGTACACACACACTATCATACGTACTGAATTTTATCTATTGCCATTTATTAAAATTTTAAGCCAATCTAGAGAAAGATTATTTTTTCTGCCAATACTCTGGCCAATATATCTTAGAACATTTTGTTAGCTTCAGGGGAGGGAGAGTAAAAGTGAACGAGGAAGAAAAGGAGTCGAAGAAAATAAAACAAAAAAAGAAATCGATACAAGACAAATGTTGTTGGTTGATCCAGTGAAGAAAAAAATGAATGCATTCGTGCATGACCCAATATGCGTGTGCGTGTCATTGTTTATGTATGATATGAGTGTGTGTGTGTATCTGTTCGTTGATTTTCTATTTGAATATTGACATATGGTTAGTTATGCAAACGTATATGGTATATATTTTTGAATATTTAATAAAGGTCATACATATTTTGACCTTTCCTATAAATCCATATAGCCATGTGTCAGCATTGACATAAATCTACATTCGTTGACAGGGCATTTTTTAGATTTTTGTTTTAGATTTTATAAAAAAACCAACATATTGGTAGAGTATCAGCTGGTGGTCGGCATAAACTTAAAAATAACATTTGATATGCTAATTATATGCCGACTAATCCCTGGAAATAAAGTATGAATGAAAGAGGGTAAAAACAAGTCTGATAAATTCTTATGCTGTTATCATGTTCTATCCATATTCTGCCAAGAAATCAAACAGAATTAAAAAAAAATAAAAAAAAAAAAAACATTAAGTTCGGCCGGGCCAAACTTTTAATACCCTCCACCTTAGGGTAATAGAAACATTAGACGAAATGTGCAAAAACCATTAAAGTACCGAATATCGTGAGGTACCTTTATATGGGGGCTACACCAAAACGTGGACCTATAATTACAATGTTTCGCCACACGAACTAGGACCCATTATGACCCACAAATACCAATTTTTAGACAAATCAGTGAAAAAATGTGGCAAAAATCATCAAATTACCGAATATCGGGAGGTAGCGTTATATGGAGGCTATACCAAATCATGGACCCAGACATGCAATGTTTCGCCACCGGAGCTGGAAACCATTATGACCCACAAATACAAATTTTTAGACAAATCCGTGAAAAAATGTGGCAAAAAAAAAAAAAAAAACTAAAATACCGAATATCGGGAGGTACCGTTATATCAATAGCAACCATCTTAGACACAATGCAAATTGCTCTGCTAAATTTTGGCGCCCTACGTCAAATAATGTGGGCTGTATCGTGATTTCAACAGACAGACAGACAGACGGACATCGTTAAATCGACTTAGAATTTTATGCTGATTATGAATATATATACTTTATGGGGTCTAAGACGAATATTTAAGTATGTTAAAAACGGAATGGCAAAGTTAATATACCCTCCTTTCCAAGGTGGAGGGTATAAAAACAAGTAAAAAAGCAGCTAAGTTGGGAGGGGCCTAACTTTTAATACCCTCCACCATTTGGAAGGAACTTGAAAAATTTCAGAATAATTCCGGTGAATAATGTCGCAAAAATCATGAAATGACCGGGGCTATACGAAGACGTGAACGTGATACGAAATTTTTTGCTATAGGTTGTAGTACCCATTAAGATCTTCCAATACGAATTTTGAAACGATTCCGGTGAATAATGTTGCTGAAATCGAATATCGGGAGGTACGGTTATATGGGGCCTATACCAAACGTGGACCTGCATAGGCAGGCTGTAGTACCCAACATTAAATACGAAATTTGAAATAATTCCGGTAAATAATGTCGCTAACGTCGTGAAAATACCGAATATCGTGAGGTTACCGTTATGTGGGGACTATACGAAAACGTAGACCGACATGGTCCATATACGAACTTAACCTGCCTACTGATTCAACAGAGTCAAACGCCATAACTTTTACATTTTTTTTTAAATTTTAATGAATGAAAGCAAAAATGTCGGAAATAGTATCAACGTTTAGACTGAATTTAGATTTGTTCCAATTGGTCACCTTTGGTACGAATTATGGTCTTCAAACGGCCAAGGAAACCGTCACACGCTGCCCAATGTTGCTCTGCGGTATGTTGGTCCATTCCCGGCAAAGCGCTTGTTTGAAGTGATCCACACTTTGGCATTTTCCAATGCCAAGCTAGCTTTCGAAAATACTCTAGACACAATAGTCCAACGGATTGGTATCCGGAGATATTGGTGGCCATTGTGCGCTGGGAATGAAGCGAGAATCTCATTCAGTATCCATTCTTGGGTGGCGCGTGCTGATTGCGATGGTGCTGAGTCCTGTTGGAATGTCGAATGTCTGCGGTAAAACTTTTGCGTGCCCAAGACTTTAATACTCCCTCCAGAATATTTTCGCGATAATATTTGGCATTTATTCTGATGCCACGGTCGATTAATACGAGCGGAAAGCGACCGCCATCACCATGGCGGGCGCTTGAGTTCTGGTGGCCAACCGAAGGTATACGTTTTCAGCTGACCTCTTTGGCAAGTAAACACGATCATTTTGTTTGTTTACAAACTGCTGGACAACGAATGTTTACTCATCGAAGTAAGTTCACCACTTTCGGCCAAGCGAAGCAACTTTTTAGCTCTTTTGAGTATGTTTTCTTTCTGTTGCGGTGAAAGTTCTTGAACTTTTTGGAATATCATTGGCTTTACCCCGAGCACATTTTTAAATATTTGTCGATTGGAATATTGCGATATGTTCAGCTCACGAGTCAGTTTTCGGCCACTGCGGCGCGGGTTTCGATCAAGTCGCTTCTTTACTTTTAGAACCATTTCTGCTGATGTTGCTGTTTTCTACCGTCCGCTTGCTTGACGTCGGTCTACGCTACCAGTATCTCGGTAACAAGCGATGGTACGAGACACAAAAGATTTATTCACATTTAAATTCTGGAGTGCTCTAACGATAGCCACTTGTGGTTTTCCAGCCAAATATAAAGAAATCACACCATCACGCTTGAATTCCATCACGAAAAACTTTTTTTCTGAAAAATTATCACCAAAATGCTTTTGTACGCTTGTAAACAATATAATGAACTGTCACTGGAATAATTTTAACAGCTGTCGAACGAGTTGCGTAGAAATGACAGCAGTCTGAAGTTGGTTGCAGTTTTTCATTTCACCCTGTATATGTGATATCTTGGATATGAGCATCAATGTAACGGTTAGAATTGACATTTTCTTGCATTTGTGATTTCGCTAGGGTAAATTTTGTGGACATTTGTATATATTTTATATAAAAGTTGTGGTCTATTTTCCCCGCTTAATATTGTCCGATTCCTGAACAAAGGTAGGTTTCTGACAAGTCCCGTATTCTAGCCCCATGCTTACCCAACATTTTCAATATCGTGAGAATCGGGCCGTAATTGCGACCTGTAGAGTTATTACAAATTAACATGGACAGATGGACAGACGGACGGACATACATAGCTAAATCGATCCAGCTTGGCAAGATGGGAAGATCCATATATACCTTCTTATGTGGGAAACCAATACTTCGAGGTGTTACATAATTTTTGGCCAAATCAAACTTATAATACCCCCAACGCATAGTTATTGTTTAAATTGAGAAAAAGGTTATTCAATGAACTGTAACTTTATCTTACTACAATTATTTTAAAATTATTTTAAAATTGATCCATGTATCGCATTAAAGATTGTTTTTTTTTTAGTTTATTCTATTTTTAATTTGTCCAAAAGTGTAAACTTTGGAAACCTTTTTCACGGATTTCGTATTTTTTATACCATTAGAAATCTATACAGGCACAAAGACATATATAAATTATCATGACGTCCGTCCTATTGTGTGCTGAGAACTTTTAAAAGGTTTGTATGACTGACAAAAAAAAAAAAAAAAAAAAAAAAAAAAATACACTGGCTGGGCTTTACATTGGCGTTCGTTTGAAACCATTTTGGTTAAGCTTTAAAGCAAATCGATTTTTGATTTCGTTATCCGTTTTAGAAAAAAATATATTCTTTGACTGAACAAAATGTGAAGCCAAACAATGGTATTGGATGCAAACAAAAATAGAAGGAAGCTACAGAAAAAAGGATTATAAACGAGAGACTATTGTTTTTGCTGACAGTGCACAGTGTTTTCAATCAGGAAGATAAATCTAATACAATGTCATATAAATATTGTAAGGATAGAGAAGATATCTTTCTTAAAGTATTCAAATCCCTCAATGAATTGCTCTTTCGAAAAGTTCACATGGACTCTCACATTTCTCTCACATTGCTAGCAAAATGAAAATGTTTAAATTTCACCTGAATAATTTCCTCAAAAATGTTGTTCCTATGGAAAAACATTTTTTTTAACATATTTTTAAAAAATATTTTTTATTTTTTCAAAATTTCTTACTGTTACCACCTTCTGTTCAATTATTGAAACTATGGCCGGCTTTAAATGCGTACGCTATTCAATTTTACCGGATGTATAATTTCTATGACTACGTGAGGGCTTAACAAGGATTATGTGGCCATTAGGTTAGGTATTGCAATAAACATTCATACACAACATGGGTCCACGCTCAACCCGCCCTCATGCGCGCACACACACACCGGGCCACAGAAGAAACCTTCAAATAACCCATACAAACAAAATATATCGTTTTTATATTTGTTTGTTGTTGTTGCTGCTGCTGTGGACAAAAGCATAAAAGGTTAGTCAACTATTCGAATTGGTTGTTTTTTGTTTTTGGTATCCTTTGGTAAAATTACATTTTTCATCGTGATTGCTCTTAAAGTTCAAAGGCTAAAAACAAAAGAGAAAAAGTTACCGTTATTATTTGATTGAATAGGAAGTGCCGAATTAAAGGACAGTTTTAATAATCCAGCAACAAGGTTGAAATTTAATCCGTGGGAAGTTGGGTCGGTATTGTGGGATATTGTTGGATTCATTTCAAAATAAAAAAAAACAGCCGAACTTTTAATACCATCCACCATTTGGAAGGAACTTGAAAAATTTCAAAATTCATGAAAATAAAGAGTATCGGGAAGTACCGTCGTGTGGGGGCTATACGAAGACGTGGTCCTGCACAGACAATTTTCTGTCTTAGGCTGTAGTACCCATTACGAACTTCAAATACGAAATTTGGAACGATTCCTGTAAATAATGTCGCTAAAATCATGAAAATATCGAATATCGGGAGGTACCGTTAAATGGGGGCTATACGAAAACTTGGACCGACATGGCCCATTTACGAACTTAACCTGCCTACTGATAAACTATACATGTATGCAAAATTGGAGCCTTCTTTCTCAATTCGTTCCAAAGATAGCGTGATTACAACAGACAGACGGGCATCTCTAGATCGTCTTAGAATTTTCCGCTGATCCAGAATATATATACTTTGTAGGGTCTATTCTGAATATTTCGAGGAGTTACACACGGAATGACAAAGTTAATATGGATGGAAGGTATAAAAAAATTAGAATGGTGGAGGGTATAAAAAATCTTGAAAGGTAGTAGATTTGTTTGAGTTGTGCCAATATAGTTTGATCGAATGAACGGTCATTTGTAGGAGTGATTTGAAATATGTGAAATTTATTAAATCACTTCACGTTTAGGAACTGGTGTACTTAACTATGACCTGTATCCGCACAACTCTTATATTTGTATTGGAAATCTGTTAAGATAAATTGAAATGTTTATAAACGTATGCATATTTTTTAAAGCAAAATCCAAGAACTTTTTCCAATATAACGCCAAGAACTAATATCTCATTCGGAGACCCTTTGTGACAGTTTTGGAATTGATATCAAAGAATATTGTGTGATTCAGTAGTAGACGAAAAAAGAAAAAAAAATTACTAGCTTACTATAGAATGGTCATAAGAAATCGATTCACCCATGTTACATTGAGGAGGTAAAACAGCTTCGTAAAACTACTGAAATACAGCCCTGAGACTTTGCCTGTTTCCTGTCAGAATTATTCAAAATTATATACAACAAGTTATTTTAAATTTTTTCTTAAAAATGGGTTAAATGGTGTGAAAAATTAATGAATGAAATGAAACTCTTAGAGTAACCCCTTTTTAAGATTTTTTTTTTTGCAGTAAACTGCGATAAGAGGTTGATTTCTCCTGCCTGGGGCATTTTGAGGGACTCTTAAACTGTTTTCCATAGTACTGAAAAAAGGATTTAGATTACAAAAAAAAAATGTACATATTTCTGCATTTGTGGATCCTACTCGGGTTTCAAAATGTCACTTTAACCATTAAAATACGGGAAATGTGAAGGGGCCTTTATATTGAGATAATCGACACTTTGGTATTTTTTAGTGCGAACCTTGTTTGCGCGTGCCGAGTGCGATGGTGCTGAGGCCTGTTGGAATGTCCAAGTTCTGCGGTAAAAATGTTTGCGTGCCCAAGGCTTTAATACACCCTCCAGAATATTTTTGCGATAATATTCGGCATTTATTCTGATGCCACGGTTGATTAATACGCACGGAGAGCGACCATCGGCTGAAATGGCAGCCCACACCATCACCATGTCCGGCACTTGAGTTCTTATGGCCAACCGAAGGTACACATTTTCAGCTGATCTCTTTGGCAAGTGAACACGATCATTTTGTTTGTTTACAAACTGCTGGACAACGAATGTTTTCTAATCGGAGAAACCCAAATTCGACAGTTCAGCACTTTCTGTCAAGCGAAGCAACTCTTTAGCTCTTTTGAGTCTATATTGTAAGTGGCGGTGTAAGTCCTTGCACTTTTTGGAATTTCAATGGCTTTACCCCAAGCTCATTTTTCAATATTTGCCGAATCGAATATTGCGATATGTTCAACTCACGAGCCATTTTTCGGTCACTACGACGCGGGTTTCTTCCGTCCACTTCCTTGACTTCGGGCTACGCTACCAGGTAACGAGCGATGGTACGAGACACAAAAGATTTATTCGCATTTAAGTGCTGGAGTGCTCTAACGATAGCCACTTGTGGTATATATAAAGAAATAACACTATCACGCTTAAATTCCATCACGAATGACTTTTTTTCTGGAAAATTCTCATCGAAATGCTTTTGTACGCTGCTATCATTGGAATAATTTGAACAGCTGTCGGACGAGTGGCTTAAAAATGGCAGCGGCTCCACGATATCGTGTATCCCCCATATAACGGTACTTCCCGATATTCGGTATTTTGATGATTTTAGGCACATTTTCCAACGGAATTGTCTGAAAATTCATACAAGGGAGTTCCTTGGGAGTAATTTATCCCCTTAAAGAAAATTGTGTATGTAAGTCCACGATGCCGTATAACCCCCATATAACCGTACCCCCGATATTCGGTAATTTTATGATTTCAGCCAAAATTTTCCATGGGATTGTCTTAAAATCCACACAAGGGGTTCCTTTTGAGTACTTTACCCATAGAATATAATTGTCTTAATAGGTCCATGTTTTAGTGTAGCCCTAATATAACGGTACCTCCCGATATTCAGTATTTTCATGATTTGTGCGACATTATTATTATTCACCGGAATTGTTTCAAATTACTTATGCAAAACTACGTCTTCGTATAGCCCCCATATAGCGGTTTTCGACGGCATTTTTTTTTTTGAAATTTTTGCAATTTTTATCCAAATGGTGGAGTTTATTCTTCTTTTTTTCTTTTTTTATCATATGTGTTTTATTTTTTTTTGTTAAGTATTTATTTGCAATACCTTATGTAGCAAATCTTCTCCTTAAGGCATTTTATCATATAACCAACATTATATCATATATAACTACTTTGTCTCTATTGTTCCACTTTCCAACATAAATAATACAATTCAATCCATACCAAAGGTAATTCCCTAAAATAGCTTGATAGGCAATTATTTACTTATTCGAACAAAACTAAATGTAATATTTCACCTCAAACATATTTTCACAATAGAAATGTCCAATTAATGTTTTCATAAACCATAAAAGATGTAACAATTTTCACAAAAGCAGACCCAGCCAAAAGCTAGTCTCGTTTTAGGCTCAGCAAAGATTTATCAGCTACGACAATCGACAAAAACACCGTAGAATACAAAACAAACTTTTATTCATTTATCTTCGTTCAGGTGTTTTGTATTGTTGCTAACAATTCACAAGACTTTCGGGGTTTTGTGGCTGTGTTAATCTTATTGCCATATATTATTGTATTTTTTGGTTTGTATGATTGTATTATACTCAGAAGGAGTCCTTACTTGGTTACTTTTTGTCTAATGGCATATACTACCTATGGAGAAGGGCTATACAAAAGTGCTTTTGACAGTTCCTTTTGGACGGAAAAAGTTTGTGTTTTTGTTGTAGTTGTTTTTATTGTTCATTTCATGTAACAACATTACTAGAAATGATTTATTGGCTTATAGTTTCATTTGAACATTCAACTGTCGTTTTCATGTGCCTTAAATCTACTTGGGGGCTAACACTTTAACAACAGCACAGCTGATGGCATAATAACAAATATCCCATACAGGCAACGCACACACATACACATTTTGTTGGTAGATATTTCAAAATATGTTATTTTGTGACTTCTTTTGTGGCAATGAAACTTTTATTTGGCTTAACCGTGGACACCATTTCCCAGAAATTGAGGTAATTTTTGAAATCCTCCTACACGATATTTATTAAATAGTTGGAGATATGCTAATTCGTTTTTATAACTCGAAACTGAAATTAGATTCCTGGAAATTAATTTTAAGTTTTTTTTTCGTAAACTTTTGCTTCATTTTCATTCTAATGGAAACAGTGTTTGGTTGCTATGACTAATTGTATGTGTTTGGGCCACAACACATATTAATATATCATTTGGAATTGTTTTTGAATGGGCTAATTGTCGAGTTAATGGTATCCTTCTGGCCACTACAATTCGAAGAGTGAAACATTTGTTAAAGTTATGTTGTGCTTAAGGGATCATTAAATCACAACCGTTTTTGTAGTGGCCAACAAAAATAGAACCTAATATATTACATAATACAGCGGCCAATGACAATGGTGGGAAATTTTTTGTAGAAGTGAAGAGATTTTGTGTTAAAAGACGAAAATGTATAGTCTTTCTTACTAATTAATATAAATATTGATGGACAAGTTTTTAAGTTTTACAGAAGTTTATATACATTTTGTAGGGAACAGTATTTTTTAGGGAAGATCCCAGTTTGGAAAATGGACCATATTTATACACGTTTGGTGTAGTTTTATGGCTACACTAGCTGAACCCGGTCCGCTTTGCTACCCCCTTTGATTTTATATGTATTCAAAATTTTATTTACGAATATATGTTGTTAAGAAAAAAACAAATTTAAAAATTAAAAAAAAAATATTGCACTACTTTAATGCGTAAATAAACAAAACCATTAGAAAAGCAGTAACATGACATACATACACGAAGGGTTTGTCCTTCGGATTTATTTATTTCATAGCAAATACCAAGCGTGCAGTAAACTTCAATCTTTTGAAATTGAGTGGCATTTCTATTGCAATTAGTGAATTCGAGATATCAACATACTTCCCCGTATTAAGCGTATTTCAAATTAATTGTTGTGTTGTTTTTTAGTGTTAGTCTAAGGCGTTGTGGGTCAATGGTACTTATTAAAATCATATCCCAATCTGATCCGATTTAAATATAATTTTAAAAAAAATTACTTTTACACCAAATTCCGCCACACCTTTCATATTTCATTGAAATTGGTGGGTCTAATATGTGAAATCGGCCGAGAATATATATATGGGAGCTATATCCAAATCTTAACTAATTTCCAATTAATTTGTCACATTTGTTATTGTAACCAAATTCCGCCACACATTCTGAATTTCATTGGAATCGCTCATATATATCGTGTTTGGTGCATAACATGTATGAAATCGGCCAAAAAATATATGTTAGCTATACCCAAACCTCAACCGATTTTAATATAATTTGGCAATTTTTTCTGGTGCCAGATTTTGTCTCTCTCGCTTTGGGTGCATCAAATATGTGAAATCGGCTGAGTATATATATATGGGAGCTATAATCAAATCTGAGCGTATTTGAATATAATTTGTCAAATTTATTTTTGTACCAAATTTAGCCACTCATGCCGAATTTCATTGGAATCGGAAATACGTATCGTGTTTTATATCCAAATATCCAAATCTGAACCGATTTTAATATAATTTGACTAATTTATTTTCTAATCAAAATCCCGTTACATATTCCAAATTTCTTTAGAATCGAACATACATATCGTGTATGGTGCATAAAATACATGAAATCGGTCGAAAATATATATGAGAGCTATATCCAAATCTGAACCGATTTTAATATAATTTGACAAATGTATATTTGTTTTAATTTCCGCTGCACATTCAAAATTTCATTGAAATTAGAGATACATAGCGTGTTTGGTGCATCAAATACATGAAATCGGTCGAAAATATATATGGGAGCTATATCCGAACCTGAACCGATTTCAATTTAATCTGACAAATTCATTTTGGCTCCCAATTCCGTTACTAATTTTAAATTTCAATAAAATTGGAAATACATATCGTGTTTGGTCCACCTAATACATGAAATCGGATATAGCTCCCATATACATGGAGCTATATCCAAATCTGAACCGATTTCAATATAATTTGGGAAATCAATTTTTTAGATAAAATCTATCACACGTTTCAAATTTCATTGAAATTGGGGATACATAGCGTGTTTGGTGCATCAAATGCTTGAAATCGGCCGAAAATATATATGGGAGCTATATCCAAATCTGAACCGATTTAAATATAATTTGGAAAATTTATTTTTGTTCCAAATTCCGTTACGCATTCCAAATTTGGAGCCTGTATCTTTAACCGATCAATAGATACGTGCATATAAAATCTAAATTTTTGGGAGGTACCTCCGATTCTGATGCTATATCTCCAGTTCCAAGTGGAAATTCAAACAAGTATATAGCCTATGTTACTTTCAGGCGATGTTGCAGCATATATGGAAATTTTCAGGAAAATCTATTCAGCGGTTTTTGAGTCCATAAATTACAGACAAACAAACAAACATACAAACATTTTCCTCTTTTATAGATATAGAAGAAAAGATAGAAGAAGAAGATAGTGTACTCGGTACGAAAAAAGTATCTAATCGATATAACATTATTACACTCACGTTTCTTTTGGAAGAAATCAATTTAAACAAAACATTTAATTCATCTTTGTCCATTGGATGATAATCGGTAAATTGTGATTGACTCGACGCACACGGGCTACTGTTAAATTACCAACATTGTAACAATTGTAACGGTTCGACGAATTTCGGGTGATGTTATCGGTCTAACGATATTCTGTATGATGGATATCTGGTTGTTGTAGTCGACTTAACAAAAAGAGCAGAAAGAACGCTTCGTGAGAAAGAACTGCCATTAGTAGTTACTTGTAGAAAATATTAATAGTGAGTCACTACTGACCAGTTCTACATACCAAGTGTAGACACGCAATATTTTTCATACCCTACACCACAAGGTGGTCAAGGTATTATGTCTTTGTGCATTTGTTTGAAACAGGCAAAAGGAAACGAGATAGACCCATAGTTCCTTTTGATGATCTGCATAGAATCACATTCTGAGTCGGTTTATGCATGTCCGTATTTTTGTAAACAAAGTACAGTTCGCAATTATTGCCCTATCCAGATGAAATTTTGCACAAATCATTTGTTTGGCCCAAGGACGAACCCTATTGAAATTGGAGATAATCGGTAAAAATTTAGATATAGCTCCCATATATATCTTCGTCCGATTTGCCGTTTATTGTGCACCAAACGTGTAATATCAGCCCGAATACTATGGAATTTTGCACATACAACCAAATTCGGCCTGAAAATAAGTAAGCCAAATTTGATCGAAATCGGTTCAGATATAGATATAGCTTCAATATATATTGTTCATCCGATTTGTTATTTTTGTCCTTCGCAGCCGTATTTGGGGAAATATATCAAATACAGCCCAGAAATACATGTGCCAAATTTTATCGATATCGGTTCAGATATATGATAGCTCCCATATATAACTTCGTCCGATTTACCTTATATTGTGCACCAAATATTTGTCCAAATGGGATGGAATTTGGCACTTAGGACCGAATTCAGTCTAGAAGCTAGTATGTCAAATTTGGAGAAGATCAGTTCAGATATAGCTATAGCTCCCATATATACTGTTCATCCGATATGTTATATTTGTTACCCACAGCCGTAATATGTACTCCGTAACAACGATATCCAGGGAAATATATCAAATACAGCTCAGAAATATCTTTGCCAAATTTTATGGTTCCGATTTGGATATAGCTCCCATATATATCTTTATCCGATTTCAAATTAATTGTGCACCAAATGGGGAATACAAGTCCGAATTTAAAAGATACAAATGCTTCGGCATATTTAGTCCTTTGAACTTTAAATTATAATTATAATCAAAGCGTGTGTGATTGAATTCTCCCATAAAAACTTTTAATTTAATATAGTGGTGTAGGGTATCATAAAGTCGGCCCCGCCCGACTTAATAACTTTCTTTACTGTTTTTTTTTTATAGACATTTTGTTTTAACTTTTCATCAGTTTAAAAATACCTACCTGTGATAAAAACTCAAGGTCAATCCGAACATAGCCCCTTAATTCAATTTAAGCCTTGTTTTCATTTTGGGGATTATGTCCGAACGTGTTCCACTTTAAACTGCAAATACCAGTGAGTTCAGCTGAGGACTGCAGTTAAAGTTTTTATACCCTCAGCCATAAGGCTAGAGAGGGTATACTCATTTGATACGTCAAAACGTGCATAGTCGAAATAACGGTTTTAGACCCTAGGTCTCTTTGGACCAAATCCGTTTCAGGATATTTGGAGTCAATCTAGCTATGTCCGTCCGTCCGTCTGTCTGTCTGTATAGCTGGTTGGATGGTCCGCACGATAATTCTCGAAGGTAGTATCCGATTTGCTCCAAACTTGGTACATCGTAATATTATTCTCAATATCGGCAATATCGATCCACTCCTTCTGGTACCTCCCCCAAAAAAAGTCAATAATTTACTGCACAGAAACAAAAAAGGTTAATCCGATCTTGCTCAAACATATCCTAATATTTGCATCAGTGCTAGGTCAGGTGCGAAAATGGGCAAAATCGATCCACTCCATCATGCACCACCCCCACAAAGGGTCAAAATTTTGAATAATTATAACTCTTATAAAATGAGATGTAAGGGTCCGATTGTCTTTAAATTACACACATCACAATAATGTTTTAACCCACGGTCTGGTGTGAAGATGAAATAAATCGGTCCACTCCTTCTGGTAACTATCCCACAAAGGGTCAAAAATTTGAATATCCCTGGAGTTCATAAAACGTGAATTTAACATCCGATTCCATTCAGACTTGATACAAATCAATATTTCCTTCAACACAAAACCTGATATAAATATGGTAGAGGGTCAAAAATTTGAATATCCCTGGAGTTCATAAAACGTGAATTTAACATCCGATTCCATTCAGACTTGATACAAATCAATATTTCCTTCAACACAAAACCTGATATAAATATGGTAGAGATCGAATCATTTTTTTCTGGAAACTCCCGCACATAGGGTTCAAGATTTAAAAAACAAAATGCTCAAAGAATGCGAAATACGCATCCAACTCTCTTCAAATTTCACACATACAAACATTTTTGCTAACACAAGATCTGGTACCTCATCCACAATGGGTCACAATTTTCAATATTTTTATCTGTCATAACTTGCGAAACAAGTCAGCGATTCTTTACAACTTGTTATATCTAAATATTTCTTCCAAGCAGAATCCTGAGATGAATATGGAATTTATGATTTCACATAAAATTGGATATAAATGTTCGATTTTCTTGTAATTTTTCCGATACCAATATTTTATCTGTATTAGATGAAGTATGACAAGTAAAAAGCAGTAAGTTCGGTTGGGCCGAACTTTAAACATTTTTGAATAATATGAATGTTGAAATATACATGTTGAAAAATATGGTTAGAATCATCAAAATAGCGAATATAGGCAGTTACCTTATTTTGAGGTCTGTACGAAGACGTGGACCTGCATAGTCAAGTTTTATCCTAGGCCATCACAATATCGAAATACCAAACTTGAAACAATTCCGGTGAAAAATGCAGATAAATCTTCAAAATACCGGATATAGGGAGATACCGTTATATGGGGCATATGCGAGAACGTAGACCGTTATATAAGGGCTAAACAGAAACTTGGACCTGCATAATCAAATTTCTGGTATAGCTCACAGTACCCATTAGGAACTTCAAATACCAAATTTCTTATTGAATGCCGCTAAAATCATAAAACAAGTAAAAAAAGCTGTAAGTTCGGCCGGGCCGAACTTTTAATGCCCTCCACCATTTGGTACAAATTTGACAATTTCCAAAAAAATAAAATCCGTTAAAAATTCTGTTAAAATCTTAAAAATACCGAATGCTTATACTACGACATAGACCCGCATAGGCAAATTTTGTCATTACTTATTACAATATTTAAATGCGAAACTTGAAGAAAAATCTGTTTAGCTAAAATCATCAAAACACCGAATATATGGGGTACCGTTATATGGGGGCTATACGAAGACGTGGACCTGCACAGACAATTTTCTGGCATGGGCTGAAGTATCCATTACGAACTTCACATGCGAAATTTGAAACAATCCCGGTAAATAATGTCGGTAAAATCATCAAAATACCGAATATCGGGGGGTACGGTATATGGGGGTTATGCTGCAGTATCTATTACGAACTTTAAATACCAAATTTGGAACGATTCCGTTAAATAATGTCGCTAAAATCATCAAAATACCGAATATCGGGGGGTACCGTTATATAGGGGCTATACGAAGACGTGGACCTACACAGATTATTTTCTGTCTTAGGCTGTAGTATCCATTACGAACTTCAAATGCCAAATTTGAAACAATTCCGGTGAATAATGTCCCTAAAATCATGAAAATACCGAATATCGGGAGGTACCGTTATATGGCTATATGGTAACTTAGACCTACATGGCCCATTTACGAACTTAACCTGCCTACTGAAAAAATATACATGTGTGCAAAAATTTAGCCTTCTATCTCAATTTGTTCGAAAGATAGCGTGATTACAACAGACAGACAGGCGGACATGGCTAAATCGTCGTAGAATTTTACGCTGATCAAGAATATATATACTTTGTTGGGTCTGACATGAGTATTTCGAGGAGTTACAAACGGAATGACAAAATTAATATACCCTCCATAGTATGGTGGAGGGTATAAAAGGATATTGGGAATTACAGTTACATGGGGGCAGACGGACGGACATCGCTAAATCGATATAGAATTTTATGCCGATCAAGAATATACATACTTTGTATGGTCTTAAATGTGTATTTCGTGGTGTTACAAACCGAATGACAAACTTAATATACCCTCCATACTATAGTGGAGGGTACAGAGCTGAGGGTATACATCTGTCTTCAAAACCTACTGATACTTTTTTACTTGTTAGAATTCCATTAAGTGGGTGATACTGATGGTAGAACCCGTTGTGAAAAACAAACGAATTTTAAGCAAGTAAGCAAAGTATATAGTCTGGCGGGGCCGACCATTTGACATTCTACAACACTACAATTTGCGCTGAAGTTGCAAATCTGAAACCCTTTTCATTAGAATGGAGATTCCTATAAGAAACATTCCCACATCTACTGCTTAATACAAACATATGTTGAACCCTATTGCTCCTCCTTTCGAATAATCAGCACAGATCTGTAATCAATATACAATCAAACATACAATCTCTAATCCACGTCTTATACCTGATTTGCTCTATCGGAAAGAACAAAAATTTCACATTAAAAATATCCATGCATATTGAACATTTTACGTTAATATCATTCTTGAAGTAATGTCAGGTGGTATGGATATGTCGTGTTAATGGGGATTCAAAACAACATATGAAAATTTTTAAATTTAAATTCTTCGTTATGATTTCCTGTATCTCCTATATTTGTCTATATCCGTCAACGAAATCTGCATCAATGTGAAGGTCAGAGAAATTACAAAGTATACAAAAAAGGTCGCAATAGATCATAGCCTTTTAGAAATGCCATGGTACAATGTCGCGTATGAGGTATTTTTACCACCAAATAACACTCATGCGCCAACCTGTATATACCTTAATTGGTTTCAAATCCCTTTTAAATAAGGAGTGTTTGACTTTTTTGTTATCTTTTATAGAAATAGAAAAAATAAATACACAATCAACTTACATCACCTCAAAGACGTTCGAGATTTTCTTATTGCAAACCCGTTACTTGTAACCAAAATCTATTCCTGTACAACATTTATTACTAGTCTTTTTCTTTATTTATATTCCAATCCCTCACCCTATTTAATATCATATCAACAACAAAGTTGCCAACAAAAAATATGCCTGGATTGCTCTTTTACCATCTCGGATTTGGATTAAAATATTAATCCACTTGTCTATTTGATAAAATAATTCTTCAAGTTAGCTTCTTTGGAAAATAAACCTCTTCAAAAGGGGATAGAAGACATTTTGCTATGAATAGCTGAATACAAAAAAGAAGGCATATCATAATCATATTATGTTATTGACAGTGTCGCACATGTCCTTTGGCCATTTTTATTTCCTCTTTCCGCAACAACAACACCAACAACAAAAATACTATTTCACAGAGATTCAGCATGTGTGTGTGTGTGATAATATTAGTAAATGACAAGCGGAAAATTGTATATAGTTTGCTGTTGTTGTGGCTGCTCTTGTCATATTGTTTGTATGCGAGGCAACAGAGTCTAAACAGAAATGACAGACAGTTGTTAAATCTTGGAAATGGGAGATGGGTATGTTTTCCACAAAGGCCGAAGTAAGGATATGACACTTGTTTAAATAAACTGAAAGGGGCTAACGTGGGAGTGAGTTATATTTATGGAATATATTGGACAGAATATTGGAGGGGAAAGTTGGATGTGTATTCAATGTTAAATTTGCAAAGCAGCAGTAAATATGTACATTTTTCAATAAGTTGTAGAAATATTTTTTATGGTTTCATTTAGATTTATTGAATTTAGTTAAGAAATTGATGGTCTAACGTGGCATAAAGCTAAGCTTATTCTTGATGTTGCTTAATGGTTGGAATTTACCTTGATTTGTAAATATCTGATGAGCTTAAAAATGTTTTGAAATCCAGAAAACTAGTCTATCTAAGGAAGTAAAGGTCCACATTGAAGGTACCTTTGTATTTTTTTTCATTAAATTTATTAACATCGTATGGAACCATATTATTACCGTATGGAAGATACTATTGAGATGTTGGTGTTTTTATTCTATTACAAAAAGTGTTTTTATTCTATTACAAAAGTAATGATCACATCCAACTGTGCCAAGTCTAAATTAGATATTTCTCGTGCCTTTCCCACAGATCTGCAGTACTTTGAAAAATCATAAATCGAAAAAAAATTTAAATGACATAACCTTGTGGACATACCAGAGGGAGTGCCCCGACGTTGTACATTTTCGCACCTGACATACGCGATGAGAAGCATCGATATATCCAATATTCACAATATGCGCATATATATCATATAATGCGCAAAAATTTGTGGAAATCTCATTTTCTTATATTAATAAAATATAATAAATTAAATTACCTACTCCATAATGTGAGGGTATATATCATTTGATACGGCAAAAATGTCTTACTGGTTGCTGGGTATTCAACTCTCGAAAGAAGTTTCTGATTCGGTCCAAACTTGGTACATTCTTATATTTTTGTGAAACATAGCACGGAGATTGGTAATGATCGGTCCCCTCTTTCCGCTTCTGGTACTCCTTCAAATACATATCGCACTGACATATTTTTATCAGGCCTAGGTTAGTTGGGAAAATGGGTTATATCGGCCGATTTTTTTCTGATTTTTACATTTTTTTTTAAATTTTATTAATTTTTAGAATAAGTTTAGATTAGTTCAAATTGGTCACCTTGGGCACGAATGATGCCTTTTAAACGGCCAATGAAACCGTCGTACGCTGCCCGAATAATGCTCTGCAGTATTTTGGCCCATTCCCGGCGAAGCGATTGCTAGAGGTGATCGACACTTTGGTATTTTCAGTGCCAACCTTGCTTTTTAAGATACTCCAACGGATGGGTATCCGGAGATTTTGGTGGCCATTGTGCGCGGGAAATGAAGCGAGGAACCTCATTTTGTAACCATTCTTGGGTGACGTGTGCTGAGTGCGATGGTGCTGACTCCTCTTGGAATGTCCAAGATCTGCGGCCAAAATTTTCGCGTGCCCAAGGCTTTAATACACCCTTCAGAGTATTTTCGCGATAATATTCGGCATTTATTCTGATGCCACGGTCGATTAATACGAGCGGAGAGCGATCATCGGCTGTAATGGCGGCCAATGTTTTCTCATCGGAGAAACCCAAGTTCGGCAGTTCACCACTTTGGCCAAGCGAAAAAACCCTTTAGCTCTTTTGAGTCTATTTTTTCTGTTGCGGTGTAAGTTCTTTCGAGCTCATTTTTGAATATTTTCCGGATGGAATATTGCGATATGTTCAGCTCACTAGCCATTTTTCGGCCACTGCGCCGCGGGTTTCGATCAAGCCGCTTCTTTACTTTTCGAACCATTTAAAATGTTTTGTTATGTTTCTTTCTATAAATCTAAAAGTTTCATTTGGTTTGCAAAAAGTTCCATTTCGGTTGCAAAAGGCTTAATTTCGGTTACAAAAGTTTTCAATTTCGCTGCAAAAGGTTTTATTTCCACTCCAAAAGGTTTCATTTCCGCTGCAAAAAGGTTCATTGAAATTGCAAAAGGTTTCATTTAATCTGAAAATGCTATAAAAAGAAATCAAAATGCCATCACGAATAACTTTTTTCTGGAAAGTTCTCACCAAAATGCTTTTGTACGCTTGTAAACAATAGAATGAGCTGTCATTGAAATAGTTTTAACAGCTGTCAGACGAGTGGCTTAGAAATAACAGCTGTCTAAAATTGGTTGCAGTTTTTTCATCTCACCTTGTATACCATTTTGAAACGTTTCGTAAACTGAATGTTCGAATTTCCAAAAACCCTTTGATACATTTTTCTTGCACACTTATTCTAAAATTTATTCCAAACTTCAGATTTTTGGTACTTTTCTAATTTTAGAAGCGAATTATCAAATAAAACTCTTGCTGTTCCTATACTTTCGTTTGATATTTCATCTGTTGGTCCAAATAATATATACAATACTTCCATTCCAATCAAGTTAGACGCTGCTGTACAAATTTTCTTTTCACCTATTCAACACTCCATCTATGAACTTATAATGCATTCTGACTAAGTAAAAACTTACAAATGTTGTTGCATGAAAACAGAACTCCTAGTGTTGTCAATGTTTACTTCATTAGAAAATGTTTTGTTATTTAGTCGATTCGTGCAAACAAAACTCTCATAATAACGGTCGTTGAGAGTCTTCTCTAAAATTGGGGTTTCTCTTTCAGTGACTCTGTGCTTCAACCATGAGCATGTAATCCTTCAATGCATGCAATCATTTTATCCTTGGCATTAGAAAGTTTATCTTCTTCTTTTTTCTTTTTTTTTGAAAATTTCATTTAAACTTTTTCCTGTCCACGCCCTTAATACACACACTTTGTGTTCAAGTCCTTTCCATGATTTTGCACCATTCAGCACATTGGGGTGTGCGTGTCTGGTTCATGGTCCATTGAAAACTGGTAACAGTTTTTAATAACGTAAGAAGCAAATTATTTGTTTTTATTGCTTTTTTGTGCTGCTACCAACAACAACCAAATCAACAGTGACAACAACATCAAGAATGAAAAAAAAAAAGACAAAAACACCAAAATGTAATAATACTTAAGACAAGACAATAATAACAACAAACCATATGTGCTACATGTGTGCGAATGTGTGTGAGTGTGTGCGGCCCCCAAAAACACTCAACGAACCACATCAACCCAAACAATTGCTCTCACAGAGCCAACAAAAACACTCACATAAACAAAACAAGATAGGGGAAAGTCTCAGAATATGTATGTGTGAGAGGGGTCCACTCTGCCCCACGCTTACATACGTATATGTGTGTGTTTTTCCTTACATTTATAAACACTTTCCTAACACAACATTTAATGAATTTCGGATGATGATGACGATGGGTTCCGTTGATGCGGCTTAGAAACCAATAAAACGAGCATGTTTTCATTTTACACAGCAACACAAAAAATATATATACAACAACAAGCACCACTTTGGCGATGTCAATCAGGTTGTTAGTGAGTGGGTATCGGTGTAGAGTCTACAGTCCATACCGAATAATTGTAATTCAGGGTGAATTATACCTGAAATTTAAAATTTATGATTTACAAATAAATATTAGCTGTGAGAATATGAAGAAAAAAACTGAAAAATTATGATGAATTAAAAATTAAACATCAATACAAACTCTGGACATGACCAAATAGGAATAATTTGAAAACTTTACATTAATGTACTATCTCTGACAACAATTAGTATTGTGCCAAATATACCATTTAAGCGGATGCTAATGTGTAAACATCACATGCTTAAGTATATTTGAGAGAGTGTGAGGTTATAAAAACCATTACCATAACATTAAACTTTTAGTGATAATGATGATGATGCTCAATGGCTAAGAAGAATCGACAGATGTTTAGGGGCACATCAACAACGAGATATAGCATTTTCAGATTAAATGAAACCTTTTGCAATTCAAATGAATCTTTTTGCAGCGGGAATGAAACCTTTTGCAGTGGAATTGAAACCTTTTGCAGTGGAAATGAAACCTTTTGCAGCGGGAATGAAACCTTTTGCAACCGAAATGAAACCCTTTGCAACCGAAATGAAACCATTTGCAACCGAAATGAAACTTTTTGCAAATCAAATGAAACTTTTAAATTTATAGAAGGAAAAATAACAAAACATTTTTATTTTTAGTAGGTTTAAAATGAAATAAACTAATTATAACTAATATATAGTTAAAGAGGAATTTTTATTGATTATTAATAACTATGTTTTTATAAATTTTTTTCTTAAGCTTCCATAAAACACAAGTGTAGATGCAGAAAGATTGAAAAAAGTTATTCAAGGTATTTTTTCAAAGGACCCGAATTAGGTACCTTTTTATAATCTCCTCCATGGAAAGGAGGATATATTAAATTTGTCATTCGGTTTGTAACACCTCTAAATATTCGTCGTAGACCCCATAAAGTATATACAATCATGATCATAGTTGATTTAATGATTTCCACTTATCTGTCTACTGAAATCACGACTACTTTATCTCCATAATCAATAAAGCTGCGAAGCGGGAATCCTTTATTAGGAAAGATTAATAGTATACTATAACTATAAAAAATTGTGGTAAAGCTTAATTTCACATTTCAGTCCTGGCCATACCTATAAAGGCCAAAATTTGTTTAAATTTCTCTTTTTAGCGTTAAGCATTTGGAATTTAATAATATTGAAGCATTTTATATCAAATCAATAAAGAACCATTTTTTATTACAATAATTGAAAATTTAAGAAATAATATAAATAAATGTAGATATTTATAATCAATAAAAAATCCTCTTTGTCAATATATTAGTTATAATTAGTTTATTTCATTTTAAAACTACTAAAAATATAAATGTTTTGTTATTTTTCCTTCTATAAATTTAAAAGTTTCATTTGATTTGCAAAAAGTTTCATTTCGGTTGCAAATGGTTTCATTTCGGTTGCAAAAGGTTTCATTTCGGTTGCAAAAGGTTTCATTCCCACTGCAAAAGGTTTCATTTCCACTGCAAAAGGTTTCAATTCCACTGCAAAAGGTTTCATTCCCGCTGCAAAAAGATTCATTTGAATTGCAAAAGGTTTCATTTAATCTGAAAATGCTATAGATCAACGTCAAAAGATTTAATTTCTTCTCTTGTCTATTAGCTGAGGCATCATGGCCTACACAATATGCCAATATTAGGCACGTTTATCATTCTGATGTAAAGGAAAGATAAAAGCTATGCCGAAACAATAGTGTAGTACCCTGACCTATGTACGAATCCGCAAGAATTAATTATCATTTTCACATGCATGAAATTCGCTTGTTAATTGCGGTAGTGAAATACAACTTATCTTGCAAAATAATTATTTATTCAGTGAGCGGGTAGAAACAATACGTTTCGTGTCTTAGGTCCACATATTGTCTTATTGTTGGATTTTTCAACAGATTTTATAAATATGGCCATGATTTAACGACCCGACGCATAGTGATTCATAATCGCTTGATTGAACAAAAAACCAACCAATATCGACGAGCTAAGTCGATGTAATTTGTGTCTGCCCGGTTATCCGAGTTAACTTGTATCCACTCTACAGGTCGCAAAACATAATCGTCAGGCTAGTGTCAGAATTTAAGGCTATAATTTTTGGAGGTGATCTCAAAGTTTTTATGGGATGATTGGTATTTTTCACAGATTTCTTCCGGATTTAGTAGTCACATAACAGCAGGGATGGACAGAGAGTAGCACGTTTGTGTTCCATAAAATTTTTACTCTCTGATTACATGGCATTTAAATAGTCTCAATTGTGGGCGTGGAGAGAATCAGGTTCATTGAAGTCACGTGAGACTACATTTAACAAAAGAGATAGAGCTAAGGACAGGGCAGAATCCTTCTATTTTATATTACCATCGAATAATATTTAGCAGGTAAAAAAGACCATGACTTGTTATACCCTACAACACTATGTGTGGGGGGTATTATATGTTTGATTGGGCCAAAAATTATGTAACACCTCGAAATATTGATTTCCCACATAGGAAAGTATATATGGATCTTCCTAGCTATGTATGTCCGTCCGTCCGTCTGTCCATGTTAATTTGTAATCACTCTACAGGTCGCAATTGAAAATGTAGGTGGTGTTAGGGTCAGAATAGAACCCTATTGCTTTTGGAGATGATCGCATAATATTTAGGGATTTTGCAATTGCTCTACAGGTCGCTATTATAGACCAAACGACGCGAAAGTTAATATGGGACTAGATCTTTGGGCTGGGCAGAAGTCTTCCACAATTGAAACCAATCGACACGGATATTTGCCTGAGAAGAGGGTTAAGGTCAAGGAAGAAGTCTAGCATTTCGGATGACTATTGGATTATACTTAGCTGTAAAATGAACCCTAATAACTAACAACAGACGGAGTGCGTGAATATTAGGCACATGCCCCTGGACAAAAAGATAAGGATAATATCTGGGCAATGTTCTATGACATAATTTCAAATGCGGAGTCTTCCAAAATGGATTTGGACATAAGGTTGCTTCTAACATATTGTAGTTTTGTAGGGTATCACATGGTCGGCCCCGCACGACTATAGCCTTTGCTTACTTGTTTTTTTTCTAGGGGTGTGAATCAGATTTTTTAATTTTAATTGATTTAAATAATAAATAACAATTTACTATTGTTCAAATAAGATAAGATGAATATGAAATATAGGATGGCGAATGAACTTCGGAGGTGCTCGTGAATTCTAAGAAGACGGGAATAACGAGTTTGGAGCTCTTAGTGACGTCGGTGTTTTGAGTGGTCCCCATTAAGAGGTAATAGTGAAGTTTAGTAAATGGTCGTCGGGTTGATGAGTGGCGGATAATCGGGTTTGGGATTTTTATATCCAGATCTTCGTGGTATAATAGTTAGGGAGTACCTGTCCAGGTCTTCTAAGATGGATCGGGATTTGAACCGATTGTCTCCGAATAGGATGAATTCAGTCGTTTATAGGATGAATTCAGTCGTAATTGCCAAGATTCAGTCTATTTGGACTGATATTAGCCATTTGGTGCACAATAAACCTGATATCGGATAAAGATATATATGGGAGCTATATCTTTATCTGAATCGATGTTAATAAAATTTGACAGAGGTATTTTCGAGCAGTATATGATGTCCGGTTCCAAATATCATTCTTCTGGAGTGCATATTACGCATGTGAGAGACTTAAGATCCCAAATCGGATGAAACATATATATGGTAGCTATAGCTATATCTGAACCGATTTTCTCCAAATTTGATATACTTGCTTCCAGACTGAATTCGATGGGATGTACCAAAATTCAGGTCATTAAGCCATTTGGTGCACAATTAACCCTAAATTGTTTGAAGATATATGGGAGCTATATCTAAAACTGATCCGATTTCAATAGGGTTTGTCCTTGGGCCAAATACATATTATTTGCAAAATTTCATCTCAATCGGATAATAAATGCAACCTGCATTTTATTCACAAGAATACATGAACGGACGGACGGACTGACATGCATAAATCGTCTCGGAAGTGGTTTTATGAATATCCTTAAAAGTAACTATGGGTCTACAACGCTTTTTTCCCTGGTACAAATAAATGCATAAAGACGTAATACCCTTACCACTATGTGGTGCAGGGTATAATTAGGAAATAATTTTCGGGGCCTTTTGTGAACAATAATGCAAAAGTTGTGAAATAAAAAAAGTAGTGAAATGTGATTAACAATATTTTCGCCTTTGACAATTCTTTTAAAAATAATTTTTTTGTAGAAGATTTTTGCATTAACTCATATAAAGTACGCCTTTCATCCTAAAATGTGTTTTTAATATATATTAATTCCTGCTGTTTTGAAGTTTTGGACCTATAGTAGAATTTTATGAGCAATGTTTTGAATTTTATTTTTGCCTTTAAAGGGAGTTTTTTAACAAAAACCACTTTTGTTGACTCGTTTGAGGGCTTCGAACCAAAATAATCCTCTGCAATTTTGCCGAAGTCACTATATACCTAAGATCGAGCAAATAGTATGAGGTACTAAATTTTATTTTAATCGAATTTTTATCGCCCCTTGTTTGTCCATTTACACTGTTTACTTTGCATTGCTTTTTAGGCTCAGATATTGTAGTGTTGGGTGTCACGTGGTACAAATCATTCGCATATAGACCACCTAAGCTCGTTTAAACTAATATCAAATCCAATATAAAATTGTATTTTTATTAACTTTCTCACTCGAAACTGCTAATATCTTTATCCCTTTTATTGAAAGGATATGTAATTCAGATGGTGTAATTTAGTGAAAAAAACATTTCAAATTTACATGACATTTAATCTTTATTTGTGGACACAATTCGTGATGTTGGCTATCATGCGCTCTGCTATTGCCTTATGTATGATTTCAAAAGAATGTCAGTGTAAATATTTTTATGTCAACTTTATATTTTGTTTTGCACTTTCATCTCTTGGGCACAATCATCCGGAATATCAACTCAGCAAAGATATATATTAAATGTGATGACTTTTTCTTGCAATATTGTCAAGGTAATAGTCTATCATAACCACAATGTGGGCGAATAATAATGACAGCTGGGCTATGCGCAATGCTTCTGCTGCTGGCACTGGTGTATATCAACACTTACTTTTTTAAGAAAAATAAAATTAGGAAGAAAATAACATTTTAACAGCATTTTAGGAATTTAAGAATAAGTAAAAAGTACCAGTGGTTTGACCCGATTTCAATGTGATAGGTTTAACCGAAACATTGGACTCTGTTCAGTTAATATGAAATGGATGATTCTTCACTAAATACAATATGACCTAAAATGTTGGGATATGCGAATTTTGATGAAATTTGGTCACTATTTTAACATGTTATGATCTGGTATAAACTTGTTGCATCGTAATTTTAATTAAGTTCGGATTTCACAAAATAGCAGTATGTAAAGAATATATCTCTAGCAAAATTTTCTCAATTCTTAAATCTAAGAAAATGGAATATACCGGCTGATTTCCTCTGTAACAGCTCCAACTCCAAAAACATCTCAAAATATAATATGAACATCTGATTTAGGTTAGGATTTCCTTTCCAACACAGGGTGGATGAAAAAAATGCAAGCAAATTCACACTGCTCTTATTTCTAAGCCACTCGTCCGACAACTGTTAAAATTATTCCAGTGACAGCTCATTATATTGCTTGCAAGTGAACAAAAGCATTTTGGTGAGAATTTTCCAACAAAAAAGTTATTCGCGTTGGAATTCAAGCGTGATCCTGTGATTTCTATATATTTGCCTGGAAAACCACAAGTGGCTATTGTTAGAGCACTTCGGCATTTAAATGTGAATAAATTTTTTGTGTCTCGTACCATCACTTGTTACCGTGATACTGGTAGCGTATCCCGACGTCAAGGAAATGGAGGGAAGAAAATAGCAACATCAGCAGGAATGGTTCGAAAAGTAAAGAAGCGACTTGATCGAAACCCGCGTCACAGTGACCGAAAAATGGCTCGTGAGCTGAACATATCGCAATATTCCATTCAACAAATATTGAAAAATGAGCTCGGGGTAATGCCATTGAAATTCCAAAAAGTGCAAGGACTTACACCGCAACAGAAAGAAAGAAAAAGACTCAAAAGAGCTAAATAGTTGCTTCGCTTGGTGAACTGCCGAATTTGGTTTTCTCCGATACGTTGTCCAGCAGTTTGTAAACAAACAAAATGATCGTGTTTACCTGCCAAAGAGGACAGCTGAAAATGTGCACCTTTGGTTGGCCACCAGAACTCAAACGCCTGCCATGGTGATGGTGTGGGCTGCCATAACAGCCGATGGTCGCTCTTTGCTCGTATTAATCGACCGCGAAAATATTTTAGAGGGTGTATTAAAGCCTTGGGCACGCAAACATTTTGGCCGCAGACCTTGGACATTACAACAGGACTCAGCACCATAGCACCGAGCACGCGCAACTCAATAATGCTTACAAAATGGGTTTCCAGCGCACAATGGCAACCAAAATCTCCGGATACTAATCCGTTGGACTATTGTGTCTAAAGTATTTTGGAAAGCAAGGTAGCCACTAAGAAATTCCAAAGGGTCGATCACCTCCAGCAAGCGCTTCGCCGGGAATGGGCCAAAATACCACAGAGCAACATTCGCGCAGCGTGTGACGGTTTCATTGGCCGTTTGAAGGCCATAATTCGTGTCAAAGGTGACCAATTCGAACAAATCTAAACTTATTCTAAAATTTGATGCTATTTCCGACATTATGTGCTTTCTTTCAATAAAATTTAAATAAAAAAATATATATAAAAATTATGGCGTTTGACTTTGTCGCAGTTTTTTGTCTCACCCTGTATTTGTAGTAAATCACACACAAAATGTAAAAATATTAATATTCAAGAATATTTCCAAGACTTGCTTACATTTGCATTAAACTTTGTGGAAAGGTACCCTTCTATGCCCGCCACATCTAGTCAAAATGTAAATATTGTCCATGAAGATAGTGTTAAGGTCAGAATGAAAGCTAATTGCTTTTGAAAATGTTTGCAGAATATTTAGGTGTTCAAATAGACAAAAAACTGTATTTTCCTGATTTTGCTGTAGATATACGTGTCACAATCGACCAACCGACAAGGAATTTTTTATGCGATTAAGGTTTAGGACAGGGCAGAAGTAGGTAAAATGGACCACAACTTTTGCGTGCAAAAAAGACTAAAATTTCCATTCTACCGAAATACTGAAAGTAACTTCCGGTTTGAATTATAAATACAAGGATGGCGCATTTCTGATTTTTTCTTTGATGAGGATTTTGTTAGGAATGTAGCCAAATATCGGAGGCATAATTTATATAGACGAATATAAATTTGGAAATATCGTTTTGAATACCCATTGGCATTACAGAGGATATAAATTTAGGGCTAATGCTACGAAAATATGCGTTATTTCTGTCAAAAACCAATAATAAATGTGTTGTATGTAAATGTGATAGAGATATCAGTTAAAATGTACAATTATGTTTTAAGCGATGACATGACAGAATCTAAATACTCTCCCACACAGTGTTGATTTGAAATTAATTTCAATAAAGATGCCAATACTTTATGCTCTAACAAGGGATGTACTCTGGTATTTAGTTTAATTAAAAAAATTCTATTTTGTTTTTCTTGTTGTCTTTGTTGTTGTCAAATACTTTTATCAAATAATGTTAGGTTGATGTTGTTTTTGTTGTTTTGTCATTGTCTTTGTTTGCCATTTTCATTGATGATAAAGATAAAGATGTATGTAACTTGGCAAAAGCGATTAAATAAATATGTACATATGTATGTGTTTGTATGTTAATGTGTATGTGTGTGTTTGTTTTTGACAGTATGTTTATTTTTTCTGTCGTTTTTAATAAACATTCAAACTATGAAAACAACTACAACAACAACAAATAATCAATGTGGCATATTTGCTTTAACAAATTGAATAATTATTTAATCTCTTTATAAGCTGTCGTTAGGCCATGGCAATTCCTCTTAATGGATATTAAATTAATGCACCATCGTTATTCGATACTTGAAGCATGCCAAACACAAAAATATAAACATACGTTGGAATTTTATTATGAAAAGGATGATATTTTTTGTGTTAGGTGTGACCTTTTGTGGTTTTCATATCGATTTTTAAAGAGATTTTCTGAAATATCAAGAGTGAACAATTGTTGGAAATGTAAATATTTGAAACAACATTAGGGAAAAGTATGGATAATAGGATTTATTACTTCTGATTTCCATGAGGCAATTACCTATATACCTAGTGTATATCTGTACTAAATATGGATATTCAGCCATTAAGTAGCAAAGTTTGGCAGATGTATCAGCTCTCCACCAAAATTAAAAATTTAATAAAAAAGGAGTATGAATCTTATATGATGCGAATAAATTGCATGATATATTTCAAAAATGACGCCAAGTTATATTTTTGAAATAAGCTTAAGACGAGTTCGAAAACGGACGATAACGGGCCACTTTATCCCTTACAGTTTTGAATTAGAATCGGTCCCATTATATGTGAAATAAGCAAAGGATTAATTCAAACTTTTCAAACTCCAATATTTCTGCCAGTATTAAATCTATATCTATAAAAGAGGAAAATGTTTGTATGTTTGATTGTTTGTAATTTATGGACTCGAAAACCGCTGAACAGATTTTCCTGAAAATGTCCATGTATACTGCAACATCGCCTGAAAGTAACATAGGCTATATACATTTTTGAAATTCCACTTGAAACTGGAGATATAGCATCAGAATCGGATATACCTCCCAAAAATTTCGATTTTATATGCACATATATATTGATCGATCAAAGTCTCCAAATTTGGAATGCGTAACGGAATTTGGAACAAAAATGAATTTGTCAAATTATATTGAAATCGGTTCAGATTTGGATATAGCTCCCGTATATATTTTCGAACGATTTCGTTCATTTGATGCCACAAACACGATATGAATGTTCGATTCCAATGAAATTTGGAATATGTAACGGGATTTGATCCGAAAATAAATTTGTCAAATTATATTGAAATCGGTTCAGATTTGGATATAGCTCCCATATATATTTTCAACTGATTTCGTTTTTTTATGCACCAAAGACGATATATATGTTCGATACGAGACATAACAGATTTATTCACAGTGGACGGAAGAAAACGTTGGACTATTGTGTCTGGAGTATTTTGAAAAGCAAGGTTGGCACTAAAAAAAAATACCGAAGTCGACCACCTGAAGTAAACGCTTCGCCGGTAATGGGCCAAAATTTCGCAGAGCAACATCCGGGCAGCGTGTGACGGTTTCATTGTCCATTTGAAGGCCATAATTCGTACCAAAGGTGAGCAATTCGAACAAATCTGAACTTATTCTAAAATTTGATGTTATTTCCGGCATTTTTTGAAAATTGAAAAAAAAAATGTAAAAATTATGCCGTTTGACTTTGTTGCAGTTTTTTTATCTCACCCTGTATGAGACAGTTTATAATATTTAATATTTATATTTAATATTATATATAATATTTAATATTTATTTTTTTTTTTGAATATTTCCAATAATACATCCAGCCTAATTGTCTCCAATTTCTTATTCAGAATTCTGAAAAACTAATTAACCTTTGTGATGATTTCATTTTGAATCTTCCTGAAATAAACCAAAGTATTGGTCATTCGACTTAAATATAGATAATCCGCTTTGTGTACAAATAAAATCGAATCTAAATCAGCGACTAACTATGCACATTATACCAAAAAAAAAAGTATTCGACCGTTCCTGCCTACCCGAACGGGGTAATTGCCATTTAGCATGGGTGTTAATTGCTGTTTAATTGATTTTCTGTATTTGATTAAAATGCCAAAATATACAAGCAATGACTTTTGTTTAAACAAGAATCTTGTGCGAACCAAAAAATTCGATCCTAATTAACTTTAAATATTTCAATAAAAATCTAATTTAATTGCCGTGTAAATGAAATGAAAGCGAAAACGAAAATGAAATGTAAACAAAACGCTTAAGTCAATTACAGCTAAAATCAACAATAATAACGACAGCCGCCACATCAGCAGCAGCAGGCATTCCGGCAAGCAGTCAGCGGCATCGAGATCGAAATCGAAATCAACTGCTATGCGACAGCCGAAAACAAACAACAAATATTTACTTTGGGCATTCATTAAATTGAATATGAAAACCGAGAACAGATAACAAGAAATTTTGGATAAAAGTTGGCATTTGCATTTTATGTTGATCTGAAGGGAAATATTGTGGCAAGTGAAATAACGGAAATCAAAATCAGGTGATAATTTTCCACAGTTTGCAGAAAATGAATTTGAGAGATGAAGCTATGCATTTTTAGAGAATTTGATTTTGAAGACAGAGCAATTGCAAGGTCAAGAGTTTGACCTCACAGCGAAGTATACCGAACACATTACAAATATACAGGATGAGATAAAAAAACTGCAACAAAGTCAAACGCCATAATTTTTTTAATTTTATTGAATGAATGTAAAAAATGTCAGAAATAGCATCAAATGTTAGGATAAGTTTAGATTTGTTCGTATTGGTCACTTTTGGCACGAATTATGGCTCGAAAAGGGCGAATGAAACCGTCACACGCCGCCCGATTGTTGCTCTGCGGTATTTTGGCCCATTCCCGGCTAAGCGCTTGCTTGAGGTGATCCACACTCTGTTATTTTTTAGTGCCAACCTTTCTTTCCAAAATACTCTAGACACAATAGTCCAACGGATTGGTATCCGGAGATTTTGGTGTCCATGGTGCACTGGAAATGAAGTGAGGAACCTCATTTTGTAACCATTCTTATGTGGCACGTGCTAAGTGCGATGGTACGTAGTCCTGTTGGAATGTCCAAGGTCTGCGATCAAAATGTTTGCGTACCCAAGGCTTAAATACACCCTCCAGAATATTTTCGCGATAATATTCGGCATTTATTCTGATGCCACGGTCGATTAATACGAGCGGAGAGCGACCATCGGCTGTTATGTCGGCACTCACCATCACCATGGCTGGCGCTTGAGTTCTGTTGGCCAACCGAAGGTGCACATTTTCAGCTGACCTCTTTGGCAAGTAAACACGATAATTTTGTTTGTTTACAAACTGCTGGACAACGGTTGTTTTCTCATCGGTGAAAACCAAATTCGGCAGTTAACCACTTTCGGCCAAGCGAAGCAACTCACTTTTTGGAATTTCAATAGCTTTACCCCAAGCTCATTTTTCAATATATGCCGAATGGAATATTGCGATATGTTCAGCTTACGAGCCATTTTTCGGCCACTATGACGCGGGTTTCGATCAAGTCGCTTCTTTATCTTTCGAACCATTTCTGCTGATGTTGGTGTTTTCTTCCATCCATTTCCTTGATGTCGGGCTACGCTACCAGTATCACGGTAACGAACGATGGTACGAGACACAAAAGATTTATTCACATTTAAATGCTGGAATGTTCTAACGATAGCCACTTGTGGTTTTCCAGCCAAATATAAAGAAATCACACTATCACGCTTGAATTCCATCACGAATAACTTTTTTTTTGGAAAATTCTCACAAAATGCACGCTTTATACGCTTGTAAACAATATAATGAGCTGTCACTGGAATAATTTTAATAGCTGTCGGATGAGTGTCTTAGAAATGACAGCAGTCTGAAGTTGGTTGCTGGTTTTTCATCTCACCCAGTATATGTTTTTTATCTTCGACCATTGTTTTAGAATATTACAAACTTTTGGTAAATAAACTACTTTTTTAACCTACCTATACATTTAGGTTATAATTATTAAAATGTATGACCTTAAAACCATTTCAAATTATATTGTATAAATAATTTTTTTTTGGGTACAAGTGTACTGTTTTGAATATTTTGGTGACTTGGTGGCTCTTATTAACTGTTTCAGCAAAGCTTTAATATTCATTAAATTGAAAAGGGTATATGGGTTTCAGTCCAACCAAGCTAAATGCTTGTTATAAACTTTTGGATTATTTTTATTAAATTTCCCTGGAAAAAGTCGTAATGTTAAGTTGAAACCTTAAAAAATGTATACATTTGTTAATGACAACACGCAAAATAATCATTATGTGCAAATGTAAATTCCCACTTTAACATGCTCTGACTCCACCCACCAAAATGTGGCTTGTCCAAATGAGAATTTTCACTTCGTTGACCCCCCAAAGATTAAAGACTAAACTCATCAAGGTATTCTAAGAATTTTTGTCGTATGAATATTTATTAGAAATTTAATAAAAATTTATGACTAGGATTTTCTTTTGATTACTTCGTCTTAGGAGATGGCATATAAATACATAAACAATTTTACAGAATTTTCTATTGCTTCTCAGTGTGTGTGTGTGGGTGTGCTTGTTTGGCTTTTCTTTATCAGCAAAGACCATAATTTTAGGAATAGTAGTCCGAGTCCAAACTGAAGTCTGTTTGTAGTGAGTTTCTTTCTAAGTATAGGGAAGCCGAAGCAAAAATGACAAATGACAGAGCTTAAACATAGACAAAGTATATTGAAGATACGGTTGTTGTTGTTTCGTCTTGTCTTTTTCCAGCCACAAATTGCCTTTATTATACGCCATAGCCAACAAGCCGGAAAAAAGCAAAGAAAGGCAACTGGAAAAAAATTAACGACATAAAATCTTATAAAAATGATGGCATTTGGCCATGGTAATAAAAATAATAGTAATAATCATCATCGTATTTTTATCTAGACCAGTGTCCTGGATATCTGTGTGTGTTTATGTGTGTGTGTGCATGTGACTCTTGTTGTGATGTTGTCAAAGTTTTAAGGCAGGCAGGCCAGTCAGTTGCTGCTCTTCTTGTTAACATTGTTGGTGCATTCTGTATTCAACATGGTCTAGATTTGTTTGTAGTTTTCACTCCCTTTTGCCATTTTTCACATTACACGTTTCCCCCCCACTCCTTAAAGTTGTATATGTATGTATTTATTTTCTACTACATCTACTCCTCCTCCTCCTACATGAGATAGTGTTTGTATCTGTTTGTTGTAACATCTGTCCAGTTGGTTGGACCATGTTCTACGACGAAAACGGGTGTCTGTCTGTTTGTTGTGTCTGGGCCTGCCATTTCAATTGTCCGTAAATTTATTATTTTCTCTACTTTTGGACACATGGATAAACGCCTGTTTGCTTGTCCGCTGCTGTTTGTACGTATGTTCGTACACATGTGCAACACAATTTGCACTCATGTATAAATGTAACAACAGCAACAACATCTGCATGTTTATAATTTATTAAATATTATTGAATGAAAAATGTTTTTTTTATATTCATTTTTGTTATTGTAGCCAAAAACCAAAAAAAAGCTAAAACTTGTTGACGTTGAAGAGTAATAAATTGTTTTTTTTTTTGGTTTTCACACAGATGCCCAAAGCTACTCAAATAACAATATGTGGTTGTCTAGATTTTTTCACAATAAGATAGTCTTTTTTCTATAAACAATATCCACAAAAGTGAATGGAACATTTGAAATCTTTAGGAAAATCCATTAAGCTTATAACAAGACATAATTTTGACAGAATGAGCTAATATAAATTTGTATCTGTATTTCGAAAAGTACAGTTAAAGGTGTTGTTGTTATTGACATATTGTCATCTGCATTACAAAAGAATTTTATAGAATATAAATCGATGGGAAATATATTACAATTACTACTATCAACCGAACTGTTCGTTGCTTTCCTTAGAAAAAATGTAAATAGAATATGATAATTAGGGTGAGATGAAAAAACTGCAAGCAAATTCACACTGCTGTCAATTCCAAGCTACTCGTCCGACAGCTGTTAAAATTTTTCCAGTGACAGCTCATTATATTGTTTACAAGCGTACAAAAGCATTTTGGTTGGAATTTTCCAATTCAAGCACGATAGTGTGATTTACATTTGGCTGGAAACCACAAGTGGCTATCGTTAGAGCACTCCAGTATTTAAATGTGAATAAATCTTTTGTGTATCGTACCATAACTTGTAGCCGTGATGCTGGTAGGGTAGCCCGATATCAAAGAAGTGGACGGAAGAAGACAGCAACATCAGCAGAAATGGTTCGAGAAGTAAAGCGAGTAAAGCGATTTGATGGGAACCTCCGTTGCAGTGGCCGAAAAATTGCTCGTCAGCTGAACATATCGCAATATTCCATTCGGCAAATATTGAAAAATGAGCACGGGGTAAAGCCATTGAAATTCCAAAAAGTGCAAGAACTTACATCGCAACAGAAAGAAAATATAATCAAAAGAGCTAAAAATTTACTTCGCTTGACCGAAAGTGGTGAACTGCCGAATTTGGTTTTCTCCGATGAGAAAACATTCGTTGTCTACCTGTTTGTAAACAAACAAAATTATCGTGTTTACGTGCCAAAAGAGGTCAGCTGAAAATATGCACCTTCGGTTGGCCACCAGAACTCAAGCGCCGGTCATGGTGATGGTGTGGGTCGCCATAACAGCCGATGGTCGCTCTCCGCTTGTATTAATCGACCGTGGCATCAGAATAAATGCCGAATATTATTGCAAAAATATTCTGGAGGGTGTATTAAAGTCTTGGGCACGCAAACATTTGGCCGCAGACCTTGAACATTCCAACAGGACTCAGCACCATCGCACTTAGCACGCGCCACCCAAGAATGGTTACAAAATGAGGTTCCTCGCTCCATTTCCAGCGCACAATGGCCACCAAAATCTCCGGATACCAATCCGTTGGACTATTGTGTCTGGAGTATTTTGGAAAGCAAGGTTGGCACTAAAAAATACCAAAGTGTCGATCATCTCAAGCAAACGTTCGCCGGGAATGGGCCAAAATACCGCAGAGCAACATTCGGGCAGCGTGTGACGGTTTCATTGGCCGTTTGAAGGCCATAATTCGTGCCAAAGGTGTCCAATTCGAACAAATCTAAACTTATTCTAAAATTTGATGCTATTTCCGACATTTTTGGCTTTCATTCAATAAAATTAAAAAAAAGATGTAAAAAGTATGGCGTTTGACTTTGTTGCAGGGTTTTTTTATCTCACCTGTATATGTAAAATAAATAAATCTTAATTATTCTGCTTATAAGTCAAGAACCGCTCTACTATTTTTTACACATCTCATCAATTCGTATTGGTCTCTGGCCAGAAAAGGTTAAAATCTAAGAAAATCTCGTAAAAATATGACAATAAAAAAATGAATATTTTTGATAATTTTTCTCAATTTTTTTCACATTTTTTATCGCATGCGATCTTTTCAATTTGACTTACAAGTTTGGGTTGTATTTCTCAAGTTTTTCTACAATCCGCAACACTATGTGTTGAGGGTCGCAATTATCGTACGATTCGAAATTGTTAATGGAAGTAGGGTTAGGACCAGAATTAAAGCCTTTTGTTTTTGAAAATATATTTAGGATTTCAAGTGGACAAAAAAATAAAATAATAAAAATCTTCCTGATTTTGCAGTCGCTCTACTGGCCGCTATTGAAAACCAATGGACGAAATTTTGCACAAAATGGATTTGGACATAAGGGGGCTTCCAACATATTATAGTGTTTTAGGGTACGACAGGGTCGGGTCTGCGGATATATATCCTTTGCTTGCTTGTTTTAAAATAGAGAGTCTGGCAGAAATGTAGAAATTCGGGCTAGGTACAATTCGATTTTAAATTTCTTATGGGTTTTGACTACTGAGCAACTCTGATTTAGCAAACCAGATAATAACCTTAAATTATATTTGATTTTAGTTTGGTACGTGTCAGGGTAAAGCTTTCTAGGAAATTCATTTTTTTGTAACTTCACCCTGAATACCATTCCGTAAAACTACAAAATTGCTTTTACATCTAATTTTTCTATCCTTGTCTGACCTTTTCACATAAATGATTGATGTCATTAAACGATTCGATTTCGAACATGACCAAAACTTTTTGTTAATTCATTTTAAAATCTTTCCATTGTTTTCTATTCGATGTTATTAAAATGAAATGAAGAAATCTCAAAAGTTTTGGAATTTTACAAAAAATCTGTTAGCATTCACAGGCTCGCTCTCGCACACCATACAACATCAATTTCCGTTCGACATTGCACGTTCGCAAAAGCGGTGTCAATGCTTAGACAGTGCTAAATGAACTCGACTAAAGATACCTTTCGACAATTTGACAATAACATGTGCTCCAAAACTTCGAAGACAGATTGAACTTTAACCATGCCACCACCTCTTAACTTTGTCATTTGACAAAAGGGAAAACGTGTCTGGTCAAAGAAGGAAAACATGTTTTCCTTTATTTTTTTCCACCCTGCGAAAAGTGAAATAGGAAATAATCTTGCCTTTTTATGTTGTTTGGATCATTTGGAGTTGTAAATAACATGAATGACAGTGTATTTGGGTGTCAGCAGGAAAAGTAACACAAAAAGAAGAAGAAGAAGTCGAAGAAAACAATCTTGACATGGCCGACCATAAGGCGTATGATTAATATGTACGGCACGTTATTTTAGACATCATTCGCCACAGTGTCATGTAAACATTTTTCAATGACAATGTAAATGATTTCTCCGCTCGGCGTTGTTGTTGTACAACAATTATAACGATTTGCAAAAAATAAGAAAAACAGAAAACACAAGAAATTACTTTTTTCTGGGCTTCCCCTTGTTGGCAGTTCGACTGGCAAATTACTGCTCTTTTGCGAAACAAGACAAGATAAAGTTGTTGTTTTTTCTTTTCGTTTTTCTTCCTCTACTTTTAGTTTGCTTTGATCTTAAACGTCAAAGAATAAGTGTGCATGTTTGTGTGTATGCAAGTGCGTGTGTTTGTATTTCAGTTTCACCCAAAACAAATCTAAAAGTTTTTGCATAGAGCAGCCAGCAGATGCTAGGGCGTAAAAAATTGCACATATTTAGGCGATTAAGCAATTCCATTCAAGTTTATAACACGTCTCGTTGTCTTTGTCGCCTCTATTTTTATCTTTGCCATTTTTCTACGCAAGCCTTTTGTTGTTGTTGTTGAGTTTTCCACTCTGTGCTGTTCTGTTCTTCTTTTGCCTTTACTTCGTTCGTTAGACGGATGCAAAGTTGGTTGTTTCGTTTTTGTCGTTTGCTTTAGTTTCAAGACATCGACAAATTGCAGACTTGAGTGCATGCATCTATGCCACCACCAACTGCTCTTGACATTCTCTCGGGGCACGGTTGGTGTTGGTAGGTAGTGTTGCTGATATGTCGTTTACATGTTCTTTAATATATTGTGGCATACATGTACAATGACTAACTAATAGTTGTGCAAACTCTTTATACCCTTGTGGCATGACATTTAGTAAAATATATGTTTTGGTTTAAATTAAAAATCGAAAATGCAAGGTTGAAGAGAATATTGCCATAAAATTTAAAAAAAAAACCCTGGAAGGTTCTGTTTCTATTTGTGACCTTTATAACGGCTGCAAAATCGGGAACATTTTTAGTTGTTGGTCTATTTCAACCCTTAATGTATTGCAGACATCTTCAAAACAATAGGTCTAGCCCTTCTGAGCCTAACCCTACCTTTGTGAAAATATCCGTGAGGATCTAACCCCAAATTCCACTTCAATATTATAAGCCAAATTGAAAACATCGCAAACGATAAGAAATACGAAGAAATAAAAAAGTGTCACAAAATAATTTTATTTTATTCTATTATGCCAACAGGGCATAATTTGTCAAAATCGTTCCAGCCATTCTTGAGATATAACCATTCTAGCTAATATTCCCTTCCTTCCATATACACATTGTATGTATTTCGCTATATACATCAGATATATTTGCTATCGGCATCTACGTAACGACCAGAATTCACCTTTTCGTCCATTTGTGATTTCGCCGGGATTTAAAATATTCGCGGTTTAATGGATTATTATTTTTTAACGCAAACGTTATGGTATATTTCAACGACTAAATATTATCCGATGATCATCAAAATCGGAAGGCTTCTGCCCAGCCCTAAGCTCTAGCCCAATGCTAACTTCTGCGTTGGTTGATCCATAATTGCGACCTGTAGAGTAACTGCAAAATCAGAACACAGACGCCAGCCATGGTGATGGTTTGGGCCGCCACAACAGCCGATGGTCGCTCTCCATTCGTATTTATCGACCGTGGCATCAGAATAAATGCCGAATATTATCGCGAAAATATTCTGGAGGGTGTATTAAAGCCATGGACACGCAAACATTTCAACAGGACTCAACACCATAGCACTCAGCGCGCGCCAACCAAGAACTTTTACAAAATGAGGTTCCTCGCTTAATTTCCAGCGCACAATGGCCACCAAAATCCCCGGATACCAACCCGTTGGACTATTGTGTCTGGAGTATTTTGGAAAGCAAGCTTGGCACTAAGAAATATCAAAGTGTCGATCACCTCCAAATGAAGAAGGATATTAAAAGCCTGTCTTTACTTATAATTCTAGTGAAAATATACACCACAACACAGTTGTAGATTGTTGGCAACTTTCGAAACAAAAATCCTCCCTACCTTACCCATCGATAAGCAGTTCATGCACCTTTTCAACATAAATCTCAAATTTGTTTATAACTTATTCCAACATACTTTTGCACCTTAAAATGTATTAAAATTGAGGAATACTTTTCCTCAGTATAAATAGCATGGATTAGTCGGAAAGAGATGTTACAGCATAATCTAATTAACATAAATGTTTATGCGCCGATGCAGTGGTATTGGGTAGGCTCTGTTCTACTTTACTTGTTTTTAATGTAATTGCTTAATTGACACATTAAACTGCGAGCAGCGATGATGTAGTGCTTCGTGTATTGTATGTGGTTATGTTTAGCTATGAACCGTGAACATTAATATTTATTGCAAATTAATGTGTAACATATGCGTATTTGAATACAAGGTCATAAATTAGCATAATTATTTTTACACGATTAAATCTCTTGGGGCATTATTCAAATTAACATGCATTCAAAAACAATATTATATTATAGGAAATTGTTGTTTACGTATTTTTAATATATTATGGAAAAAGATATGAATTTTTAATTATTTAAATTTACAGTTTCTTTAAAAGGTTAACACTTTATGATTATGGTTATGCAGATACAATTCTTTTCAATGACTTGGAAATATCCCCAGATTGTTAGATTAATGTAACAGTATAATATAAATATAAAGTTTTTTCAATAATTGTTGATGAAATTATAAAAAATATAATGAAACCAATAAGGAAGGTCAAAAGTCGGGGTTAGCCGACTATACCAATATGCGTATTTAGTAGAGCTTCCGTAACAAATTGAGAAATAATTATTCTGAATAATTAATAATAATTATTTGAATGGCTATCATGGTTTTAGAGAAGTCACAATTGGGATAATATAAAAACTATTCATTGGGGAAATAGATATATAGGACCAATTTTCCACCAAATGGAAAAATTCATTTGAATTCATTGAAGTTATATAAAATCTAAACCGATTTCAACAAAACTTGGCAGAGGTATTTTCTTGCTGTATCTGATATCCGGTATAAACATATGTATATTAGCTATAGCTATATCTGAATAAAATTCTACCAAAATTTGAAGTAGTGCATACTACGGACTTTAACACCAAATAGAATGGTATATGGGAGCTATAGCTATATCTGAATTGATTTTCTCCAAAATTTATGTACTCGCTTCTAGACTTCTAAAAGCAGGCCATTTAGACTGAAGTTGGCCAATTGGTGCACAATTAACGCGAAATCGGTTAAAGATATATATGGCAGCTATATCTAAATTTGAGCCGATTCTCACTTCAATCTTCGATAGGATTCGCCCTTGGGCCAAACAAATATTGTTTGGAATCCCAATCGGATAATAAATGCGACCTTCATTGTGTTCACCAAAATACATGGACAGAGAGACTGACATGCGTAAATGGACTCAATAAGTGATTCTATGATGATTCTCAAAAGTAACTATCGGACTATCTTGCTCCCTTAGCCGTGTTACAAACAAATACACAAAGACGTAAAAATAAAATATAAAATACTAGCTGGCCCGGTCCGCGTTGCCGGCACGTACTTTTAGTGTACAATGCATATTTTTAAGGCATAATTAATCACAGATCTGACTTATAAAAGCGGGCAATTTTTATTATTAGTAATGAATAAATTATGAGAGATGTTCACCTACCGTCGGTTTAAGATATTTTGAATAGCCTGAACTTATTTGTCAGCCATTGCCTTTAATTTGAGTGTTAAAAAGTTTAACCCATGTGAAAACTCAGCTAAATTTTTGGTATTGTAAAGAGCTTAGCAACATTTTCCATTCAAATGAGCTGTAATTTGGAATTAGAATTAGAAAATCATACTGCGTGGTAGTTAGTTTTTTCCATCTCAAAATTGAGGGCAGAATGATTTCAGAGTAGTCAAAGATAATTACTATTTTACACCAATTACCGTAAGATGGAAATTATTTTTTGTCATTTAAATTGTACTTTGAAGACCCCATAAAGTCCATATTATTTATCATAGTATAATTCAATGATGATTAAACAAATTTTCGTCCAGTGCTACTTTTTAGTATCTGTGATATTTTTCATGTTCTGTCGCAATTTCCGACTGAATGAGTCCCAGTTGGACATTTCGGAGTTTATTTTATACAGACGTACTTCCCAAATCTACATTCCCAACCAATATTCTCTTGAGTATTACAAATTCAATAGAATACAAAATTTTATTTTCTAATCACACATTGGCCAGGAAAGTGGACTTGGGGTAAACGTAATGTGGGGACTATTCTTAAATAAATGTCTATGTGGACCTGTATTATGGTTTTCTATACCAGAATAGACTAAGTACAAGTTTAAGCCATATCAATTGATGAATGTGGTAAAGACCAAGAAGGGCCCTACTCCGAAAATTTAAATTGTATGCAAATAGAGTTTCTACCCCCTATGCAACAAAGATGCCACATAACGGCAAAGAAAAAAAAAACAAATTAGCAAAGGCTATAGCCACGGTGCCGACCATATGATACTCTACAACACTACAATATGTTAGAAGCACCCTTATGTCTAAATCCATTTTGGAAGATTTCGGTTTTGAAATTATATCGCGGAGCATTCCCCAGATATTACCCTTAGCATTTTGACCAGGGACATTTGTCCAATATTTACGCACTCCAGCGTGCTGTTAGTTACAGCTAAATATAATCCAATGGTCATCCAAAATGCTAGAATTCTTCTCTGTCCTTAACTCTCTTCTCAGGCGTGTCGATTGGTTCAATTGTGTGATCAAGAAAATTTTTCTGTTCTTAGTTCATTTGAACACCTAACTATTTTACGATAATCTTCAAAAGCAAGAGGCCCCTCTGTATCTCCAAACTTAGACTCATCTATATGATTTCCTTGTTTACGATATTTGGCTATATTAGTCAACGAAATTAGCATGAACGATATCAGCCTGTAAGTAATGTTGGTATTATTTCACACAAAAGCAGTGGTCCATTCTACCCGCTGTCCGAAACTTTAACTTCATGCGAGATTTCGTATCCTTTGCTTTCTATTTGTGACCTTTATAACGACTGCAAAATCAGGAATATTTTTAGTTATTGGTCCATTTCAAACCCTAAATATATTGCGGACATCTTTGAAAACAATAGACTAGCCCATCTGTGCCTAACAACCTACCCTTGTGAAAATTTTCGTGAGAATCGGACGATAATTGTAATCTCTATATGATAACCCCAAACTGTGTTGTAAGGTGTAGGAAATATTATATACACATCGATATTATAAGTCAAATTGAATAAATGGGATGCGATACAAATATACAAAAATAAAAATTAAAAATGTCCTTACGAAGTTTGATAAAAGGATTACTGACTATTTTGAAATTCGATTCCATCTTTTTTTCCTCCCGATTTTAGAATTTTTGCAATGAGATCTCTGTTTTCGTGATTTTTAAGCGATGTTAAAAAAGTAATCATCCTTTATCTTTTTGCGGACTTTGTTAAATTATTTCGACATCATTTATTCAGTTTCGCCACCACATAATTCGCGGGTTCGTTCGTACATGGTAAAATATTGAAATTTTTCGTTCATAGCATATTCTCTTCTGGAAGTTCCACTTACCCAATAAGCACATAAAATCTAAAACTACGGTTTTGTCCGTTGTCGCTTTATACTACCCCGAAAAGCCTAATATCAGAATTCCAAAAAAAAAAAAAAAAAATATAATAATAATAATAAATAAATAAAATAAAAATATAATAAACACTACAAATGTACATTCGAAAATAGTAAGTCAAAATGGAAAAAATTTTCCAAAATTAATCATTACAATTGTACATTTCAAAAGTCAAAATGAAAATTTTCAAATTTCACATTTTTACACAATATTTTTGGATTTTATCCTTTTCTGCAAAGGGAAAATTCCGAATTGATCTGATTGATCTAAAATCAGATCAGCGGTTCTTGAGTTATAAGCGTAGAAACTAATACAACTTTTTTATATACATAGATAACTTTGTGAGAATAATTTTTAATTTAATTTTTTATTTTCTTTTTTTTAATTTCATGATTTTATGATAGGTATTGAGTTAGAATACTGTTAAATAATGTGGTAACATATTTAATTCACAGCTTTGTACTTTAATATAAGACAACCTATTTAGCTCCCAATCCCATTTAAGCTCCTGCCACCGTTTATGCTCAACATTATTTCAATGAAAAAAATATTTTCATTTCCCCCTGCATAAGTTGTTCCAACGCATCAACATAATGCAATTCTTCAAAGTGAAAAATCTACATTCATATCTTAATCGGATTATAACTATGATTTATATACATTGTTCCATCATCGTGTCATCTTCACGCTTCCTATCCCAACATCAGCAACAACAACAACGACAACAAGATATGCGTTATCCAACTAATGTACTATGCACAGGATAATGACTGTCTGCCAGACTTATGCTTACCTTGGTTGCTACTTTTTCTTATTCCTGTTGTTCCTCTTCTGGTTCGTTGGTGTTCCAAATGAGATCGCGATAAATAAGTTACAAACATTTCCTTTCATTCTTTTCTCCGTGAGCTTTTAATCCAACATCATTATATTATTGCAGCTGTAAGAATAGAAAAAAAATATTTTGTTGAATTTGCCGGTGAGGATTGTGCATGAGTTTGCGTGTGTGTGTGTGTGTTCGTGAGCAGGTTTCCTAGTGACATTATTTACACACGCTACTAAAAGATATTTTATGGGATTCTATTTAAGTTCGTTAACAATGCACAACAACACCAACAACAATATTTATGGTTAGCGTTTATATAAATAGAAGGGAATCCACACACACATAAATACAAAGTATTCAATATGGAATAAGCGGGAATTTAAGAGTTATGATATTTTTGTATGGACCATTTTAAAACCGAGATGGAAAAATGAAGAAAATGTAAAAATTTCTCATAATTTAACATTAATGCACTAGAAAACAACATAGTAGTCAGAATTCCACCGATGTTAATATTTTTATAAATTAAGAGTTTTAAAAATTGAATATGAGTTGGAATTTTTAAAATCCCCAGCCTACCATACCAAATACGCCTCATCGGAATAACGGCTATAGACACATTTTATGTTTGATGGAAATATTTTCTAAAAAAATTATAATCTGCCCAGCCATGTCTATCCATGACTGTCTCTAGGCTATTGCGTACGATAATTTTCGAAGGGAGTCTCCGATCTGCCACAAGCCGCACATCGTGAAATATTTGTCAATTTCAGATCAACTTCGAAGATGAGTCGTATTGTTGACCACAACAGGGAGAATTCGAATTGGCTGCAACTTGGCATATCGTACTATTAATATAAGACTTAGATCAATATCGGTACACTGCTTCTGGAACCTGCGGATAAGGGGTCATATAACCCGAAATAATTCACAAATTGTGAGTTTCAAAGTAATTTTTCTCAATAGAATCTAGTTATGAAAAATTTTCCAATATTTGTATCCTTTATAATGTCCTTAGTACACAATTACAATTTATATCCAGATGATATCTATTTTTATATACTGACACTAGAAAGCAATATAAAATTTTAGATTCGTTCCCACAGCTCATGTTAGGTCTTCTTAGTATTTAAAATGTTGTTCAGTTTGACAAAATTGTTCAATCCAACGTCATAATAATTTTCCAGAATTTTCTATTTTTATGTGTTGGGGGTATTGTAAGTTTGATTGGGCCAAAAATTATGTAACACCTCGAAATATTGGTTTCCCACATAGGAAAGTATATGTGAATCTTCCTATCTCGCCGAGCTGAGTCGATCTAGCTATGTATGTCCGTTCGTCCGTCTGGCTGTCTGTCCATATTAATTTGTAATCACTCTACAGGTCGCAATTATGGCCCGATTCTCACGAAATTTTTTATGGTGGTGGGGCTAGAGCCAGAATAGGAGCATAGTGCTTTTGGAGATTATCGCATAATATTTAGTTGAAATGCACCAAAAACAGAAAATTTTTCCTGATATTACAGTTGCTCTACATGTCGCAATTATAGACCAATGGACGCGGAAGTTAGCATGGGGCTAGAGATTAGGGCTGGGCAGAAGCCTTCCAACTTTGATGCTGCTCGGGTAATATTTAGTGGGTGAAATTGACCATAACATTTGTGTTAAATAAAAGCAAAATTTCCATTAAACCGCGAATATTTTTAATTCCGGCGAAATCACAAATTGACGAAAAGGTCTATTCTGATCGTTACGTAGATTCCGATAGTAAATATTCAGATATATATAGCGAAATATATAAAATGTGTATATACAAAGGAAGGGGATGTTAGCTAGAATGCTTATATCGCAAGAATGGCTGAACCGATTTTGACAAATTTTGCCAATTCAGAATGCCATTTTGGCATAAAAAAAAATAAAATCTAAGAAAATCGCAGAAAAATATACCAATAATGATGTTAATATATATTTTGTAGTATTTAGTGACATTTTTTACTTTTACATATTTTTTATCGCATGAAGTATACATTTTGTAATATATTTTCACCTTACAACACAGATTGGGGTTATTATATACAGATTGCAATTATCATCCGATCCTCGCGAATATTTTCACATGGGTAGAGTTAGGCTCAAAGATTTCCGCAATACATTTAGGGGTTGAAATGGACCAACAACTAAAAATTTTCCTGATTTTGAAGCCGTTATAAAGGTCACAAACAGAAACTAAAAGGCACGAAATCTCGCATGAAATTGGAGTTGAGGACTTCGGTTAGAATGGACCACTACTTTTGTGTGAAACAAATACCAATATTTCCATTCTACCGAAACGCTGAAAATAACTTACAGGCGAAATTCAAACTACACAAAAGGCGAACTTCTGGCCTTTTTATGCTGATTTCGTTGACGAATATAGCCAAATATCGTAGACAAGTAAATCATATGGATGAGTCTTAATTTGGAGATACAGAGGGGCGTCTTGCTTCACACAATCTTGCTGATCACACAATTGTAACTAATCGACACGGAATTTTGCATGAGAAGAGGGTTAAGGACAGGGAGAAAGTCTGGCATTTTAGATGACCATTGGGTTATATTTAGCTGTATAAAAAAAAAACAACAACTAACAACACGACAGAGTGCGTAAATATTGAGTAAATATCCCCGGTAAAAAAATGCTAAGGGTTATATCTGGGCAGTGTTCTATGACATAATTTCAAAAGCGAAGTCTTCCAAAATGGATTAGGACATAAGGGGTTAATAAAATATTGTACTGTTGTAGGAATCACATGGTCGGGCCCGCACGACTATGGCCTTTGCTTACTTGTTTTTAGTTTACGCAAGAGGATACTCGTAAAACAATAAAAAACATTGCACAGTGGACGCACATCCGATTTTTCTGCCCAAAACCCTAAAACCAATAGTGACCTCAATATAAATTTTCTGAATTTCATCTATATCCCTCACGCAATATCAAATTTGGTAACATTTAGTACTCATATCCTAAGCATCTCTCCATCCTAAACTCCAATAGAGGTTCAAAACCTGGACTCTTTTAACAATTATTGTAAAACTTGCAAAAAACAACATCAATATACCAATGGAGACCTCAATATCAAATTTGAGGATTTTAGGCCCTTTTCAACATCCAATACCAGATTTAGTACCATTTTGTACTTTTCGCATAATATTTGTACTATTTTTCAAAACCGTTCCATGTCTCAATCCAAAAGCTATCGAAATATAAAATTTCACGGTTTTAGCCCTACCCCTTCACCCAATACGCGGCTAAATATAATTTAGTATTCATAAGAAGATTTTTAAACCACCGCCAAACCTCAACCTGGGCTATCAACAGTTGTATAAACATGCATCAAATATGTAAAAATCGGACGAAAATTTATATGGGAGCTATATCCAAATTTAAACCGATTTGTATATAAATTGACAAATTTATTTTTGTTCCAAATATATTCGGATATTTGTGTTTGGTGCATCAAATATTTGAAATCGGCAATCGATATAAATCTGTACCGATTTTAAAATAATTAGACTAATTAATTTTGTGGTCAAATCCCGTCACACATTCCAAATTTCATTGGAATGGAACATGCATATCGTGTTTGGTGCATCAAATAAACGAAATCGGTCGAAAATATATATGGGAACTATATCTAAATCTGAACCGATTTGAATATAATTTGGAAAATTTACTTTTGTTTCAAATTCCGTTCAAATTTGGAGACTGTAATTGATCAATAGATATGTGCATATAAAATCTAAATTTGGGAGGTACCTCCGATTCTGAGCTTAATACATTGGTATCATTGGAAAATCGAGCTACAAGAATACCCAAAATAGTACTTAAAAGTACAGAATTGTTATTGTGAGTCTCGGAAGAGATAAAACAGTAAAGTTTCGTGTGAGAATTTAACACAAAGTTTCTTTTTTTAGACAAACCGTATTTAAATTTAGACATTGCTCCAATTCATAGGGCTTATCCGATTCTGAGTATTTTGAAGGTGTTGGAAACATTTTTCTACCCCACTGGTTATAAAAAGTTTTGAAATTACTCCCATATTATTTTAAAGTAATTGTAAGCCTCTTACTACATTTTTAAACGAAGTGCTTTCAAGAAATTTCGCACACTGATGCGCCCTTTTATAACTTTACAGACTATTCTGAACAACTTTGCCGAAATTGTATAGGGTTGCCCATATTCGACGGACCCATGTTTTTTTTTTTATTTTTAAATCAAAGAAAAAAATAAAAATTTGGCGGTTGGCAATGTTAATCATTTAATTTGTTCCAAGTAGATTTGTTTACATCAATTTTTGAATATGGTATCTCTCAAATGGCCGCCTCTGGCGTTGATGACGTATTCTGCCCTTTTTGCTGCATTTTCCATCGTTTTTGCCAACATTTCGGCCGGAATAGCGGCTATTTCTTCACGAATGTTGTCCTTGAGCTCTTCTACGGTCCTTGGCTTGTTAACGTAAACCTTTGACTTCGAATATTCCCACAAGAAGAAGTCAGGCAGCGTCAAATCGGGCGAACGCGGTGGCCAGTCCAAATCACCACTTTTCGACATCAAACGGCCCGGAAACAAATTCTTCAGAAAATCGATTGTTATGCGAGTTGTGTGCGGTGGAGCGCCGTCTTGTTGAAACCAGAACTGACTCATACGCTTTCGACGAATAATTGGCATCACAAAATTGGTCATCATGTCGCGATAACGCTCCTGATTGATGGTAATAGCATGGCCATTTTCATTTTGGAAGAAAAACGGCCCAATGACCGTTTTCGCACTAACACCGCACCAAACTGTGACTTTTTCGTCATGAAGAGGTACTTCATGAATCTCCTGAGGATTTTCAGTGGCGTAAAAACGGCAATTTTGCGTATTTACGGTCCCATTCTATGTGAAATGGGCTTCATCGGACATGATAATTTTGTTCCAAAATTGCTCGTCATATTCGGCCATTTCGATGACTCTTTGGGCCCATTCCAATCGACGAGGCTTGTCCGCAGGCAACATTCTTTGCGTCAATTGAATTTTGTACGGGAACAAATGCAAATCAATGCGAATAATCCGTTGTAAAGTGGACCGAGCAATGCCCAACTGCTGAGAACGGCGTTTTTGGGATGTTCTTGGGGACCTCTCAACACTGGCTCGTACGGCAGCGATATTCTCGGCCGATCGCCTTGTTCGACTTTTATATGGCCTCTTCGGATTAGAAAGAGCCTTACCAGTCGAGAATTGTTCGTATAAACGCTTAATGGTGTTCTTAGAAGGCGCACTTCTCACATTTTTCAATGTTTTAAAAGCACGTTGAGTTTTCACAATTGACTTCTTCTGTTGAATGTAAATTTCAACTATTTCAGAGCGCTCGCGTGGCGTGTATTGGTTCATGGTAAAAATCTGCTTGGACTGACGCTTCAAACGCGGTATGTCATTAAGCGATGTGACATCTCTGTCAAAAGTTATGGCGTTGCCAGATGGGTCCGTGGAATATGGGCAACCCTGTACACTGCAAAATGCATCCCGGATTGTCCCATATGTGATACATAGCCTAATGATATTCAACTATTTATGTCAGCGTGTTCCTGTCATACATTTGCCATGTCACTAACAAAAAATGGATTTGACTTTGGCGCGCGAACATATATAAATACCCATCCCATTTGTGCCCTCCGTTTCGCAAGAGAAGTGCACGATTTAAAATGACACAATAGCGGCTCACAAAGTGCAGGTAAAACTGTTTAGCGTATCGAGGGAGAGCGAGAGTGACAGCAAAACAACGAATACAAAAAACGGAAACGGAAGTGCAATCTGTTGTATAAAACCATAATGTAATGTACGAATAATATGTTTAACGTGTGCACGCGGATGTTCAACCAACATCCAACAGCAACAAAAGCGTATGTGTTTGTGGGTGCTCACACGCTCAGCCAAGATGTTATTACAGGCTAAGTGTTGTGTCGTAATGTTGGATATTAAACCTAGTTTTTTTTTGCTGTTCTCCTCCACATCCTTGTACACAATGTCCTTTCGCTGTGTTTTTTCTTTACTGCCTGCCCGACTACCTACATGGCTGGATGGCTTGCTGAAATGCAAATGAAGAAGAAGAAAACGAATAAAAGAACGAAAAAAAAACACATTATTGTGTTGTGTTTTTTTTTCTTATTTCGCTTCGTTTCGTTTACATAATTCATTCAGTTGTATTTTGAAATGTGGCGCATTCAGGTTCGCATTACTACGAGCACCCACCATCTACTTGTGTGATGTCAATTTTTATTACATTTGCTGGTTGTTATTTTCCTTGCATGTAATAACGTGTGTGTGTGTGAATGTATGTGTATGGCTGTGTGATGGTATTGTGCTTGTATAAATAATATGTTTTACGAGGTGTATAGGTGGTTGCCAGGCTACTGTGTGTGTGCTTGTGTGTATTAGGTTTATTTTAACAAAACGACGACGTCACTACGTGCGACTGTGACAGACAACATCTGTTAGTGGCTTAGCGACACCAAGCCGCATTATTATTTTACGATTTTATTATGCTGCTATTATTCGCTTTACTCCACCTTGAATAGTACAGCTCATCAGACTTTATCACAAGAACACCAACAGCAGCAGGAGTTAGGGCCACTGACAGATGTTTAAAATGACTTCATATATTTGCGGGAATTAAATTAAATTTATGTTCTAAACTCTGAAAATGTGTTTCGGTATAATAACTTTCTAGATTAAATTCAATGCGTAAATTTTAATTTATATTGACACCTTTTATGCCATCCATTTGGAAAGGGAGAGGAGAAGAGAATGTGGGAAAATTTGTAAACTGAAGTTAGGTGAAATAATAAAGTTAAGCTTCAATAATTTGCTTGCGGTTTTGGGAAATTTGTTAGCCTGAATTTTATGGTATTAATCAGTTATAAAATACTGTTTGGAAGGTGTGAAAAGTTTTTAAAGATGTTAATAGTTTAAGCCTTTCAAATTAAAATACAGAATTTATATTTCAGAGTTTTTTTATGCAGTGATTTGTCATTTGATTTCTCAGCTCAAATTTCGATTTTTGTCAGCAATAATAATATGGAATGCATGGAAGGTATCAAGCTATATTAACAAGTAAGCAAAGGCTATAGTCGTTTATCATGTGATAACCTAAAACACTGAAATATGATTATGTCCAAATCCATTTTGGACTATTTCGCTTGAATTTTCACCAGGGACATTTGCCCAATATTTGAGCACTCCGACGTGCTGTTAGTAGTTGTGGTCCATTTTACAGCTAAATATAATCCAATGGTCATCCTAAATGCTAGAATTCTTCCTTGTCCTTAACATTCCTTTCAGGCGTGTAAATTGGTTTCAATTGTGTGATCAGGTGTTTTTGGTTCATTTGAAATATTTTGCAATCATCTCCAAAAGCAAGAGGCCCCTCTGTATCTCCAAATTTAAGACCAGAAGTTCGCCTTTTGTGCATTTCGGATATCGCCTGTAAGCAATGTTGGTATTTTTTTCACACAAAAGTAGTAGTCAATTCTACACGCTGTCCTAAACTCAAACTTCATCCGATATTTCTTGCCCTTTGGTTTCTATTTGTGACCTGTATAACGGCTGCAAAGTCAGGAACATTTTTAGTTGTTAGTCCATTTCAATCCAAGGTAAATCGAACGATGTTATATGTGGGAGCTATATCCAAATCTGAACCGATCTCGATAAAATTTAGCAAATGTATTTCTGAGCTGTATTTGATAAATTTCCCCAAATATTGTTGTTACAGAGTGCATATTACGGCTGCGGAGGACAATAAATGCGAACGGTACTTTCTTTACAAAAATACATGGGCAGAAGGACGGACGGACAGACGAACGGACGGACAGACTGACGGACATGCATAAATCGACTCAGAATGTGATCTATGCGGATCATCAAAGGAACTATGGGTCTATCTCGTTTTCTTTTGCCTGTTACAAACAAATGCACAAAGACATAATACCCTGACCACCTTGTGGTGTAGGGTATAATGATAAGTCTAACTGATAAGTTGATAATAACCTTATATCCAATTTTGCTCAATTTTTTTAATATAGATTTTTTAATTTTTTATCTATGCTTAGAGGAGTATTAGAATTTTCCCAAGTTGACGGAAATTTTATTTAAGTATGGATTCAGAAAAAGTGCATATAATCCCTGTGTTCAGGGTGAGATAAAAAAGAAACTGCAACAAAGTCAAACGACATAAATTTATTTAGAATAAGTTTAGATTTGTTCGGATTGGTCATCTTTGGCACCTAAGCGCTTGCTTGAGGTGATCGAAACTTTCATATTTTTTAGTTCCAACCTTGCTTTCCAAAATACTCCAGACACAATATTCCCACGAATTGGCATCCAAAGATTTTGATGGCCATTGTGCGCTGGAAATTAAGCGAGAAACCTCATTTTGTAACCATTTTGAGTCCTGTTGGAATGTCCAAGATCTGCGGCCAAAATGTTTGCGTGCTCAAGGCTTTAATACACCCTCCAGAATATTTTCACGATAATATTCGGCATTTATTCTGATGCTACGGTCGATTAATACAAGCGAAGGGCGACCATCGGCTTTTATGGCGGCCCACACCATCACTATGGCCGGCGCTTGAGTTCTGGTGGCCAACCGAAGGTGCACATTTTCAGCTGAGCTCATTTTTCAATATTTGCCAAATGGAATATTGCGATATGTTCAGCTGATAAGCCATTTTCCAGCCACTACGACGTGGGTTTCGATCAAGTCGATTCTTTACTTTTCGAACCATTTTGGCTGATGTTGCTGTTTTCTTTGTCCACTTCCTTGACGTCGGGCTACACTACCAGTATCACGGTAACGAGCAATGGTACGAGACAAAAAAAATTATTCACATTTTAGTGCTGGAGTGCTTTCCAGAGTTTTCCAGCCAAATCACACTAGTACGCTTGAATTTCATCGCGAATAATGTTTTTTTTTTTAAATTTTCACCGAAGCAGTTGGACTAATAGAAATATTAAAACATACCAAATTTGGACTAGTCGATATATATCCTGTACTTTATGTGAGGTATGTGAACATTTTTAAAAAATGTGAAAATATGCGTGAGGTAGCAGATATAGCGCAGTCAACTACTCCATTTTCATACTTCATCAAATACAGATAAAATAATTTGGTATGGGCAAACTCTGAAGCAAACCGAACATTTATATCCAATTTAATGCGAAATCATAAATTTCGATTTCTAACATTTTCATATCAGATTTCTGGTTAAGAGAAATATTTAGATATAGCAAGTTACTGATGTTTCTGAAGAGAATATTATAGCCGAATTTCTGGTATGATCTAGTGTTCCAAGAACTAGGGTTTATTAATTTTCCATCCCATTTTTTTGTAGGTGTGAACCAAGGTTGCCTTTAAGATTACATATTGGTCTTCAAATTTCTACTTTACTACACATCACATAAATATTATTTTCATTACTTAAGATCGCTGCGCACAGTACAGTTCGCCAAGATGTGGGCTTCTCATATCAAAGTTTGTCCAGCATTTCATTTTTTTTTAACAAAACCACTTTTCTAATTTTCCAATTTGAAATATTCCCGAAATGTAAAACCATTCAGCGATGGTCAATTCGTTCATTAACATGCTTATGACAATCATACGCCCAATTAAACAAAGTAAATATAGCATTTTCAGATTAAATGAAACCTTTTGCAATTCAAATGAAACTTTTTGCAGCGGAAATGAAACCTTTTGCAGTGGAAATGAAACCTTTTTCAGCGGAAATGAAACCTTTTGCAACCGAAATGAAACCATTTGCAACCGAAATGAAACGTTTTGCAAATCAAATGAAACTTTTAAATTTATAGAAGGAAAAAGAAACAAAACATTTTTATTTTTAGTAGTTTTTAAATTAAATCAATTAATTATAACTAATATATTGACAAAGAGGATTTTTTATTGATTATAAATATCTACATTTATTTATATTATTTCTTAAATTTTCAATTATTGTAATAACAAATGGTTCTTTATTGATTTGATATCAAATGCTTCCATAGTATTAAATTCCAAATGCTTAACGCTAAAAAGAGAAACTTAAACAAATTTTGGCCTTTATAGGTATGGCCAGGACTGAAATGTGAAATTAAGCTTTACCACAATTTTTGTAGTTATAGTATACTATTAATCTTACCTAATAAAGGATTCCCGCTTCGCAGCTTTATTGATTATGGAGATAGAGCAGTCGTGATTTCAATAGACAGATAAGTGGAAATCATTAAATCAACTATGATCATGATTGTATATACTATATGGGGTCTACGACGAATATTTAGAGGTGTTACAAACCGAATGACAAATTTAATATATCCTCCTTTCAATGGAGGAGATTATAAAAAGGTACCTAAGGGTCCTTTGAAAAAAATACCTTGAAAAATTTTTTTCAATCTTTCTGCATCTACACTTGTGTTTTATGGAAGCTTTAAGAAAAAAATTTATAAAAACATAGATATTAATAATTAGCAAAAATTCCTCTTTTACTATATATTAGTTATAATTAGTTGATTTAATATTAAACCTACTAAAAATAAAAATGTTTTGTTATTTTTCCTTCTAAAAATCTAAAAGTTTCATTTGATTTGCAAAAAGTTTCATTTCGGTTGCAAAAGGTTTCATTTCGGTTGCAATAGGTTTCATTTCCCCTGCAAAAGGTTTCATTTCCACTGCAAAAGGTTTCATTTCCACTGTAAAAGGTTTCAATTCCACTGCAAAAGGTTTCATTCCCGCTGCAAAAAGTTTCATTTGAATTGCAAAGGGTTTCATTTAATCTGAAAATGCTATATTACTAATACGCCACATTGTCTGCAAATAGTTGATGTTTTGCCCAAAGTCCGTCGAATTACAATGTTATTCAAACAATTATCGATTACAATAACCAATTGTAAAGTGGTAATAATATTTTTATAAAACTTAATAGTTGCCAATAAATAACTATTGTTGGTTTCAATTGGGAAATGGCAAAAGCAACATATATTGTAAATTGCTTCAATTCTACCAAAATTTACTTTGATGTGTAGTTTTAAAAAATTTCATTCAAATTCGTAAATTATTCGCAATGGAATTATAAATGAATGTCAATGTGTATGTAGAGGGTGACAATTGCGTTTGTGATAATGGTGACAATAATGACAACAACAATGCCAACAATGATTATAAATTCTCATTATAAATCCTTTTGTTCGTTGTGTTTATTATGGAGATGATGATGATGATGATGGTGCTCAAAACCGGAATTGAAAAGCCCATTAAGTAACAAATAAGTTATAAAAGTATATACATATGCGGATGTAAATCACACACAGATATGTGTATATGCAAAATGTTTATTAGGGTTGTATACATACATGTGTAATATATAAATAATGTATACGCTCTAATAGCCGGAAAATCATGAATTAATTCGGGATTCTTGTTCCCAGTGGATATTGATAAAGTTCTACAATGCAGCGATAACACCAGAATTAGACATAAGGCTAGAGAAGGTATATCCCAAAGTTCAAAGGACTAAATATGCCGAAGCATTTGTATCTTTTAAATTCGGACTTGTATTGCCAATTTGGTGCACAATTAATTTTAAATCGGATAAAAACATATATGGGAGCTATATCCAAATCGGAACCGATCTCGATAAAATTTGGCAAAGATATTTCTGAGCTGTATTTGATATATTTCCCTGAATATCGTTGTTACGGAGTGCATATTACTGTTGTGGGTAACAAATATAACAGATCGGATGAACAGTATATATGGGAGCTATAGCTATATCTGAACCGATCTTTACCAAATTTGACATACTAGCTTCTATATTCATTTCGGTCGTAAGTGCCAAATTTCATCCAATTTGGGAAAATATTAGACGTTTGGTGCACAATCAAAGGTAAATCGGACGAAGTTATATATGGGAGCTATATCCAAATCTGAACCGATCTCGATAAAATTTAGAAAATGTATTTCTGAGTTGTATTTGATATATTTCCCCAAATATTGTGGTTACAGGGTGCATATTACGGCTGCGGAGGGCAAAAATAACAAATCGGATGAACAATATATATGGGAGCTATGGCTATATCTGAACCGATTTCGATCAAATTTGGCATACTTATTTCCAGGTCCAATCTGATTGTAAGTGCAAAATTCTATACTATTCGGACTGATATTACACGTTTGGTGCACAATAAAAGGCAAATTGGACGAAGATATATATGGGAGCTATATCTAAATTTTGACCGATTATCTCCAATTTCAATAGGGTTCGTCCTTGGGCCAAACAAATGATTTGTGCAAAATTTCATCTGGATTGGACAATAAATGCGAACTGTACTTTGTTTACAAAAATACATGGACAGACAGACGGACGGACGGTCATGCATAAATCGACTCAGAATGTGATTCTATGCAGATCATCAAAAGGAACTGTGGGTCTATCTCGTTTCCTTTTGCCTGTTACAAACAAATGCACAAAGACATAATTCCCTGACCACCTTGTGGTGTAGGGTATAAAAAAAAAAACTGTTTTAGACCCTAGGTCTCTGGATCAATTCCGTTTCAGAACATTTGAGGTGGATCTATCGATGTCCGTCCGTCTGTCTGTATGGCTGGTGCGCACGATAACTTTCGAAAGGAGTATCTGATTTGATCCACACTTGGTACATAGTAATATTATTGTCGAAGTTAGATCGAGTTTGGTGATGGGCAATATCGATTCACTTCTTCTGGTACCTCCCTCACAAAATGTCAACATTTTCGAAGAAAATAATTTACTGCACAGAAAGAGAGAGGACAGCCCGATTTTGCTCCACCTTTGCATATTCTAATATTTGCATTATTGCTAGGTCAGGTACGAAAACGACCAATATCGGTCCACCCCATCAAGTACCTCCCCCAAAAAACGATCAAAATTTGGAAAAACATTTGATGTAAGAGTCCAATTGTCTTCAAATTTCACACATCTCAATATTTTTCTCAACTCAAGGTTTGGTGATAAGATGGAATATATCGGTCCACTCCTTCTGGTACATTTCCCACAAAAGGTCGAAATTTTCAAAAAAATGTTTTTTTTTTTTTTTTGCACAGAAAGATGGTATATATCGGTTCACTCCTTCTGATACCTCCCCTAAAAAGGTTCAACATTTTGAATATCCTTGAAGATCATAAAACACGAACTTGGCATCCGATTCCATTAAGACTTAGTACACCTCAATATTTCCATAAAGATGGTACAGATCAGACCATTTCTACCCCACATAGAGTTAACGATTTTTGAAAACCAAAACGCTCAAAGAAAGCGAGATAGGCATCTAATTCTCTTCAGATTTCACACATCCAAATATTTTTGCTAACGCAGGATCTGTTGTGAAGATGATATATATCTGCCAACCCTCTTCTGGTACCTCACCCACAAAGGATTACAATTTCGATAATTATATCTGTCATAACTTGTCGGCGATTATTTACTACTTGCTATATCTAAATATTTTTCTTAACCAGAAATCTAAAATGGATGTGTAATTTACCGAAATGTATAATTTCGATTTCGTTCAAATTTTGCACATACCTATATTTTTATCGGTATTAGATGAAGTATAAAAATGGAATACTTCGGTCCGCTTTATCTGTTACCTCACGCGTATTTCCACATTATCCAAAAAATTGCTCATGTCTTATATACATTATAGAAAGTAGTGGATATAGTCCAAATCTGTCACATTGTAATATTTTTATCAGTCTTAGGTCAGATACGAATTGGTCAATATTGTCTAACTGCTTCGGAACTCCCCATAAGAGCTCAACAATTTTAATAATCATAACTCAAACCTGGGTGCATACATCTGTCGGCAAAATGGAGTGTTACTATTTTACTTGTTTTAACACATTTTTGTTTCTTATATTTAGATCATCTTCAAAATCGGGTTAGAAAATGTCGCACAAATACTATTTCAATTTGAAATTAGGAAAGATTGCTTTTTTTAATAAAAATCTCCAGCTATTTTTTGGGTCGTACCCTAATGTTCACACCAACTCATATGGGCACATAAAATTAACAAATCTTAAGTATAGTTGCCACTGTCACATTCAAGATGAGAGAAGTGGGTATTGTTTGGCTAAGCCTTGACAGTACCATCTTCAACATGGCTATGGATAGAAACCTTAACAAGGATAAGGCCGACAAGCAGGAAACAGTATTAAGCGACGCAACACTATGTTGTTGTTGAAAAACGTTCATGCCAAAATAATGCTACAATCTAAAGCTTAGAGCATTTTCTTCAAAATTTATGCATATTCATTTTTTGGGGATAAAAGTAAAAGACAAGCCAATCAAACTTCATATAAATCGACTCCGTTTTTCCTTTACTTCATGGAAAAGAAGTAATTTATGGGAGCCTCCATGTATGAGTGAGGGTGCCAAACAAAGACGATGCTAGATTTTTCTCCAAAAATGAATTTTCTTGATTCATGTTCAAGTAAAAATTTGTGAATAAAGCGTGTGTATGTGGGTGATGCATTGCAAAAGGTATAAATCAGTGCTTTAGAGCTTTGTACTTTGTTGACGAGAAACTTTTATCCGGCATTAGATTAAAAAACTCGTTTTTTTCTTATTTTTTTTAAGGGTGGCAATGTATTATCATGTTAAGAATAAATCAAGTATACTTCATGAGCCTCACAGCGGAAAATCAAATGATAAGCTTTTGCATTATTCCCAAACATGATTTTCAATTATTTTTGGGATTTTGTTGTTAGATATTGGGAAAATTGATTTTTAGATGAAAACAAAAAAACAATCCAGAATTCATAATGTATTAAGAGTGTACAAGCAGTCAATACAAAGGACTGTGACAATAATTAGTCAAAAACGCAATTTATGTTGAGAAGCTTTAAATATGTTCTAGAATGTGCAACGATTTGTTTGTCCTTATGCTAAAACGACCCCAATTAGTGTCGTAGCAAAAAGTGTGTCCATCCATCCGTCTGTCTTTCAGAATATGTTAATTTGTAATTACTCTATATGGCGCAAATATGGGCCTATCTTCACGAAATGAAGTTAGGATCAGAATAGAAGCATATAATCTTCGAATATGTTTGTCAAATACTTTTGTGCCAAAAACCTAATTTTTATCTGATCTTGAATTCACTCTATGGGTCACAAGTATAAACCAATCGATAATCATCGGATAATACTTAATACTTAATGGACCTTGGCCATAGTCATATACAGGGTGAGATGAAAAAACTGCAACCAACTTCAGACTGCTGTCATTTCTAAGCCACTCGTCCGACAGAAGTTAAAATTTTTTCAGTGACAGCTCATTATATTGTTTACAAGCATACAAAAGCATTTTGGCGAGAATTTTCCAGAAAAAGAATTATTCGTGATGGAATTAAAGCGTGATAGTGTGATTTATTTATATTTGCCTGGAAAACCACATGTGGCTATCGTTAGAGCACTTCAGCATTTAAATGTGAATAAATCTTTTGTGTCTCATACCATCGCTCGTTACCGTGATACTGGTAGCTTAGTCCGACGTCAGGAAAGTGGACGGAAGAAAACAGCAACATCAGCAGAAATGTTTCGAAAAGTAAAGAAGCGACTTGATCGAAACCCGCGTCGCAGTGCTTAAAAACTTGGCTCATGAGCTGAACATATAGCAATATTCTATTCGGCAAATATTGAAAATTGGGGTCAGGGTAAAGCCATTGAAATTCCAAAAAGTGCAAGAACTTGCACGGCAACAGGAAGAAAATAGACTCAAAAGAGCTAAAGAATTGTTTCGCTTAGCCGAAAGTGATGAACTTCCGAATTTGGTTTTCTCCGATGAGAAAACATTCGTTGTCCAGTAGTTTGTAAACAAACAAAATGATTGTGTTTACTTGCCAAATTTGTCAGCTGAAAATGTGCACCTTCGGTTGGCCACCAGAACTCAAGCGCCGGCCATGGTGTTGTTGTAGGCCGCCATAACAGCCGATGGTCGCTCTCCGCTCGTATTAATCGACCGTGGCATCAGAATAAATGCCGAATATTATCGCGAAAATATTCTGGAGGGTGAATTAAAACCTTGGGCACCCAAGCATTTTGGTCGCAGACCTTGGACATTCCAACAGAACTCAGAACCATCCCACTTAGCATACGCCACCAAAGAATGGTTACAAAATGAGGTTACTCGCTTCATTTTAAGCGCACAATGGCCACCAAAGTCTCCGGATACCAATCCGTTGGACTATTGTGTCTGGAGTACTGTGGAAAGCAAGGATGGCACTAAAAAATACCAAAGTGTCGATCACCTCAAGCGCAAGCACCAAAGGTGACCAATTCGAACAAATCTTAACTTGTTCTAAAATTTGATGCTATATCCGTTGTCAGTAATAATAAAAGGATTGGTTAATTTTGAATTTCAGCAAATGGCGAAAAGAAAATATAGCATCTTTGACAACTTGGCATAAGACCGTAAGTTGTTGTCAGATTGTAATTTTTTGTCTTGTTCTGAACATAATTAAATTAATTATACCCTACAATACTTTGCGTTGGGGGTATTATAAGTTTGATTGGGTCAAAAATTATGTAACACCGCGAAATATTTATTTCCCACATAGGAAAGTATATATTGATCTTCCTATCTCGCCGAGCTGAGTTGATCTGGCTATGTATGTCCGTCCGTCCGTCCGTCTGTCCATGTTAATTTGTAATCACTCTACAGGTCGCAATTATGGCCCGATTTTCGCGAAATTTAAAATGTAGGTGGGGTTAAGGTCAGAATAGAACCCTATTTCTCTTGGAGATGATCGCATAATATTAAGGGGTTGAAATGGACCAAAAACTGAAACATTTCCTGATTTTGCAGTTGCTCTACAGGTCGCAATTATAGACCAATCGAAGCGAAAGTTAGCATGGGGCTGGGCAGAAGCCTTCCAATTTTGATGGTCATCGGGTAATATTTAGTGGTTGAAATAGACCATAACATTTGTGATAAATAAAGGTCAAATTTTCCATTAAACCGCGAATATTTTTAATGACGGCGAAATCACAAATAGACGAACAGGTCAATTCTGAACGTTACGTAGATGTCGATAGTAAAAATATCGGATATATATAGCGAAATATATACAATGTATATGTACAAAGGAAGGGGATGTTAGCTAGAATGCTTATATCTCCAGAATGGCTGGAGCGATCTTGACAAATTTTGTAAATTTAGAATGCCCTTTTGGCATAAAAGTATAAAATCTAAAAAAAATCTCAAAAAAGATACCAATAATGATGTTAATATAGATTTTGTAGTATTTTGTGACATTTTTTATTTTTTCATATTTTTTATCGCATGCGATTTTTTTAATTTGACTTATAATATTTTGTAATTTGAAAAAAATCATCTTACAGCACAGGTTGGGGATATTATATAGGTATTGCAAATATCGTCCGATCCTCACGAAAATTTTCACAAGAGTAGGATTGCGCTCAGAAGGGCTAGGCCTACGGTTTTGAAAGATGTCCGCAATATATTAGTAGGGGTTGAAATGGACCAACAACTAAAAATTTTCCTGATTTTGCAGCCGTTATAAAGGTTACAAATAAAAACCAAAGGACGCGAAATCTCGCATAAAGTTAGAGTTTAGGACAGCGGGTACAATGTACCACTAATTTTGTGTGAAAAAATACCACCACTACTTACAGGCGATATCTGAAATACACAAAAGGCGGACTTCTGGCTTTTTATGCTGATTTTGTTGACGAATATAGCCAAATATCGTAGACAAGCAAATCATACAGATGAATCTAAATTTGGAGATACAGAGGGACTTCTTGCTTTTGGAGATGATCGCAAAATATTTAGGGGTTCAAATTAACCTAAAATTGAAATGTTTTTCCGATCACACAATGAAGCCAATCGACACGCCTGTGAAGAGAGTTAAGAACGGGGAAGAATTCTAGCATTTTGGATGACCATTGTATTATATTTAGCTGTAAAATGACTACAACAACTAACAGCCCGACGGAGTGCATAAATGTTAGGCAAATGTCCCTAGTCAAAATCCTAATTTCAAAAGAGAAATCTTCCAATATGGATTTGGACATAAGGGGTATTTTAACATATGTAGTGTTATAGGGTGTAGCATAGTCGGCCCCGCACGTCTGTAGCCTTTGCTTACTTGTTAATTTATAATTTTTTGGATTTTTATAAACATATTTTTTTAATTCACCTGTGTGTATTTGTTATAATATTTCTGATTTCTAATTCACCAATGCGGGTTTTTGTAATTTGTTTTTTTTGTATTCATCAATTTTTGGATTGGTTAATTTTGAATTTCAGCAAATGGCGAAAAGGAAACATAGCATCTTTGACATCTCGGCATAAGACCGTAAGTTGTTGACAGATTGTAAATTTTTGTCTTGTTCTGAACATAATTAAATTAATTTTTTATTGAAACGATTACCTTTAAAATTTGATTTTTAGCCTCAAAAAATGCCATTGGCGCCATAGTGCAATGTTAAATAAAAATCCATGATAGAAGAACTTCAAAAATTCTTGTTTAAATAGTAACGAAAACTCTTTAAAATTCACGTTAGAAAATCTTCACAACATTTCTTTTAAAGCCCAAAAAATATCATCGAACAAAGCTGATTAGTCCCACCTCAATATTGCTTACATTATTATTATACACATACATTATTATAAAATCCACTGCTTTGATTTATTGATTTATACATATTGATTAAATTTATTATAAAAACGTAAAAAAAACGAATAAAACCGCTAATATGCGATAATTTCCATATTGCCACATTGATAATAGCATTAAAGCCACCAAATAGATTAAATTTAATGTGAATGAATTAAGTCACACACACACACACACACACATCCTTACTTGTTAATACTGCAATCTGTTTATTGCCGCTGTTAACCCACAGCTACAGTGCAGCTACTCTACCAAACAACGGCAGCAACACCACGTCGAGTATTCATTATGTGTACAAAAAGGCCTTGTGTATTGTTGTGTACCCTCATTGTTACTTGTTTCGTCTTGAACAAGTACAAAATTGTGTAATCTTTTAAAATAAGTACGCCCAAGTAAATATGGGCTTTTGTTGTTGTTACTTTATTTCGTTTCGTCTTTTTCTATATTATTTTTTGTTTTGTACTTTAGTGTTTGTGTCTTTGAGTCTAAAAAGACACACTCATACACACACACACCACCAAACAACGACTCATTCAAGGATGTCTCACTAAAATATCGAAGTAGGCTGTATGCTGCAGTGTGATTGTTGTCCAAAGACATTGCATCCTAGTTCACACACACATATAAACGGATTTACGTACACGCTCATATTTTCACATGGAGGAAATTGTGATTGATGTAGTGTGCGTTCAGATGCATATGTATATATCTGGCCTAAAATCCCACTAAATCATAAAATATATCGCAGACATAGCCCAAAGTAATGGAACAGAAAACTCATTCTTAGACATACAGAGCCTTACTCTCTCACTCTTGTGACTCTGAGTGTGAGGGATAATGTTTTAAAAATCTTTTACGTGTATTTTAACACATTCCCGTGAGGTCTAGAAAATATCATGTATTTGAATTTTAATATTTATTGCGAAGGGAAAGAGCTATGAGATATGGTGGCTTAAGGATCAAATGAATGATGGAGACATCAAATGCCTTCTTTAACCAATTGCTGTTTCGTTTTTCATAGGAGAATATAAACATTTAGAAAGTATCAGATTATTTAGGGATATGCTAGGCCCATGATCAAAAATGTACATCATGTTTACACGTTCTAACATATGTATATGTATGAGTGCCGATATACAGTATTTGAGCGATATATATCTCTGGTAGAGGCTCCA